>NC_142650.1:67526428-68150357 GCF_055504915.1 Nelumbo nucifera | reverse complement strand
GAATTATATATCACACAATTCAAAGGGTTGAACTCATAGAAAGATTATTTTCAGGTTTCATTATTCAAATCAGAGATGGGCTACCAAAGGGTATTAATGACTGAAAATGGACTTTCCTCGTATATTTTTTATTATTTGGCCATATCGGTGGGTTCAAAAAATGATGTATGAATATGTATCAATGAATATGTATGTATATATATGAATATGTATCAATACTTTGAACTTTTAGGTGGGGATGGGAGCTTTTCTCTTTTGTTTGTTTTAAAAGATGGAAATCGAGTGCGATATTTTGCTGATGCAAAATATGTTATTGAAGCTTGCAGGTAAAACTTTAAAGAGTTGCAGGGCCTCTTTTGTGATTGGATAAACATAAATATTTTCTGTAGTTTTGTTAAGGGTTTTTTTTTTTTAGGGTTTGACTATGATGTCGGAAAGACATGATATTGGAAAAACTTACAACCGATCAATCAATATCATAAAAGCTTTTATGATTTGTCAGGTGGGTTTTTATCAAAATTCATAAGGGGTTGTGATTTGTCAAAGCCAGGTCTAATAGAAATGGACCAAATCAATACAGGATAACAAAATCATCACAATATTAGAGTATCTACAACAATGTCTCATTTAGGCCATGTTTGCAAGTGCTTATTCGAAATAAGTGCTTATTTGGGCCATTAAGCATTTATTAGTATTTGTGAAATAAGCCCAAAATAAGTGTTTATTTTAAAAATAAGGGCTTATTTTTTAAGCCCAAATTTCCAACTTTTTGTTAAGTGCTTATGCATTTATTCAAAATTTTTCTTCCAAAATTATCCCTACTTGACTTTTAAAATACCACTTATAAATTATGCCTAGTTAAAATTTATAAAAATACTTTTACAAAAAGTGTTTTTATTAAAGTGCTTTCATAATAGTACTTTTATTGTACTTTTATAAAAGTACTTTCGTAAAGTGTTTTCATAAAAAGTATTTTCGTAAAGTGCTTTCATAAAAATACTTTTGTAAAAGTTCTTTTATAAAAGTACTTTCATAAAATTACTTTCATAAGGGCAAAATAGTTACAAATGCCTATTTAAGTGCTTATTGGAGAAAAAGATTATAAAACGTGTCAAATGCAAATAAGTGCCTATTCGAATAAGCACGTATTTTAAACTTAAACACTCCCAAACATGACCTTAAAATGAATTGGAATCTGCTCCTCCCAGAATGCCTCACAGCAACATCCCACCATGTATTGGGAATATCTCCTATGAATAATAATAAACAAGAACTGGAGATGTTCTTGATGCATGACCGGATTATGCTGTAAGATTGGTGTCAGAAGCAAATGCAGACTCATTTAAAATGGGTCTATCACATAAGATAGGTCCCTGACACACTTATTAAATGTGTCATGTAAGGTGATTTGTAAGAATTCAGATTTCCTTATGAAAATGGAAATCTTTCAAATTTACCGCTGCAAGTATTGCGAGGAAAAAATCCAAACTTGGTAAATTAAAAATAAAACAAAATTTCCAGCTTAACATTTTTTATGAAGAATTTGTGTCAAATGCTTCAAAGGTTTTTCGGTTGGACCAGAGTGAACCGCTATGGTGAACCAATTCGGCTGGATTTAAACATTATGAACAAATTAAAAATAAATAGCTTGGAGCGGTTGTACAGTAAACGGATAAAGGCAGTTTGCAGCATTTTCTCATGTCTTGAGGCATCTAATAGTAATTTTCCCTTTAATAACAGTTGAAATGAATGAAGCGAATAATTTGTTGCTTTGTCCTTGTGGATAAGGAGGTTATAAATGAAGTCAAGATCAACGTTCAGAGCGTTAAAGTAACATGGTAAAAAAAAAAAAAAAACCTTTGTTTAAAATTTAATCTCAGGTAATTAAAGAAGGTTTAAAATGTAATAAAAATAAAATAAAAGGGTAAAGTGCAAGTACATTGCCTCTACTCCATAATAAATTATAGAGAAAATCTATGATGCCGAAAACGGGAATAGATATGGTAGGGGAGAGTTTTGACCAATGAAAATTCACCCATAAATTTTGATAAATAACACCTTATTGGATATCGACGTTTATGATTTCAGTTGATTGGTCAGAGAATTTTCAGATATTATATATTTTTTATATCATAATCGAATCCTAAACTTATAGAATATTTCATTAAACATTTTTTAAATCCAAAACTACTCTTTTATGCATGAGGAAGTGGAAACCATTGCCTTTCTAAAAGCTTTGAACCTGGCCCAATTTTCTCTCTTTCACTAAAATTATTCTTAAAGGTGATTTTCAATCATAGATCGCTATGTGTAAGTAGACATATTCAGGGGCCCGGCTTTGAGCTTGGTTTTACATTGTTTCAGTTTCGGACTTTGGATCAGGTCCATTCAAATTTAAACAAAAGCTAACCCTAAATCCATGAAGTGGGCAGGAATTACTATCCTCTCTTTGACGAGGTCTGGTTGTCTTTCAAATGAGAGATGCTAACAAGGTTGCCCATAACTTTGCTAGATTTGCATTACATAAATTTGTTCCTATTGTTTGGCCTATGGATCCATATCTCTCCTCTTTTAAAGGATCTCTCTTGTTTCAATATCTTTAAATATATATATTTTTTTCCTTCATGACCTTTAATTATTGTTGATGAATGGATTTTGGCTTAGGCCTAAAAGGGCGTGGTTCAGCCCAGGGTCAGAATTTTTAAGCCTAAAGTATAGTTGAGGTGGTTGTCAGTTCAGAATTGATGTCAAGGTGGGCATTGATGTACAGTGGGGTTTTTTGACATTTTGAATATTTATAGCTCTGTAGTGGAATTCAGAAATCTGCATTGGATATATCTGTATTTTTTCGTAAAAAAACTACCCTTATATTATTTTATTAAACCATTTTCCTTTTTAACTTAATTTTTCTAAAATCTTAATTCTAACATATTTTTCTCAATTCTCTTTTTTTTATTGAATAAAGTTCATCTTGAAAACGCCTTAAGAACGATGGGCTCATCAATGATGTGAAAATAATTTGTTCTTTAGGATGGACAATTAAGTATTTTTACTTTTACCGTCAACCCCATTAACCAAAGGATGGAACAAAGTAGTAGAAAGCTAGAAATTCGGGGTACTTTTTGTTACAAAATAACATCAGGGGGTTAAGCACTACCAAACGTTAATGGGTGACCGAAGAAATTGGGATTTTGATATTTTGGTGGGTCTCATCCCCCCCTTCTCTCTCTCTCTCTCTCTCCGCGCTTTCTCAGTCTATTTTATATTAATGATCTGATTTTTTATCTAATTCCAGCTACTTTTGTGTTTTTTAACGGATATAAATAACGGCATATTCGGCAATTCGTCTCTCCGAGCTGACGACTCTCATTGGCAGAGACACAGAGAGAGAGAGAGAGAAAAGCTCTGAAATTCTACTAAACTGGATTGTATCTCCACACGGATTTCCAATTGTTTTGAAGATCCGGTGCCTTTTTGCCGCAAAGAACTCGCCATTCCGGCGGGAAAATCTGTTTTTTCTTGTTTCAGGCGAAGTGGTTAACTGACGTAGATATTGAGCTTTCGTCTTCTCAGTTTTCCGGAGTTTTTAGGGTTCATCTGGAGTTCGATTTTGACTAAAAATTTGGGGATTTTTGAAGGGAATCTGCCAATCTGGTGTTTGAATCCCGGGAGGAATGGTGGTGAAGATGATGAAATGGCGGCCATGGCCGCCTCTGTTGTCGAAGAAATTCGAGGTGAAGCTGGTTTTGCGAAGGATGGAGGGGTTTCAGGTTGGGACGGATGAGGGGGAGAAGTCAGGGGAGACTCGGAGATTAATGGTGGAGATCAGATGGAAGGGTCCGAAGGTCGCTTTGAGTTCTTTGAGACGGACGCTGAAAAGGAACTTTACTAAGGAGGAGGAAGCGAAGAGCGATGGGGTTGTTGAGTGGAACGAGGAGTTTCAGAGTGTATGCAGTCTTTCAACTTACAAGAACAATGTGTTTCATCCATGGGAGATCGCATTTACGGTCTTCAATGTGAGTTTGGTTTCATTGCTTTTGGTTCTTTTGAGGCTCATCCTTCTCTTTTTACGATTTTTCGGTGATCGTTAGGGATTTCGGTTTGACGAAGACTTGGAGTGAAGGAACTCCTGTTCTATCAGTCTCTGTTTTTCCCCTTCTCTATTCTTTTTTTCTTTTAGTCCCTTTTCCATATTTTTGTGGGGTTTCAATGAACAAGATTAACGTTTGTTGTTCAATCTTATTTTGCCTTTGATCAAGTTGTTCTTTTTTCCAGTTTTTCGATCTCTCCATCTTCTTTGGATTTCATTAGAGAATATTAGGTTTTAATGGTCATTTGCATCTTCTCCAGTGTTTTTCGGATCAAGTATACCTTCTGTTGTGACAAACATACCAATTTTGACAATATTTTGTAGGGTTATTTCATATGAGAGTTATTTTTTTCTTTTTCTTATTTTTTTAGCTTCTTCCTCTCAAATTAATGAATTTATTGATTTTTCCATTGAATTTTTTGAAGGTTATTTTTCCATTGAAATGGAAGTTTATATTTATAAGATAAATTAATCTTCTGAGCTTTTATCTAGGATTCGTCTCTTTTCTTTTTTCTTAATCCTAGAAATTCGGTAATTTTGTTTTACCCAATTGGAGTGGGACGTCGTTAGTGTTTTATATAGATTTTAATTGGAATTTCTGATTATGTTTATGGCACCTATATTCCTGATTTTGTGTTTTTAGTAACTGGAATTTCATATTGCATTAGTCACATTTATATCCAATTTCTGGATTTTGTTCTGTCCTTCTATGCTATTCTAGGCTTCTGTTCGATGTGTTGCAGTTTCTATGGTTTTGGTTGAGTATGCGGCTTTACTGTACTTTTTGGATATAAGAATCTTCCTTTTTTGCTAGGTATTTGAGGTCACCATTGTTGGGATTTGTGGTGAATATGTTTCATGATTGGCAGAAAATGGATTAATGAAATAAATTGTTTTTCTTTTCTGCGTTTGGTATTTGGGATGGTTGGAATATTGCTGATATCTTCTATTTGGTTGTCCCCTGGAATCTTACCAACTTGGCTACCTAGACCGGTGAAGCATATTACTGGAAAATTTTCTGATTCGGTGTACTTAAATGTCATGTAGTATTCATTGCTATCAAAGATTAAGCATTGTGTTATTTGTCGAAAAGGGGAGCTTGCAACTGCTTTAATCTCTTGGCAATAAAATATATTCATTTATCAATAAAAAAGGGAAAGAAGTAAAAGAGAGAATATTGCTAAACAAAAAAGAAAGAATAAAGAAAAGAAAATTCATTTTGCGTGACTTCATTTGGATTTAATTAGATTATCTTGGTTTTGGGGATTTTGAAAATTTTCCCCCTTATTTTTTATCATTAAATATGTACATCTTTGAACCCGTAACATGCTTAAAGATAACTTTTGTAGAAGTTTTTTTTTTCTTTTTTTTTTATAATTGATAACTTTTGTAGAAGTTGATGT
Organism: Nelumbo nucifera; assembly: GCF_055504915.1. NCBI lineage: Eukaryota > Viridiplantae > Streptophyta > Magnoliopsida > Proteales > Nelumbonaceae > Nelumbo > Nelumbo nucifera. Next base: position 68,144,864 of record NC_142650.1, on the reverse strand, counting down.
TTAATGTTGTCAAAAGTTTTATTTCCTTCTTGATGACTACACCATCTGATCCTTCTATTCATGGGGCTGCAAACTTCCATCTAAGCACTAAGCGTGTGTTGTTTTGAGATGGAAGGGGCTCAATTTAGAAGTTCAGTTTCTTTTTTTTTTTTGAGGTTTTTCATTTTGTTTACTTAACCTTCTTACTTTTATTGGTGCCCCAAGACTTTGAGTTGCTTTTTTCCTTTTTTTTTTATTTTAACCATGAAAACTAGGAGCATTACTAGCAGTTGGTATGTTTTATGTTTTCGATGCTACATTGATTTTGAAAGAAAAGATTTCTGTATGCAACTTTGAGCTTCTGGTACCGTGTTAACTTCTGCATGTTTGATTTCAATATGGTAAATATTTTCTTTTTTTATTTTTTCTTTTTAATGTAACTGATTGGTTCTTTATTCAGGTTTTGAAATCAGGACCAAAGAATAAGGTTCCAGTTGTTGGTACAGCATTATTAAGCATTGCAGAATTTGCTTCTACAGCTGAAGAGAAAGAGCTTGAAATAAATGTCCCTCTCATTCTGCTTAGTGGCAATGTTGATCCTCAGCCCTCTCTTTGTGTACGTGCTTTTGATTATATCTATTTCTTTCCAATTGCCAGTTATATCTCATTTTTCTAGACCTTCCATTTTTCTTTTATATTTATAGATTTGTTTTTATCACAGTTATCTCTCAGGTTATTGGAATTGAGAACCACCCAAGAGCATGCAGAGACAGTACCAAGATCGATAGTTCCGGTTCCATTGTCACCTCAGTCTGGAGAATCTATCTCAGCAGAGAGGGATGATTTTTCCGCTCTCAAAGCAGGTCTAAGAAAAGTAAAAATATTCACAGAGTATGTATCGACTCAAAGATCTAAGAAGGCATTCCATGAGGAAGAGGGGAGTGAGGGCAGGTGCTCTGCAAGGAGTGACAATGCTGATTGTATATACCCATTTGACACAGACTCCCTTGATGATTTTGATGATGGAGAATTGGAGGATGGGAAGGGAGATTCTAGTTTTAGGAAGTCATTCAATTATGGTACCTTGGCATATGCAAACAGCACTGAGAGATCATTTTACTCTGACAAGAGGATCAGTGAGGATTATGAGGATTGGATTTACTACAGCAACCGCAAATCAGATGTGAGCTGCTTGCATGTCAAGGATTCAGTGGCATCAATCTCTGATCAAGCTAGTTCAAAGCGAAGCATCCTGCCTTGGAGGAAGAGGAAGTTAAGTTTCAGATCTCCTAAATCTAAAGGGGAACCACTGTTAAAGAAAGCCTATGCAGAAGAGGGTGGAGATGACATTGATTATGATCGCCGGCAGCTTAGCTCCTCAGATGAATCCTTTTCTCTAGGGGTATGCTTCCACTCTTTCCTGAATTTACCTTTTCTTTATTAGTTCCTAACCTAAAAGGCCAAAAACTTTTGGTGGAAGTCTGAATGGCATTTTGATGGTTTTCTCACTTGATTTCCATAGGCTCCAATTATTGTTGTCAAAGTAGCTTTGTTGAATTTGGAAATCATTGTATCAGCCCCAAGTGGTAGAGTGAAACAACTGGTTAATGACCCCAAAGAAATACTCATCAAGTAGGGACATCAGAATTAATGATGATTTCAGCTTTCTTTCAAGTTGAAATAACTCATTAAAAATTACTGAACATTCAAAATGATCAAAAGAATTTACCTAACACTCAAAACATTCTGGCTTTGCAAAACAAAAAAGCACAAAACACTTACTGAAAATTCATTACAAATTTTTTATTCCCCAAACTTGTTTTATGACCTAAGATTATGCTAAGTTTGAATCCTAAGAGTGTCAATCTTTTGACAGTGGCACAAGGCTGATGAAGATTCAAGTGCAAATCGATCATCAATGTCCGAATTTGGAGATGACAATTTTGCCGTAGGCAACTGGGAGCAAAAGGAGATTATAAGCCGTGATGGACACATGAAGCTCCAAACTCAAGTCTTTTTTGCTTCCATCGATCAACGTAGTGAGCGGGCTGCTGGGGAAAGTGCATGCACTGCCCTGGTTGCTGTAATTGCTGATTGGTTCCAGACCAACCGTGATGCAATGCCCATCAAGTCCGAGTTTGACAGCTTGATCAGGGAAGGCTCCCTAGAGTGGAGAAACCTCTGTGAGAATCAGATGTACAGGGAGCGTTTCCCAAACAAGCACTTTGACCTTGAGACAATCCTCCAGGCCAAGATCCGCCCCCTTTCTGTTGTCCCTAGGAAGTCATTCATTGGGTTCTTTCGTCCAGATGCGATAGATGAGGAGGGTTTTGACTTTTTACATGGTGCCATGTCCTTTGATAACATCTGGGATGAGATCAGTCATGCAGGGATGGAGTGCCCCAATAATGGTGACCTCCAGATCTACATTATCAGCTGGAATGACCATTTTTTTGTCCTCAAGGTTGAACCAGAAGCATACTATATCATTGACACGTTAGGGGAAAGGCTGTTTGAAGGCTGTAACCAGGCTTACATCCTTCAATTTGACAAGCATACAACAATCCGAAAAATGCCTAGTGAAGCACAGACGTCAGAGGAAAAAGCTGCTGGTGATCAGCAGAGAGTGCCTGCTGCAGGGGAATCCAGAACACAGCAGAACAATCATAAGGAAGCTCCAGCAGCAGGGCCTCCAGTACCAACAAAGCCAGATGAATCTGGAAAGACTGAGGCTGAAGAGGAAGTTATGTGTAGAGGGAAGGAGTCATGCAAAGAGTACATCAAAAACTTCTTGGCGGCGATTCCCATAAGGGAATTGCAGGCAGATATCAAGAAGGGGTTGATGGCATCTACTCCTCTTCATCATCGGCTTCAAATTGAATTCCACTACACAGAGTTACAACAGCCAGAGCCCGAACCTCCGGCAGAAGCAACATCAGTGGCACAGATGGTGGTGGCAGTGACAGAGGTAGCCTGCTGAGATAGTTGTGTAAATTGTGGGTTGTGATTATCCTAAAATTTTCCATTCTTCTTTTGGTGATACCCGATGTTGAATGGGTCAAGAAAAGATGATCCCATTTTAAGTTTTGAGTGCTCTTTTTCATCTGCAGAGTGCTGTTCTTCTCTACATTGAGCAGGGAAGCAAATAAGGACATCTCTGTTAGATGTGTTTTGTGTGTGCATAAGAGACTGTTACTATATTTTTCACGTCTCTTGTGGTTTAAAAAAATGGGTTGGACTGGCGGATCATGTACATGGACAGTCTAGTTGTGTCTATAACTTCCTTTTGAGTCTCCAAAACTACAGTTGTAACTTCTAATATCTATAGAACTCTTTCAAGAATTTCATGAGATATTTAGTTCTTCTTCCAACAAATCCACAAAAAGAACATCCACTGGTAGGGGGTATCAAGTGATGGGTTTTGGACCGGGTCCATATATCCAACCGGGCTGTATCCTGTATGATATAATAATATGCGTTGGAAATTGGGTATGTAGAAATGGGAAAAATCTATGTAAAGGGGCTAGTGTGGGTCGGGTACCCATTTCCACTCCTGCATACGTCACAACTCACATGATCCAGATTGGTTTGGAACCCAAGTGCGATGTTTTTATGGATCTTTTCCTGTCAGTACTTCAAAAGAAGAGAAACCAACAAAAATAGCCGTGGTTTCTTGTTCTTGTTGCAGAGATGAGACACGTGGCAAGTGAGGGGTAAAAGGAACCCTAAACCCTAGAAGCCGAATTTAATATAGGAGAGAGCGGCAGCAGCTACTACCAAATGTGCACGTGAGCGATGAGCCAGTGCTATGCTGGATCTGATCACTTTGGCAAGAAACAAGGAAACAAGGCGACCTCTCTGCTACACTATCACTCTGCAAATTCTAGGGTTGTGGCATGTGAGGGGAACTTTGTGCTTTCCTTTTCTTGGTCTATTTGGCTTAGAGCACAGCCAAGGGAGAAAGAAGCTATTGTGGAGTACTATAAATTCCTCTCTTTGTGGTTGTAAAGATGTGAGTTTGGGAAGTAAGGAAAAGATTCTTTGATTTGTTTTGATCCTCACCTTTCTGGGAAAGCTGAAAGCTCTGCCAAGTTCATCCTTTCCTTCACCCTGTTATCATATGTAAAACAATTGTTCCGATCCTCTTCCATCTCAGTAACAGACAAATAAGAAGCTCTAAGTTGGAATCTGGGCTTGAGCTGGAATCCTCAATGCACAGTCCTCTTTTTACAGGTGGCAGCCAAGGTTTTAAGTTTCAGAGATTTCAGCTGTTATGGGATTCCTGGGGACCATTTGGTAACAGATGAAGTGGCTGAAAATTGAACTGAATGACTTGCTGCTTTGTCATTTAGTAAAATAAATTATCACTGAGGTTTTAAAGTCCTTGATATTTTTTATTTAATTATTTTATCCAAAACAAAAAACAATAAGCCATTCAGTTCAACCGTTTTCAATTGACCCCAATTTTAGGTAAAATACTTTCAATAAATATTAATTGCTTTATTACTGGAAAAAATATACAACCAATCAACCAGTATAAAAAAAGTGAAAACAAATCAGATGGGTTATTATCATAATTCATGGGAGATTGTAATTGGTCAAAGCCTTATTAATATCATATCTTCTTTCCGCGGCATCATAAATTTTCCCCAATATTTTACATAAATAATTTTAGAAGAAAGAAGTGATTATTGAAATTTTAACTGAAACAAATCCACCCATTATTTCTCATATTTCCATGGCTGTAAATTTAAAACCATGATGACAGAACAAAATGGGTTCACATGGTTTTCCAATGATGATGCCTTTTTCATGTCATGTGGCAACCACCCATGATCCACCAAGGATGTGACAAAAGGAATAAAATTTTTCACTTATTTTATTAAAAAAAAATTCAATGAAATTGATGGGTTATTGTTCAATTGGAAAGAATGTGAGGTGGGCATCCCTAATCTTGGCCATCCCAATTCAAACGAACGGTCTGGATCTTCCATGTCATTCATATTCCCTTCTATCGTACGGTACTAGTTGCATCAAAACACAACCATACACTCAAACAGAAACAGTAGCTGTCTCGGAAATGACTTGGAATCCAAGTGAGCTATGACAGGCAGAGGGGCACTAGTCCCTATTTAAAAAGCAAAAAACCATTTACTGATCAAAGAATCTATGGGCCTCTAGAATGGTTGCAGTACAGATTACAGAACAGTCTAAGTCAAGCTCACGAGAAAGGATACTGTGGCACTGCAATTTTGCAACGAGAATGGGGCATCAACCATCACGAGAGAGAAGCTTCCTTCCTTTCTCTATCAGCTCAGCTCTCAATATCATCAAATGCTTTCGTGCTCACGGGAGAAGATACTGGCATTGCAACGGTAATGGTGATGGACTCCCACCATCACCAAAGAAGCTCCCTTCCTTCTCCTAGCGGTTCAGCTCACATGCTTCTTATTCTTAATCCAGACCATTTGAGCAAATGGATTGTTGGGTAGCCTTAATAAAGATCAACTCATCTGATGAAATCAACAATTTGAGCAAATGGTAGGATGATTGGAGAGTTAGTTCAGTTAACACCAGTAGGAATCCTCCATAGTCCACATCAGTCCAGCAAATGTGGGGTTCTTTTCCCTGCTTTCCCTACTGATAGCTATTTATCTTGGAAAAGTTACCAACACTTTGATGGGACAAAATAGCTCATTTGATAATGCCTTTTTATGGCTAAAATGGTCATTTTATTATTTACTAGGAAACTAAAAGAACATGGGTAAATGCACTTATCAGGTAAGTATTTCCTAAGAAACACTTATCCAGGTAACATTTATCTAGATAAATAACTTCTCGAAAAACAGAGGGGCCTAAATACATAGAAGTGATGTTACATTGCAGAGAATCAAGGTTCAAAATTTTGTCATGTATCAGTCAATACGTACAGTATCTTGGGGTTTCTAGCACAGGGAACGTATCGCATCAATGCCATATCGGTACCATATCGATGAGTTTCGGTCGTGTTGGCCAATATGCTATTGATACACAATGACTTTATTGTTATGGAAACGCAAATAGAAGTGGTTTTGAAATAGAGCTTCTAAACTCATTTCCAAAGCCCTATTTCTTCCCCAAACCCTCCAGAAAGCTTCTTAACCTTCCTAGAGACTCAGATCTTGCAAAAAATCTGCTAAAACATCTATAAATTTGCAAGATTCAACAAGTTTTTCAAAGTTCTGAAAAATGGAGCGAAAATAAATATGTTTTTGCAATTTTTTTTTACATTTTTAGCCAATGTTTTTGGGGTTTTTTTTTTTAGTTTAGATGCTTAAAAACATCTTTATGTATGTTGGTATGCTATTCTTGTGCAAAAAATCTTACTTATTTTGCTGCTATATGTAGATTTTTGTGAATATTTTAAGAAATTCCAGAATAGTAAAAATCTGAAAAATGAAAATTTTAGGTTTTTCTTGTGATCTACCTCTTAAAATTGATTACATTGTAGATCTATAGATAATCTACCATGTCTATAGATCAATTGAAATTTCTTCTAAATAATTGACTTTTTTAATTTTTGGAATTATATATATACATATGTATGTATGTATATGTATATATAATTTCTTCAATTTTATGCGATCTAACCCTATAGCTTGTGTATGTTGTAGAACTAAGACAAATCTAGAATGGTCCATAATTCCATACATCAATATATTCAAATATTATATGAAAATTTTAGTTTATTTTTCCTTTTTAGCTTATAAATATTTATTTATTTCTCTAATTTTTTGCTATGATTTAAATTGTAATAAAAAGTATTTACAATAAACATATGGATGATCTATTATGTCCATAAACCCATTCAATTTTTTTGTTACATATTTACTTTTTAATTTTTGGAATAAAACATGCAAAATAATTATTTAATCTATTATGTCCATAAATCCATTCAATTTTTCTTTTACACATTTACTTTTCTTAATTTTTAGAATAAAACATGCAATATAATTACTTGAATAAAAATAAATAATTATTTACCTTTTAAAGAATTAGAATGAAACATACAAAATACTTATTTGACCTATTATGTCCATAAATCGATTCAACTTTTTTGTTACATATTTACTTTTCTTAATTTTAATTTAATTTTTAGAATAAAACATGCAAAATAATTATTTGAATAAAAATAAATAATTTAGTTTTTATAAAATTAGAATGAAACTTGGAAGATTGGAACTAAATTAAGTACTTTATTAGATGGTATGCTTTTGTCCCCTATATTGATTATAATATTTTTTTCATAAAACCCACTAAAGTGTGTTATTTTTATGCATAAATAGCTCATTTATGTCTTATATTTAGTGATACTAATGTTTATTTATGATTTATTTGGGTATTTATAACATTTTCATACTTATCTTAATTTTTCATCTGTATCTAAGACGTATCACAATACATCTCTTAAATTTGCCTTTCCAATGTGCATAGTGTTTCGGATAGTTTAAACTTGAAGACAATACTATTTACTTCCTCTCATCCCCATGAATGAGGAGAATTGCATAGTCACTTCTGGTAAGGCTGTCATTTGGGGTACACTCTTCATTTCTTTAAAGGGACCCTTCTTCCAATTGTCTGACATAAGATCAGATCTTCCTTTGTTTTGTTATTAATATCTCAATTTTCTAGGAAACGGATTCAGGTAACAATCATCAATTTGCGATGCCTGCCTTCACTGCACGGTTTCAAAAAATAAAAAGAAAATATTCCGAATAGGAGAGGAAGCCCAAACCATGAACCAATGATACAAGGGAGTAATCAGATTTATATCTCTCTCCCCTTTTGAGAAAGCCCATTTTTCAATTTCCTCAATGTAGTTGTATTTTGTAAATGGACTGGACCTGCTATATGGGCTTTAAGGCCCAACCTGCATTTCAAGGCACCTTGGGCTGTAGTTTTTTGCATTTGCAAATACTGTCGCTAATGCTATGTTTAGAATGATAGAAAATAAGAGAAACACAAAATTGAGGGAAGAAGTTATTCATCTCTATAAAACCAAATACAGCAATTTCATACACCCTGCATTTTCAGAAAAGTTCCAACTTCCAATAGCCTACCCTATTTCTGAAAAATCTTCTTGACCTCCCCCACTCATCCTGACTTTTGAGTCCGTGATCTCATGAACAGAATGTGAAATGGAATTAATGTCCTGATGTCCAAACTGGCTAGAAAAATGAGATAATCAAAAATATATTTCACCAAAGAAAATTATAAAATAAAAAAAAAAATACCAAATTGAATTGGTCTTTCACTGTTGGAGTGAGAAGCCATGAGTGATCCCATAACACTGATGAAAAACTACATCAGCATTCACGATTGAAGCTAAGAAAATCTCCATTGCCTGTATCCCAAGGGTGGTTTTGGATTTTTGAAATATTTTAAAAATAATACGATTAAGTGTTGGCTTCATTGATGGACTCATGGACTCCTGACAGAAGGGATGTGAGTGATAATAAAAAGTGTTCCAACATTTGGGATAAGAAAAATTTTCCAGAAATAGAGGAGGGCAGTTAGCTTTTGTGAAAGGAGAGGAAGTTTTGGGGCAACTTGTGCAGTAGTCAATGCAACACTTGGGCACCCACCTAGTCACCCACCTAGGTGACAAGGCGCCCATAGAGGATCACCTCACTTAATCCCCAAAATACTTTTAAAATGGTCCTGTTGTATATTTTTATCTTAACCTTTTGAAATTATAATAATAAAACAGACATTATTAAACTAATCAGTTTGTGAGTTAAATTACTAGCTTCTTTCTATTGTTTATTTATTTGTTAGGGTTCAATCTACATGTATGCTGTCTTGAACCCTCAAAGACTTCAAAATCTGAACTGGTAATCAAGGAAGAATTCAAAATTTTGTCAAATCAATACATTGATTCTTATTTTCTTCTTTTCTTCCATCCTTTCTTCTTTTCCCAGGACAAAATTAGGTGTTCAGCCTCTCTATTTTCTGAAGTTTCTTTTCTACTAGTTAATGATAGTTGATGTTTGCTATGGAACCTAGAGAATTACCCTAGAATTCATGGTTTTTATTCAAAACAATCCATCACCTAGGTGACTAGGCAACAAATCACCCCCACCCCAGATACCTAATCTCGCCTTGGCACCTTGAAAACTATGCCACAGTCCAATGCTTGTGTATGAGTCTCACGGTTTGCAAGTTGAGGTTTAAAAATTGGTGTAAAACCAAAAGAAGAGCATGAAAATATAGTATACGATATATGTAATATCACTTGAACTGAATAAAAATGGTGATGATGAATCATTTTCCTTTTTTTCCCAGGGAAACAACACTCAGGTGTAACCAGGCATGTTAAGTACTTGCTTGCAGGAAATTTCCACCAACATAATGATAGGCACATCCTGAAGAAGATATGGAGCAAACAATAACCAAATACCTCAATGATTTTCAGATGAACAGATCTGAGAGACAAGCTCGACCACTCCCCACATGGGTGCATCATTCTGGAAGAAACAGTATTGCAAGTCAGCATTATCAGAATAAATAGCTGTAGATAAATCAAGATATTTTATTGAGCTATTAGCACACTTAAATCTACCATACCACAACCAAGAGATTGCACATGAAACAAAACTCAGAAAGCACCTCATCCTCACAAAAGAGACGGTTGCAGTAGTACTAAAGAATCCAGATTGTCAGCCCTTTATATTTGGTGTACAGCAATGGTCTAAAGTTGACCATACTGTCAAATGACAAGACCTTCTGGTAAAAAAGGCCTTTCTCATTCAAATGCCTACTTATAAAATCTATTGGAGGGATGAGCATCTAAAAAAATGTAGAAAAGTGTTATCTCCTTGCTTTTTTAGTAGGGTCCCAAATAGTTGTTTTGGGTAGTTTTCATGGTTAATTTGGTCTTGGGGCGTTTTCATTATTTCATAATTTGGGTTCTAGTCAAGCATAATCAAGTGTTGGTCCTTTGGACATTTTTGTAACTAAAGTTGCTCCTTTAGAGGGTGTTTGAAGTTACTTTTATTCTTCAGCAGTTACTTGAAGAGGGGTCATTGTAGGGGCTTATGTGTAAATATTTTGTGTGGATTCTCCAGCAAGCCATTGGATTTCATAAAAGAGAAAAGAGTTGTTTCTAGATGGGGATTTCTTTTTGATTGAGTTGCTGCTCAACCCCAACTTGGGTTTTCAAGTATTGGAAGCTTGGGTTTGTAGGAGACAACCCCTTGGGTACCATCCAATCCCTCTATCACTGCATATCCACATGAGAGGACAGCTTGATACCATAGTTACTATAGCAAATAAGTCCTAAAGGAGTTCATCAGGTTCTTTTCAGAGATCTGTGGCATCTAGTCTATTTTTAGCTCTGCTACTTCTTGACTTCTGTTAATAGTTTTTGATGGGGTCATAACTCACCCTGGCTGAACCACCACATGGATGACATGTGGCTGACATGTGGCTGAACAGTGGACTGTGACAAACCGTAAGCTCGGTTGACGTAGAGAACAACAACGTGGCATGCCCTCACTTGCTGCAAGGGGTGGAGTGCACCCTTGGACGAGGGCAAGCTTGGGACACTTGTGTCCCTCAAGCAAGGAGCCCAACAGCACTCCAAAACAGGTATTTAAGGGCACACCGCCCAAGGTACTTCTCTTCTTTCACATTCTCCCACTCTAGCTCTCCTACTTCTGTCACTGAGAGCCTTTGTTCTTGCCCTAGATCAAGTACGATTTGTATTCTGGTAACTGCATCAAATTTTGGGAACAAATTTGGGTTGGGGACTCCCCTTTGAAAGACCAATTTCCCTTTTTGTTTGTGATAAAACTCAGATCTGAACCCAAATTAGTTTGTTAATAATAGTGAAGAAAGATAGAAGAGAAAAGAGGGAAGAGGGAAGAAGAGAAGAGAAGAAAGAGAAAAAGACCAGTTCGAACTAGAGAGAAAAAATCACTCTCTAGTCGGCCAGATTTATATTTATAGTTTTCTATAATAAACAGAATGACTGCTATGCCCCTACTTAAATATGGGACACATAACTCAACTTAAACATTACACCTCACACAAAACATAAATGAAAAGACCAAACTGCCCCTATACAGTCGACACTAACACTCCCCCTCAAGCTGGTGAGTATATGTCATATAGTCCTACCTTGTTACATATGTAGTCCACTCTTCCCCGACTCAACCCTTTGGTGAACAAGTCTGCCCTTTGACTTCCAGTGTGAACATAAGCAGTACTTATCACTCCACTAAGTACCTTCTCTCTCACAAAGTGACAATCAACTTCTATATGGTTTGTCCTCTCATGAAAAACTGGATTAGAAGAGATGTAGACTGCAGCTTGGTTGTCACAATAAAGCTTCATAGGGGTGTCAATTGAGTACCCCATCTCCTGTAAAAGGTACTATAAAGTATAAACAGTTCAGGCTAACCCAGAATTTCTTGGTTCGTCTTTTGCCCTAGATCTCTGCAGAGATCTCATCAATCCCTAGGAGTTTCAGAAAAAGGCTGAAAAGGAGTTTTCATTTTTCCCTTTTGGAGGTCTTCATGCCTCCAGTTGGTTGTGTGGTGCTCATTTCATGTGATTTGTAGAAACCCTCTAATCGATGGATCGAAGAGAGTTGTTTCAAGTGGTGTGGTGATCAGATCAGTACAGTGCTGATTTATGAAGTTCAAACTGAAGGGATGAGATATCCATCGTTTGGATGCCCGAATCTTGCGGAATAGAATGGGCGAATTTCAAAAATTTTTCCCATTCCCCCTGGGAATCGTATTCCCTATTTTAGAAAAATCATATTTTTCAATGATCAATCTTGAACCAAGAACCGAACCAGATCTGAACGAAAACAGGAGAGAGGTATACCTGATACGGAGAAATAATATCTCCCAATGGAGGTGTTCACGCCCAAGGAAGGAACCAAAAACTGCTCCCACTGAAGATGGCGCAGTGTAGGATGGAGCAGAATCAGCAGCGTTCTTCAAAAGAACCAGATCCTTCGCAAGAGTCAGCTGGATGGTACGTGAGCACTACTTCCAATCAATCCTTCCACAAAGAACTGATATCAAGATCTGATCTTGATCACTCCCACTGAGAACAGGAGATCGAACTGGCAGATATGGCGGCGGCGGGAAGGAGGCGGCAAGAGAGATTTAGCGCAGTAATGCTGAATTCTCTCTTCTATGATTTCAGCTCTGAAGACAGGATGTGAAGTGTGTCAAAAGGCTTCCGCCCCCTCCTCCTTTTATAACCTTAAAGGGATTAGCTCCTAATCCCATTAGGAGTTGCTGATCCAAATCATATTTGGATCAGAATTCCCTTTAAGTGATAAGGGTAAACCCTTATCTTATCTGCAGATTAGATCAGTCTTCTCTTAATCTCATTAGGAGGTTTCCAGATCTGAATCACATTTAGATCTGGACTCTCTGAGTGGACAAGGTCAAGACCCAATCCTATCTGCTAATCTAATCTCAGAATACGCCCCTTATTTAACTGATCAAATCAGTCCAGTTCAAAATGGGCTTTAGACCCAATAAAGTTATGTGCTCACTTAGCCTTCCAAACTGCTGCCTAGTTGGGCTTCCTTGTATGGCGTGGGACCCAAACATTGATCTACACATCAGCCATATGGGTTCAGCCTAGCCTTTGTTACAAGGCCTGGCCGAATACACTGTTATGGACAGTGCACCCCTTGAAACCCATCACATGGGCTCTATGGGCCCAACACTTACCCTAAGTGGTCCCTGGGCCAAGCCACCTTGTAACACCTAAGGACTGTGGGCAGATGCAAGATTATCCCATCAGGTATTACCCCCAACGGTCTTACACTTAACCTCTCAGCCCATAATGATCAAACACTACCCGACAAGAGAGGACCTCTTCCTCGGCTGCAAGGAACAGTGCTGCACTCTCTGCTCACATGGATCCCGGGAATTAAAACCTTTTGCAAACGTTTGGAAACCATAATATATATACTTTTATATCTCATATAAAATATATTTTGAAAAACAAATCTCGATGATTGAAATCGGCTGCCGGCAGTCTTGGTTTCCATCAAAGAGAGTGCATCCTCGATCATTACCTTTGTCCGACAAAGGGGCTGATTCTGTCACTATGATTACCCACTCAAATGAATTCTCAGACTGTCCCAACACACCCAGGTTTTGACCCCCGCTAAGGATCTCACTAATTGGCATATCAAAGATAGCCCGATCCGACACCTAGTGTAGTATCATAATCAAGTCTAGGGGTCAGGTGTAACTTTCCAGTTTTGCTTATCAATCTCCAAGATCCAGGGCAATACTAAAAATCTGGTTCGGTTCAAAGATTCAATTAATCCTACACTGCATGTGCCTTGAGTCTCACCCTGGTGGCTGAGACAGGCCACCCCGACATTTGGCAGCACACCAATGTCAGCCTTAGCAGGATAAATCTCCCCAGACTTATCCAACGGCTGTGAACATTCTAAACTAACACGAGTCTCATAAGTGTCCAGTTTAACGGTATTACACAGAAACACACCACAAGAAAAACAAGTAGGTTATATGGGTGATACAATGTGGAATAGGTAGTATGTGTTTTTGGTGCATTCGGGTATCCTCTATGGTGCTGAAACAGCAGGGCTGCAGTGACAGTTATGGTTAAAGAAAAAAAAAAACATGTGTGCAGTGTGGTGGTTAGCAAATGAAATGGTGTGAAGTACTAGTGAGTTGGATTTTATGATTCCCCTTGATTATCTTAGTGTGCAGATGACCTCTATTAGGTTATCAAGAGTATTTTAATCTACAACAAGGAAATCAAAGTCTTGAGGAGTATTATGCTAGTATAAGGAATCTTTGGAATGAATTGAATGTTTATATCCCCTTGCATCTGATGTCAAAGTTCAGAAAAACAGATAGAACAACTTGTTGTAACCAGATTTCTAGTAGGGTTGAAGGCTGACTATGAACCAATGAGAGCATATACTAGGCGGATCTGTTCTTCTTACTTTGGAGGAAGTGTTTGCTCGTGTCCAAAGGACTTCTGTTGGACATCCAGAGCATCCTACTATAATTGATAGATTTGCCCTTGCAGCAACTAGAGGTGGAGGTCGTGGTGGCAGAGGAGGAGCTCAAGGAAGTCAGCTAGGTCGTGGTGTAAGTAATGGGCCCATGTTCAACCATGGTGATGGATGTTTTGGAGGTCAGGACTCAAGGAGAGCACATGGTAGAGGGCATGGTAATGGTGTGAGGAGGTGTACACACTATGGTATGGAGGGGCCTACTATCAGTCTTTGTTATGATCTACATGGGCCAATCATGCACCATACCTAAATGTACGAGAGTAGCTATATTCTGTTGAGACATGGTCTGGATAAACCGCTCATACTCATCACATGGGACACTCATCATCTCCTTCTCGGAGGCATCCGTAGGTGTAGAAGGCATTTGATCAATTTGCTAAACATCCTGATTTGAACTACCATCACTGCCACTGCATGATTTGCCCAAGTTGGAAGGTGGGTCATGTAAATCATAACAAAAATTGATAGTGTGCCCTTCCATACCACAATGTGTACACCTCCTTGGACCATTACTACTTCCTCTGTTATGAGCTCCCCCTGAATTTCGGCCTCCAATGTGTCCACCACCATGACTTTACATGGATCCACCACCACCACTACGACCATACATGAGTCCACCACCACCACAGCGACTTGGCTGAACTCCCCAAGCTCCACCTTTAACTCCACAACCTCCCCCTCTTGTCACTGCAAAGGCAAACCTATCAAAGATATTAGAGTTCTCTGTAGGTCCAACAGGAATTCTCTGAAGACGAGCAAACACCTCTTCTAGAGAGGAAAGAGCTGACCCACCTAGTATTTGTGCTCTCACTGGTTCATATTCAGGTTTCAGCCCTACTAAAAATCTGGTTACATCTATATGGAGGTGTTTCCATTTGCTGATCTCCGAGAATGAGGATTGTTTCCATTTGCTGATCTCTTGTTCCGTTGCTACAGCTATATGGAGGTGTAGCCTTTGTTTATTTGGAGGTAGGTGGTCTACGCCTTCTGATTTAAGCTTGTTATTCAACCCATCTGTCTTTGTTTGGCACACAAGAAGAGGTAAGGTTATGTGGAAATGTGTCAGGGCAGCCACTCTATGGACTCTTCGGGAGGAAAGGAATGCAAGAATTTTCTTAGAGAAGGAAAGAGGGTTGGATGAAATGAAGGATTGTATCCTAACAAGAACAATCCATTGGCTGAAAACTGTGGATATCTTTGATGACTTCTCCTTTGATGACTTGTGGAGGAATTGGCTAGTAATAGCTAACACTTCAACAAAGAATGATAGAATTCTGTCAGAATGGGTTCCGCCTTTGGAAGGTGTCATCAAGCTGAACTTTGATGGAAGCAGCCAAGGCAACCCCGGGTCTTCAGGTATAGGGGGTATCCTGAGAAATAAGGACAGCAACATAATTTCCCTATTCTCAGGACCAGTGGGAGTGGGGGATTCCACAAGGGCAGAAATCCTTGCTGCAGTACAAGGAATTCAGATCGCCAACCAGCTTGGGGTGGAGCATCTCGTAGTTGAAGGGGACTCTCAAGTGGTAACAAGGTGGCTCCTAAACTTCGATATCACCATTTGGGGCTACAAAGATCTCATCAAAAAAATAAAGTGGTTAACCAGCAATACGAGAGTTGAGGTAAAATAGGTTAGTAGGTCTGCTGCTAATTCTTTGGCTGATGCTTTAGCCAAACAGGGGGTTTCTAGGGAAGATCTTTTTTGTGCTTCTTTGTAAGTTGTTATTAATTTGGAAATCTGTACTTAACTAGCCCGGAGAGGTTGCAACTTGTGCCTTTCCTTGGGGACTTTGTACTATTGTCTATTTCTGATTAATAAAATTATTTCAATTATCAAAAAAAAATTCTGGTTACATCGAGTTGCCCTCTCTGTTGTTGTTGAATCCTAACATCGGAAATGAGGAGATAGTACACATTCAACTCATTGCAAAGATTCCTCATGCTAGCATAGTATTCGGCAAAACTTTGATTACCCTGTTGCAAATTAAAGTACTCTTGATAAAGCTGATACACTCTAGTAGTATTGTCTTGTCCAGAGTACAGTTTCTTGGCATGGTCCCAGATCTCCTTGGTCGTATCTAAGAACATAAAATTCACACTAATCTTGGGTTCCATACTATTCCCAAACACTATATTCCTAAGAATCAACCTTTTTCTTAGCCCTAAGAAAGACTTCTACAGGTTTCTCCCAAGGCACATAATTCTCACCATTCAATTTGATAGAAGTCATCTGAACATTCAGGTAATCGGGGAGAACCATAATACTAGACCTGTGTTCACTACTGTCTCCCATATCTGAATTTTTTTTCTTCACTCACCTGTATGTCACATGCCTAATTCACTTCTCACCACACTGCACACTAGTAACAGTTATTTTCCTTTTTCACTCACACACAGCACTCTAGTGACAGGTTATTGCTGAAGGCACCTACTGTCATAGTTTTCAGCAATAACAGTCACTAGTATTCTTCACTCTCAGCACCACAATACTACTTGAATACACACCACAAACATAGAAACTCACCAACCACTCAGTTCAAACTGAAACACCCATACAGCCCACCTATTTGATCAACAAAAAAGTCAACCTGTACTTGACTGTCCACTGCACCACCTGAAACAGCCCTCTTTGAACCATCAATTAGAGGACTTCCTACAAACCACCACAAACAACCACTAAACCACTAACCGGAGGCATGAAAGCCTCCAAAAGGGAAGGGTGGTTACTCCTTTTCAGCCCTTTTTCTTATCTCCAATAGGTGATGAAGAAATCTGGAAAACCCTAGGCTGAATGGCGATGGAAAAGAATTCTAGGCAGATCTGAATTTGCCACAGGTGCTCTGATACCATGATAAAACTCAGATCTGAACCAGAATTAGTTTGTTAATAATAGAGAAAAAAGATAGAAGAGAGAAGAGGGAAGAAGAGAAGAGAAGAAAAGAGAAGATGGAGAAAAGGTCAGTTCGAACTAGAGAGAAAAATCACTCTCTAGTCGGCCAGATTTATATTTATAGTTTTCTATAATAAACAGAATGACTGTTATGCCCCTACTTAAGTATGGGACACATCACTCAACTTAAACATTACACCTCACACCAAACATAAATGAAAAGACCAAACTGTCCATATACAGTCAACACTAACAGTTTGCTCTCTCTCGCTCTCTATAATTACAAAAATGAGTTGATCTCTACATTTTTGGTACCTTCCAATTCTAGAACTGGGTATGAGTGGGATTTGGGTCTAAGAAGAGCCTCCAAGAATACAGTGTTAAATAGTATATCACTGTTACTTGATGGGATTTTCTTGGATCCTACTAAATTTAATGGCCGGGTCTAGACCCCTTCACCCTTTGGTGTATTCTCCTGTGCCTCCTCCTTCAAAACCTTAACTTTACCTAATGTTAGTGGTGGGCAACCTTTCCCTATAAAAGATGTCTACAGCAAGCCCATCCACCCTAAAGTTGGGAAATCTTCCTGGAAAGAATCAATCATGTAATTTGCTTCAAAAAAAGAGACCTAAAAGTTGTTTACCCCCTAACTGGTGTGTTCTTTATAAAACTAATCGTGAGAATTGCTATCACTTATTAATCTCCTGCTCTTTCATTAAAGATATTTGGAAATGGTTTCTCTCTTTGTTTGGATGTAATTGATCCCCCCTCCCGGCCGAATGTGCAAAGCTTGTTTACCTCTATAACTTTCAATTGGCTAAAGAAGAGGGGAAGGATCATGTGTAGATGTGTGAGGGCTGCTATAGTTTGAACCATATGGGAAGAAAGGAACTCAAGATTATTTTTCAGATAATGACAGAGGCTGAGAAGTGGTCATAAAAGTGATTTTCAAAAAAGTGGTACACTAGATCAAGTCCATGGAACTTTTTAAAGATTTTCCAGTGGAAGTTTTCTTAAGAAGATGGAAGGAAGCTGCTTCTTCAGTCTCGGTCAAGGATTCCTTAATTCCCATTTGCCCCCCCCCCCCCCCTCCAACTAGTGGGCTTGTTAAGCTGAATTTTGACGGGATCAGTGCTGGAAATCCAGGGCCATCAGGAATTGGGGGTGTTTTTAAGGATAAAGAAGGAAATATAATTGCTCTCTTTTCAGTTCCAATTGAGGAGGGAGATTCCCTACAGGCTGAGATATTGGCAGCTTTGTAAGGGGTAAAAAGGGCAAAGGATATGAACATTAGAAAGCTGTCTAATAGAGGGAGATTCTAAGTTAGCGGTGCACTGGCTAAAGGAAGAGAGGAGTGGTTTTTGGAATTATAGATATGAAAGGAAAAAGTTCAAGTTAACACAAGACATTGAAGTAAAGGTGCTTTTGGTCAAAAGAATTTCTAATTTCTTTGCTGCTGATCTAGCAAGGAAAGGGGTAAATAGGGCCTCTATGATTTGGGCTCAATTGTAACATCTTTTTACCTTGTTTTGATAGTGATTGAACTTCTGTAGGAGAGTTAAGAGAGCTTATCTCTCACTGTTCTTGTACTTGGCTTTGTTTTTTAATAAAGTGTATTCCTTATTGATAAACAAAAAAAAAATCTTGAGTTATTGGATGAGACAGGTGTGCTAAAATGCAAACCATTATCTGCTTCTACAGATCCAAATATCAAGATAGCTTCAAATCAAGGGGAGTTGTACACTGATCCACAATAGTGCAAAAGACATAGTTGAAAAGCTAAACTACTTAACAATCACATGTCCTGATGTATCTTTGTAGCTAATGTTATTAGGACTCACCTAGAGTACCACATCTAGATGCAATAGTCAAGATACTACGATACCTGAAAGGATCCCTGGGCTTGGGAGTGATGCATAAGGACCATTGACACCTCTCAATCAGAGTTTTACAAATGTTGACTATGCCAGTTTACCTACTAGGTATTTTCTTCTGGAAATTTGGTTTCATGGAAAAATAAGAAGCAAAGTGTGATTGCCAAATTAAGTGTTGAAGTTGAATATTGCACTGAGTCACACTAGAAAAGGGTTTAGGTTGCTTAAGTGCCTGCTGATAAAGATGGGAATCAAAGCAACATTCCCAATGTATCTTCACTGTGATAACCAGGTTGTATAGCAGCAAATTCAGTGTTCATGAGAGGACAAAACATATTAAGGTGGATTATCACTTTATTCATGAGAAGGTTAAGAGTGGTGATGTGGAAACTCCATTTGTTAGATTTTAAGACCAACTTGCAGATTTATCTATTAAAGCATTGCATCAACCTCAGACCGACTTCATCAACAAACTGGGTTTAGATAGCATAAACACTCCAGCTTGAGGGGAAGTGTTGATAATATTAGTGTTTATGTTTGGTATATTACGTTCTTTTTTTTTTTGTCTAAGGGTATATCTGTCCTATATATTTGCAACTTAAATGGGGTTAGTTCAGTAATTCTGGTTTATGTTAAGCATATATATAGCAGTCTAACAAACTGGGAAATTTGATTTTTCTCCTTAATCAGCAGGTCTTCTCTCAAAAAACACCTGTTCTCCTTTTCCCCCTTTGGTCCTCTACGTCTCAACACCAAGTACAGAACTTGTACAACAGTCATCTCACAGTTTTATTTTCCATGAGATCTCGTGTGTGGAACCAAAAAAAAAAAATTGATTGTTCCTATGGTTACTTCACCATCTATGTGTCATCTATATGGTAGTAGCCTACCAAGATTTCCATCTTGAAAAGGTTATCCCTAGTTTTCTCTGAAAAGAAAATAAAGATACTGATCTGCAATTTGACAGTCAACTCACCAGATATACAACATCAAATGCTTCTTGATAGTTTCCAATAGACTTCTCAATGTTATCATTCCTGCATCAGAAATCATCTTAAACACTTACTCTTTTTTAGTAAATGGTATGAAAGTTACGCAAAAAGCACAGGAAAAACAAATTTATTAAGGGAACAGCTATCTTAAATATACTGATAAAAAAGCAGCTATCTTAAATATCCATCATATGTTTACCAAAAATAATATCCAGCATATGATGGGAAAAAATCAGGGGAAAAAGCAGAGAGAAGATTTATGTTCCTATTGGCAAAAACAAAAGTTCATCTTTCACTTAACGTTTAGATCGTTACAATCAGAACCAAAACATCAGCATCAGCTCCTTTAGAATCATAATGGGTTTTTGAGTTTCTCAGTAATCAATATACAAATAGAGGATTTATTTGGTTCCTGCCCAACACGGACACTTCTTCAAGGTATGTATCCTGAGAGAGAGAGAGAGAGAGAGAGAGAGAGAGAGAGAGAATTCAATCGAGCATTCAAGTATCCATTAGCGTGTCTTCTTATTTATACATGTTTACTTTATGTGAATAACAATCATAATAACTCAAGAATCAACTTGCAATATCAAGATTAATCGAGCATTCAAGGTATGTATCCATTACTGTGTCCTCTTATTTATACATGTTTACTGTATGTGAATAACAGTCATAATAACTCAAGAATCAACTTGCAATATCAAGATTCCCACTTGCATCTATTAGTTATTATCTTGTTGAATTTGTTGTACAGCTGGTTTTGTACCACGTCCCTCTTTCTTATGTAAACTTTCTGAACAATAGGCCTACTGATGACCTTGTCCTGCTCTTGGTTCCTAACAGTTCCCCCCAAGAAGCATCCCTATCCTCAAGGGTGAGATCAGGAAATTGTTGGTGTAAGGAAGAATAGGCTTCCCATGTAGCATCCTCATAAGGCACACCCTGCTATTCAACCAAAGCTTCACGAACTAATTGTTGCCCCTTCTAGATCCATCTGTAGCCCTGCACATGCTGAGGTTGCAGCAGTGCATAGCCATACTCACCAAGATCAGATAAGACTTGTGATGTGGAAACTGTAGGCCCAACATGGCCTTTAAACTTTGAAGGTGGCAATGTTGGGGAAGACCCAGGTGGTAAGCAACTGACCCCACATTCAATGATAGGGAAAAGTCCAAAGAATCTGGGAGAGAGCTTGTGCCAAGCTTTTTGAGCCAATGTGGCCTGTCAGTATGGAATAAGTTTGAGATAAACTAAATCCCCAACCTGGTATTCAACCTGACAGAAGAAATATAAACCAGCAATAATCCTGAATTTTGAGAAGAAGAATAAAAGAAGAAGAATGAAGAAGAAAGAAGAAGAAAAGAGAGCTTGGTTGTATCTCTCCCCGGTCCCTTAATCATCTTTTATTTGGATTAATTCTACTTTAGAGTATAATTATAAGAATACCCATGGTAGGGTGGCTGAACTAATGACAGTAAATAAACAATGAAAACAAGGCCCACAACTAACGCCAATTAGCTAATAAACAAAGAAACTAATGGACCCATTGAGAAAATAAAACATTAAGGCCCATTTGGCCCACCATCTCTACACTGACGATGGCAGCGGATCATACTAGGCCTTCATCTGTTCCTAGGACTACATAGATTGGCCTTGAGTTGTTTGAGAATGTTGTCTCTTGCTGTCAAGTGGTTGTCAAGAGCAGCAATTGCTGTAGAGCCCTTCTCATAGAGAAGTATTGGAGGAAGGTCTTGGCCATAAAGCACCTCAAAGATGTTTAAAAGCATCTATTAATAACCTCCATTTAGCCATCCATTTGAGGATGCTAACTGGTAGAAGTATTGAGTATAGACCCTTGAAGGTTGAAACATTCATGCCAAAATTTGCTCAAGAAGGTAGGGTTACAGTCTGAAAGGATGGCCTAGGTGTCCTATAGAGGTGAGCGGTTTCTTTTGTAAATGCAACTGCTACTGAGGCCACACTATAGGGATGTGCCAAGGGTATAAAATGGGCATGTTTAGATAAGCAATCCACAACAACTACAATGATAGAGAAGCCCTTTGATTTGGGTAATCGCACAATGAAATCAAGTGAAATCTCATCCTAAACTAATTCTGATATTTTCAGGGGCTGTAGAATCACAGCAGGATGTTGGGCCTCATATTTTTAGAACTAACAGACAAGGCAAGAAGCAACAAAGCCCTCAATGATGCATTTCATCCCTACCCAAAAATAATGAGAAGCAATTTGTCGGTATGTCCACAGAATACCTGAATGCCCGGCCTCTGGGGAGCTGTGATATAATTTTAACAGTTGGGATAGGTGCACTGAAGTAGAAGAGAGGACCAGATGTCCCTTGAAGAAAAGAGTGGAGTCTTTTACTGAATACTCAGGAACTAGTGTTGGGTCTTGGGCCCATTTTGTGCATATAAGCTGCAGACCAGAGTCCTCTTTTGCTTCTTTCTTAAGAAGGTCCAACAAGGGGTATTGATGTTGCAAAACTGAGAGAGATGTGAGCTCATGCATCTGTGATAAAGCACCAGCTACTCGATTAGAAGCTCCAGATTTGTATTCAATTATAAAATCAAACCCCATAAGCTTGTAGGCCCATTTTAAGTTGTGCATTTGTGTGGACTTGTTCAAGCAGATGTTTTAGACATTGTTGATTTGTATTCAATTATATAATCGAACCCCAGAGTGCTTGGCCATTGAGTGTCTTGCTGAGATAGGCTACTGCCTGACCCTCTTGCATAAGAACAGTGCCCTGCCCACCACCAAAGGATCATATTCAAGTATAAATGTTTTGTTGAAATCAGGTAAGGCAAGTGTGGGCAGCCTGGAGAGAGTTTGCTATTAGATAGTGTATGCCCTTAGCTCCAACTATTTTATTGTACATATATTTGTTATGAATAAAAGAACATTTCTTTCATGTGTCATGGGGTTTGTTCTGCTAAATCACCCCCCAGTTCATATTAGTATTATGTATGAGGCCACACAGTTGTTATAATATGGACTTAAATCATCACAACCAGGGGATAGACTTGGGGAGTCAATCCTAACAAGGTTGCCATTCTCACACTGCCCAAGGTAATGAGTGTTTACAAGAAACATTGAAATGGACCAAACCTAATGTGTTCCTAGACTTTGTGACAAGTGGAGCAATTGGGTGCTACTTTTAATCCCCAGACTTGATATTGATATCAAATCGAGTATCAAACTTGTCTATCATTGATATGCCAACTAGTGAGATCCTTTTGGGATTAAATACCTAGGTATATTGGGGTATTCAAGGATGGTATGTCAATTGATGATCAATGTGATAGGATATGCTACTATGTTAAGACATAGAGAATACTTTATACAATATCCTCCCTAGATTCCAGAATCTGTCAGCAGTAGGATTATCTGAATCCTCCATAAAAGATCCATTGGTGTCGGATGTTGGACGTCATGGCATAAAGACAAAGAGGGAAAAAGTTCTTCCCCTAATATGGTGTCAAGTATTGTTAGTAAAGAGATTAATTGCAAATGGTAAATTGGGCTGTATTGACTTGATTATCACATAATGAGTTGAACCAATGGACTTGGATCTTTAGGATGGTAAGGTACCAAGTGTTAAGTGCTTAGACACTTAATGGGGCTAAGTTACTTGAGCCCATAACAGGTATGGCCGAATTAGCCTATTAGGTTAATTGACATTAAGTGGCCAACCCCACCAGCTCATGTATTAAGAGCATATGACTTGCCAGTTCTCTCATTAAGTTGTAGGTCCCATGCCATACAAGCTAAGATCTCCCAATATTAAAGTAATTTGAAAAAATTAATAGTTTGCTTAAAGTTGGTTACAAGTCTTTCTATTAAGTCCTACTCAAACTATGAATTACAAAGTCTATGTTTGACTAGGAAACCTAAACTAGAAAGGTTCTAGTATTTGGACTGAATTAGGAGAACAAGACTCTCTCCAATTCTCTCTTAATAAAAGTTGGGAAACCTAGATGGATAAGGAGAGGACTCTTCCAGATCTCCCTTGTCTATAAATAGAGCTCAAAACATAGGGATCACACCATGCTTGTTCTCCCTACACATTGCTGAATCCGGCCTACCCACTGTGAGAGACTAAACTAGGTTTTTGCAACCCCATTTGACCAGACTTTAATAACAATCATTAGAGAGTGATTCCAGAAGAAATTAGAGTGAGAAAATCACTCCAACTTGTGACCAACAGATCACCATTCTTTCTGGAATTTCAGGAAATGACTGAAAACACAAGACTGCACCATTTTCAGTTTGTTGCAGATATTCTTGGGACAATCTGAGCTTGGATGTGAACTACCACTTTGATCCCTGCACTTGTGGATATCAATATTAGGGTACTATACTCATTCTTGATCCAAAGATTCGACCTTTCTTGGTTCAATAATCCCAAATGATCCAAGGAGAAAAACCAGTTTTCTCATCTTGTGCGATTCCAGCATTAGACTTTCTAGAAAATTTTAAATTTCGTCCACTCTTTTTGCTGGAAATTTTGCACATGATGATCATAGGGGCTCAATTCTTGGTGGGTTTTTGAGCAGTGGGCCAGCCTGGGGTCGTGTAACCCTTTGGACTCAATTGAGCTTCTCAGTTTGTTCCTCACAAGTCCTATGGTCACCGTTACATATGAAGGTTGCACAACCTTCACCTCCGCCTTGATCTCCTCACACAAGCCACCAATAAAGCAACCAAGCAATGCCTTCTTCATCCTACCTTGCACTCTTGTCACCAGTTTCTTGAACTCCTATTGATATTCGCTAACGGTTCCTATCTGACAGATCTTAGACAGAGATTCATGGTGGCCTTCAAAACCCGTCAGTTCAAATAGAATAGGCAGGGCTTTGGTGAAATCTGCCTACAACACCTGAGGATGAGTGCATCAGGACCATTGCAAATACAGTATGGCTTCACCTTCTAGGTGGAATGAAGCGATCAAGACCCTTTGGTTGTTGGGAGTCTTATGGAACTCAAAATATTGCTCTACCTTGAAAATCCAAGGCATTGGTCATTATCAGCATACCTAGGAAAGTCAAGCTAATCTGGTTGGCTTTCCATTCCTGCCTGCTAGCTCTGTTCTTGTCCAGAAGTTTCATGGCCCCCTTCCTGGTAGCTTGTATCACTCCCCGTCCTAGTTGAGCCACCACCACCGCCAGCGTCTCATTTATTTCTTGGAGCTCACCAAACATCTTACCTAGGCTGATCTCCACATGATCAATCCTATCTTCCACAGTATCAGACCTTGTAGTTGGCACGGTGGTGTAATTCTGAACTCTAATACCGATTGCTGGGTTCCTGCCCAACACAGACACTTCTTCAAGAAAGTGTGGTCTCCAATGAGAGAGAGGAGAGAGAGAGAGAGAATTAAACGAAACATTCAAGGTATGTATCCATTACTATGTCTTCTTATTATATACATGTTTACTATATGTGAATAAAAGTCATAACAACTCAAGAATCAACTTGTGATATCAAGATTCCTACTTGCATCAATTAGTTATGGAGAACTCTAAATTCTCTTCAGTCCTTTTCTTTTGATGACTTCTGGAGGAATTGACCAATAGTTCTACTGGAAGGAATAGAACAAATGTAGCTTGGACACCACCTTTGGAAGGGTTTGTAAAGTTGAAGGCGAGACTATTGATCAACAAAATGAAATTGCTAGAGCCCTTGTGAACCATTTTAAGTTTATCTTTAGAAACCTCTCTTTGGAAGACTTTGTGTGGAAGGGTTAGAGTGGCCAAGAGTTTTGGAAGAGCAAAAGAGCTGGTTAGAAATAAGGTTTGGTTTGGAAGAAATAAAGGAAGCAGTTTTTTCAATTGATAGATCTAAAGCACCAGATTCAGATGGTTTTACTATGGCTTTCTACCAAGACTGTTGGGACTTTTTGAAGGAGGATGTCCAAAAGGTGCTTGATGAATTTTTTAGCAGAGGAGTAATAAATCCAGGATTAGACTCTACCTTCATTGTTTTGATTCCAAAGAAAAATGGGGCAATACAACCTAAGGAGTTTAGGCCCATTAGTCTGGTCCATAACATTTACAAAATTATTGCTAAGGTGCTATCAAGAAGAATTAAATCAGTGCTTCCTTCTATTATTTCCCTAAATCAAGGTGCCTTTGTCAAGGATAGGCAAATCATCAACCAAATCCTTATCGCTAATGAGAGTGTGGAGGAGCTAAAAAGATCTAGAAAGAAATGTTTGATTTGCATGTTAGATCTAGAGAAAGATATGATGCAGTGGACTGGGATTTCTTGTTGGAAGTGATGAGGAACTTTGGATTCAGAGACAAGTGGTGCAAGTGGATTAAAGGATGCATTAGTACATGTCATTACTCAATTTTGGTTAATGGTACAATAGTGGATCACTTTCCAACCATTAGAGGTATTAGACAAGGGGACCCCCTCTCTTATTCACCCTAGTAGCTGAAGTGCTAGGTATCCTTATCTAGAGAGCAGATTTAAGGGGTTTGGTGAGAGGTTGGAGAGTGGGAAGAGAAAGAGTGCCTATTACTCGCAGTTTGCAGATGATACTGTCTTATTTTGAAAGGGAGCTGATCTAAATTGAGCGAGGAATATGAAGGAGGCGATCCAAGTTTTTGAGAAAATGACAAATCTGAAAGTTAACTTTAGTAAGATTTGTGTGGCAGGCATTAACATGGACGATGGTGAGGTATTTGAATGTGGAACAATTTTGAGTTGTGAGGTATGCCAATGACTAATGAATTATTTGGGCCTACCTCTGGGGGCAACCTTAGAAGTGTAAATTTTTGGAACCCGATGGTGGACAGGCTCTCAAAAAGGCTTGCCTCTTGGAAAAGGAATCATCTCTCTCTTGGTGGAAGAATCACCTTGATCAAATCAACTTTGTCCAACCTACCTATCTACTTCCTTTTGGATTTTAGGATGCCTGAGGATTTGTAGAAAGGTTAGAGAAGTTCATGAGGGATTTTTTGTGGGAGTCGGGAGAGGAAAAGAGGAACCATAGGGTTACTTGGGAAGTGGCAACTAGAAGTAAGGAACTGGGGGGTCTAGGAATCGGGAACATTCAGAAGAGTAATACAGCGTTGTTGGGAAAATAGTTATGGAGATTTCCGATGGATCAAAATGAACTATGGACAAAGGTGATTAAGAGCATACATGGGCTGATGGCAGATGGTTGGGACACAGGAATTTCGGCCAGATAAACTACTACAGCACCTTGGAAAGCTATCCAAGTCATCCTTGTTTTCTACCTTTTGTGAGGTATAACTTGTGCTCTAGATATCTGAACTGAATTTAAATTGGTTCGGTTCAGTTTTAATTTGGTTAACTCATTTAGTTAAAATATAAATGTAGTTTATATTTATATTAATGATTATTATTAAAATATAACAGCATTTATAATTAAAATACATATTATATATTATTATTAATATAAATAGTAATGTTAATATATATTAATGCTAATATTGATATGAATTTTTATAATTAAAATGTAAATATATGTGTATATTTTGGTTAATTCAGTTTCGGTCCGGTTCGGTTGCATTCTTCTCAAACCGAATCGAAAATCGAAAACCAAAAAAAATTAAAATCTTAAAACTGAACCACATTGAATTAAGTAATTTGGTTCGGTTCTCAGTTTGATAACCGAATTTGAACACCCCTAGTTTTAGGAACATGTGTAGATGGGGGAGGCACCACTTGAAGACCAATTTCCTTCCCTATTCTCTCTTTTTAGGTACCAAAATATGATTGCCTCAACCTTTGTCTCATCCTTTGGTCCAAGTCCTAAGCTTAATTGGGATTTGGGGTTTAGACGATGTCTCAGAGAATCAAAGGTGGAGTTGGCATGGTCCTTGGTTCAGGTACTTCAAAAGGTCTTCTTGGACCCGTCTAGGGTGGATTCCAGGATTTGGACCCTTTTCCTCTTCTAGCTCCTTCGCTTGTGCCTCTTTTTTCAATGCCCTAACTCAACCTACTCCTCCTACCAATCCCTTTCCTTCTAAAGAAGTGTGGGGGAGACCGGTCCCACCTAGAGTCAAAACACTTTGCTAGGAAATAGCGTTGGAAAAAATTTATACTTGTGATCAAATTCAAAGAAAGAAGCCTTTTTGGTGCTTGTTCCCGAGCTGGTGCACCCTCTGTAAAGCCAATGATGAGTTTTGCTTTCACTTATTTATATCCTGCCCTTTTACTTCTTCTATTTGGAAGTGGTTCTTCTCTTTATTTGGTTGCAGGTGGACTCCCCCTTCAAGCATCCAAAGCCTCTTCGTCTATTCAATTGGTAGTCGGGTTAAAAAGAGGGGGAAAATCTTGTGGAGGTGCACCAGGTGTTATGGGCCCGGGCGTAGGATCTCGTCCCGGGTCGGTCCACGGGGAGAACCGCTTGCTTCCCCTTGCGCCTTCCCTTGCGTGCAGACCATTGTGGAAAACCGAATGGGTGATTTGTCCAAGAGACCACCCGAACTCTCCTCACTCTTCTTTTTAACTGGAAACTGAATACTTTATTCCCAAATCACAGCTCCTTAAATAGGAGATTACAAGAGGAGACTCCTTACTCCATTCGACTAAGCTAGGACAATCCAACTTTAAATCAAACTCCTACTTCTAACAGACTTCTAACAGAACTCAGTTCTTATCTCTAATAGATAAGAACAGAACTAGATAAGTAAGAACAGAACTCCTACTTCTAACAGACTTCTAACAGAACTCAGTTCCTATCTCTAATAGATAAGTAAGAACAGAACTAGATAAGTAAGAACAGAACTGGAATAAGTAAACTATTGGCGAGCTGGCAAGAAGAGTTGACGTGGCAAGATAAGCTGCTGTGTGGGCCCCCCTCACTGCTGCTGCCAGCGGCGGTAATTCTTCCCACGAATGCATCCACGACACCAGGGCAGCGGTTTGTTGAACAATTTGGGAGGAAAGGACCAAAGGATATTTGCTGAAAAGGAAAGAAGCAAAGACACAATTATAGAAGTGATTACTTGAAGGTGGCACAGTAGGTAAGGACAGTGAACCTATTTGACGATGCTCCCTTAGAGACCATTGTGAACAACTGGCAGGAAATAGCAGTCTCAGCTCCAAGCAAAATCATTGTCCATCCTTCATGGCATCCCTCGATGAAGGGCTTTATCAAGCTCAACTTTGATGGGAGCAATGAAGGAAATCTAGGGCCATCAGGGGTTGGTGGTGCTTCCAGACAGGCAGGTTAAGTAATAGCTATTTTTTCAGGACCTATTGGATTCGAAGATTCAATGAGAGCAGAAATTCTGGCTTTGTTAGAGGGGGTAAAAAGGGCTAAGGAACTAAATATAAATAGGTTGATTATGGAAGGAGGTTCACAGGTGGTAATTGGCTGGATAGAGAAGACAAATGATGGGCTATGGACATACATTAATGAACAAAGGCAATTCAAGTGGTTAACTCAGGGAATGGAAGTGCACATCAAGTGGGTTAAAAGATGTGCCAATTCATTTGCAGACGAACTGGCTAAACAGGAGGTGGGAAGAAGTCATTTGTTTTGGGCTGCAATGTAAATTTGTAATTTTCTTTTTGGGGGAGAGTTAAGAGAGTTTACCTCCCCCTACCTTTGTATTTAAATCTTTTCTTCTTAATTAATGAAAGTTTTTTGTTACTGATCAAAAAAAAAATGATGAAGCAATCTAGATAACTGGGGCCCGTCATGTGTAGGTGGGATTCCAAGAAATAAGGATGGCAACATCTTATCCTTGTTCTCAGGCCTAGAGGGAATAGAGAATTCTACTAGAGCTGAGTTGCCAGCTGTTGTACAAGGGATTCAGATTGCAAATCAACTCAATGTGGGCAGTCTGATTATAGGAGATTCTAAGGTGGTGGTGGACTGGTTGCTGGATCCAGATTCTGTCATCCGATGCTATAGGGACCTTCTAAAGAAAGTCAAATGGCTGACAAGGAATATGACAACTAGAATACAACAGGTGGACAAGTTAGCAAATGCAGTGGCAAATTTCCAAGCCAAACAAGAGGCTTCTAGGGAATCTTTTTTGGGCGGCATTGTAATTTCTCTAGTTTCTGAGAATTGTAATATCTTATAAGGGAGAGGCCACACCATGCACCTCTCTTGGGATGCTTTTAAGAGTTTGAATCCTTTGATAATAATATTTTACTCATTTATCAATAAAAATTGTACAGCAGCATATATTTTAACATGTATACTGTTTAATTGAAATCTATTGTGTTTTACCAACAAAAGAAACTCCATGCAATACAGGAGGTATCTAATGCACAAGGTTTCAGAGAAAATGAATAAACTATGTTAGGTTTTTAACTTACAGGAACCCCACAGCAATTCGATTTTCATAGTTCAACCCATCAGACATGCCCAAATCTCCCATGTGATCACCAAGAAGCAGCACATTTGTTCTTTTTTTTACTGAAGCATTATCATTAATTGGCCCATCATTGCCACCCAAATGATCATGAAGAGGTGCAGCCATATCAAGAGCATGTTCATTCTTATTGAGAACATGGATTGTCTTGCCTACAATAAAAATAAAATGAAATAAATAAATAATAAAAATAAGTGTTCAAACAGTAACAAGGTGAAAAATGATAATATGCCAACCAATAACCTCTGATGGATTACACTATATTGCATGTGTATGAGCATATCAGCTTTATGGAGGAAAGCATACAAGAGAAGACAAACATAGTACAGTGACAGGTCAGGAAGTTGTCCTGCCTTGTCATAGATATGGAAGATATATAAAGGATTAGTATGTTATACTCATTGATAGAGCTGTCAGTGGGTTGGGTCTGGGTAGAAAGTGGAACTGACCCAACAAGAAATATTAAGGAACCGGAACCAAACCAGACCCTACAGGGTCTGGAATTTTAGACCCAGAACCAAACCAATTGGTCGATTATAATAAACCTGCTGAAAATATTATAATTTAATATATATATACATTAATTTATTTAATATATTATACATTTAACATATACATGGCTCGGGTCAGGTCTGAATCGGTTTGGGACTGGATAGAACTGATTCAGAACCGACAATAATCGGGACAATAGATTAGGAACCAGAACCAACCCATCGGTACCAGATCCTGGAACCAAAGATTTTAATATCAATATCATACGTCCGATACGGGGCGTATCGTATCGGTACGGTGCAGGATGATACAGGATATGCTACAACTGGAAATGTACCTGTAAATCGCACGTATCAAACCGATACACAGCATCTTTCTATTAAAAAAATTAATTGAAGCTTATAGACTTATAGTGTGATTTGAACCCAGATCACCTAATGCCTAACACTGAAACTCTTAACACAACTTCAAACCACAAAGTCATCTCATGTCTCATGACATTTAATGAAATAAAATAATTTATATTAACTTTTGTGACCATATACAATCCAAACAAATAATGATTTTTTATGTTTAACAACTCCAACTAAAAATTAAAAGAAATAATATTTACATTTCATAAATAAATAGAATAGATAATCTATCAAATCCACATTTACATCAAAAGATGATTTTAATCTCAAGAAATTTATACAAATAAAATATTAATAATAGAATAATTATCTTAGTCCTTAAAATTTATAAAGTTGTGCATGATATATATCCTACAAAAAAATTAAAAAAATTGTTTACAAAATATGCAATAATATAATATTTAATTAAATCTATCAAATCCAATAAATTACATTTATATGAAAAAATGATTTTTAATTTCAAAAAACTTTATAGAAATAAAAATTTTAATAATGAAATAATTATTTTAGTAATTAAAAATTATGAATTTGCAATGTGATATTTATCTTAGAAATTTTAACAGATTTGATATATTTTAAGTTAAAATTATATATTTTTATAAATTATTAAATGAAATTTTAATTTATATTTGAGAATGTAATATCTGGTTAACTTTTTTGTTAATGTTAAAAAGTAAAAATAATAAAATAGAAAATAATTGATATAAGAATTAGGATAAATATAATAGGTCCATATGTTTTGTGTCTTGAACTCTTGATTAATGCATTGTATGATATCTATGCATCCAGTTATATTAATTATAATATATTTTTTCATGTACACCATTAAGATATAAATATTTCTCATATATTTATACATTATTTATGGCTATTTGACCGTAAGTTTAGTGTTACTAATGTATTATTATGAAATTTGTATGTGTTTCCCTAGTGTATCCAAGTGTTTCCATATTTTTTGTCTATATCCATGCGCTTCCAAAGCATATCCAAGTTGTTCGATACGATACTTGATATCGATACTTTAATCCTTGCATGAAACCAGAACTAGCCCAATCCGTTTGGGTCTATCGGGTTTGTTGAGTCAAACCTGGAACCATAACATATATACCATCTGTTCCTGTTACATAATATCCTTAGCAATATAAAGGGGAATGAGGGAGAAATTTTATAGGCTGGAAGTTGCATTTGCCAACCGTGTTTGTCCAAAATATTCCCTTTGGTGATACCTATCAAATAGTGGGAATTCAAGGAATAGAGCTCCCAAAATAAAGAGACACTTACTCAAGCAATGGCAGTTCCTTAGGTGAGGTTTAACAAATGTAATCACCAACTGAAGACTTTTATGAGAACCAAAACACAAAATAATCTTAGAACAGAATGGTCCCTAATTATGGTTTTCTATATACAATATACCTTTAAAAGATACAAGATGACCATCTTTACTGAATATCATTCGGTTTGATACAATCTTGATATTCTTAAATGATTTGCGAAGTTTCTGCCTCAAGACCTGGTAAAGAATGAAAATATATTATGTTGTAATCCGTCAAGAAAAAGAGCTATAGAAATGCTTCAAATGATTTTCCAATTGTCAGAAGTTCTTTAGCATGGCCACCATGGACCAGCTTTATTAAACTAACCTCCTCAATGATGTCCGCAAGTCCTGCAGAAAATATGAGAACAGGCACACCTATTTCCTGCCAATTGGAAAGGTAAAAGATGGAGGTGAGAAAACACTCCTTAAAAGCTAAAACATAACTTCTACTATACGTGTCTTATGTTTCATCTAACCAGCTCTAGATTCCACTTAACTAGTACCAACAGTTATGTGTAGGAGAAACAAAATGACCTGATATGACAAGTCAACAAAATTGTGAAACTAGTTTTTGTCTGCCCACCTTCAGTCCAGTAAATTCGGCCATGGACCGAATCATCATGGGCAACCCTCAGTCAAATAACCAAAGTTGATGTTAAGGCTCAGAACTTCTCCAAAATTATTTTGTTTAATTAGAGTTGCAGTACCAAACTCAGATTCAACATTGGAGTAATGAACCAAATCATCATGTTCCCCTGATACTTTTGCTGAAAACATCCTAAATTTGCAGCAAATTCACTAACTAGTTCTTGAGCCCAATTTCCCATCTAGTTGTTTAGACAAAGTCAACAACTATTCAGCCCCATACTCAAAGGAATTCTGAATCAGGTATTGGTTTAATATGTCAATATTGGTGGAAATGTCAGTCATCCAAATACATGAAACATGTCAGAAATGTCAAAAATATCGTATGGTAATATTGTAAAAATTATAGACATGGTGGAAACATTGTAAAATATGCAAAATATAGAATGATATTTTATGAAATGATAAAAGAAGCATATGCACACCTTTTTAAATTATTATCTTGTTTCAAATCACTAAACAAAGCTAAGAAACTAAGGCTATAGACAAAAGAATATGTTCTGAAGTTGCCCTGTGAACCTCAAGATTCAGAGGTTCATGATAGAATGGTTAAAGCAAAATTTAAACTCATAAAAATGTAAATGGTTGTAATAGATCAACAAAATAATCTACTACACAAATAAAAACTAATATTTAACTTCATGTTTGAAAAGGATATTGAGCTAGCTTAAAGTTGTAAACATGTAAGTTAGGTGGACAATAACTTGATACTTCACATGTCTACAATATTGTCACCAACTTATGTTTTAATACTATCTCTTATACTCCACATAGTACTGGTAGTGTTCACTATGGAATGTGTCGATTCTAGTATAATTTCATGTCGCTGCCCATGGAAGTGGAAATGGGAATATGTCATGGAAACTATCTCTTGTACTCCACATAGTTCTAGTGATGTTCATTGGGGAAATGTCAATTCCAGTAAAATTTCGTGTCTCTACCCATGGAATTGGAAATATGTCATGGAAATATTAGGGAAATTAGGGGCATTTTAAACCATGCAAAAAAGGCAAGCATCTACCTCTAAAAATTCAAACAATTCGAATACACCCTCCCTAAACTCAATTGTTGCGCTTTCCACAGACTTCTTTATGTCATCACATGTAAGGCCTCCCTCAATAAGAAGAGCATGGGTTTTCTCCCACCTGCAATAATGAGCATGCATTTTCAGGTTCTCAACATCTAGCTAGCTTGGGAGTATAACTGAAAATAAACATCCCAAACACTACATAATCAGAAATGGAAAAAGGGAAAGAAACCATGGAAGAAGAAATCAACTTTCCACAGATTCTTACACCAGTGACAATATCAGAATTTTTTGGTGGTTCAAATTCTGATCCATTTGAGATTTTTAAAGCTTGATTCTTATATCTTTGTATTTTTTTATGGGAAACGGTAACTTTCATTAATTCTTCAAAACACTTAGTACAAACTGTCACCTTCAAAAACAAGGGGACCTCTCATCAAGATTACAAACAGGCCCAAAAAAAGGTTCTGCCTACTAACTCCTTTCTTTGCTAAAGTATCAGCCATTGATTGGCTGATCTCCTAGTCCATTTAAAACAGACTTCAAGCTCCCTTGTTAGTTGCATAGTTTCCCTTACAGGTTTGTCTAAGGGACCAGGCACATAAGCTGTTTGTTTGCATCCAACCTATTACCAGTTTTGAATCTCTCTCCACTTCCAACTGCTAAAAACCCAGCTGTTCAGCCTATTTGAGCCCCTGTAGGAGTGCCTGAACTTATGCTCTAAGAAAGTCCCCCAAGCCAATCGGGCCAGAAGAAAAGGGCCACGACTTTTCCTCCCCCATCTCTAAAGGCACCCCCAATTCCAGAGGGGCCTAGATTACCTACAGAACTGCTATCAAAGTTTAGCTTAGCAGCCATAGTTAAAGGGGGAGACCAGTCCTCTTGAATAGCTAAAGAAGGGAAGGAAGAAGCTGCTACTGTACTCCATCCTCTAATCAAAGCATCTACAGAGAAATCCTTGAACAGGTCCAGCGATTTCAGCTAGTGTATAACCTTGATGGTGATCCCTTCTATGACTTCATGTGCTAATTTTTCTTTCCCTTGAAAGATTGTGTTATTTCTCTCTTCCCACACTGCCCAAAGAACTGCTGCCCTTGTTGGTTCTCCACATTACCCTTCTGCTTTTCTTTGGTTGACGGAAAAAGCTAGATTCAAAAAGATCCACCACACTTGTAGGAGGATCCCACCTGCACCCAAAGAGAGAAGAGAACCAATCCCAAATAAGAGTAACAAAAAGACAAGAGATTAGTAGATGATTTACCATCTCACCACTCTTCAAGCAAAGGCTACAAACATGAGGGGATAAGAACCAATTTGGTCTTTTTCTCTGTAACAAATCCAAAGTGTTGATTTTTTGGAGAACCACTTCCCAACAAAAGGCCCTCCTCATCTTTGGTGGCATAGGAGCACTCTACATTTCTTTAACAAGAAAAGAGAAAACTAAATTGGAAGATTGCACTAAAGCATTGAAGAAAGAAGAGCAAGAAAAACAACCGGAGGACTCTTCAGACCAAATTATAATATCAGGACAATATTGGTCCAAAAACATCGAGTTTAGAAGAGAGAAAAGATCATCTGCCAACCCTATTTCTGACTCCCTCAACCCTCTCCTAAACCCTAGATCCCACAACTCTCTAGAAACACGAAAAGTTTGTTCAAGGACAGGGAGTAGAGGGCCAGGAACCTATCCTTTAGAGGTAGGTCCCCGGTCCAAGTGTCCTCCCAAAAAAGGACCTTATTACCTGAACAAGCATCATACCTGATGAAAGGAGAAAAGGTGGCTAGGATACCAACGATGCCTTTCCACGAAGAGGAACGAGAAGCCCTTGGGTTGAGACCAGCATCCCATCCATTAGCCGCCAATCCACGTATGCTTTCTATCACTCTATGCCACAAACTTTCTTGCTCCTTGGGAAACCTCCACAACCACTTAGATAGGAAGTACACCGGCTAATTTGCTAGTGTTGACTTAATTAAAGTGATTCTACCTCCTAAAGAGATATAACTCCTCTTCCACCCTACTAGTTGAATCTTTCCAAGACTGGATACCAATCACTCCACTCACAACCTAACATCCTAGCCAAGGAAGACACCTCCTCATCTGACCTACTAATTCCAACCACAACTTTTATTCCAATTCACTCTCAAATGAGAGACCTTTTCAAAACCTTCTACCAACAACTTCAGATTGACCATCTCCTCAGGCTCTCCCTTGCAAAAGAGAATTATATCATTTGTAAATTGTAAATGAGTGACAACTACTTCTTGCCTCCCTACTAAAAGATTTCTGGAGTCAGCTCTGGAAATCATAACACTCAAAACATCCACTATTAAGGTAAAAGGGAAGGGAGAGAAAGAGAGAGGGTTCCCTTGTCTTAGACCTCTCTTTGCAAGGAAGAAGTCCCTGGCTACCCCATTCACCAAAATAGAGTAGTGGCACGAAGACACACAACCTTTTAACCATCTACACCACCTTTCTCCAAAACCTTTGTTTCTCAAAACTTCCAGTAAAGAACCCCAATCTACCAAGTCATAAGCCTTTTCCAATCACAAAGGCTCCCTGGTTTGGAGAAATCAGATACGGAAGTACCATTTTAATTCTTGAGGTTAACACCTTAGAGAAGATCTTATACATGCTGTCAAGCAAACTAATGGGCCTAAAATCCTTTGGGTGTCTTGCATCCATCTTTTTGGGAATCAAAGCTATAAAAGTAGCATTGGCACCTAAGTTAATCCTACCTCTCTCAAAGAATTCTAGAAACACCTCCATTAAATCCCCACCTATGATTTCCCACCAATCTTGGTAAAAGGCCATCGTGAAACCATATGGACCCAAGGCTTTAAATCTTTCCGTTGAGAAAACAACATCTTTGATTTTCTAGATCTCAAAATTTCTTTCCAACTCCTCCATTACTTCTCTACTCCCTGTTTGCCACTCAAAATCAGAGATGTCCTCTCTCGATCTGCTAGGACTGTCATAAATGGTTTTAAAGTGATCCACAAATGCTCTTGTTATCTCTTCCTCCCTTGTAAGCACTTCTCCATTTCATTCCAACCACTCCACGGTGTTCTTCCTCTTTCTACCATTTGCCAGGGTATGAAAAAACCTAGTATTTCCATCTCCCTCCTTGAGTCATTTACATCTAGACTTTTGTCTCCAACTTATCTCCTCTTTTCTAATGATTTCCTCTAATTCTTATTTCAAGTTCCACCTTTCTTCTACTGTCAACCTTCTCTCTGCTTCCTCTGTATCAATTTCTTGAATCCTTTTAGCAATCCATTCTTTTCTTTCTTCCGCTCTTCCAAACTCCTCTTTGTTCCACTCTTTGATCCTAGCTTTCAGAACTTGTAGCTTTTTATAGAATCTATATCCTTTCCACCTGAACTCCACCTGATCTTCTTCCCACCACTGTTGTACTTTCTTTAGAAATTCAGGATGAAGTAGCCACATGTTCTCAAACCAAAACAGACAAGGTCCTCCTAATTTTTCTTGTGAAAGCCTAGTTGGACAGTGATCTGAAGTTGGTCTAGGAAGTGCCCATAGTACCATTCCCCTCCAAGCAGTCTCCCAATCTGCAAAGAATAAGAATCCATCTAGTTTACAATACAAGGGTTCTTCTTGAAAGTCGGACCAAGTGAAATTGGCTTGTAGCATGGGTAGCTCTCTTAGCTCAAAGAACTCCACAAGTAGGTTGAACTTCCTCATGCTAGAGGTGATCCTATGGCTAGGATTAGTTGTTTCACTCACAAACCTAATGACATTAAAATCACCCCCTAAACACCAAGGACCACTCCAAAGACCCCTTATGGCTGCTAGTCCTTCCCAAAATTCTCCCCTTTCCCTATATGAATTTGGACCATAGACATTAGTTAAAGTCCATTCTAACCTAGGGGTGTCAATTGGACTAGATTTGGTCCAATCTGATCCAGTTCAATGTGAGTCCATTATAAATGGACCAGGTCCAATCCAATCCAATGAATATTTTGGAGTTTGGACCATTTTGGGCCAGTCCAATTCAATGTCTGGACCGCCCAATCTATTCAAATTCGTTTGATTTAGATTGGTTTCAACTCAAACCCGATCCATTCACACCTATATCCTTGTCTTATATTGATGGACCAGATATTAGCTTAACCCAACCCAATCCAATATAAATTTATTATGGACAGACCAGGTCCAATCCAATCTAATAAGTATTTTGGACCAGATTGGTCCAATCCAAAACCGGTCCATTGGCACCCTTATTCTAACCCATCCTCTTTCCTCCTAAACTTCACTATGACCGTAAAGTTGCCAATCAATTCTTCATTACAGTCCATCTCCTCATTCTTCCAAATTGTTAAAATGCCTCCTGAGGCTCTCCACGACTGTGCAAAAGCCCAACTTAAGCCTCTAGCTGACCACAAAATTCTTACCCATCTTCTATCCACCTCTTCCAACTTTGTTTCTTGAATTAGTACAATATTCGGCTTCTCTTTCCTAAAAACTTCCTTAATCACCCTTCTTTTTCTTTGACTCCCCAACCCCCTAAAATTCCAACTAATTATCTTCATGGGAAACATCAATTATTAAGACCCTGATGCTTATCTTAACCTAAATCATTTTTCTTTCCTTTCTGCCTGTACCTCCTTTTTCATAATCAACTCCACACCTCAGCCTCACCACCTCACTCATCTTCTTCTTTCTTTTTTCGGTGACTCTAACTCCTTGTTTAAAGAATCAATTCTATTCCTTTCTCTTATCTCTTTCTTCTGCTGCTTTTTCTTGTTTTTTCCTTTTGCCTTTTTGGCTCTCATCCCACTCTTTCTGTCTTCCTTTTCCTTCTCCAAACACATCAGATTTGGACTACTACCTTCCTCCTCCAAACCCCCTCTGGACTGTATCTCTACCTGAACCAACTGATCAAAAAGCTGCAGGCTGGACAACAACCTCAGCTGCAGGCTGGACAACTACCTTCCTCCCCTTCCTCCTTAGAATCCTCTACAACCTCAGCTGCAGGCTGGACAACAACCACAGGAAGGTGGGGAGGATTAGCTGAAACACAAATAGAATTAGCTAAAATTTGGCAATACATACCAGAACCAAGAAGCGGAGGACTGTCATGCAAAGGAGGCTGACACTGGACAGGGCCGATGTTGGGGGGGTTCTCTTCCAATCTAAACTTTGAACCGCTAGCAGTGGAAGGGGAACCGTCTGCAGATTTGCTTTCCGAGTGTGGAGAAACTGTAAAATCTCTACAGTCACCCTAGTTTTGACTCTTAAATAGGAAAAGAACTTCTCTGCCTTCGCTCGAAATGTTTTCTCTTCTCAAGGGAGAACCTTTCAAACCGTCACTCTTCTGAGGTTCCAAAGAATATTTGGTTGGGGTCAGTAAAGAATTCTCAAAGAGCAGTCTTGTTCCTAAGTCTGCATCCTCTAGAAGAACTTCCCATGTGTTGCTTTTAACACTGCCGATACTAGACTGGCCATAGGACTCTTCATCTGATGTCTCCTCTTCATAGCGTACCCAATCTAAGTCAAAATCACCATCTTCGTAGAGCACCTCTTGGGAATAGATTCCCAACTAAGTTAGAGAGGCACATGACCTCCTCTCTAAATTGCCTGGCCCATTGCTACTTATCCTGCCTGGCCCATTAACACTTATCCCACCTGGCCCATTACCATTTACCCCACCTGGCCTGTTACCACTTATCCCACCTGGCCCATCCGATGGCCCACCTTGCGAACCCAACATCTTGTCCTGCTTTGTAGACCCATTTAGAGGCCCACTAATTACTTTACTTAACGTCGGTTTAAGCCCACTCACTCATTGAACTTTCGAATTGGCCCTTAGCTCTCTCTGTTCAACCACCTTGCCAGTCCCACCAATCCTAGAGCCTTGACAGTCTAGTTTGCATTTAATACACCTGTCACAACCTCTGCAAAGGTTCTTTTAAACCCTGAGTATAAGACAGTAAGACTGCTATATTGCCATCATAGCATCTAAAAACACCCCTAATGCCAGACTGCCCAGGATTTCCATAGGTGATTAAGTAATGTATCCAACAAGACCAAAATCTTGTAAACTAGACAGGTTTTAATATAGTTATAACCATTTTATTGATAACATGTCAGTCCAAGACAGGATTTAAGTCTCTAAATTAATAGTCTATGCTGGAGTTGTTTTTGGTTTGGATGCAGTAAGATTAGTACCAGGTTATTGTAGTTATTTTATGAGCTATAATCCACATTTGAGTGTCCCTATGGTTTTTTCTTAGTTTTAAAGCAATTAGAAATTGTTCCTACCCAACTTCCTAGTTGAAGTTGGAGCCAATAAGAGATGGTGTGTTAAATGCAAAGTTTAGCACATATCTAATGAATGAAATGCGAGTTCAAAGTTTGAATATGGTGAGGTGTATTTCCTCTTATTCTCTTTCTCTGTCTATTCTTCTATTACTCTCTTATATTTGCTCAGTTGCAACCTCTACTCAAGTCTCATCTTCAATAAGTCATGTCTCTTCCTAACGTATCTATCTATCTATATTTTCTCCATTTTTTTGAATTTTTTATTTTTTTATTCCATGTCATTTTCAAGACAACCAATGAGATGCACTTTCCCAATAACTAAATAATATTTTTTCCTAAAATTTCTCCTAAACTACCTCCCTCACTATCCCCTACTTTCTCCAAAATTATCTCTAATTCCTATTTATCTTATAAATTATCTCTAATTCCTATTTATCTCCAAAGTTATCTCTAATTTAGTAGAGAGTTTCAATCCTAAATTATCTCTAATTCCTATTTATCCTAAATTATCTCTAATTATATAATAAATTTAAAATATTTATTAAAAACATAAAAAATAATTTTATATTTTTACAAAATATATCACGAAATTACGTACTAACAATTTAAATTATGTTTTTCCGAACGATCAATTTAAATGTTTTTTAAATATTTAATAATATGTAATAGCTTTAAATAAATAAAATTCAAATAACAAAAGATTTTAAATATTTTATAGATTATTTAAATATTTAAATAACTAAATATTTATCATAACTAGATTTTAAATAGTTAAAATAACGAAATTCTGTAATAAATTTTAAAAAAAAAAACTTCAAAGTAGAAAAATATTTATTACATAATATTGAAATTAATAATAATTTAATATATTACAAAATTAATAATGAAATTATGTAATAATAGTATAAATTATGATTTTATGGATAATTAAATTCAATAAATAATTCATATTTTAATATTTAAATAATTTACATATTATTTAAGTATTTAAATAAATAAATAAATAAATAAATATTTTAAATAACAAAATATTTAACATAACTATATTTTAAATAGTTAAAATAAAGAAATTATGTAATAAATTTAAAAAATTCTGAAAATCAGAAAATTAATTATAACATAATATTGAAATTAATAATAATTTAATATTTTTACATAATATTGTAAATAACTAATTTCAATTATACCAAGTAATAATTCGAGAACATAACTTTCAAAAAATAATATTTATTTATAATAATTTTGAACTCTTAATCTGTATTTGTAATATACTAAAATTAATATTTATTGTATTACAGTAATTATTTATTGTTTTTTGTGATAAATGTATTTTCAATGATTATGTATAAATTTATTTTGTTTTAATATTTAACAGAAAACTTTTAATAACCATTGGAGATTAAACTACTATTATTGAAATTTTTAAATTTAATTTATTGTACTTATTGTATTTATTATATTTTTGTTATAACTTACTGATTAATTTTTATTAGAGATTAAACTATTATTTGAGATTATACTATTTATTGACTAAGTTAATATATTTTTAGTACTTATTGTATTTTTCTAATTATTGTATTTTTTTCATTATCAATATATTTTCAATAATTGTGTATTTTTGCTATAAATTTTCAATAATTATTGGAGATTAAACTATTCTTATTTATCAAAGATGAGACTATTAATTTAGCTGAAATTATGAAAGTTTGTGAGTTGGTTCGGTTTGGTAGTAGGCTATTTGGCCAACCAAATTGACTTGGCCAAGTTGGGGAGTTGGTCAGCTGAAACCGATTCACCTTTTGTGAAATCCAACCCACTCAAGTTGTATCGGTTTGGATCAATTTTTTGGTTTAGTTAGTTGGTTCAAAAGATTTAAACTTAAAAAATAAATTTAATTTTAAAAATTATAGTGCAATTATTAAAAAATAAATTTAAAAATTAGGTTTATGATATAAAACATTTTAGACTAAGAAATATGGGAAATTTCCCACTTTTTCATATTAAAAATTATATTTAAAATACAAAATATTAATATATATCCATAGTTAGGTCGTTCGATTTTGGTCGGTTTACATATGGCCAAAGTGAAATTAATCCAACTTGATCGAATTGGGAAATTTTTGAACCAAAGATGACCTAAAATACTAGAACCGAGCAACTCAAGTCGAATTGATCAGGTTGGTCAGTTTCATTAGTTTGATGAATAAACCTGACTGAAATTAATTATTGTTATTTTTGTATTATAAATAATTTATTAAAAGTAATATATAAAATATGAATAATTATTAATTATTTAAAAAGTTGAAAATATAAAACAATTGTATACTCTTATGTGTTTCTATTACGGTCATTTACTAGAAGACACCTTTAGGGATAGCAATTTTCCCCATCCCCGACGGGGACCTAACTTTGCCAACCCGATGGGGCCAAGGATGGGTATTATTTCGGCGGGGCGGGGCGGGGCAGAGAACGGGGAATAATAGGAATCCCCAATCAGGGTTAAGGATGGGGATTTAGGTCCCCCGCCCCGCCCCGCCCCCGATTATATATATTAAATGTTATTTATATTAAATATACTATTATATTATTTATATTATATATATATATATATCAAAACATATTCAAACAATTTTCTATAATTTAAATTTTTTATTTATTTTAAATAAATTTATTTTAGAAAAATACTATTAAATTTAAACATTTTGGGAATTCGGGTCCCCACGGGGAACCCATCCCCATCGAGGATCAGGGATGGGGATTAATTTCAGAATTGGGGTCGGGGACGGGGAATCCCTTGCCAATCCTACACACCTTATAGTTTTACATATTTACTTAAACCTACCTTGTAGTTTTCATTTTACTAAAACATCCCATATATTGTACAACTTATTTACTTAATCAACCTTTCATTAAGGAGTGTTTGTTTTTCCATTAGACCCATGATTTTTTATTCTAAAAATATCCTTAACACTTTTTTGTATAGAAAACAAAATTGACCAAATATAGCCAATAGAGTGGTTGCCCGTGTCTTATTAAGGGCAAAAATGGTATTTTTATTTTTATTTTCTTTTGATTAAATTTATTTAAATGAACATTAGGGTCAACACTGTCATTTTCCACTGTCATCTAATGGAAGATTGATTAAATCCATTGCAAATTATAAGTGATGTTTTAGTAAAATGCTAACTGTAGGGTAGATTTTAGTAAATCCATGAAACTATAAGAGGTATTTAACATTTTAGTAAATGACCCTTACTATTATTTAACTTTCGATTAATAAATCCCATGCATCGCAGGGTCCCCGTTAGTTTTTTTCTATAATCAACAGTAAGAAGAGAATTGCATTCAACTCAGAGCCAGGAGCTCAAACTGTCCAGAGTTAGACTGTCAGGGAGGTTGCAAAACAACGCTCAGTCATGTCTCTTTATGCATCACGTATGTTCTAGTAGGATTTCTGTTTCCTGTCTTACATCATTATCATAATATCATCCCAGGCCAGGGATATCAATTTTTCTCATATCACTTAGACACCCATATGTTTTCATGTTTTTTAACCCTTTTTAAAGAACCAAAATTTCAAGGAGGAGGCACTCAATCAGTGAGATTACATAAGGTAAGCAAAATACTGTCAAGAGAGAAGGATTGAATCTCATACCACTCTACCATGAGCTTTGTTTTCTCTTCAATGGGAATTATGGGAGAAAATTCTAAAGGATGATAATATTCATATAGTTCCTGTCTTTTGATGTCATACTCAGGATTACTCTGCTGCAACAAGTTATGACTGGCTAACCATGTAATTAGAGAAAAATGAAAGTTAAGTTCCAGAAGAAAAATCATAAATATAATCAAATAAGCATCTGGTAAAAAAAAGAAACTTACTCTGGCCACAGCAGCCGTTTATCCTGTACTTTGTTAGTGTAGCATCAAAATCTGCAATTACCTGGAATTGAAAAGAATTAAAAATATGTATGTATGTATGTATGTGTGTGTGTATAAAATAGAGAAGCATGTTTAGCCAGTGTTTGAGAGAGCTTAAACCGATAGCTTAAAAATGGCTAAAATGCCTTTTGTTAAAAGTGACCTATATTTTTTAAATGTTCCACATACATTGTAGTTTTGTGCTAATTCCATTATAGCAAAGTTGTAGTTGTAATTTTGGGCTAATTCCACACTGAAACGGATGTCAAACATCAAAATTTCAAGTTCATGAATTACAATTCTTAGAATTGGGATTGCTTGAATTGAATTTCTTAGATCCAATTCCAATTACTCTAACCAGACATCTGCAAA
This sequence comes from Nelumbo nucifera, assembly GCF_055504915.1. Taxonomy (NCBI): domain Eukaryota; kingdom Viridiplantae; phylum Streptophyta; class Magnoliopsida; order Proteales; family Nelumbonaceae; genus Nelumbo; species Nelumbo nucifera. The sequence continues at coordinate 68,100,202 of NC_142650.1, read as the reverse complement.
ATGCAAAATACAATACTGTGAAATTTATGACATTGGGATTGTCTTCATTCCCACATCAAACCATTAAAAATTTACTACCTCTCATCTACAGAAAAATCCAAACCATCTCCATGCACAAAGAAGGGAGAGGTGTGAAAGCTGACCCCCTTTTGCTTGGTTACCCCTCAGAACTTCAACCACATTCTCCAACAGTCCAACTACTGTCAAATGACTCAAACCATTTCTTCTCGAGAAGTCATGAACAAAATTAAGGAATCCCCCAAGCCACCCCATCTATCACTCTGATTTTCTAAGTGACAATTTGGATCAGAAATGTTCCATCTAACTGGCTTTCTTTGTGTGAACAGCAGTGCTGCATAAGATTCTGATAAGGGACAATCTACTGAGAAGAGGTGTGGAGGTGGATGATGAGGGTTGCAGCTTGTGTAGAAGATGTGTGGAAACCACTAATCACCTGATTTACTGTGATTTTGTATTCTGGATTTGGGGAAGAGTGTTGGATCTATTTGGAGCCAGGATGTGCTTCTCGGTGATGTGAATGGATTCATCGAAGCTTGGTTTACAAGGGGTTTAAGAAAGACTGGTAGGGTTGCATGGTTTATCATCCCAGGCAGTGTTTTGGGCAGTACAGAATGAAAGAAATAGCAGAATATTTGAGGGAAGACAGAGTTCAAAAGAAGAGGCTTTCAAGAAAGTGGTTGGCATGGTGTTTTCTTGGTTGTCAAATCAATCTTTGTTTAAAAATATACACACTAGTACATTTTTATAAGGATTTTCTTTTTATAAGGAATAAAAAAGGATATTTGGATGTTTTGGTTCTTTGTAAAGGATCATTTGGCTGTATCCTTGTAAAGAATTTCATTGTACAGGATACATCCTTTGTATCTTTTTGATTTTTGAATGAAATACTTTACCTTACAGTTTCAAAAAAACAAAAATAAAAAAATCTTACGACCTTACTTGAACAGGATCTGTTCTATAGGCTCATACCTCTGTATCCTTGAGTTCTAAGGAGATAGGAACCTAAGTCTGGTAGAAGAATTATGTAAAAAAAAAAAAAAAAACCTTCAAGTCTAATTTGAATATCATTTTTAACAACAACGATCAAAGTAGGCCTTTTTTTATCAGCAAGACAAAATTAATTCATTAAATTAAAATGTCATGTACAACAACAATCAAAGTAGGGCATTAATTGAAGACTGTAAAACCCCTACCCTGCATATGATCAAGAGTAGGGAGGATGAATACACAGCACTTGGCTAAAACAGGCACAAGAACATAAAAGACTAGGTACTGAAAACAGATCAAGCCACCCTTATAAAGGAGTCACCAAGCTAGGGACACTCCATACAAGATCTAATCTCCTTATGTCTAATTTGAATATCATTTTTAACAACAACAATGAAAGTAGATCATTAATTGAAGACTGTAAACCCTACCCTGCATACGATCAAGAGTAGTGAGGATGGATGCACAGCTCTCGGCTAAAAAAGACATAAGAACATAAAAGGCTAGGTACTAAAAACAAATCAAGCCACCCTTATAAAGGAATCACCGAGCCAGGGACACTCCATAGAAGATCTAATCTCCTTACTCTTTCCCTTTCAAATGCATCAACAATACCATTGGCAGTTATAGGAACCTATCTGGAAAACCCTAGAAGCCAATGCTTTTGCCTCTCTAAAGGTTCGAGAATGGAAATATTTTAGCCATGTACTCAGGTCCTATTCAGCAAGGTGATGTGGTGAGATCAGAACTGATGGCAGCAGTATGTGGTATTGAAAAAAGCTATAGAAATGGGGATTTACAGGCTGATTATTGAAGGAGATTTAAAAATTGTTGTGAATTGGCTGAAGAAGGGGGAAGGAGTAATATGGAAGCTAAGGAATGAGCTCAGGCGCTTCAAGCAGATATCTAAAGACATGTTGATTCAAATAAGATGGATTAGGAGATCAGCTAACAGCATGGCTTATGGTCCAGCTAAACACAATTCAAAGACAATCTATGTTTTGTGCTGTTTTGTAATTAGTGGGATATTTCTTTTGGGCTTCTTTTTCTGCCCACAACTTGTTGTTGTATATGCTTTTTTTGATTATCTTTTGAAGGGCTACACAACAGGGGGTAGCCCATCCCCCAACTCATAGCCCACCCAACTCAGGTGCAGGAGGGATTCGATCCCAAGTCTCTGCTACGACCAGCAGGAGACCTTACCAACCAGCTGGTTGGCACCTTGCATTCTTGTTGTATATGCTTTTATAATCTAATGAATCATTTTTGTGTTGCTTATCAAAAAAATAAAATGCTTTTGCCTATCTAATGTAATCTCCAAGAGCCCAAGGGCCATTTACACTAGTGACAGCCACCCAATTACTGTTTGGCAGTCACCCTTAGGCTACGTTTGGTTTGAAGGAAAAAGTAGGGAAAGGCAAGGAAAGGCAAGGAAACCTTTACAAACCTTGTATAGGTTTTGATATCTTTCCCTTCCATTCCCTACCTTTTCCTTCAAACCAAACATAGCCTTAATGACAATCAGTCCAACCCAAGGAGTAGGCTAATTTCAAACCTTACAACAGAGAGACAAGATCAGAATTCCTCAATCCTAAAGGAACTCTCTTTCATTGGTACTCATTTTTTTATCAATAACAGCATAATTTCAATTCATTAAAGAGATAGAGTTAAGTGTACAACATAAGAAATCCAGAAGTAAGTGTTAGTCAATGAGAGATAAATTCCCTTATCTCTCCCCCAATTATTCACTTATTTACAAAATTGCCCATGACATAGAATCTCTCCCCACCCCTTGTTTGGCTAAAACATCAGCTAGCATTTCTTTTTTTTTTATCAGCAACACAAAATTGATTCATTAGATTAAAAAATAGAGATACAACAAAGAGTTGTGCGCACAAAAACAAAGCCCACCCAGAACTATTCACTATTTACAGAATTGCCCAAAACATAGATTGTCTTTGAGTTCCTTGCTTTGTCAGACCATCAACCAAACTGTTTGCAGACCTCCTAATCCATCTTATTTGGATCATCATATATTTAGAAATCTGCTTGAATCTACTGAATTCATTCCTTAACTTCCATACGATTCCTTCCCCTTTTTTCAACCAGCCCACAACTACTTTTGAATCACCTTCAATAATCAGCTTAGTAATCCTCATTTCTTTAGCTTTCTCTACTCCGTAGACTGCTGCCAATAACTCTGATCTCACCACATCTCCATGCTGAATAGGACATGAGTACAAAGCTAGAATGTTTCCATTTTCTTCCCTAATTACCCCACCAATACCCGATGGTCCAGGATTGCCCATACAACTACCATCAAAGTATAATTTCTTCCACCCAACACATGGAGGAGACCAAGCCTCATGAACAATCTGCCTTCTAGACGAAGAACCTGAAATTATTCCCCACGATCTGCAGAAATTTTCAACCTTAAAGTCAGCAAAGAGCTTTAAAGTGCTCACCCAATGTGCTACTCTGAGAGTAATCACCTCAATCACAGCTTCTTTACTTCTTTCCTTGTCTTCAAAGATTCTAAGATTCCTTTCCTCCCAAATTGTCTAGATTACTACTGCTCTAGTGCATCTCCACATAATTCTGCCTCTTCTTTTAGGGCAGTTGAAAAGGTGAGAGCTAAAAACACCTTCCAGACAATCAGGGGGAAGCCAACTGCATCCAAAAAGAGATGAAAACCACTCCCAAATAAAAGTAGCAAAAGCACAGGAGATCAAAAGATGAAAGGTAGTCTCACCATACAACTTACATAAAGAGCACCAACTTGGGGACAGACACCAATTTGGTCTTTTCCTCTGAAGCAAATCACAGGTGTTAATGGAGCCATGAAACACTTCCCAACAAAAAGCACTGACTTTTGGAGGGATGGGCCGAGACCGCATCTCCTTAACAGGGAAATGAGGAGAGGGGGTGGTGGAGATAAGAGAATTCAAAAAGGACTTACAGGAAAAAGAGCCCAACTGACTAAGGGTCCACACTCTAGAATCTGAACCACTCTCCCCAAACATACTGAACTCAACAGAAGAAGCAAAGCTGAGGCATTGGAAATTTCAGATTCTCTCAGATTTCTAGTGAAGCCAAGATTCCAACTCGGGTTTGAAAGGGATGAGGAGAGCTGATAAAATCACAAATAGGTTTACCTTTAAAACTAGAAAGCTCAAAGAGAGAAGGAAAAACCTCCGAAAGGGGGTACATCAGCTACCATGTTGGCGCAACGTTTAACCCAATTGAAGGAAATTTCCATATCTCTTGTCAACCACCAGACTTTCTTCTTTCCATTGCTATATATCCGAAACTTTGAATCCTCTCCTTGTAACCAACTTACTACCAGTTCGGAGTCACCCTCAACAACCAACTTCCTAATGTTCAGATCATTTGCTCTTTGAACACCTTCCAACAGGGCCAGCACTTCTGGTCTACATCTTCCTTGCTTCTCTCCTTCTCTAGAAAGATTCTAGAGTTCCTTTCTTCCCAAATTTGAGGGTAAAAGCAAAAAGTAATGCACTGCATCAAAATTTCTAGGGGAAAATTTAGAAATGGTTTGTTTTATATATATATATATAAGATTTTCTAACTTTCACCTTGTGGGCAAACATACTACTAATCCTTCATTGAACGTCTAACTGAATAATTCAACCCCCCATATTAAATGAACCTACCTATTTTCTTTCCTTCGTTAATATACCAACTGAGGTTCAGAAAAAGTGTGAAATTGGAAAGGATTCCATGCCCACAGCATCCATCATGTATGCTTCACATAAATTTCTTTGCCTTAGAAACAGAAAAAGAAGTTTTATGTAATATCTGCTTTAATGTGAAAGAGGAAAAAAAATACAAGCACCCTTTCACTTAGGATGTATTTAAATACTGGAAGTAGAAGCTCTTACCAAGCTAGTAGGAAGCTTGAAGGGTATGGTTAAACATCTTATTTGGAGAATCAGTTCAAGGTGGAATGTGAGAGGCATCTTCTTGTTTCATTTATTCTTCATGACTCTCTTGGTTGCCTCCCCCTCATCCTTCTCCAAAAATGTATGGGGTTCAGGTGCCCCCTTTAACATACCATTCTTCCTCCACATTGATGACTGAGCTTGACAAAATCTTCTAGTTCACAAACGCATCAACTGTAGTACGTTTTTTGGCAAATCATTGTCTCGTGAGCTTGGTATATGCTGAACTGGTAAACCATTAATCACCTCTTACTATAATATAGGTTTACCTAGCAGACTTGGCATCACTTGATACCCAATTCTGGGCTGTCTTGGAAATGCCTAGTCGTTTAGCATCCTTTAAGTTGCTAATTGAATCATTAGGTTCAGGAGCAACCAAATGTAGCTAATAGAAGGAAACCGAATAGAGCAGTTATTGTTAAGCAATCCAAGTCTTGTGAAGCTGTGATATACAAGTGGAGAGGATTTTCCTCTGTTTTTGGCCATCTGGGCCAAAGTAATTCAAAGTTCATTTCTGGGTGCAACGTTAAAGCACCATAATTTCAACGATTCCTTAGTTTTCATGGTGTATCACATTCGTATCTATATACCAGAAACTGAATAAAAAACAAAATTTTAATAAAACAAACTATAAAGAAGATGTAAACCAACACAAATAAATTGTCAACAAGTTCAGATGAAAACCTGGAGTTTTCCAGGACCGGCATTCCGAATTGCAGCTTTTTTGTTCTCGAGCAACTGAGGATCGCCGACCACCACCATTCCATCGGAGACCTTGGATCGATCACTTCTCTCCATTCCAACCTCAGCCCTGTATGCACTCGTACTGAACCAAACCCTATTTGTATATATATAATACAACAAATGAATCAACAGAGAGCATAAAGTGCAGTTGTAGAGGATCGAACCCGGAACAGACGATCGTAACAAAGAGAAATATGCCCAGACATATGTACCATGTATGTATACATGTATCTGTATACATCTATGCGCGGTTATGCGACTTAGGAAAGTGAAAACTGGAAAGAATTCTAAATCCCATTAACTTTTAAGGATATGGGTTTGGAATGAATGCTGAATGCATGTAGGTGTGTATGTAGAGAGACACAGAAGGAACCTGGGTTTGGTCCGAGCGGGAGAGAAACGTCGTTCGCAAATGCTACTTCTGCTCACACCGAGGATGCTTTGGAGACGGAGTCGACAAGTCATGAGAGAGAGAGAGAGAGAGACTGCAGAGTGGAACGGAGAGTGAAGCTTTTCTTTACTCTCGGACTCGGATAATATGCTTCAAAGGGAAACGATTCGACCACGTCCCATTTTCATATTCCGAACCGGTACCGAACCGAATTAACCGAATCGATCAGTTCGATATTTTAAAAAATAAATAAATAAACCGAAGATACGGTTAACCTAGAAAAAACACGTGATTAAAATATTGAGAAAATTCTTGATCAGTAGTACCTAGAGGTGTAAATTGGGCCCGGCTGCCCTCGGCCTGGCCCGGAACGAAGGCCCATGGGCCGTGCCAGGCCCAGCACGAAGGTCAGTGTCGTGCTGGGTCGGGGGTCTGCTCATGGCCCACAGCACGGCCCCTCATGGGCCAGCACCAGCATGGCCTAAAGGGCCATAGCGGGCCAAGCACGGCCCGCCCAGAATATAGCCGTTGCCCCCCCGGTGCCCTGTCGGCTAGCCCCAAAGGGGCCCAACGGCTAATTTCAGCTTTTGGAGGGGGTTTATAGAAATACCCCCCAACAGCTATAAACAGTCATATTAAGGGGGTATTTGTGTATTTTATGGGGGTTAAAAAATAACATAAATGCCCCCAATGACTATATAACAACTAGTTTAGGGGGTTTTTTTGGGTAAAGTTATAAATAACTTTACAATGACCAAAATACCCCTCCCAACAACTAAATAATAGTTAGTTTTTTGGGTATTTTGGACAATTGAATTATGTTCAATTCCTATAAATAGCCCTATCCTCCACCATTCTCATCACACCAATTCAACAATTAACATTCAACAATTCTCTTATTAAGTTATTCTCTTAAGTCTTTCCTCTCTCTGTCTCTAACTCTCAGTCTCTCATAGTCTAATTCTCCAAGTCAGCAATTTGGGAGGCTTGGAGCCTTGAACGTTGTCACGTTGAAAGGCTTTAACCATTGAAATCAAGTTGGGATTTTGAACCGGCAATCCAAGGTAAGTCCAATTAAATTAATTTTATTTTTTTAGAATTTGAAAAAACAATGGCCAGCTCTTCCCAAAACCTCAAGTTTAGTAGCCCGATTTGGGGAATATTTAAAAATAGAGGATGTTTAGGGGAAAGGGAAAAAAACAGTTTGCAAAAAATGTAGAAAAGACTTTAGCTATTGTAGCAATGGTGTTACTGGCCATTTGACTAGACATTTTCTCACACATGAGAAGGAAGAAGAAATAACCCACAATTTAAATGAATTTTTGAAATAATGGAAAATATATTTTAAAAATATTGGGAGAAGTCAGAGTCTCGGAGAACATTTCTCGCCGCCAATCCCGCCATGGCACATGACCCGTGATCTACTAACCCCTCCAGTGTCTAGGCTACAATTCCATCGGAGTCTTGTTAAGTCATTTTAGTGCAGGACCTGCAGGTACCACACTACCACTGTACCAGGGTTGGCTAGATGCAGTCAAGAATCATGATGTAGAATATAGATTACAACTTTACAATTACAAGACAAAGGAGGGCATGATACTACTACATACACCCAATATTTCATTTTTTACCTAAAGCAGATGATGAAAGTGTGTGTGAATGCTTTCATCATAATGTATATGTAAATTTTGTTTAAATTGTAAATTTTAACAAATAACCCACAATTTTTTATTTTGTCAAATTGTTGTAAATTTTGTTTTAATTTTATTTAATTTATTTGCTACTAATATAATTTTGTATTTTCAATTTGTAATTATATAGTCTATAATTCTATATTGTATTTTTTACATTTTATTAATTTATTCCATTTTCATATTCCATTCATCCCAATATAAAGTTTCTAAAGTATCTAACTATTGTATATTTCATAATTTCAATATTTGTATAATTGTATGCTTTGTAATTTGTATCATTATTCGTTCAAATTTAAATGAAATAAAATTCTTAAATTCCCATTTGAATTGTTTTATACTTTTCTTTATTTATTCTTTGGGTAATCGCAAATTCATAATTATTCGTATCATGTCCTGATATCCATAATCCAATTAGTGAGTCTAGCCCGATTCGGCCCAGGCCCAAGGCCCGCTCTATGGCCCAGCCCGGCACGACCCAAGCCCATGGCACAGCCTACAGCCCAGCCCGACCCAGGCCTATAGCACGGCAAGGCACGGCACGAGCCCGCCTAGGCCTGGACCATGGGCCGTGCCGAGCCAACCCGCAAAATTTTCATCGAGGAGGGTGGCACAGCCCATGACGGCCCTCATGCCAGTACGACACGGCCCGCCTTTAGCATGGGCCGCCCATGGGCCCACTTTACACCTCTAGTAGTACCCTGAACTTAGGGGTTGTCTCAAGTTAGTCCCTGTACTTCAAAACGTGTCTATGTAGTATCCCTAAACTTTTAGAATGTATCTAATAGGTCCTTGTCGTTAACATTCCGTTAGTCATCTATATCACATGATGACATGTGCCACTTAAATTTTTTAAAATACCCAAACTATCCTTGAGAAAAAGACATTGTTCATTGTATTCTATCTTAAGTCTGAAGAGCTACGCCATTGCTATGACAGTTCTGGGAACTGACGATGGTGCCAAGAACAGATATGAACAAACCAATGATGGTGCTGGGAACTAACCAAGTTCTGACAATGGCTGAAATTGCCATTTGCTACGATTTCCTATATATTCTTGAATTTTTTATTTTATGTAACTAATGAAAATTTCCTATATTTTGTAAAATCCATCTTGGATAGTTGCTGCAACCTTCTTATCTCAGCTAGGATGCAAGGGGAAATGATGTCGAACTTAGCATTTACAAGGAAAAGGTTTTGTTGATTGTTGATTATGTTGTAGCCCACCCACATATTCGTTGATAACCGGTAATCGATCATTCCACAAGCCAAAAAACAAGATTGCTTGGAATCAAGGTGAAACAAAAACATAGTTTACTGGAATCATGATTTAAACGGAAAGAGTTTTGTTTAAATTGGTTTATGTGGATGTGGCAAATAAAGAAAATTAGATGACACCTGATGGGTAGTTTTGACATTTCCAAAATTAACTGATGAACTGTTAACGACATGGACCTATTAGACACATTTTAAAAGTTCAAGATACTGCATATACACGTTTTGAAGTTTGAGGGCTGACTTGACACGACCCCTAAAGTTTAGGGTACTGATCAGGAAGTATCCATATATATATAATATGCATTAAATATAATATATTTATAATATATTATATACATTTACAGTATTTATAATATATTATATATTATTTGTTAGTTATAGTATAATATTATACATGTATTGTATTTTTATTATATATTTATTTATGTTGGCACTCGGATTAGTCGAGGGCAACAAAGTAAATTCACTTCCAAGCTTCGAAGGAGGGCCGAAGGCTTTGAGGGTTCAGAGAGGATGTGTTGAGGCCGAGGCAGATCGCTCCCTCAGATACTGTAGAGGCCGAGGGCTAGTACTGAGAAAGACGTTCAAGGAGATCAAGACACAGCTGCTCACTTGTGTGTACGAGGGGTCTAGAGGAGCTCTCGGAAATTGCTCTCCAAGGAAAAGAGTGTCAGAGGCCTCGGGTGGAAACCTGAGGCAAGGACTCTGACGGTCAAGTTAGTGTCTGCACTAGGTAAGCAGTAAGTCTAGAGCCGAGGGGTCCAGATGAAGTCACTGATGGCACTAAGTCCTCAAAGGAGAGAATATGAGAGGTCTCAACAATTCTGAAATCCCTTACCTTGTGAGAGGCGCATTGCCTGAGAACGGCTGGGCTCGAATGGCTCAGATGCGAGCCATACGAGGGCTCACGAGATATTCCAACGGAGGACACGCGGCGCCTACAATTGTACCGAAGGGGTCCGCGTGTCCTTATGGCGACCCCATGCTGTCACCCACTCTCTCACACGCATCAGCCCCGTATTGGGGGAGCCGAATGCGCCTACAATATATATATACATATATATATATATATATATATATATATATATATAAAGTTGAAAATTTGAAGAACCGAACTGGTTAAAAATCAAACTGATTTAATCGGTTGATTCAGTTTGGTTTTAATTCAAAGCATTGCAAAAACCAAAAAGGACCGATTCAATTTGAAATATATGCCCATGGTTCAATTAACGAAACCCTTATAACCCCTAATATCCTTGTTTAAAAGACAGAACAACTTCTTTTTGGTATTCAAAGACAAAAAACAACTTGGTATCAAAGATGCCTCATGAGGGTATTTTTGTTTTTTAAAACTAGATTATTTAAGCACACTAATAGAGACATGATGAAGCAGGAGGGTATTTTTGCCTTTTAAAACTAGATTATTTAAGAACACTAATAGAAACATGAAGCAGGAGGTGCGAGGTGCATAACTCCCCCGAAGAAATGAATAAAATTTGGGTAAAAGACAAACATATCCCGAGTTTTCGCAAATTGACTTGAGCATACCCTGCATTTTTCGAAGACTTAAATATACCTTGTGGTCATTGGGCACAAGGAAATTTAAGTGAATGACTTTTTTACCCTTCTGCATTCTTCAAATTTTCAAAGAGAATTTAAGTGAATAGACTTAAATATACCTTGTTGTCATTTAAAAGAGGTTTATTCTTTATAATGGTTAAAATAGGAATTTTAAAATATTAAAAAAGGTTCATGAAACGGCATATTACGTTTTATCAAATGAGGATAAATTTAGGGAGAAAGACAGTTAAGCCCAGGGTCAGAATTTGTAGGCCCAAAGTATTGTTGGGGTAGGTTCCAGCTTGAAATTGATGCCAATTCCCAAGGGGCGTTGATGCATAGAGTGTGGATTGTTGACATTTTGAATGTTTATAACTCTACAATAGAAATAAAAAATCTGCATTAGACTTGTCTGTACTTTTTCGATAAATTTAAGTCATGTGGGGTCAGCCCACAAGGTATCTTTAAGTCTATTTGGAAAACTAAGGGTATGTTAAGTAAATTTATGAAAACTTAGGGTCTCCTTGAGTCTTTTACCCATAAAATTTTGTTTACGATTGAGCTCAAAACAGATTATCCCTATAAACCCCTTGCATATCTAAAAAAATCTGCCAAAACATTGGCCAATCTCCTTTCCCATTAAATCCTTAATGTCATACTACATTTAAGCCATTAAAACCTTTTTCATTCCTCCTTATAATTCCAAATTACTGCCTTTGGGTTTCTAATTGGGCTTTTTAAGAATCACTTATTGAATAAGTGCTTATTAAATAAACAACTTCTTATAGTTTGATGAGGTGTTTTTTCATCTATTTATTTTTTTCAAATTCCTTTTTTAATATTAAGCATTTGATGATAAAAAGGGTTGTCGAATGATTTTTGCATTAGAGTAACTATTTTAACCCTTATTGAACACCGAGGCATCTGTATCTCATTTAACAATGCAAGAGCATTATTTCCTAATGAATCAAACACCTTGTTATTAACTCATTAATCTATACTACCTTAAAAAGTACTAATAGCCCAAAGAATATTTCTGAATTTTTTTTGAGAACAAAATTTACCTCTCTATATTTAAATTTATTAATAAAAAATGAGGGCAAATAGGGTAATCTAATATTGCTATTAAATGATTTGAAAAGAGGTAGTTTTAAGATATTCAATGCATTCAATTTTCTCTCATTAAATCCAATATTTAAGGTATTAATTTGTATTCACCTTCATTGAATCATATATTTAAGGCATTTTGTTTTTTCATCATTAAATTCTATAATTAAATCCATAATAATAAATTAATAATTCCAATAACATAAAACTTAAACTTTTAAAATCTACCTGAAAAAATAATGTTTTCATCTAGGTGGTGGTAAGAAATTAAGCCATTTTGGGTCAAATGGGACAATCAATGTTGCCACAATTAAATAGTAAAATTCAAAATATATAAAATGCAAAAAAAATATTGAAATAAACAAAATTGTGAACATTTTTAACATCATATATTTGACATATTAAACAGTAAGTAGGATAATTAACACAAATCATCAGTTTAACTATCAAGGTCGAACAGGTCAAACCGCTCCACATCAACTCTCTCTCTATATCTATCTATCTCTCTCTCTCTCTATATGTGTGTGTGTGTGTAAAAAACATATTTTATCAATAAATAGTGTATAATTATGTTTTACATATAATATATGTATTATGTTACATTTATTTATGTTTTTTAATTCAATTTAAAATTTTTTATTTATAAAAAATATTAAAAATTACAATTTGGGGCCAACAAAGGGATATTTTTTTGTGAAAATAGAAAGGCAAGATGCCTAAGGCCCTTTGGGCATATAGATCTTGAAAACTTACCTAAAATAAATAAAAAGTTCACCCCAATTAGACACCAGAGTGCAAAGTTATGTCCTCCAAAATTTTGCACATAATTAAGTGTGCAACCCGCGACCTAGTGACTGGGTTGAAGGGTCAATGGTTGAACTACCTAGGTTAGACAATTTTTGACCAAGTCAATGGTTTTTTACCAAAAGGGTGAATCTCAACAGAACCAGATCCGAAATCAAGGCCAAGTGACGATTCGAACGATTTAATCAACCAGGTCAATGGTAGGTTGAAAACACAGATGATAAATAAGAAATGTTTTTATTAATGATGGAATAGAATGTAAAATTTCAAACCAATTGGAAATAAAATTATTTTCATATTCTCTCTCATTAAATCTCATATCTAAGGTATATTCTCTTATTAAATCTTATATTTAAGATATAATTTTCTCATCATTAAATTCTACTAATTAAATCCATAATATTAATTTTAATAATATAAGTAAATATTTTTAAAAACAATTCGAAAACGAAACTATTCCCTTCCCTTCTAGTGGTTGGTAAGCAATTTAGCCATTTGGGGTTAGATGGATTAATAAATAATGCCATAATTAAATAATAAAGATTAAAATAAGTAAAATATATAATACAAAAAAAAAATCTTACCACCAATGGTTGGTAAGAAGTATTTTTATTAATGATGAAAATGGAATTCCAAATTTAAAATCAACCTAGAATGAAATGATGTCATATTCTCTCTCATTAAATCTCATATCTAAGGTATATTCTCTTTTTAAATCTTATATTTCAGATATATTTTTCTCATCATTAAATTTTACTAATTAAATCTACAATATCAATTTTAATAATATAAGAATAAATATTTTTAAAAATAATTTGAAAACAAAACCATTTTCTTCCCTCCTAGTGGTTGGTAAGCAATTTAACCATTTGGGGTCAAATGGGATAATAAATAATGCCATAATTAAATAATAAAGATTGAAATAAGTAAAATATATAATACAAAAAAAAATCTTACCACCAGTGGTTGGTAAGAAGTATTTTTATTAATGATGAAAATGGAATTCCAAATTTAGAATCAACCTAGAAATAAAATAATGTCATAGTCAAATAATAAAATTTTTAAAAATAGAAAATACAAAGAATCACAAAAATTGAAAAGGTAGAGAAAATTTTGGGCACATATCTAATGTTATATATTTATAAAAAGATAAAATATTGGGTACATCTATAATATTATACATTCATTATATTGAACACAAATAAATATTATACATAAGAAATAATTTTATCAATGATGGGAATGTAATATAAAATTTAATGTCATCCTAGAAAGCATACTATTTTTCTTTTTGGGTGGTGTGCTAAGTGGTTTGGGTCAAATGGATTGATCGATAATATGATAGTTAAATAATAAATATTAAAAAAGTAATAAAAAAGTGCATGTATTCCAAAGAATATATAAAAATTGGGTTCGACTATGATATTGGAAAGATATGTGATTTGAATTTTTTACCAATCAACTGGTATAAAAAATGTGGTAGCCAATCAAATGTTTTTTATCAAAATTCATGGGTGGGTTTTGATTGGTCAAAACTCTTCCTACCATGTCTTTCCCGCATCATAGATTTTTATATATTAATTATGTCAAATGAAAATTAAGTGTGATAAGTAACAAATATTTATATAACGTAGATAGAGTATATAATTTAAAACTGACCAGAGCAAAGCTATTTTCTTATTTAAATGGTGGGTTAATGATCTAACCTTTTAAAGAAACTCATGATGTCATAATTAAAAAAGTAAATATTAAAAAAAAAGATAGAACACAAAAAATGAAAAGTATATAATTTTGTCAAAAACATTTAGGAACATTTCTAATGTTATATATTCATCGTATTAAATAAAAATAATTATTAAAATAAAAATTATTCTTATTTATGATAGAAATGGAATACAAAATTTAATAATAATAATAATAATGATGATGATGATGATGATGATGTGATTTAAAATTTCATTGTAATTTAAAATTTCCACTGCAATGCATGTGCACATTTACTATAAGTATTTAAGTTTATTTTTAATCATACTATTACTTTTGTTAATCTTCAATTCCTATCTTAACTGTGATATATCCAAAATTCAAGTAATTAATATGAAAAAAAGTTCTTCTGTGCAACACATGTGCTTAACTACTACTAGAGTAAAAAGCCTAGAAACAACAAAATACTCCTTTCTTATTAGTTTGAAATACAAAGCATGGGGACATTTTCCATGTGAGAAAATTGCAAAAGAAAAAAATAAAAGTAAAAAATGAGTAAAACAAACTTGGGTAGAATTTCATTCAATATAGGTTCGTTAGAGATCACTTCACTCCCACTACAACTTGCTGGGTAGGGTAGAAGTGAAGAAAAAGAGAAAACTTTAGGCTCTATTTTCCTTGAATAATTTTAGGGTAAAAGACTAAACCTCCCCTAAAAGGTTGTGGAGCATTTAATGCAAATGTACGATCTTGGCGCATTTACTCCTGGGATGCTAATTAAGGGTCGTGGTCAGCTAACACCTTTCTAATTCCCCCTATGTGACTGCAATCTATGGGATGGTTAATTCTCTCCCGAGTGATTCTGACTATAAAAGGGACATTACAACTAAAGGTACAACATACATACTTGAGCTATCACTTACTCTCTTGTGGTGATCTTAGCTTATTTTGAGCCACTGGCTAACTTGATTGTCAGAGTCCTCACCCTTGGGAACACACTCGGGGCCTCTTACATCTTTTCACTCTTAGCAGGCCGGACTCGTAGCCTTCAGACCTCAAAAATTACCTCATTGCCCTTGGCTCCAAATTTGTCAATAACATGTTGGATTGGCCTCAAATACATTTGAGTTGGATGCTTCAGGTTCTTCCAATGATTCTCAAGATTGGATTGATTAATTGTACAACAAAAGCCCATAGCTACCAAACAAAGCTAGGAAAGCCCCAATGAGATCCTAAAACTGGGTTTATTGCCCTAATCTCCAATAAAAAGTTCCCATTAGAAGCACTTTCAATCACATCACCTTCTTGTTTCTATCCAACATCTTCTTTGGTGATGGTGGTGAGTCCGCCACTTTTTTAATATTGTTTTTTCTATCGAACCTTCCCATGCTAGAGGAGATCTTTTTGTTAGTGTCTCTTCGGAGGGCTATCTGTATGACCTCTTGTGTGATATTCTTTCCTCGGTTGTTGTTGAGGACCTATAAAGGATAAATTTGGGTTTTTTTTTTTGAAAAAATCAATTACATATAACGTGAGATGTAAACAGATATTGATCAATTACTAATGGAAGGGAGGTTATTGTTTGGTGACATCATTCTACAAGGGAGGTCTTTGCCTTCTTTTAAAAAGAGGGGGGAGGTCTTAATATTTAAGGTAAATATTAGGGGGAGGTTTAAGTCTTTTACCCTTATCCACTTTAAAAATTTTAAATGGTTAATTACTTAAGGTTGTATTTGGTTTGAAGGAAAAAGTAGGGAAATGAAGGAAAAGGTACAAAAACCTTTACAAACCTCGTATAAGTTTTCTTACCTTTCGCTTCCTTTTCCTACCTTTTCCTTCAAACCAAACATAGTCTAAATGATTATGATCCAAAGCAAAATCAGATGTTTCTAATGGTTGGATAGGTTTCCATTGGCAACCCATGGTCATGTTTTACGGCTTGCTGCCAACTTCCTCAATTTTTGGGTGGAACAAATGTTATTGAGCTTGGATCTATTCCTCACACTGACCTCCCAATGCCTCCCAGCCGTACATCGAGAACATCGCCCGTACTTTGTGTTGTTATTCATAGAGAGATGCTCCCATTACATGGTGGGATAGGGCTGTGAGGTCGGCGTAAGGTGTGCTATGTGAAGATCAAATCCCAATATTCAATGTTATTGTGGGTCGATTTATCAAGGAACATGAGAAAAAACCCATTGTCCGTTTGTTGTTAGAGGGATGCTAGAGCTGTGATAGGGAAGAAGGTGGTAGGTGGAGGCCCTTATGGCCAAAGAAGAGGAAGATGAAGACTTTGAACTAATTATAAAGAGATTGTCTTGGGCAGTCGAACCACTAACCCGAAAATCGGTGGCCAAAGTGGTTTCAGTTCTAGGTCGGTTTTGTGACGTCCCCCTGTGAGGAAAACATGGACGAGGACATGGCCTATGTTCAAAGAGAGTAATAAGAGAATTTTATTTTAATTTTTGGTATGGCTGCCAATATAGGTAAACTATTTTTCTAAAAAGAATATTTTTGAAAAAAATGTTTTTTTTAATGCTAAATCCTGACTTACCCCCTAGCCCACTTGCTATCCAATGAAATATCATTCTTTTTATCTCATCTAGTGGTGCAATATTATATAGTAGAATGCAAAGAATTATGCACAGAAAAGGAAAATATAGAAACCACGGTTTTTAAAAATGAATCGGTAATCGAACCGGTCAAGGGTCCAGTTACCGGTTCGAACGGTCTGGCTGTTCAACCCGAATGGCTAGCCCGTTCTAACAAAAAAAATTAAAAAAAATTGGAAAATGGTCAAAACCGTTCAAATGGTTTGAACGGTTAACCGGATGGTTCAGCGGTTTGCTGACCAAAATCAACGGTTTTGGAGGAAAGCGGAACCAGTCAAGTTTCAGTTTTTCTGGTCCAACCGTCCAGTCCGATCCAGTTTTGAAAACCATGATAGAAACCCTCATTCCAAACCCTTAAACTTTAATGGTCTTTTCTTATAAGGACAATTCAAATATAGTAAATGAGAATTAATTTGGGCTTCACACATGTGTCTTCCTTCACAGAAAAGGTTGAAAACAAAGACAAATAAATATGAAGTCTGGGAGGCTCAATATATTCATTTCATTATTTCTTTAAAACAATAAATTACATTGAGATTTTTTTTTGTTTTTGTTTTGCAGAGTAGTAATATCCCCAATGGATTAGATGATCTGTTATCAAATCAAAATCAAAGACAATTATTATCAAAGAATATTGTTAGAATGTTGTAGTTTTATTTAACTCTTGGAGATTCAAAACCCATATAAATAGATTTTTTAAAGAATAAATAATATCAGAACCCAACCCGAGTTCAATTCAGACCAACAAACAATGCTAAATTGGATTTTGGCTAATTTTTGGAACCCATAGTCTTATAAGGAATAAAGAAAAATGGAAATTTAAATAAGAACAAGAAGTAGAAATAAAATGATCACTGGGCAGGACCTACAAACGATTTACCTTCAAAAATATTATGGACCAACTTCATCTCTTTTGTTGGAAGACATGGAATAGTTCTTTTAAGGTCCTAAGAAAATCAAAACAGGATTAGCATAGCAAAGATCAATACATCTATAAGCATGGGTCGTGAACAAGCATTAGAATAACTTAGTTGGGAATCTATTCCCAAGAAGTGCTAGACACTAACATTTTTAGAAGTGAGAACATGCCTTGATCATATTTACAGACTAGGTTGGGGTACACATAATTCAATAGAACACATAAGCAGATCATTTTTACATATAAATTTTAAATCCTGGTTGACAAAGAACAAATGTGCTAAAGTCCACCAGGGGCATCTAAATTTGATAAAATAGAGATTGTTCTTACATATTATAACTATTGCATGCACATCAAGAGCAACATATTTAACCTTGTTTTTTTCTGAATTTTTCACCTGTTTAAATTGCTTTAATTTCTGATTTTTAAACCATTTTTCTGAATTCCACACATCAAGGCATTAATCATCAAAGTTTTTGGACCTTTTCCCGGATGGAATCTAGACAGTGAACTAGCTGACATTCTTAAAACCCTAACAAAATGGATTCACTACAATTTGATATTAAAGGAACTAATTTGATGTAAAGAATATAAAGGAATAGCAGTTTGATCTTGAAAACTAGGTCAAAACCTAGACCCTATAGGGTCTGTAGATACTATACCCAGAGTCAACCCTATATTAATTATGTTTTTTGGGTCTGACCCAACTAACTTGGTTATGCTTTACAAACCTTTATCTTGGTAATTTGACAGTAAACCTGAAACATCTCTTGCTCTCTATTATCAAAATATCGTATATACCCTGTATGTGACAAGGTTGGGTCATTTTGGGTCTGAAACTTACACAAAGCTTTCTTTAGTTCTCCTTCAGTGCAATTTGAACCGAGATTGCAATGAAAAGGTATAACATGGTTCTACTTCCTCTGCTAGAGGCTTTTCTATTTGCTCTTGCAATTGTCAAATGTGCCAAAACAAGTGCAAGTGAGTCTTAGAACAGAGTTTGGTAACAGTGCCTAGTGAAATCTAGACTGCACAATTGAGCAACCTTGGGGAAAGGGCATAACAGCAAAGGAAAACAAACAAATTGGGCTTGACTACTATGAAAAATAGGAAATCAAATATGTGGTTATTGAAATTCAGTCCATGTTTGTTCCCCAGCTGCCAGGCAGGGCTTCACATACTTTGCTTTGAATTAGTTCCTCAAGTTCCATCTTTAGAGGTTAACGTATGTTTCTACCAAGGCAGGTTTCATGAAGAACTCTACATATCCTCCCATCATTTTTAGGTTCCTAGCCTTATCAAAAGGCTGGACCAGAAAATGTGCAAGGAAATATCCAAGTGGACCAGAACAAAAAATAGTCTAAATAGTTAGCTAAGATAGAAGGTACGTGAAAACTTACAAGGTCTCTTCTGGAAAATTTTCCTCCAAACAGGAGAACCATAGAATCAGATATGCTTGTGAATCCCAGAGGAACATTGAGTTCACATTCACTTTCTCATTGAACAACTAGCCATGGGTAAGGAATTTTTAGTTCCCAAGCATTGACTGAATTCTGGGAAAGAAGTTGATTTATTTAGGTTATGAAAAGAGGAAGGGGCAGATCAATTTATATAAATTCCTTTTTCATTTTTTACTTTGTAGAGTTGAGAAGTGGTGTCTTTTATGCTTCATGTATCACTGAAGTAAAAAGAGCACTAGAATAGCAAAAAACTTGACATGGAATGTTACTAAAATGAATAACATCATAATATCAAAAGGAAATAGGTTTGAAGCTGACCTGTTTGAGCCAAATTGAATGCTGATGGTTCACTAAAGCCAGAGGATGTAAAAGAAAATTATTTGTCAACAATTTAGAGCCAAAGCTGAATATAGGAGAACTAGGTGGTTCCTTTGGTGGAGACTGCATAATTAAATAATGGTGGCAATGGTGGAATGACTGTAACTAGCTGAGTAAGTGTTGGGAGATGATATGAAGTGTGGGCCCAATAGAAACTGTTCTATTATTACCTTTGTTGTGGAACCTTAGGGAGCCTTACTTCAGAAGAAACTGCAGGCTTCTATACAGTTCATGTTTTAGCATATGTTGCTTTAATATCTCCTTAATGGATGTGTCTCATTGTCTAACTTCTTTCTTTTCAGAAGCCAATAATGTAGATAAATTCACTACACCATCCAACTCCATAAGATCCTTCACAATGAGAATTGAAACATTAGTGAATTAAGAAAATGAAATAATGAAATAAATGTTACTAAAAGGACATCTATAGATAACAAAAAATGGGAAAGGCAAAAATAAAGTAAAATGAGCTTGTCAAGAGATTATGCAACTTCTTTTTGATACAATCTATCATGTCTCTATCATGTATAAGATAAAAACATAAGGTGCTTAGAATTGACTATATAAAAAGTACTATGGATACAAAATATCTCCTATGTTAAGGTGCAACAATGGCTTATTTAATAATTAGGACTACCAAAACTATTTCTAGAGGCACTAAATGATTCACTACACTAGTCCAAAAAATAAACAAGATGAAAATCAGTCCTCTAATATCAGGTTTAAAATTAGTGATTAACAACACAAATCAGATCTGAATGATAGTGCAAGAGTTGTGTATGTCGAAGAGAAGAGGTAAGAGAAGAAGAAGTCGAATTAGTCTTCATTCTCCTCTAACCCTATTTTTTATTAATCTTTAAAACAAATTGATGATGACAAGTATACCCTCAAGTGGGCGACCAGCTTGGCAATTTCATAAAGAAAATAAAATAAGAACAAATAATAGGCCCATTAAGTGAGGCCCATCAACATAAAATAAAAGATAAAATAAAGGATATCACATAAGAGGCTGTTAGGGCCCATTCGTCCCAGTCTCTTTACACTCCCCCTCAAGATGAGCATAGATGTCAATCATGCCCAGCTTGCTCATATAGTGTGTCAATTTCTCCTTGGGAACTCCCTTGGTCAAGATATTAGTCAGTTGCTCTTCTGATGTGATAAATGGTAAACATACTTCTCTTGAAGAGACTCTTTCCCTTATGAAATGCCCATCAACCTCAATGTGCTTAGTTCTATCATGCTGAACTAGATTACATGCAATGTTGATAGCAGCTTGGTTGTCACAATAGAACATCACTGGTTGCTCGTAGTCCACCCCCAATTCCTCTAGAAGGGATCATAGCCATAGTAATTCTGACATACCATGAGCCATTGCCCTGTATTCTACTTCAACTGAGGATCTAGCAACTATTGATTGTTTCTTATTCCTCCAAGACAAAATATTCCTAACAACCAAAGCACAATAACCAGAGGTTGACTTTTTGTCATCAATACACCCTGCCCAATCTGCATTAGTAAAGGCTTTCAGTTTCATGTGACCATGCTTAGCAAATATAATACCTTTCCCTGGAGTACCTTTCAAGTAGCACTGAACCCTTTCTACAACAACTAGATGAGTATCTCTGGGAGAATGCACAAACTGACTGAGAATACTTACTGCATAGGAAATATCTGGCCGAGTCATGCAAAGGTATAACAACTTTTTAAGCAGTCTCTAAAACACTCCCTTATCAGACAACAGTGCACCATCTGTGGCAAAAAGCTTATGATTAGGATCAATGGGAGTGGTGATAGGTTTAGCTCCAAGTTTATCAGTGTCAGCAAGAAGATCAAGGACATATTTGCGCTGAGATATGAATATACCATCCTTAGATGCCCAAGAAATACCGAAGATCTCCCAAATGTTTAATTTCAAATTCAAAGTGGAAAAATTCTTTTAGTTTACTGGCCTCTTCAATGTCATTACCCGTGACAACAATATCATCAACATAAACAATCAAGAAGGTTACTAGAGAGTCATTTCTTTTCAAGAACAGTGTATGATCAGATTGTGTTTGAATGTAGCCAAAGGAGACAAGAGCAGCCTGAAATCTCTCAAACCAAGCTTGAAAAGATTGTTTGAGACTATAAATGGATTTGTGTAGTTTACACACCTTACCTTTCATTTATTTCCCATACACTCCTAGAGGTAGAGACATATAAAACTCTTCATGCAGATCTCCATTCAATAAAGCATTTTTAACATCAAACTGGTGTAGGGGCCAGTCAAAGGTAGCTGCTAGAGAAAGCAAGACCCTAACTGAAGTCATCTTAGCTACAGGAGCAAAGGTCTCAAGATAGTCAATGCCATACATTTAGGTGTAACCCTTGGCAACCAACCTAGCCTTATACCTTTCAACCGAGCCATCAGAGTGATATTTAATGGTAAACACCCATTTACACCCCACTGGTTCCTTCCCTTCCGCCAAGTCCACAACATCCCAGGTATGGTTCTTATGTAATGCTTCAAGTTCAGTAATCATAGCATCCCTCCATTTAAGTTGAGACAATGCTTCCGGTACAGACCTGGGTATCACATGTGAAGAGACAAAAGCAAGAAAGGAGTAGTGGGAAGGAGAGAGAAGGCTGTAAGATAAATGTTTCGAGATGCAATGGGTTGTACATTTCTGCTTGCCCTTGCGAAGAGCAATAGGAAGGTCAAGGTCAGGGATGGTCAAAGGTGGGTCGATAGGGGGCTGACCTGTTTCCTCAGGAATTGAGGGAGTGGCCAGATGTTCTTCTGAAGGAGTGAAAACAACCTGCATATGTCTGAATCTCCGCCTTTGGTAACACATTTGGAGAGTAGGAGCAGAAGCAAGAGGAGGATCATGGGTGGGTCTAGTGGAAGAGGTGGACACCCCATGATCAGACTCACAAGGGATGGGAAGAGGAACAACTGGAGACATAGCAAAGGGTTCATCAGATTTCTCCCCCTCAGGAGAAACACTAAAGAAAGGAGTCAACTCTGCAAATGTGACATCCCGAGATACAAAGCGGGTGCCACGAACTGGATCAAAACAACAATAACCCTTTTGTGTAGAGGCATATCCCAGAAATACGCACTTATGAGCTTTATGTTCAAATTTATGCCTTTGGTGACTATGAATATGCACATAACAAGTACTCCCAAATACACGGAGAGGGAGAGAAAAGAGATCCTCATTCGGGAAGAGAAGACTAAAGGGGGTTTTAATGCCAAGGACCCTGGAGGGCATACGGTTGATTAGGTAGGTAGCAGTATGAACAGCATTTCCCAAAACCTTACAGGAACATGGGATGCAAATAAAAGGGATCTGGCAACGTCAACCACATGTCTGTTCTTTCTTTCCGCCACCCCATTTTGTTGTGGAGTGTAGGAACAAGAGCTTTGATGAATAACCCCAAAACTTTCAAGGTAGGTGGAGAGGGTTTTCTCAAAATACTCCTTAGCATTGTCAGAGCGGAATATTTTGATACGGGTATTAAACTGGGTGAGGATGAGTTCATGAAAAATTTTCACAATGATTGGTACTTTATCCCGGGATTTCATGAGATAAACCCAAGTATAACGAGAATAATCATCAATAAAAAGGATAAAATACCTATAACCCCCCATGGTTGGCATGTGATATGGCCCCCACACATCAGGGTGAACAATATGGAAAGGAGAAAGAGATCTTTTATTACTGATTGAATAGGAATGTCTACAATGCTTTGGTAACTCACATGACTCACAATGAAGACTAGATAAAGACACTCCTTTAAACATATCTGGGAACAGATGACTTAAAGCAGAAAAAAACAAATGATCAAACCGAAAATGTCATAACAAAATTTTGTTAACAAACTCTGACACAACTGACTCTAAAGTAACTCCATGAGGTGATCCCAAGGCTTGATCTGGTGTGTCCAGCAGGTATATTCCGTTCGCCTCATGGCCACTCCCAATCGTCCTCTGAAACTGTAGGTCCTGAAAAACATAATGAGTGGGAAAGAAGGTTATGCTGCAGTTCATGGACTATGGACTTTGTTAAGCTACTAACAGATAAAAGGTTTGTGTTAAGCTTAGGAACATAGAGAACAGAAGATAAGAACAGGGTGTCAGAGGTCTTTATATCTCCTTTACCAGGGATGGGGGCAAGTGACCCATCGGCCAGGGATATTTTCTCTTTCCTAGAGAGGAGATGGTATGAACAGAAAAGGTTAAATAGGCTGGTCATATGGTCTGATGCTCCGGAATCTATAATCTAAGGGAGTTTATGATTACCTGAAACTGAAGCATGATTTGTTGAGGCATATGTACCTGAGTGAGTTGAAGAAACCGTAGCTTCTAGGTGATTTAGGAGCCTCCCATACTTCTCAAAATCCAACTTCATTACAACCAATTGCTCAATAGTTGATTTTTCTTCACTTTCCTTACTTCCCCCCTCAGGTACTGTAGAAGCATTAGCAGTCTTGGATTTTCCCACCTGACTGCCCTTCTTAGGGTTATTATTGTTCTTAAACCTATCGGGAAGAAGTTCAGGATGAAGCTTCCAGCAGGTGTCCTTTGTATGCTGTGGTTTATTGCAATATTCACACAACTGCTCTCTTTTCTCAGTAGGGCCCTTCAGTTTCATTCCCGCATGTGCAAAATGTTCTGTAGATGGACTCTACAACTGCACCTGCCGCCTACTCTCCTCACTACTTATCATAGCATATGCGTGTGAAAGAGTAACCTCATCCCTGGCCAAAATGTTCTGTCTGATAATATCAAACTCAGGGTTGAGTCTAGTGAGAAATTCAAACACCCTATTTCTCTCCACTACCTTTCTATACATTTTAGCATCCTTTTTACTCTCCCATACCACTGTTTCCATAACATCAATTTCCTGCCATAGGGACTTTAGTATGTAGTAGTAGATTGCCACACTCTTCTCCCCCTGTCTCAGGTTCTTCACATAACTTTTCAATTTGTATGCTCTGGCTACATTCAGTTTCTATGAATAGGTCTTAGTTACACTGTCCCATATTTCCTTAGCCGAAGACATCCAGAGATAGTGCTGGCTTATATGAGGTTGCATAGAGTTGACTAACCATCCTATAATAGTATAGTTCTCTTGCATCCATTTTTCAAATTCAGGGTTTGCCTGTTCGGGTTTCACCTTGCTGTCTGTGAGATACCCGAGTTTTCCTCTACTACAAACATACATTTTTATAGACTGTGCCCAAGCAAGATAGTTCGTCCCATCTAGCTTAATTGTGGTAACACTCGTCAAAATGGAATCTACTGGAGCAGGTCTAGAAGATGGCACCTGCTTGAACTCACTTCCATATGTCTCCATTAATCAAATGGAAATCAAAGAACAGAAAATTTTGACTATGTGAATTACTTGAAGTCAAACCAGAACTTGGGTGCTTGAAAGCTAGGGTTTTGCTCCGTTCAGCAGATGGGCGGGAGAGAGAAGACACTGCTGCACCTACCAGAGTAACCCAAACTCTTCCAAATCTGAACCACCCTCCTTTATCAGTCACAAGACCCCTTCCAAGCACAGAGCGCCACACCCAAGCTTCACCTTTCCTGGTAACTCGAAAATATCTAGTCGGCTAGGGTTTCGGGTAGCAGCAAGACAACATCACTTCTTGGCAAAATCTGGCCAGAACTAAACTCTCCAAACCCTTCTACCAACCAGGCAAGTGATTCTCTATACTATAGAGAATCTATCTCTCCATACACTCTCTTGATTTTAGAGTGTACAGAAACAAAAGAAAAAAAGAAGAAAGAGGAACTGAACCCGCTCTGATACCAAGATGAGAATCAGTCCTCTAATATCAGGTTTAAAATTAGTGATTAACAGTACAAATCAGATCTGAATGATAGTGCAAGAGCTGTGTGTGTCGAAGAGAAGAGGTAAGAGAAGAAGTCGAATTAGTATACCCTTAAGTGGGTGGCCAGTTGCAAGTTACATAAAGAAAATAAAATAAGAACAAATAACAGGCCCATTAAGTGAGGCCCATCAACATAAAATAAAAGATAAAATAAAGGATATCAGATAAGAGGCTGTTAGGGCCCATTCGGCCCACTCTCTTTACAAAACATTTTATCCTAATTAGGCCAATCTTTAATGTTGGGGAATCAAAAGGTCATAATAAATGCTTATTAAGAACTAATCTCATACCATATTCTCATATGTGGCATGAGCAGAAAACAGAGGATAGAGGACAAATGGCAAACTAACCCTATATTCTGCAAGTTGGGGGATCAACATACTCCACACCTTAGAGGATGAGCAGAATAAGAGTTTGCGTACTTTAAGATAACCACAATGACACAAAAACACAAATGAAAAATAAAAAATAACTGAAGAAAACATACATTGAATACCATACATATACCTTGAGGACAATAGTGAGATGAACCGTTGAATATGGAGTATGAGTCATATTGTATGTTGGAAATCTGCCTCGACGTCTTGGAGTCAAATAGCCATTTTTTTTTGTATTATTTTGTATGTATATGCACTGTGCATATTTTAGGCTAAGTTTGGGAAGAGTTCAAATACAAATATGTACAGTGCAAAAACATGTAATTTGTATTTATAAACCTTGTTTTGCGCTGTACATATTTGCATCCCTACTCCTCTCAAACTGAGCCTTAGTAAAACTTCTTTCTTTCTATTTACAGTTCACTCCGGAGAAAGGTGTGGCTCAAAGAGAAATGAGATAGTCTTTATATCACCTATTGGTGAGGAAATCAAATACGAGAAACAGCTAGAGCAATTTCTGAAGGCCCACCATGGAGGCCCTTCTGCTGGGCACTGATACTCTCTCTCTCCACCTGCCCCTGCTAAAATCTAAATGCTCACGGACACTTGAATGGCTATGCACCTGCAATAGTCTCTATATCTTGCTTGCAGTTGACACACCCCGGCATTCTGCAAGGAGCCAGGGACCATTGAGAAGGCTAAGGCAACAGAGACCCTTGGAAAGTGAACCCCTTAAAACAGAGAAAAGAAGTTAAGCTAAAAAAAGGGAACTAAGGCGAAGGATAATGTGGATGGTGAAAGTAAAGGTTGAATGGTTCCTTGGGGATGGTATCAAAGCCTTTTTGACCAAGTGGTCTAGTGTTCAATCCTAATAGCCTCCATTATAATTTATTAGATTTTAGCATAAGGTATGGGTCCTGTGTTTGTCCACGCTTTCCGGATGGGTTTTGCGTGAGGTGGCATGTTAGAGAATAAATACCTATTTAGGTACCTCACCTAACAGCTTAAAACTTTTAAGTATGGTTCCTTGAGATATGAAGGTGAGGAAGCTTTTGCAACTACAGAAGGAACGAAGACAAATGCGCAGATGTTGAAATGGATGAAGCAGAGAAATGGAGGGGAAAAGAAAGAAGAACTGCTACCAGGGGAACAATGGAGGTTGAGGATTGTATAAAGCAGGATTCTGAGCAGAGCAAAAAGGAAAAGGTTGAGGAGGAATCTGAAGACCAAGGACAACATAAAGAGAACACAGTGGAAGAACAACCAACAGAGTCAAGGAAGCTAATGCAATTCCTAAAGAGGAGAAGGGTGGAAGAAGCACCCTCTGAAGAGGGCAAGGTGGGAGAAGAGACCTCTGCAGTTTAAGAAGCTTGAGCAGGTGAAAGTTAAAACTGTTACCATCAACCATGTATTGCCATTTCCTTGTTCTATTTTTTTTTTTCTCATCTTATTTTCAGCCCTTTCAGGTGGTAACTGTAGTTGGTGGTGATACAATTTGTTGTAATTACCATTCAGGCTTGTTGGAGCGCTTGCCTAATTGTGCAACCCTTCTGTATCTGCAACACTATGTGCCATAATTGTTATTTATATGCATAATTAACCAACATCTTTTTATACCATTTTGATCTGAATTTGTAAGCTTATGATTCTTGACATTGAGATTGAGTACCTTAATTATTAACCCTCTATATGTTAATTAGCTTTGTGAACATATTCAGTACTTCATTATTAACCCTCTATGGTTAACTATGCATGATGGTCCATCACAACAATTCAATTGTGTATGAACACGTTCTCAGCGATGTTTGGTATTGTGGTGCTGTTGAGTGTCCGTTGCATTTATGCATTGGAATCGGGAAAAAACGGTCTGGGCATGAAGTGCGATGTGATTAGACCTGGCAATTGGGTTGAGTTGGTCGGGCTCGGGTTGGGTCAAGGTATTTTGGGTTGAATTTTTGGTTGGGTTGTCAAATGCTAGACCCTAGCCCTAAGTGTTCGGGTTAGGGTTGACCCATGGGTCAATTCGGGTCATTTCAAGAAATAATTGAAATTTAAAAAAAATGAAGAAAATTACATGAAAATGTCAAAATTAAAAGAATTAATCTTAAAATTCCAAATATAAAATAAAAAGCTTGAACATTTAACAATTTAAAGAATAAATAATAAAAAGTAAAGACTAAATAGAAAAAATTAAAGAGTCGTAACTTCTAACAATGCATAAATTATCCCAATTAAACTTGACAATCGGGTCAGCGGGTTGACCCATGACCCAACCCAACCCAGTTTTTTTCGAATTGGGGTTGGGTCAGGTCGGGTCATTTTCACATTTGGGTAGTTAAAAATGAAACCCTAACCCCGTTTTTCGGGTTGGATTGGGTCGGGTTCGTGGGTTGGGTCAACTTTTTGCCAGGTCTAGATATGACAATTGTTTATGTTTTATTAAGCACCATTAGGCATCACATAGGTGAAACAGAAACCAAAAGCAACTTTGCAGTAGTTGGCTATGTTGGTTCTGTTGGCGTTTATTAGATAAATGCTGCCACATCAGCACCATTTAGGTGTTGTCATTTATTGTACATGAAACCGCTATTTGGTTTCAACATTTATCAAATAAACATTAAAAAACAGAAATAATTAGATTTATGTGCATGAGGCGTTGGGAGAAACTTCAAATTCTGCTTTCTCCCAAAGCCCTAACGTTGTTGAAAATGAAATGCTTACCTGGAGCATTGTAAGCTGAGGTGGAAGTTAGTTTTATGGGGTATTATTTGAAACACCCAACCAAACAACAAAAACAATAAACGTTTAAAGTAACATTTTTCAAGTAAACATCTATATGAGAAACACTGCAACACCCATGGAACCAAACACATATGTTGTTTACTTTAGGCTAACTTCTTAAGTTTTAGGAGTCTAGAACTGAAAAAAAATTCTGGGCATTCGTTATGTGGAGGGTTTCTTTTTTAGCTTCAAGAGAACCATTTTCTCCACCATCCAAGTGTTTTCTCATGCTGATTTTTGGCCTGGTTGATCTCCCAGACCCATCTAATGATGGGTCCTGACTGATGCCTGAAGCGTAGAACAGGTTGTAAGTTATGGGGTCCCATGCCCAGACTCTGGTTCTACTAGGATTGTCATATTTTTGTGAAGATTCTGCTTCCAAATATCCAATTCCAAACAAACACCAGTTCTTTCTACCCAGGTGGAAAAATAAAATTTAGTCCTTTCCTCCCGGCAAAATGATCTGACAAAGCATCCTACATTAAACCAGTTTTACTTGTTCAATCTTACTTAACTCATATCCAACTTTCTGATAATAATCCTGCCGCAGAAAGCAAGCAATCTTTATTCTGTTGAAAGTTCTTTTAGATCCAATGCTAATCGAAAATAATCTTTCCATATTCACAAATTGATACATAGAATAACAGTGATCTTATGTAATTTCCACTCAAATGCACCACAAAATCAAAATAATCTGTAATAAGAAAACCAATATAATCTGTAAACAAAAAAAGAATCAGAGATCTCCAATCGGAACCAATATGGGTTCCTTAGCAGCATAGAGGGCAGATAATCAATCCATTCTCATTGCATTCTGGGCATCGGGTGGGCGACCCATCAGTCCCAGGACTGACTCTGCAACTGCCACAGCAATTGAAACACAGCACAAAACGTATCCCAGAACAACCCTCGCAGGGGCCATCGGAGTGATCCATTGGGACCCCTTGGAGCAGCTGCCGAAGCTTACCTTGCTCGTGCAAGCTTACGACCTCGTCAGCTCCCCCGATGTATCGTCCCTTTATGAACAGCCTCGGAGGAACTACTCTACCTCCCAAGATCCTCCACAGTTCCTCCCTGAACTCCAAATGCATCGACACATCCCTCTCGTAGAACAGAATCCGGAAGCTTCCCAACAGAAATCGGATGCTGCTGCAGTCCTCGAATGTCTTTCGTATCCCCCGAAGATTTGTTGTGTAGAGAATCACAGAGTCGCTCCCCCCCGGAGGGCACTTCTCTTCGAATTCCAGCAGAGGATTGTCCTCTATCCGAGGAACTTTGGTTGGTGGTTCCTCTTCTTTCTCTCCGCTCAGTTGTTCAATATTGGCTTTTCTCTCGACTTCATTTGCTCTCATGTGCTCCATCACTGCCTGCTGGAAGGCCGCTAGCAGGTTTGGATCAAATAGGCTCCATGAATTCATGTCCGGCCGTCGGAAAGACGAGATGTCGATCTCTGTTAACGAGCCTTGCCAAAGATTAGACGTTCCACACTCTGAAGAATTGGGAATCTCTGAACTGTTTTTGGCCGGTGCTGTGTCAGGCCGCCGGAAAGAGGATATGTCGAGCTCTGCCAATGGGCCATTCCGAAGATTACAGCTTTCAGACTCTGAAAAGAAGGGAGAATCTGAATTTTCCTTTGCGGGCAATGGGTCCCTGGCCTTTAGGGGGGGCCGGATGTTTTCTTTGTTCCCAACATCGTCGCCGCCCAACTCCATTTCTTCAGTTTCTTCGTCTTCCAGGTCTCTCATCAATTCCTCAATATCGATATCAGGCTGCAACACGGGGAGATTTCCATGGCTGTTGGTATTCTGATCTTGTGCTTTAAAAGCCGGTGGATTCTGAAATACCCGGTTGGTGGAATCGTGCGGCAAGGGATCTAAGAACCCATTAGCCTGAAGAACTCGACCTGGATTGAGGGAAGTGATGGGTCGAAGAGGAATAGATTTCAGTTTCTTTAGAAACCTTCCTTTCACACCCTTCATCCCTTCTTTTCCTTCTCCTCCTCCTCGTTAACCGCCACCGCCGGAACCCAGTTCGAGTACAGGTGACAGAAGTACAAAGAAATCTGAGAATTTCGATTTGATGAAGAGAGGAAGTCGTGTTTCAGCTGGGGGAGAGATTAGAGAATTCCGTTTTCTGCTTTTGGCCTAACGAAGAGGGTCTGTACTCTGTTTTGGTTTCAACGGCTATAAAGCTAAATTGCATTTTTAAATTTTGAAAATTATTATAGCAGCCAAAAGCGAACAAATGGGAGGCAGGGTGTGGGCAACGGTCATAATTTACTTCCCCTACTATGGGACCAAAATGATCAATCAATGACTCGAGTATGTTGGGACAGAGTATGCAGAATCCAGATGGGTCATCCTTGATCCTTGTCCTTTTTATAGACCGGACAGCGTCCCTTGTTTCAGGTCTTAATCTCTTAGACTTTATAGGCAATTTAAGCTTGGGTTGTTCTGCATTTGGATGATCGGGATCCACCATCAAAGGGTCATAATTTGGACATATGTCTCGGCAAAATATCAGCTTAAGGTTAATCCAAATCAATGTGTAGGTGTTTGACACCGGAGCGTTTCAAAAGCATTCCGTTTGTTTTTGTTGATATATCATTCATGCCACATCAGCAATTAAATGGAATATTGAAAAATTTTCATTGGCGATTTGTTTTTCAGAAAAAATGTTTTTGCAATGATTAGTTTTAGGATTCAAAAAGGAGGGGTTTCTGACGATTTTTGAATCACCAAGTTGATTTAATGCATTAAAATTTGAAAAAAGCTGACTTCTTTTTTGAGATGTCATATAGTTATCATAAGCCAAATCACTTTAAATGCCTAGTCAAATATGATTTTTTGTGTTTTTTTTTTCTAAGAAAACAGGTGCAATGAAACGCATCGAAAAACACCTATAAAACAAAATAACTATGAAACGCTATAGTGCCAAACACCCATTGTGAATTTTGATGCTAACCCTTAGAGGGTGGAAATAGGATTTATGTTTTACCAAAGAAGAGAAAAGGGAAATTCTTTGAAAGTTGATGATGATCAAAAGTTTGCAATCCCTACTGGCGAAGATAACTTGGAGATCGAATGCCAACTATGGTGGTTGACCTGTGAAAAAACAATATCAGAGAACCCAAATGGATGTCCTAGGCAAGGGTCTCGGACGTTTAAGTCAATACTGGCTGAGCTCTCCGAGGTGGTGAACAAATATATAAGCAGGAATCGGAGTGAGCAAGTGAGTATGTGTGCATATATGTGTAAGGTGGTGTTTGATAAATCTGAAATCTGAAGTCTGAAAAGTTAAAAAAGATATTAAAACCATCTGAAATCTGAGAAGAGGCATTGATGATTTTCTACTTTTCAGAGGCTCTGAATACTTTGGTTTGTTTGTGTTGGACCAAACCGTTAACATCTGAAATACCTTGTTTTTACTATTTTATCCCTAAAATAGACTATTTGGTAAATTTGAGCTCAATTTGTACTATTTCATATAAAATAATTTACCAAATTCAAAATAATATTAAAATCATATAACATAAATAATAATTACGAAAAATAATTAATAATTAATAAAAAATATAATTAAATTAATAAAAATAATTAATCACTATAAAAAATAATAAATTATAAAAATTAGTGGTAACTAATTAATAATTAATAATATTGAACTAACACGACTAAAAAATAATTGATAATAATTACTAAAAATAATTAATAATTAATAAACAACATAATTAAATTAATAAAAATAATTAATAACTATTAAAAAATAATAAAATGATTAAAATTTAAATAATCAATAAAAACTAATGGTTACTAATTAATAATTAATAGTATCATGAATAAAAAATAAGTAAATACATAATAATTTATAATAATTACTAAAAATAATTAATAACTATTAAAAAATAATAAAATGTTTAATAAGGGAATAAACATTGGCTTTTGGTGCCATTAGATAATTTAGACCCTGCACAAGTTGGGGCCAAAGAGAGAGAGACAGAAAGAGAGATCCACTCGCCATTGAATTAGAAATATGGATTAATTCTACAATGTTAAAGCAAATTAATTAGCAGTTAATACTTCATTTCCATGTCTTCCTTTATAAATAGCAACCACTGTGTCAATGGATATTAATTTGAGATAGACACAGTCATTACTTGTCATCACCATTGCTTTTACTTCTATTCTCCACCATTAAACCTTGAAATTATTTGGGCAAATGTCCCTGCATCATAAACCTTGAAATTAAAGGGCAAGAGGACCAAGTCCAGAAAAATCATCACCACACGTAAAGGTGGAATTACTTCATTGGAAAATTTATTCACCAAAACATTTTGCATTGCCCAAATGTCAAAAGAGAAACAAACTAAACGACTATTCCAGAAAATTGATAATCAAAACACGTAAACAAGGAGGCTCTTTCAAGAAATTTAAAACCCTACAACAAAATCTCACCGAATTCATACTTCCCCAAGTATTCAGAATCAAAAAAAAAAAAAAAAGAAATCAATTATCGCATAGCAAAACAAGAAGATTTGGCATTCAAGTAAATTTAAAAAAATAAATATCCACAGAAATAAACCCAACCTTGTTATCATCATCACTAGACCCAATAACAACGAACCTAAATGAAACAAACCCTCATGAAAAGAAGTGCTAAAATTCCAAAAATCGAAATAAAGATACCTTCGATGAAGAAAGAAGAAACGAACTGGTAGGCGCCTGTAACCCTGAAACAATAAAGGTTTTTAGTTAAGAAATCTGAAGAAAGAAGAAACGAAACTGTAAACGAACCTTCCAGGCGCCTGTACCGCCATACCTTTGCTTTCACAAGAGCAGAGAGTTTCGTGGGTTTGGGGGTTTTTGCGTCTGGTAGGATTGTCGTCTTGGGTTTGGGGGGCGCCAGGGGTATGCACGTCATTCTAAAAAATATAAAGGATATTTTCGACATTTTCATGGCTCTAAAATGCGTGATTAAACTTTCAGATCAAACAAGTAGGTTGGTGTCTCGGTTAAGACGTGTCTGACATGTTCGGGCTGTTGATGCACCCATAGTCCCGTACGACACCGCATGTGTCCTTATCTATTTTCTTGTGAAACGGGGGTAAGTGGGCTTATAGCTGCCAAGTATGTGTCGTACTAGTATACATCTCGAGATGACTATCCTATGCAAACGGAGGAGAGAGAGTAGGTCGGAGGCATTTGTGGGCTGCCCAGGTCAAACAAGTAGGTTGGGGGCGTGGTGTAATCAAATTGGAAGAATGATAGGCCAAGTGAGGATGGAGTTTGCTTGGGCTGCATAAGCCGATCTATCGAGGAGCATGTCCAAGCAAGTGTGTTGCCAAGATGCCATAACGCGTTTCTGTCATCACATGGCAGAATATAATTGGAGGAGAAAATTAGGACTGCTCATAGTTTTGTAGGCCTTAACCGAACTGGTACTATCGGTTTTTTGAAAATCGGTAATCAAAATTGAATCAAAACCAAATGGTTAATCGGTTGATCAGTTGGGTTAATCGTCGATTCGATTCATTAGTTTTTTTAATTTTTATAATATATATATAAAATGTTATATTTTAAATAATAAATAACATATCATATATTATATATATAAATATATGTATATCGGTCGGTTCGGTTAACCACTGCTTTTATATATTGGTTAATCAAAACCGAACCGATATCTTCTATTTTTAAAAACACTGAACCAAAACCGAATCAATTCATTTGATTAACCGTTTTTTTATTCAGTTTCTGTCGATCAGTTCGTTTTTTTTTCTCACCCCTAGGAAAAATCAACCCTCATCAAAAGTTATGGAAGTAATTCATAAATCACAAATTGACTTTTGGTAACAATTACTTATTAGAGGTGGTGCTTCGTACTATTGCCATTTTTTTTGGAAAAACGCTACTAGTTCATAACCATGTATGCATTGTGTCAAAGGAAAATCACTTCTTATTTGATTGACAATTTATTATTATTTTTTAGATAAATGTTATCAAATTTTTGTTAAACAGTGTATGCCCTTAGCTCCAATCAGAATGATGTACCTTATGACATTTAATGTAAATGAATAAAATACATATTTGATTCATGTTATCATGGTGTATTTCTGTGTAATACCCTTAAACTGGACACATATGAGACTCGTGTTAGTTTAGAATCTTCACAGCCGTTGGATAGATCTGGGGAGATTTATCCTGCCAATGCCGACACTGATGTGCCACCAAGTTGGTTGGGGTAGCTTGCCTCAGCTGCTAGGGTGAGACCTGAGGTACATGCAATGTGGGTTTTCTTGAAACCCTGAACCGGATTAGAATTCCAGTATTGCCCTGGACCTTGGAGATAGATGGGCAAAATTGGAATGTTACACTTGACCCCTAGACTCGATTATGATATTACACTAGGTGTCAGATTGGGCTGTCTTTGATATGCCAATCAGTGAGATCCTTAGAGGGGGGGTCAAAACCTGAGTATTTTGGGACAGTTCGGAAATTCATTTGAGTGGGTGATCATAGTGACAGGATCAGCCCTTTTGTCGGACAAAGTAAATGATCGGGGATACACTCTCTGATGGAAACCAAAGCTGTCGGCAGCCGATTTCAACCATTGAAATTTGTTTTGCAATATATATATATGTGGTTTCAAAATGTTTGCAAAAGGTTTTAATTCCCGGGATCCATGTGAGTTTGCAAAAGGTTTCAATCAGAATGATGTACTTTATGAGTTTATTGTAAATGAATAAAGATACATATTTGATTCATGTTCCTTTGGTATGTTTCTGTGTAATACCCTTAAACTGGACACTTAATGAGACTCGTGTTAGTTTAGAATGTTCACAGCCAGTGGGTCGGTCTGGGGAGACCTATCCTGACAAGGCTGACACTGTGGTGCCACCAAATCGGTTGGGGTGGCCTGTCTCAGCTGCCAGGGTGAGACCCTAGGCACATATAGTGTAGGATTACTTGAATCTTTGAACTGGACCAGATTTCCAGTATTGCCCTGGACCTTGGAGATTGATGGGCAAAACTGAAAAGTTACACCCGACCCCTAGACTCGATTATGATACTGCACTAGGTGTCGGATTGGGCTGTCTTTGATATGCCAATCAGTGAGATCCTTAGTGGGGGTCAAAACCTGGGTATGTTGGGACAGTCCGAGAATTCATCTGAGTGGGTGATCATAGTGACAGGATCAGCCCCTTGTCGGACAAAGGTAATGATTGGGGATGCACTCTCACTGATGGAAACCAAGACTACCGGCAGCCGATTTCAACCGTTGAGATTTGTTTTGCAAAATATATTTTATATAAGATACAAAAGTATTATGGTTTCTAAAATGTTTGCAAAAGGTTTTAATTCTTGGGATTCATAGAAGTGGAGAGTGCGACACTGTTCCTTGTAGCCGAGGGAGAGGTCCTCTCTTGTCGGGCAGTGTATGATCATTATGGGCTGAGAGGTTGAGTGTAAGACCATTGAGGATAATACCTAATGGGCTAATCTTGCATCTGCCCACAGTCCTTGGGTGTTACAAGGTGGCTTGGCCCAGGGACCACTTAGGGTAAGTGTTGGGCCCATAGAGCCCATTCGATGGGTTTCAGGGGGTGCACTGTCTTTAGTAGTGTATTCGGCCAGGCCTTGTAACAAAGGCTGGGCCGAACCCATGTGGCTGATGTGTAGATCAATGCTTGGGTCCCACGCCATACAAGGAAGCCCAACTGGACAACAGTTAGGAAGGTTAAGTGAGCACATAAGCTTAATGGGCCTAAAGCCCACTTCGAACTGGGCTGTTTATTTAGTTAATAAAGGGGCGAATTCTGAAGTGGATCAGCTGATAGGATTGGGCTTAGACCCTATCCACTTTGAGAGTCCAAGATCTAAATGAGATTTAGATCTGGAAACCTCCTAATTAGATTAGGAGATGGCTGATCTGAACTGCAGATAAGATAGGGATTATCCCTTATCACTTAAAGGGACTTCTAACCCAAATATGATTTGGATTAGCAACTCCTAATCTGATTAGGAACTGATCCCTTTAAGATTACAGATGAAGAAGGGGGCAGCAGCTTTTAGATACACACAGACAACAGATTTTCTCTAGTACTAAAAATCAGGAAGAGAATTTTGCTCCCTGCGAATACCCTTTTGCCGCCTCCCTGTTCTTGCTGCCCTGTTTGCCAGTTCGATCTCCAGTTGTGGGAGAAGTCAAGATTGGATCTTGACATCAGTTCTTTGGGAAATGATTGAAAGGAAGCTGTGCTCACGTACCATCTTGCTGATCCTTGCGAATGACAGAGTTCTTGGAGAAGAACACTGCTGATTTTGCTCCACCTACACTGCGCCATCTTCAGTGGGAGCAGTCTTTGGTTCCTTCCTTGGGCGTGAACACCTTCGTTGGGAGATACTACTTCTCCGTATCAGGTATAATTCTCTCCTGCTCCTTTTGGTTTAGATCTGATTCAGTTTAAGGTTCAGGAATGATCATTGAAAATATGATTTTCTAAATAGGGAATGTGATTCCCAATTGAAGGGAGAGAAAATTTTTTGAAATTCGCCCCTTATTCCGCAATCTTTGGGCGCCCATGGGATGGATCTCTCATCCCATCAGTGGTATCAGAGCCAGGTTCAAATCTTGAACCATCTTGTTTCAGATCTGAACCTGCGCAAATGGGCAGAAGGTGTTCTACCCGATTTGTGCAGATATGGGTTTTGGGAAATTTGTTCCCAAAATTAATGGGCGAATAATCTGGAATTAATTTTATATAAATCTGATTATTATTTAGAATTGTTCTTTATGATTTTCTTCATTTATGGGCTGTTCGTACAAGAGGAGATCGAAATCTTGGTTTGCGCAGGGAACCTACAAGATTTGCAATTTCTTGATTTATTTATTACATTTGGTCTGTAAATAATTTTTTTTCTAGACTCAATGTATAGGTATTCGATCTGATGTAATTATTAAAAGAAATAGGATTTCTATTTTTTTAAATTTTGGATCGAAGATGGCGGTGCAGAAAGGGAGATTTCGCAGTGAAGAAGATTTCACAGATGGGAGAATCGCTATCTGCGATTTGCAGTTTGTGAAACTGCATTCTGTGATCTAACCTCTATTTTGCAGGATGGATTGTGCGAACCGCCCTGTTTGACTGATTCTTGATTTTCTTTTATCAGTAATTAATTTCAGATTGTTTTCTTGAATTAAAGATTTAATTAAAGATCAAACCCTAGACCCATTCGAACCAAGATTGGTTCAAAATGTTTGGACCGAATCTAGGGTTTAAATCAAGGCTGAAAGTCAGCCCTAATTTTCCCACTAATGGGCCTAAGGATTGATATTTAATTAAATGGTTAATTCGGGCCAACCTGTAAAGGCCCAGTTTTAAATAGTTAAAACTGCTAAAAGCCCACTTAACACATAAAGCTATATGGGTTGAACCGTTCGGCCCATATACCTGAATAATATTAATGGTTAATATTATGGATTTAAAATGGGCTGCAAATGGGCTTTACAGATAATTAATTGATTGGATCAATTTATCGCTACATAAGATGTGTGGATGTGTGATGTGCTACGTACATGGGCCATAAGTGCTTGGCCCATGCTCAATCGACAGTGGCTCTTGCGCACACCATGGCTGAATGCACATCATTGCCATGGTGTCCCTTTTGGTCATTGGATGACCTCCCTCAGTGGTGGGTCCCACACCTCATCATGAAGTCTCGTGCGGAACCCTAGCCGATTTAGGCCCACCAAAATCTGGCTTTATGAAAGTTAGTGGGAGCCACTTTGGTTTGGCATAAAGATAGAACTAGGGCATAATTATCTGTTCCCTCCAGCTAATATGAGTGTATGTGATAGAGAGATTCATATGATGAACTCTCTAAAGGCCTTCCATCATTAGCACGAGGATGGAGCCTTCAGTAATGAGGAAATGCACTAGAAAATGGGCTATCCATTTGCTGTTGGGCTTGTGTAAGTGTTTCATAAGATGATAGGGGCGTCATAGACCGATGTGGGAGGGGCTTCACCAGAAAATGGGAACTCTCTCACGGTACCTTGGCATTCACGAATATGATGGGTAAGCACTCACTAGATAGAAAGGTTTACCTGAAAATGGCTCTGAACCTTGTCTAACAGAGGCCAAAGGGAAAACTCATATGATGAGTGGATATGATCCTTCATAGAAAGGTGGTGGGGTTATGCAGCTGAAACAGTTGGCCTCATGCACCCTATGTGATTTCCCACATTTCCAGAGACAACCCGTAGTCTCCGTCACTGAGAAAGGAGGGAAATCTCAGAGATGAATAAATGGAAATGGATCGTAGATCAAAATCCATATCTATGAAATGAACATGAATCAAATTAAGTTGTGGACTGATGTTTGTTCTTTTATCAGAAAATGGCAAACGGATCATTTGCAAAGCTACTTGATGACAACAAGTTGAAAGGCCCAAACTATGCTGACTGGTACAGGAACCTTATGTTGGTCTTAACCTCTGAGAAATTGGACAAAGTAGCCCAGAATCCTGCCCCGGATCGTCCGGGAGATAGGGCTTCTGAGGCCCGAAGGAGAGAATACCAAGAATGGGAGGAGAAAAACTCCCTTGCCCGCTGCTATATCATTGCCTCCTTAGACAATCCGATTCAGAGGCAGTTCGATCAGATCGAACTTGCTAAGGACGTATTGGACAGTCTTAGGACAATGTACGAAGAGCAGAATCGTTCTACTCGGCAGAAGGTCTTGAAACAGTTCATGACCGCGCAAATGACCAAGGGCCAACAAGTTCACGACCATTGTCTCTGGATGATGGGCTATATCAACGAACTAGAGGCTCTTGGATCCGGGCTGGATCTGGTAACTCAGATTGATGCTATTCTCAACTCTCTTCCTCCATTCTTTAATCCATTCATCATGAACTACAACATGAACAAGCTGAACGTCAGCTTGCAGGAACTCAGCAATATGTTGCAGAGGGCCGAAGAATTGATTAGAAAGGATGAGCCCATTGCCATGCTTGTTGAAACTGGCAAATCGGGCAAGAAAAGGAAGGCAAAGAGAAAGTCTTAGAAGAAAGCTACTAAGTCCAAAAGGTAGAAGAAAGATAGAACATTAGATGATTGTCACTTCTTTAAGTAGGCCGACCACTGGAAGATGTTCTCAGTGAATCCAAGAGACAAGGTAATTTCGAATCCTATGTCATAGAAACCAATTTGTTGGTAATTTCTGCTTCCTGGTGTATTGACTCCGGGGCTTCAACTCATGCGTGTAACTCACTGCAAGGGTTCAGGATAAGCAGAAGACTGAGTGGCGGAGAAGTAACTCTTTATTTGGGGACTTCTGCAAGTGTTGCAGCTACAACTATAGGAATTGTAGAGTTAATTTTCAGAGAAGGAACTATTGTATTAAAAGATTGTCTTTATGTACAGAATTTGAGAAGGAATTTGATTTCTGTTTCAAAATTGTGTGCGAATGGATATTTTGTTCTTTTTAGTAATACGATTACTATCAAAAGAAATAACAAATTCCTCGCATACGGAGAACTTGAGAATGGTCTCTATGTTCTTTATCAAAAGAAATAAAAAATTCCTCGCATACGGAGAACTTGAGAATGGTCTCTATGTTCTTTATCAAAAGAAATAACAAATTCCTCGCATACGACCAGTGAGGAGGATCCCATGACTTATACAAAAGCTATGTTAGACATAGATTCCTTGAAGTGGGTAGATGCCATGAGAGTTGAGATGGACTTAATGGTGACAAATGGAGTATGGACTCTAGTAGATCCGCCCCCTAGGGTAAAAGCAATTGGTTGCAAATGGATATATAAGAGGAAGAAGGGCCCTGATGGTAAGGTTGAGACCTACAAGGCTCATCTTGTGGCGAAAGGGTACACTCAGAAAGAGGGAATTGATTATGAGGAAACTTTTTCGCCGGTGGCCATGCTTAAATCCATTAGGATCTTGCTAGATGTAGCAGCATACCATGATTATGAGATTTGACAAATGGATGTCAAAACTACATTCCTGAATGGAGATCTTAGTGAAGATATTTACATGCAGCAACCACAAGGTTTCATAGCTGCAGCATGGTATGTAAATTAAATAAATTCATATATGGACTTAAGCAAGCTTCTAGGAGTTGGAACATCCGGTTTGACTCTACCATCAAAAGGTTTGACTTTGAGCAAAATCCGGATGAGCCCTGTGTTTATAGGAAATCTAGTGGGGATAAGGTTACGTTCCTGGTTCTATATGTAGATGACATTCTACTCATTGGAAATGATGTAGGAATGTTGACTATGGTGAAAGTATGGCTTTCACAACAATTCTCCATGAAAGATCTTGGAGAAGCCTCCTACATACTAGGTCTTCGACTCTATAGGGATAGATCGAAGAGGATAATAGGATTATCCCAATCTGCTTATATTGACAAGATAGTCAAAAGATACAAGGGTATGTCTTACAAGACATATGAGTCACTCTCTCCAAGGGTATGTCTTACAAGACATCCGAGGAGATTAAGGGCATGAAGGACGGTCCCTATGCCTCAGCTGTAGGGAGCATCATGTATGCCATGCTGTGCACTCGTCCTGACATCGCTCAGGCAGTGAGTGTGATAAGCAGATTCCAGGCCAACCCAGGGTAGGAGCATTGGACTTCTGTGAAAAAATACTTAAGTACCTTCGAAGGACAAAAGAGTTTTGTCTGGTATTCGATGGTAGTTCACTACAGATCCAAGGGTATACTGATGCTGACTTCCAGTCAGATCCAGATGATAGAAAGTCTACATTTGGGTATGTTTTCACGATAGGATCATGTGCTATTTGCTGAAAAAACAGCAAACAGGGGTCTATGACAGATTTCACAACCGAAGTCGAATACATTGCCGCAAGTGAAGCTGCCAAAGAAGCCATATGGATGAAAAAGTTCATTCATGAATTGGGAGTAGTTCCATCCAGCACATCACTCATTCCACTATTGTGTGACAATACTGGAGCTATCGCTTAGGCTAAGGGGCCACGAGCCCACTCGAAGTCGAAGCACATCGAGAGGAAGTACCATGTATTGCGGGAGATAGTTGGAAGAGGGGACGTCCTAATTCAGAAGGTAGCGTCAGCGGAAAATGTAGCAGACCCATTGACTAAGCCACTGGTATAGAATGATGTACCTTATGACATTTAATGTAAATGAATAAAGTACATATTTGATTCATGTTATTATGGTGTGTTTCTGTGTAAACCCTTAAACTGGACACATATGAGGCTCGTGTTAGTTTAGAATCTTCACAACCATTGGATAGATCTGGGGAGATTTATCCTGCCAAGGCTGACACTAATGTGCCGCCAAGTTGGTTGGGGTAGCTTGTCTCAGCTGCTAGGGTGAGAGTTGATGTACATGCAGTGTGGGTTACACCTGCCAGGGTTTTCTTGAAACCCTGAACCGGACCAGAATTCCAGTATTGCCCTGGACCTTGGAGATAGATGGGCAAAACTAGAATGTTACACCTGACCCCTAGACTCGATTATGATACTGCACTAGGTGTTGGATTGGGCTGTCTTTGATATGCCAATCAGTGAGATCCTTAGAGGGGGTCAAAACTTAGGTATGTTGGGACAGCCTGAGAATTCATCTGAGTGGGTGATCATAGTGACAGGATCAGCCCTTTTGTCGGACAAAGTGAATGATCGGGGATACACTCTCTGATGGAAACCAAAGCTGCCGGTAGCCGATTTCAACTGTTGAAATTTGTTTTGCAAAATATATTTATATAGAGATATACATACATACAAATGTTTGCAAAAGGTTTCAAAATGGTTTCAAAATGTATATAGAGATATACATATATATCTATATATCTAGATATACATATATAGATAGATAGATAGATAGATAGATAGATAGATAGATATGGTCAGGTCGTTCGATTTTAATCAGTTTACAAATGACCAAAGCGAAACTGATCCAACTCAGTTGGGTTGGAAAATTGTTGAACAAAAGCTGATTGGAAATACTAGAAATTGAGTTGGTCAGTTTCTTTTGTTTGATTAGAAATGACAACAGAGTGGGATAGAGACGAGGAGCCTCTCCCCATCCTCATCATTGCGAAGATCCCCATCCACGTCCCTGTTCTCATTCCCATCACCTCTAACGGGGCAAAGTTATCCCCATCCCCATCTCAACGGGGATCCCCACTCCCTGTGATTCTTTATAATGTCAACCATTATATTTTTATTTTTATTTTATTTAAAAAATAAGTACTATTATTCTATTAGAAAAGACTCAAACATATTCAACCATATTTTAAAAATATTAACATATAGATGTATATACACATATATAAATGTATGCGTATATATACATATATATTAGCGAGATCCCATGGGGATCAAGGTCCCCACAAGGCAGAGAGTGCTCTCCCCGTCCCCACCAATAGGGATGAAAATTTCCCCATATCCATCCCGTAGGGGGAAAATCATCCCATCCTTGCCCCATTTGGGGTAGATCCCCATGAGAATCTAGGAAATGGGAAAAATTAACATCCCTAAGTTTGATAAACAACACTATCTAAAATTAATTATTATTATTTTTATTTTTATATTATAAATAAATTATTAAAAATAGTATATAAAATATAATTAATTATTATATAAAATAATTGTATACTCTCACATATTTTTATTATTATTTTTTTAATTTAACAAATCTCGTCTAACGCACAGGTCTCCGCTGGGAGACATTTCTAATGTGGCTATGAGGCGTGGTGAGGTTGGTGTGAGGAGCTCTCCTAAAATATGGTTATGCCCTCTAACTTTGAAATGGACTGTTCCCGTGAAATGACATGGGTCTCT
The DNA here is from genome assembly GCF_055504915.1 of Nelumbo nucifera. Taxonomy (NCBI): domain Eukaryota; kingdom Viridiplantae; phylum Streptophyta; class Magnoliopsida; order Proteales; family Nelumbonaceae; genus Nelumbo; species Nelumbo nucifera. The sequence goes on along the minus strand of NC_142650.1, from coordinate 68,056,691 downwards.
TTAAGAGTAAGATCATTGCAGCCACTGGTCCTCTTGAGGGCCGTTTGATAACGTCCAAAGTGGCTGAATTGTTTTGTCTTTTGGTGAATAAGATTTTAAGAAATTAAACCAGGGGCTCCTTAACGACTGAAGCTAAAGTTGGGTAGCGTGCTATAATTTAGAATATTTAATTATTTAGTTTATTAAAAGACAAAGTAATAAGTTATTTTTCAGCACGACTTTTATTGAAGTAAAGACATGTAATTTTGTCTTTTAGTTGATAAAATAAGTAAATAATTTTTTTTAAGAATATAGTGATTCATCCAACTTGAGCTTCAGCCATTAACAGCCAAAGACAAAGCCATTTCAACTGTTATCCCCTCCTTTCTAATCTTCTTAGCAACCTCAACTTCATTTTATTTTTTAATATACTGTTATTTTGTAAAATAATTATTAAATAAAAAAAATTAAGATGTCTTAGCCATCAAAAGAAATAAAAGCATGTTAGTACGATGATTGGATTTTTTGTGGGTTTTAATAAATGCATGAATATGTAATCGGCTTTATCCAAAAGAAAAATCAAGAAAGATATCCCTCCATATATATATATATATATATTGCTATTTATAGGAAGATGTTCCCTATACATGGTGGGATAGATAGGGCTGTGAGATTGGTGTGAGGTCTTTTGTGAGGAGCAAATCCTGATCGAAATAAGATACCATATAATTGATTGTTAATTTGTTAGGTACCATACCTTTTTGTACATTTTAGTACTTTTTGTCCATCATAAAGGAAAAATTGCTCCTTTAAATTTATTTAATTATGATTTTTGAATTGATACAAGGGTTTGTATTTAAGCTCAATTCGGAAAGAGTATAAATACAAATATATATACAGTACAAATACATACAAAATAATATAAAATACAAGGTTTTATACTCTTCCCAAATTAAGCCTTTTGGAAGGAGTATATATATGGGGCAAATGCATATAAAAGAATACAAAATACACGGGCTTTTGCACTCCACATGTTTTTATTTGTACTCTTTTCAAACTGAGCCTTAGGCTCCATTTGGAAGGAGTACAAATACAGATATGTAAAGTATAAAACCTTATATTTTGTATGTATTTGTACAATATATATTTATATTTGTATTCCTTCCAAACTGAGTCTTAATAAAATTGTGAAAAAGCAAAGATGTTTTATATTTTCAATATAATAGTGTAAGAACTAAGAAGACGTGGGCAAATATTAAGCATGTACGATATATCATATTTGGATTTAATTTTGTGGTCTGCATGGAACCCAAGGCCAATATATATCTGCCTTTATATGGTATAGATAGATGTGCATCTCACATGAGAGAGAGAGATTGTGACTGGATCTTTGAAAAAGAAAAAAAAATCAAATCCTTCATATGGGGCGTGTTTGGGTTAGCCAGCCTGGTTCATAATTTTTTGGCTTGTGCCTAAGTTTAGGCCTAACATAAGCCTGGATCAGGCCGAGAAATTTTAAGGCTATGCCTGGGCCCAACAATGCACACCTGATTTGCAATATATTGTTTATATATTAAATACATACTTATATTTTATATAATAAAAATCATTTTATGTTTATAAAATTTGATTAACTCAATTTGAAAAGAGTACAAATACAAATATGTAGAGTGCAAAACTTTGTATGTTGTATTATTTTGTATATATTTGCACTGTATATATTTACACATTTGCATTTGTACTCTTTCCGAGCTGAGCCTTAGGTCGCTCAGCATCCCTGTATCCCTCTGGCATTCAAGGTGCCAATGATCTAGTATCTGAGATGGTCAGCCAGCACTCCTCTGGTGCCAAGGAACTGCAGACTTTGGATGCCCAAGGTCAGTGGGAATTTGGATTTGGTCCTCAACAGGACCCCCCACAGCCCGTTGCAGCTGTGCATTGAGAATATCTCCCCATGAATAAAAACATACAAGTAAGAATATGTTCCCCACGCATGACTGCAAAAAGGCAGTGAGAAGAGTGTAAAGACAATTTTGTGAAGGCCAAATCCAAGTTCCGTCAGTGGACTTCATGTGCACCCTGCTCTATCGACACCCCTAGGCTCAGTTTGGAAGAAGTACTGCACTTTTGTATAATACAAATACATACAAAATAATACAAAATGTAACATATTGCACTCTACACATTTGTATTTGTACTCCTTTCAATACAAATACAAATATGTAGAATGCAAATCCTTGTATTTGTATTTGTACTCCTTCCAAACTGAGCCTTAATCCCTGTAATGTGTAACCAAGTCCAAATCCCGGTGGCTCACTTTGGATAATCATGACAGATATGGATCATGGAAAGCTTTTTGTTAGGAATGCATCAAGTACAAAGAGCAAGTCAAATATAGGGTGGACAGAAATTGATAGAGCTTACGGTACTCTACAATTCCAATTCATGTAAAACCAAATAATGTATTGTCGGTTCTAAGCAGAACAAAACTGGTCTGCCTGTATATCCCAATTTGTCCAATGATTTGGAGTGAACCAAGTATGAATTCAGGATTAAAATACCAAGGTTTGGGGATTTTGGCACTGGACATTGAAGCACAGGGATGGCAGTCGGTCCAAATGGATCAAGTGGCTAGCTTAGACCAAGTCCAGTCTGAACCCACTCATTTTTCTGAATATTAACATTTATACAGCTGATAATTAGATATCTGTCAATCTAGGCAAGGCACAAAGTAGATAGCATAGAAGTTACAGGAAATTTGTGGTATTTATTAGTTTAAGTTTCAATAGAACGGATATCTACATGCCAATCCAAAACAGAACAGAATAATGCAATCTCTCTCTCTACATGCCAATCCAGAACAGAACAGTCTTCCAGTTACCTAACTATCCACCACAACAATTCCTAGGCTAATGCTGAAATCAAAGCCAATGCATGTCAACTGGTGTCCATTTTTGTCATTCATCTTCATCTTGAGAGTGTAGGAGCCCTAGAGAGACATCAAAGACTAAAACACATGAAACATCTCAACAAGATCACATAGATCTTAAAAATAGCAATGCAATAGACAATATAAAATCAGAACGAAGAAAAGCTTTATGATTAGAAACCATAGCTGAACAATTATCCAAATTGGTTAGTACACTCAGAGCGTCAGACTGTTCTATGAACACGCTTAAGGTAAAATCCCCATAAAAAAACTTCAATTTTACTATATACAACCACACGAAAGAAAGCACATCCATTCTTAGTTTTGACGATAGCAGCAACTTCATGCTGAACAGCTTGGATCAAATATTTGAATGAATAGGCCAATATTTATCTGTTCATCAACCAGCATTCCTGAAAAGGTATTCTTACAAAGATGGTAAATAAGAACCATTGGTCCAGTCAAAGGATACCATGTAGAAACTCTACGGGTTGATTGTGTTAGCCATATTTTTTTTTGATCAATAACACAATTGTGTTAGCCATATCAATGGGATCTCATCAATCACAAGAATCCCATCAATCAAAGGCAGCTGGTGACTAAGCTTTCCATTTATAATTGTTGTAACATATCCTCATATATTCTTTATACCACGGAAAGATTTTTTTTGATAATCCAAATGCGTTTTTTTTTTTCAATTAGCAACATGAAGTTTCTTTAAATAAATATTTAGTATGAAACAGTACAATAGATATAGGAATTTCCCAGCCACCCTTTGTGGTTTTACACATACACCACAATTACAGCTTTAGCCCAAAATAGTTGTTCCCTAATCTCTCATGATTTTTGTCTTCGACAATTGTACATACCAAAATTATAATTGTATCAACATTATATGTGTAATACAATCAATCTCTGGATTCAGTGAGAATCATTAACAAATTCGACACAAATATACTGATCCTCCCCTCCCTACCTATCTCTCTCTCTCTCTCTCTCTCTCTCTCTCTCTCTCTCTCTCTCTCTCTCACACACACACACACACACACACAATGTTCTCTGTCCCTCTCCCCCAAGAAGTGACTACTATCATACTTGAACCTGCACTCTCATGCTTGTCATTCCAAGAGTTAAACCTTGTACCAATCAATGGCCCCTCAACTGACACCCAAACTACTAGTTGGTACTGCTAAAAATATATATTTATATATAAAAGAAAAAAATGGCACCCTTCCATTCCAATCCAACCACCAAATAGCAAACCGCCTATATGAGTATCTTTACATCTGATTCTTTGTCATCATGTTCACATCTCATGCATTCTTATTGTGTAGTTATAAACATTCAATTGCTTAGTAATTGATTCTTTCTCATTAACAGTATCTACAGTATCTCTTCAGTCTCCCTAGCCCTGAGTTTGGGTTCTACAAAATGGAAACAGAGTGGAGGATATGGGAGTTTGGAGTGAACTTGAAAGTTGATAGAAGTAAAGATAAAAGTAAATTATTTTCAGTTTAAAATTTCTACTATTTGCTTTAATATATATTTCTTTGATAGGCAATGTTTAATATATACATGTTAAGTTTAAATTTCATTGAAAAAGTAAAAAGGAAGGTGATAAGGAATCACCCTTGAGGGAAACAACCAAGTCAAGATCAGCTACACTCTCCTAGCTAACAAACCCCTAACATCTTACCACCCTAGACTGAGATATAAGCCTCATATATCAGGCACAAGAAAAATTCAACATCCTACTCAACCAACCCACCATTCCCTCCCTTTAAACCAAATAGAAAAACACACCACCAACTCCAGAATATTTGAAATTTAGCCCTCTTACATAGCTTCATCACTCTCAATAAACAATATATCAGCAATAGCTTGCTCCCTTTCTCCATCTCCAAAAAAGCTCTTGTAAAATCCTCACTTCCCAAGAAAAAAAGTCCTAACATTTTACTTGAACTTCCTCTTCAATTACTTTTTCCAAATTAATCTTCTTCCATACCTGTCAGACTTCCTTAAAAATCACCTCAAATTCTATCTCTTGCTTCTTAGTCTCTTCCTCATTGTCTTCACCCTGTTTCTTCTGCAACATCGTCCTTGAAAATGACCAAAGAAAATTCTGAACTCAGTCCCACTGATTCCACATCTGCTGCAGTACTTGGTCAGATTTCATGCATTTTTCTACAGACTTACAATATTGATTATTGTTCTTCACACCCTTTCTCTTATAGCCTTCCTAAACTTATTGCATGGGCCTAACCCACAAAGTCCATCTTCTGGGTAATAGAAGATTATCACTTAGGTTACATGAACTAAATGTATAATATTTTATTCATATAAAAAAATATTTATAGCCTTCTGTACAATGAGATTCTGTACAATATATCCACAAGGATGCCTAAGAGGACCAAAAAAATGTTCACAGCCAAGAAGGAAAGGCTGGAATTTCCCTCAAATAACTATTACAATGAAACTCCAATTCAGTCAAAATAGGAATTAATAATAAGCTCCAAAGGATGGTCCCTGGAGTCTGTTTTCTTGGTAAACACACAGCAGGGTCTCAGAATAGTGAGAGAAGAGGAGGGAGAAGAGAGAAGAGAGAAAAGACAAAAAAGGTTTTGGAGAGAAAAACATCAGTTGGCGGCACCGGCCTTTTTGATATTTATATTAGGGCGATCACTCAAATAATAAAACAATGTAAAATTACATATGTGCTCTTGCGGCACTAAACTAAAGTAAGACTAGCTTATTCAACACTCCCCCTCAAGTTGGGACATAGATATCAATCATGCCCAACTCGTCACATAAGTCATCATGCTGCGAGTGATGTAAGCCTTTTGTAAATGTATCTTCAAGTTGCTCCTTAGAACTAATATATGGGGTGCACACTTCCCCATTAACAATCTTCTCTTTGATAAAGTGTTTGTCAACCTCAATATGTTTAGTTCTATCATGAAGAACTGGGTTAGCTGCAATGTTGATGGCAGCCTTGTTATCACAATGCAATGACATGGGGCTATCAACTAGAAAACCCAGTTCGCTCAACAAATTCTTTATCTACATGGCTTCAGCTACTCCATGGGACATTGTTCTATACTCAACTTCAGCACTAGACCTAGCCACCACACTTTGTTTCTTGCTTCCCCATTTGACTATGTTTCCTCCCACAAAAGAACAATACCCACTAGTGGACTTTCTGTCATCAACTGATCCAGCCCAATCAGCATTTGTATACACTTCAATCTTCAAATGCCCATTCTTCTGGAATAGCAAACTAGCTCCTAGAAACTTCTTTAGATATCTGAGGATTCTCTTGGCTGCCTCTAAGTGTGTGGTCTTAGGAGCATGCCTGATCTGACTAAGAACACCTACGACATAAGCAATGTCTAGCCGGGTCATGGACAAATACAAGAGCCTTCCCACAAGTCTCTGGAATTGCTTTACATCCTTGATAACCTCACCACAACAGTCACCCAGTCTGTGATTTGGATCAATGGGAGAGTCAGCTGGCTTAACCCCTAGTTTTCTTAAATCCTGTGACAGATCTAGGATGTGTGAACACTATGCCATCAACATACACCATCAAGGCTGCAATCTTTCCTTCCCCCCTTTTCACAAATAGTGTATGGTCAGTCTGACACTGCTTGTAACCAATCTACTACATAGTCAGATGAAACTTGTTGAACCAAGCTCTTGGTGATTGTTTTAGACCATTCAAGAAGGCATTTTTAATGTCTAGCTGATGAAGATCCCAATCAAGATTTGCAACAAGAGAGAAAAGAACTCTAATGGAGTTCATCTTAGCTACTAAAGCAAAAGTCTTTGCATAATCTACTACATATACTTGGGTAAACCCGTCTACCACCAACCTGGCCTTGTACCTTTCTACTATGCCATCAGCCTTATGCTTCACTATGAACACCCACTTGCACCTTGTTGGTTCCTTACCCTCAGGAAAATCCATTAACTCCCACATATCATTTTTATGTAAGGCATTTATCTCTTCTTTCATTGCATTTGTCCATTCAGGGACAAAGAAAGCTTCTGCCACATTTTGAGGGATAGGGACACTGTCAATGGAAGAAAGGAAAGCACGAAAAGAGGGTGAGATGTTCTCATAGAAAACAAAATGTAAAATAGGATACTTGGTGGTACAAGACCTAACTCCCTTTTTTGCAATAGAGATGTCTAGGTAATTAGCAGATGAAGTATCAATAGCAAGAGGATCAGAAACATCAATAAGAATGAGAGTACCTAGTTCGATAGGATCTATCCTTGATGAATCTGATGATGTTGTGGTACAGTTTCAAGTTGCTCCATAGCTCTTGAACTTAGTTGGCCCTTGTGACGACGAGAAAAAACACAGAACGAAGGAGGGTTAGGCAGAGGGGGAAGAACCTGAACTCGTTTCTCCTCTCCCTTCCTCTCCTCTTGAGGAGAAACAAAGAAAAAATGGTCACTCTCAAAGAAAGACACATCTGTAGACACATAGTATTTCCTGAAAACAGGGTCACAACACTGATAACCCTTTTGACCACAAGTAGGAGATAGGTTTTGGACAAAACAACAACAACCAAACACACAGATAGGAATAGAGAAGAGGGGATCCTTGGGAAATAGGAGCTGATGGGGGGCCTTGTACCCTAACAAGCAAGATGGCATACGGTTGATAAGATAGGCAAAACACACAACACAACATCCAACCAAAAACATTTAGGAACATTCATGTGTATGAGTAACCCACGAGCAACTTCAAGGAGGTGGCAGTTTTTTCTTTCAACAACACCATTCTATTGGGGGGGGGGGGGGTCTAGCACAAGAGCTACGATGTATGGATCCACATGAAGCAAAAAGCTCTATGAGATCACTATGAAAGTACTCTTTGGAATTGTCCGATTGGAAAATTTGGGTCTCCGTTTGAAATTGAGTGAATATCAAGTGTTTGAAATCTTTAATGATTTTGGGTGCTTCATCTCTGGACCACATAGAATATACCCATGTATATCTGGAGTAGTCATCAATAAGCGTAATGAAATACTTATAGCCAGACTCAGATGTTAAAGAAACAGGGCCCTGGACATCAAAATAAATAATATGGAAAGGAAAATCAGATTTATTATTCCTTGAAGTAAAATGATTTCTACAATGTTTGCTCAACTGAAAAGTTTGACATGTGAAATCTGACACTAACACTGACTTAAATAAATCTAGTAACAAAACTTCCAACGATTCAAAAGATAAATGACCCAAACGACTATGCAATAAATGGACTTGACTCTTACTAGACAGACTCTTAGACTCAATAGCTGCAAGACTAACTTTATTGTCCAGCATGTAAAGACCATCCACCATACGACCTCTACCGATCATCTTCCTCAAGGCAAAATCTTGTATCAAAAGGAAGGGAAAAAGGTTACTGAGCAATTTAACGAATTTGTTATACTACTAACGAAAAACAAGTTTATAGGTAGTTTTGGAACATGTAGAATATCAGAAAGGGTGAGTCCAAGAGGAAGGGAGATGGTTCCTTGACTAGTTATGGTGGAGAAAGAACCATCAACAAGTCTCGCCTTGTCCCGACCAGATAATAGATGATAAGATTGAAAACAATTGGACTTGTTGTCATATGGTTTGAGGCTCTAGAATCTATTATCCAAGGAGAGTCTAAGGGATGTGAGGACACATGGAAAGCAATAGCAGAATTACCGTTACCTGATATAGACGCAAAGGAAGTTGAGGGGGAGAAGCAAAATCCATCTGGCGGATTGCCCTCCCATACAACTCCAAATGGTCACGGAAAGAATTAATGATATCTTCCCTGGGATCAGTCGCGGAAGGGCTCATGATAGTGGTAGATGATTGAGGTTCCTAAGATGCTAAGTTTGTTGCATTAAACTTCTTTTGACCTTGTTGTCCCGACTTCTTATTCTGGTATGATTTTTTACTCAACTCTTGGGCCCACTTTGGCTTCCCATGAAGTTCCCAACAAGTATCGTAAGTATGTCTAGATTTTTTATAATGTGTGCACCATAGTTTATCCTTGTCATCAACTTTCTTCTAGGAGTCACTCTTCTTAAAGGAATTACCACCTCCCGTAGCAACACTCCCTTTAGCTAACAATGCAATTTGCTCCCCCTCATAATTATTCATCACATTCCGTCAGCTCTCTTCTGACTGTACTAGAGCATACACTTCCTGCACTGACGGGAGATCTTTACTCCCCAATATCTAAATTCTGATAGATTCATATGTGGAATTCATCCCTAAGAAGAAGGCAAACACCCATTGCTGGGAAACCAGAGACTTGTATGCTTTAGCATCTGCATCACATTTCCAGTTTATGTTCTGATAATGATCTAGTTCTTTTCAAATAGAGGTTAGGTCTGAACAGTAGGTGGAGTGACTCCTCTCCCCTTGCTTACAAGTTAAGGAGGCAGCCTGCAACTAATATATTTTGGCATAATGCCGTTGTTCTGAATATGTAGATTTAGCCTATTCCCATATCTTATGAGTTGTTTTTGTCCACATGAAGGTCTTTCTCACTTGTGGCAACATGGACAATAACAGCCATGACATCACCACGCTGTTTTCCTGGTCCCACCTATCATGTTCCACACCTCCAAACCGTGGTTCTTTAACTCTACCATTGATACACCCCACTTTTCCCCTTGTAGTTATGTAGAGCTTGATTCCCCTTGACCATTCTAGGTAATTGAGACCATCAAAGGGAATCACAACCATGGGAAAACTCATGTCAAAGCCTCCACTCGTTCCACTCTGACTAGAGGTCACACCAGACATACTGGAATCCTTAGAAGACATGGTACTTGATTTCAGTTCAGTCACAATTCAGTCAAAGAACTAGTTCTCAGTTCAGTTCAGACTCACAGTTCGGTCAAAAAAAAATTAAAACCTTAGTCCAGCCACAGTTCCTAGGCACAAAAAAATTCTTGTTCTCACACAACATAATCAAATCTGATCACACATCACTTGTTCTCATATTACAACCCAACTGAAGCAGTTCAGATTTATAAAGCATATCAAAAATCAGGTCTGACCAGTCCCTCCAAACAATAATTCATCAATTTTTCACACGACTACTGAAGGAAAGAAAAACTGCTGTCACGCCAGTTACAGAACACGCAGACCTGAACAGCCCACCTTTCAGGGCACAAGAAGGATCACTCGATCCACATAGGCTGAGAGGAAACACTCTTACAACAGCCACAGGTCATTAGACCCACATAGCTCACTCACTTGGGTACATAAGGATCAATTCGATCCACAAAGTTGAGGAGAAAAGAAAAAAAAAATCTTTCACAGCATTCGGCTTCCCTCCTCTTGGTGTTTTCTGGGCCACGATCAAGAAGGGAGAGGAAGAATCACACAGCAAGCCTCCTCGCGTCAACCAGAAGTCCCTTTTTCTTTGATTCAATCACCAATGGACAAAGAAAGCAGTTGGAGAAAGAAAAGGACTGATTGCACTGCTCCTAAGACTTGATCTGCAGCTGTGATACCATATTTTCTTGGTAAACACGCAACAAGATCTCAGAATAATGAGAAGAGGAGGGAGAAGAGAGAAGAGAGAAGAGAGAAAAGAGAAAAAAGGTTTTGGAGAGAAAAACATCAGCTGGCAGTGCCAGCCTTTTTGATAATTTATATTAGGGCAACCACTCAAATAATAAAACAATGTAAAATTACATATGTGCCCTTGTGGCACTAATCTAAAGTAACACTAGCTTATTCAACAGAGTCAAACACCCTACTATTCCTTTCAAGTCAAACAGCCAAGATGAAGACCAAGGGGATCACATCCCAGCAGATATTGGCCCCTTACTCATCCCACAAACCCTCCAGCCCTTGAGCAACCCACTAACAGACTGCAAATGACATCAATGGAGATGAGGATAGTTGGATACTGCCTGAGAAATGCTGGTACTCTGCTAGTAAAGTTGCAATGCAGAAAACAGTGGTTGGAACTTTTAGGCGGTTGCTAGCACCATAAAATGATATCTAGAGCCAACACCTCTCCTGGACAGGTTCATCTTAGTTTGATATTTATCCGGGGCAGCTGACCATACAAAGAATTTAGCCTTTAAATGAGCCATGCTTTTTCAAACCTCCTTACAGGGGAAAGAGGAACAGCTGCCACCAACCAGACCTTTATAAAAGGAGTGAACTGAAAAGACTGATTTATGCCAGCCCCAAACTCTGGAACCTCCTCCTGAGGGTTACATAACTGGCCTATCAACAGATTGAAAAACTGAACTGCCTGATCCACCTCCCTTTGGTTGACATTTTTAGCACTTTGGTAATGACTATTTAAGTCACATGGCAATGAAGGGATGAGCACTGCAGATTTTGTAACTTCTCTACTTAAAGATTTTGACCAACATGGTGGATTGGGCACGAGCACAGAGAATGCCCGGAATTTGGTGGCTTGGGTGACATTGGCATTGAAGTGTCACAGGTTTTCAGTAGGGTCCAGGAATACTGCACCATGCTTGGGCCTATGGATACTGAGATGAAGCAGCGGAGGGCTGTGGCTCAGCAAAAATTGTGAGGCCAACCGAAAGTGCCTGCCCAAAAGAGCTTGAAGAAACTGGAGAAGAAGAGAGAACAGATATTATAAACATGGCAACATGTTTGATATCTCAAGGAATCTTCACCATACTCTTCACATCCATCTCTCAAGTCTCAACCAAGCCTCCCCAAGGTGGAGGCAAGCCATGGAAGAACTCTCTGCTCTACAGCATAATCACACGTGGGAACTCACCACCCTTCCTCCTGGTAAGCACACTGTTGGGTGTAAATAGGTCTATACAGTGAAGCATCTTCCTGATGGCAGTGTGGAACGATTGAAAGCACGGTTGGTGGCCAAGGGCTATTCTCAGTTATATGGTGTGGACTATATGGAGACATTCTCTCCTGTGACTAAAATTGGTTCAGTTCGGGTGTTGATCTCATTTGCTACTATGTATGATTGGCCTCTCCTACAACTTGACATAAAAAATTCCTTTCTACATGGTGATCTTGTTGAGGATGTGTATATGGAGCAACCACCAGGGTTTGTTGCTCAAGGGGAGGCTAGTAAGGTGTGCAGGCTCAAAAAGGCAATCTATGGACTGAAACAATCTCCTTGTGCATGGTTCAGCAGGTTCAGTGAAGTGGTGAAGGCCTTTGGGATGAAACAGTGTCAGGTTGATCATTTTGTGTTCAGCTATAACTCAAAAGATGGAAAAATCTTGCTAGTCGTGTATGTGGATGATATTGTCATAACTAGAAGTGACAACAATGGAATTGACAGACTGAAAAAATTCTTACAGGATCACTTCAATACGAAAGATTTGGGAAAGCTAAAGTACTTCTTAGGAATAGAAGTTGCGAGGTCAAAACAGGGGATCAACCTATGTCAGAGGAAATATGTTCTTGATCTACTTGAAGAAACAGGGTTGTTAGGTGCTAAACCAGTAGAGACTCCTATGGAACTCAATGCCAAGTTAAGTGTGGATGCAGGTGAAGAGTTTGATGATCCTGGAAGATACAGAAGGTTGGTGGGAAAGTTGAACTATCTGACCATTACCCGACCAGATATATCATTTGCTGTGAGTGTGGTGAGTCAGTTTATGCAACATCCCCGGGTTCCTCACTGGGAAGCTATTCTGAGAATTGTTAGGTACCTAAAGGGTGCTCCAGGTCGTGGTTTGTTATACCAAAAGGGAGGAATTCTCGAGATAGTAGGGTACACAGATGCTGATTGGGCTGGCTCTATATCAGACAGGAGGTCAACCACAGGGTATTGTACCTTCTTGGGTGGCAATCTTGTAACATGGAAGAGCAAGAAGCAAACAGTGGTGGCAAGAAGTAGTGCAAAAGCAGAATATAGGGCTATGGCCCATACCACATGTGAACTAGTATGGCTGAAGAACCTACTACAGGAGATGGGTTTCTCAATTGACAAACCCATGAAACTATACTGTGATAATCAAGCTGCTGTTCACATCTCATCCAATCCTGTCTTCCATGAAAGAACGAAACATATTGAGGTGGATTGTCACTTTGTGAGAGAGAAAGTGATAAGTGGGGTAATAACTACATCTCATGTGAGCTCAGGAAATCAGTGGGCAGATCTCTTCACAAAAGGATTGTCTCGGGGAAGAATAGATTACATTTGTAACAAGCTGGGACTATATGATATATACTCTCCAGCTTGAGGGGGAGTGTTAGAATGCTCGAGTCAGGGGTATTTTGGTCATTCTGGTGTATCTTATTGAAAGTGAAATGTCTATTGTATCTGAGTTTAAGTTATGTGTCCCATCTTCTATGAGGGACAACGTTGTCTTTCTTGTAACTTAAGTTTTATGAATAAAAGTCAAGTGGGTTGGCTAGGTGAGTGTGACTTTCACTGTTCTCTCTTCTAGTCTGGCCGAACATTCTTCTCCTTCTTTCTCTTTTCATTCTTCTTCCTTCTTCTCTGCTTTGACCTAGAATGAACTAGGGTTTATTCACAATTGTTTTCAGAAGAGTCCTCCACAATGACTCTTAATGACTAGGCCATGGTTCCGCCAGAACTTTTTGATTGGAGTTGTTGCTTGGTGTGTTTGCACTTTCCATGGTTTCCATGAGGCATGACATAGCACCATAAAGATTGGGTGAAATCAGTGGACTTCTCTGGTTCTTTGGACTTCAAAACTCCTCAAATGAGGAAGAAAAAAATTGGAGGGCATTTTTGTCCTTTAGATTATTCCATCAATCTTAACAGTGGGATTTTCTAACTGGGTATACATAAGTAATTGGGGAAACCACAGGGTATACTTATTTGTTTAGCTCAAACCTTAGGGCATATCTATGTAATTTACCCTTATTTATTTACTTGTATTGGGTGTAAATGTAATATCATGGTCCTATTATAAATATAAAACAAATGGGGCCGACTGAATGTGTACTCAAATGATCTGTTTTCACTTTTCTTCATCTTCATATTTTCCTTCTTCTCAGACCCTAACATTCTTCTTTGTGCACAAACAACAAAGAATTTAAGATGGGGATTCTAACTTCCTAACTATTTTAGCAAATTAATGTACAGACAATTTCATGCATTAGAAGTCTGTATCAACCAGTTAATGATTGAATACAAAACTTGGTTTGAAGTTTAAATTATCCAACAAATAAGAATTTAGTGATAAAGAGGTTAGGGATTAATAGTTGAAAATGAAAAACTACATAAGAAGTCTGTATCCAAGGTTTAAAATGTCGGTGTCGGTGGAAATGTATATAGAAAACATGTCAGAAATATCATATGGAAATATTGTAAAAATTACAGACATTGGAAATATTGTAAAATATGCAAAAATATAGAATGATGTTTTATGAAATGATAAAAGAAGTACAACCACACCATTTTAAATTATTATCTTGTTCTAAATCATTAAACAAAGCTAAGAAACTAAGGTTCTAGGAAAAATAATACAATGTCTTATAAACCTTAAGATTCAAAACTACATAATAGAATGAGTTTGAGCAAAATTTGAACTCATAGAAAATGCAAATTATTCTAATAAATCAACCAAATAATCTATTACACAAATAGGAACTAATATTTAAGTCCATGTTCGAAATGAATATTGAGCAGGCTCAAAGTGGTAATCATGTACACTAGGCAGTCAATAACATTGTTACTCCACATATCTACAAAATTGCACCAACTTATGTTAAAATATTATCTCTTGTACTCCATATAGTTTTGGTAGTGTTCAGTGTGTCTATTCCAGTAAAAATGTGTGTCACACTACCCATGGAAATGGAAATATTGGGAAATTTATGGACATTTTAAACCATGTCTGTATCAACTAGCTGATGATTGAATACCTAGTTTAAATAAACTACCAAATAAGAACACAGAAATGAAGAGGTTAGGGATTGCCAAGTTTAAATTGAAAAACTGCATAAGAAGTCTTCATCAACAAGTTGTTGATTCAATGTGGCACTTGGGGGCTGTTTGATAACAGCTGAAGTTGCTGAACTGAAGGACTTATTGCTTTGTCTTTTAGTGGATAAAATAATTAATAGTAAAATATTCAAGGGCACAATATTCTAGCCAATTTCAGCTTCAGCCATTAAGGAGCACACAACCTCCTTAAAAACTTATTCACTAAAAGACAAAGCAATAAGCTTTTCAGTTTAGACCTTTCAGCTGTTATCAAACAGCCCCTTAGTTTAAATGAACCAGCAAACAAGAATGTAAAGATATGGAGAGGCTAGGGATTGATGGGTAAAATTAAAATACTGCACAAGGAGGATAACTTACCGGGGGAGTATATCCTGGTAATGTTTGGGTGTGAGAGAGCACAAAGTCACCCACTATAATAGGGCAAGATGTTTCTGCACAGAGTTCATGGCTCTCAGTGTGGATATGTACCCCAAAGTATGAAACCTCAATTACAAGTTTCCCTCCAAAGATTACTTCATCTGCATGGAAAAGAACAGGTAATTTTATTTCCAATAGTGAATTTGTTTTCATTCAAGGAGGATGAACATGATAGAGCTATTTTGGCTCATTAATGATGGTTTAAAACCTGCTTGTGAAATGAGTTAGGTGTGGAATTTGACATAGCCTTTTTAAAAAATATTAAGGGAAGATAACGCTATCAACTTTTCCCATGAATAGAAATATCAAGAAGAAAAGACTAAGAAGCATAGGGATTGTTTTGATTGTCTATCCAAAACATTTGTGGTCCTAAAGCCTGTTAAGGAAAAGGATGGGAACTTTATTCCGGTCAAATACAATCTATCAATCAATCACTCAATACAGGATAAGGAAGAAAAGAAACACGAGTTGTTGTATGACGACTCAAAATTAAAATCCAACAGAGTCATAATATTAGAAAAATAAATGGTATCATAAAAAAAAAAATCCTTATCTGATAGAAACAACTACTTTTTTCAAGCCTAAAGCTACAAAGGAAGAAAACATAAAATTTTGTAGACGGAATCATAAACCGTCTACAGCCTCGGCAATCATAAACCGCATGATTTCTTAGCAAACAATCTCTTAACATGCATCAACAGCCACCATGGCTGGAAGTTATATCTCATTATTATAACGAATTGCATCGCATTATTTGCCAACGTGTGCTGCTCCTTCAATCCCAACGAGTTTGAAGGGTTGACAACCACTGTAATAATGTGTATTAAATACATAAAATCTCAATTCAACACCAAATAAAATAAAGGTGTGATAATATTTGATTAGAATAGGCTATCGACTTGTATTTATATCAATGAAAGAAGAAGCTTATAAGAAGAAAGCAATTATTGAGCCTGAATAATAGTTCCAGGAGAAAAAGATACCACCACAAAAGTCCAGGAGAACGAGCATATAAGTTCAGACTTCACCTGTGGTGGCGGAGATGCTGAAGGTCGCAGGCTTGCCTCTCACCACCGGCTCCGGCGACATCTCGACTCCGCTCACTTTAACAGCATAATTGCCTTTATTATCTGCATTCATTTTAAAAGTCGTACAAGACATCAGCTACCTATCCATTCTGCCAACAACAAAAACCCATGGCAACTAAATCCAGGTCAAAATCAAACTCAAAGCAAGCACAATTTCTTCGAATTAACCGACTATCGCTGGCCATAAAGAAGAACGCAACCCGAATGTTTCTTCATCAAATTCGATTACCGGACGACTGAAACAAAAACGGCCATCGAACAAACATTACATCCAGTGCCTAGTTCTTTCAAAACCCCCAGATTGTTAGAATCACAGATTCAAATCCCCTCTTTTACTCTCACATCAACCGGTTTTCAACATCCAAGTAGACAAAACTGAATAACCAGCAGAAAACCGCTATATGCCTCAAATTTCAAAACTGAATTGAAGAAAGATATACCAGATTCAGGAAGAACTCACCGCAGTACTTAACTTCCGTGGCATGAATCAACGGAGAGAGTAGAAAAGCCGCGAAAAATAGCGGCAGAAACAACTTGAACTGAACCGCCTCCATGAATCCACCGATCTATAGGAAACACAGAGGAGCAGAAAGCCAGAAATGAAATTGGGAGGAGGGGCGGAAGAGAGCGATACGGAGATATCCCTTCTTCAGGATCGAAAGAAAGAATCCATCATTTGACGAGGAACGTTAGGTGCAAAAGAGAGGAGCTTGAGACGGAATCAACTTACGAAACACGAGATTACAGATAACTGAAGTACAGAACAACAAGCAAAATCAAATCTGGTTTGTCTTTTTTCGCTTTGTTGATCTCTTTTCAAGTAAATTTACGAAAATGCCCCGAAAATTCAGCATTTTCCAATAAGGCTATGTTTGGTTTGAAGGAAAAAGGTAGGAAAATCAATATAAGATTTATAAAGATTTTCCTACATTTTCCTTCAAACCAAACATAAATACATCCCGGGCCTCTCAATTCCATTTCTTGCTCTTTTGGATAGAGCATGAAGATTGTAAGTCCATCATGGGGCAAGAAATCTCTGGATCAAGTCCATCCAAGAAGTGGGAGGAATCCAACTCTTACAAGAACCCACTATAAGAAATCCCAAATTCTGTTCATCAAATGCATCTTCACAAAGCCCCAGGCCCAGATGGTTTTACGGCCATCTTCTACCAGAAATATTGGGGCAAGACATCCATCAAATGGTTCTTCATTTTTCTTTCCAAATTGAGCACCTACCAAAAGAGAGCTGAATAACACCTCTATAGTTTTTGTTCCCAAAGTCCAAAATCCAACTAAGACAGGACACTTCCAGCCTATAAGTTTGTGCAATGTCCTTTACAATATCATCTCCAAATGGATGGTAACAAGATTACAACCAATACTAGGAAAACTCATTTCTCCTTTCCAATCTAGGTTCCTGAAGGATCCACAAATCAGTGCATCTCTCCACCCTTACATTCTCAGTTAAACTGAATGGATGTTGTCATGGTCACTTCCAGTAGAACAAAGGTTTAAGGCAAACTGACCCTTTGTCTCCATACCTCTTCATATTAGGCATGGAAGTGCTCACTCAATTGTTAACAACAGCAGAACAAGAAGGGATCATTGAGGGAGCAAAAATATGTAGAAATGCTATTACCATATCATCTTCTACAAGGCAGTCATGGGTCAAGTGAGAACTCTCAGCTCCATTCTTACACTATTGGAATAACTTTCTGGACAGAAAATAAATCATGGTAAATCATTCATCATATTCAATAGAAATGTACCTAGACATGGCCAAAGATTTATCACCCATTCACTTAAAAGTTAAGAAACCATTGCCAGGTACAAGATACCTCGGTGCTTAGGTAGGTGTTTGAGTTGATAAAATAGCTACACATCAACACTTGCTGGACAGAATCATAGCAAAAGTACTATCTTGGAATGCCAAGCTTCTTTCTCAAGCAGGCCATCCCCATTTACACAATGCCAACGGTCGTACTTGCTAAAAAGATTCACTTATGCTGTGTTTGGTTTGAAGGAAAAAGCAGGAAAAGGTAAGGAAATCTATACATGGATTGTAAAGGTTTTCCTATCTTTCCCTTCCTTTTCCTACATTTTCCTTTAAACCAAACAATGAGGAACTTCTGGTGGCAAGTGGGAGACAATAACGCCAAACACGCTATAAAATGGAGCAAAGCCTGTCAACAAAAGTTAGTTAGCGGCCTAGGGTTCAGACAAAGCAAGCTTATGAATAAGGCAGTTTTTGAGAAACAAGTGTGGAGATTGATCTATTCTCCAAATGCGCTTTGGAGGAGCAGGATGGCGAGACAGAAATACTTCCCAAATAAAAGCCCATTTGAAGCCAAACCAAATAGTACAACCTCCTACTGGTGGAAACAAGCTCACAAAACCTTACAAGAGCTCAACCCCAACCTATTAAATTGAAGAAGATAAACAATGGTGAAGACACTCAACTCTTCGCAGACCCTTGGTTACCCACCTTTCAGGAGGAATTCCCATCCCAAGAAACCCAAATGACTCTGACCTTAACCAATTAAAAGGCACTCTAACTCTATTATTTAGGCAAAGGATGTGTTGCTCTTGAAAAAAATTGGTTTTCAACAACCAAACAAGCACTCCAATGGAGGTAATCGACTGGATCAGGAAATACACTCCTACCTTAACCCTTCCGGCTGTGTTTGGTTGCAATGCAATTTTATTTGTACTAGCTAGTACAAATGCATGGGAATGCAAATGAAGAAAATGCAAAGTACAATTTAATTTTGTTTTGGATTTTACCTTATTCTACTTCATGTCTTAATTTATTTCAATCAAACAAAATAAGGTAAAATTTAAAACAAAAATAAATCAGAATTTACAATCAAACCATTTGCATTGTCATAGTTTTGCACTAATGCAAATTTATTTGCATTGCAATCAAACACAGCCTCCGAAAACAGTACCAATTGTACACTCACCTTAAATGACAACCATGTTTATTATACTCCATTTGGATGGTTCCTTTGATAATAACTCAGGTTGTGTAGGATGAGCACTCCTCCTCCAATGCCCCAACGGTGGACCAATCATTGCAAGGGGAGAACCATCCTAGCATATCTAGCCTGTAAGGGAAAACTATTTGGTATAATCCACTGCAACATAGGCTTGTACAGTTTATACTATAATAGTAATGGAAACTGTCTTTTTGTTGCCAAAAAAATATCGGTATTATAAGGAGCCGATAAGAAAGACACTCGAACATCCGAGGTCTGATTGGATATCATCATTGGATTCAGATTTGATTAAAAATTTAAAGGGAAAATTCTTGATTAGTACCTTATACTTTGGACCTAGTACCACTTTGGTTCCTGAACTTTAAAATGCGATAATTCAGTGCCCGAACTTTCAAAACATGCCAATCCAGTACCTACTGTTAATCAGTTGTCAGATGACATGTGCAATTTAATTTTTTGAAAATATCAAAATTACCCTTCAAAATACTGTCCATCATCTTCTTCTTTAGGAATTAAGGTTGATCCAAAACAATGTTCATCATCTTCTTCCTCATGAATTAAGATTGAACCAAAGCAATGGTGAACAACACTAAACCCGTTAGGGTTTCAACACTTGTCACATTCGTTAGTTGGGGATTTGAGGGGAGTCATTTGGTTTTTGTAGGAACCGGATCATTACCATTCCCTAGAGGCGTAAATTGGGTCGTGTTGCCCACGGCTTGGCACGTGTCCTAACACGATCGTGCGGGCTATGCTAGGTCGGGGGTTTCAGGTCTGTGGGCCGGACGATACAACACGATTGTGTCATGCTGTCATGGCCCAACACATGGCACAACACGCAACATGGCATGGCCCGTGGGCCCGCAATGGGCCGAGTGTAGCCTGCTCGAGAAATTAGGCATTGGGGCCCTTGGGGACCCCCTCCAAACGGCTAGTTTCAACTTTTTAGGGGGTTTTTACAGAAATACCCCCTCAATCACCACTATAAGCCTATAAGGGGGTATTTATGTATTTTGGCTTTGGGGGGCAAAGAAAAAGACAATAATGCACCTCCAGCAACTACATCCTATATAACATCTAGTTGGGACTTTAGAGGCATTTGGGTAAAGTGATAAATGGCTTTACAGTAACCAAACTACCCCTCCCAACAACTAAAAAACGACTAGTTTTTAGGGTATTTTGGGCAATTAAATTATTTTAAATTCTTATAAATAGCCATATCATCCACCATTCTCATCACACTAATTTAGTAATTATCTTCTAAATTCTCATATTCTCTTAGCGATTTAGGAGGCTTTGAAGCTTCAATTGTTGAAATCAAGTTGAGATTTTGAATTGGTAATCTGGTCATCCGAGTAAGTGCAATTAAATTAATTTTCATCTTTTAGAATTAAAAAAATGGTTGGCTCCTCTTTTAGAAACCAATTCCCCAACATTAAGTTCACTAGCCTGATTTGCAAAATATTTAAAATAAAGGGGGTTGGGGGCATAAGAAAAAGAGTCGTTTACCAAAAATATAGGATTGATTTTAGCTTTAGTACCAAGGGTGGTACTAGCCACTTAGGCAAACATTTGCTCTTCCATGAGAAATGAGAAAAAGACATCTACTTTAAAGATTTGTTGAATGTTGAGGATAAATTATAAGGCAAAGGAGGGCATGACACTACTACACCTGATGAAGCAGATGATTAAAGTCAAGGAGATGGGATGATTTTTTCAATTTTATTTAAATCATTTGTTATTTTTCAACAATGTAATTTTTTATATTTTAAATGGAATAAAGTTCCTATGTTTTTTTTTCAATTTGTTGTTCATTTTGTATCTTGGTAAATATTTTTTTCATTTCTTTGTTAGATTTTTTTAGTTTTTCAATTTGTTCTCAAAGGAAAGTTAAGTATTTTAGTTTTTCTTAGGAGAAAAATTAAATAAATCAAAATGTAAAAAAAAAAAAAAGTTTGTAGCCTTTCACATGACATTTAATGGCTGGTTAGCGACATGCACTAGATTGGCACATTTTGAAAGTTCGGGTACTAAATTGTCACATTTCAAAGTTTGGGGAACAAAGTGGCACTAGGCCCAAAGTATAGGGTACTAATCGAGAATTTTCCCATTATATTATAATACTAGGGGGGCTCGTGAGATGCATGGGATTTGTTAAATGAAAGAAAAACAATAGAAACACATAAAAGTATGTTTTATATTTTTAACTTTTTAAATAATTAATAATTTTTTATATTTTATATACTACTATAAATAAATTTTTTAAAATACAAAAATAATAATAATTAGTTTAAGCTAAGGTTGTTCATCCAACTAATGAAACTGACCAACCTTATCAACTTGATCCGAGTTGGTCGATTTTCTATTTCTGGTCAGCTTTGGTCCAATAATTTCCCAACCTAACCAGGTTGGATCAATTTCGCTTTGGTTGAGTTAAATTTAACTTTTTTAGTTCAAATTGTTTGAACTGACTGACCAAACAAAAAATCGACCCAAATCAATACAACACAAGTGGTTGTCTTCACAAATGGTCGGTCAGTTTCGAGTGACCAATTCCCCACCTTGACCAGGTTGATTTGGTTGGCCAAGCAACTTTCAACCAAACCAAACCAACCCACGAATACTCCTAATTTTAACTAAATTAATACTCTAATCTCTAATAAATAACAATAGTTTAATCACCAACAATTATTGAAAATTTGTACCAAAATTACAAAATTATTGAAAATATATTGATAATGAAAATACAATAAATTACTAATAAAAATACAATAAGTACAATAATTACAATAAATTAGATTTAAAAAGTTCAATAACAGTAGTTCAATCTCTAATAATTATTGAAACTTTTCTCTTAAGTAACAAAACAAAAATAAATTTATATATAATTATTGAAAATATGTTTATCATAAAAAACAATAAATAATTATTTTAATGCAATAAATATTAATGTTAGTATATATAATTAAATAAATATATATTAAGAGTTTAAAATTATTACTAATAAATATTAATTTTTTCTAAAAGTTATTTTCTCAAATTATTAATTAATATAAGTGAAATTAGTTATTTAAATTTTAAAATATTAATTATTTATTAAATTTAATAATCCATAAAATTATAATTTATACTATTATTATATAATTTATGTTGTTATTACATAATTTTGTGATGAATTTTGTAAAAATATGAATATTATTAAATATATTAGAATTATTTTTTTTGTTTTTAATAAATGTTTTAAAGTTACTGTATAATTTTGTTAGAATATTTAAATAATTCTTAAAGTTTTTAATTCAAACTTTCTTTAGATAGATATAGAGAAAAAGTGGGGGAGAGGATAATTTGGAATTAAATATAATTTAGGAGAGAAACTATTTAATAGATTAGAGATAATTTAGGAGATAAATTGGTATTAGATATAACTTGGAAGATAAATTGAAATTAGAGATAATTTATGAGAAACTCTCTACTAAATAAGAGAAAATTTAGGAGATAAATAGGAATTAGAGATAATTTAGGAGAAAGTGAGGAGGTAGTTGGAGAGGAGATTATTAGGTTCTTGGGAACGTGTGTGTGTGTGGAAGAGAGAGAGAGAGAGAGAGAGAGAGAGATTTTAGGTAATTTTTAATGGGGAAGGAGAGCATCTCATTGGTTGTTTCAAAAATGAAATGAAATTAAAAAAAATAAAAATAAAAAAGAGACAACCAATAAGGTGGTATTAATCACAATTTAGGTGGGTATTTTGATTGGCCAAAGTTCTTCTAGTACCATGTCTTTCATGTATCATAGATTTTCCTTATATAATAAATTTAGTATGTTATATTTCACTAATTTACTATATATAAATGTTGAAAAGTAATTATCTTTTAAATTTTTTGTATATTTTATATTTCACTAAATTAAAAAATTTGAGTGCATTAGGATTCAAATTCAAAGTAGTGGGATCAGATTTTGCCAAACCCGATCCAATTACAGTCCTAGATGCAATCTGCTGTCAACAAAACATGTTTCAACGTCCTACCAACATGATCATAGACTGCACATCTCACCATGAGACTGTGACCCACCATAAAAGTGGGACCTGTCATGTATAAGATCTGTATTGTTAGATCATTCTGATAGGGTGTTGGAACGTATTTTATTGGTAGGATATGTAGACGCATAGTATGGTACAAGTTGGTACTACGAATGGATCAGATCTATTCAAATAGAATAATATGGATATGGGCATATCCAAATTTGATTTTTTTTTTGTATTCAAATTAAAACTTGATATTTATATCGGAATGGAATTGAATTCGGATTGCAATGGGATATTGAATAATATAAATAAATTAAATTAAAAATAATTTTATTATTATTAATAAAAAGAATTTAAGATTACTTGTATGAAGTAAAACTTATGAATTTAGTAAAAATACAAAGTTCAAATCAATTTTACTAATAGAAAATATATAGAAATTTCCATGGTTTTTAAAATCGAACTGGTCAGGGGTCTGGTTACTGGATCGAATGGTCCGACCGTTCAACCTGAACAGTTGGCTTGTTCTGACAAAAAAAAAAATAAAACAGTTTAAAAAAAATTAAAAAATGGTCAAAACTGTTTGAACAATTAACCAGCTGGTTCAGCGGTTTACTGACCAAAATCAACAATTTTAAGAAAAAATGAAGCCAGTCAAGTGACTGGTTCCTGGTTTTTCTGGTCCAACCATCCAGTCCGGTCCAATTTTGAAAACCATGGAAATTTCTACTATATTGGAGTGGATCGGAGTGGATCCATATTTAGATAGTGGATTGAATTTGGATCACCCTTTATTCTCTGCTGTTTGGATATTATTTATAACGTGTGATGAGTCGGGGAGATTCTAGTATGGTAAGCCATGAAGATTTCCTCTATGCTCTGCTGTTTGAAACAGAGGCTTGAAAGGCGTTAAATTTCTTATAAAGCTAGGGATCTCAACTCTGATTTTCGAAAGTGATGACTATCAAATGTCAAATTGTGCTTGTCTTCTGCCAAATGGGACATATAAAATCCCTTACCCAACTTGACTAAAGAGTAGATTGGATGTCAGTTCATAATCACAAGGCAATTTTCATACTTCTCGAACTTATAATGAAAAGATAAACAAAACAAGAGATGTTTCTTTTGTCAGATTGCAAGATTTTGGGGCTCAAACTAATGGTCAAAGGAGTTTCCAACCACCACCAGGAAAAGATAGTAGGCCTCCAGCATCCAGCCGACACAGTTTTTTTTT
Organism: Nelumbo nucifera; assembly: GCF_055504915.1. Lineage (NCBI taxonomy): Eukaryota > Viridiplantae > Streptophyta > Magnoliopsida > Proteales > Nelumbonaceae > Nelumbo > Nelumbo nucifera. The sequence goes on along the minus strand of NC_142650.1, from coordinate 68,032,068 downwards.
TTTTTTCTTTTTTAAATCTATAATCAACACATTAAACAAATTTCTAAATTAATATCAAATCAATTATCAATTATTTCACCTGGAGGGTGGCTTAAAAAATATTGCACCCTCATATATATATATATTTATCTCTTAAAAATTTTATACATCAATTCATCGTTATTAATTTGCTAGAAGAGGTTATTAGCAAAAGATTGGGTTTCAGAATTAAGGAAGATGAAACATTGCAAATAATAAAATATTATCCTATTTTCCTTGAGGGCAAATTGTATAATACAATATACGAAAAGATTTAATTGTTAGTTGTTACGTATATGGTAATAGATGACAAAAGTTTCTAGAGTAATCAATACTTATACTCGATCGACAGTTGGATGGATATACAGAATTAATTGATCTTTGGGCTCAGTTTGGAAGACAAATGCAAATATGAGTGCAAAACCTTATATTTTGTATTATTTTGTTTATATTTTTATTGTATATATTTGCATTTATATTCTTTCCAAACTGAGCCTAGAGAAATAGAAGAATGGCAAATAAAGGGGATAATTTAATAAAGGGGCTGATTAGTTAGGACTGTCAATGGATCGGCTTGGAACAAATGGAACTGACAGAACGAATTATATGGGTTCTGGTTATGTGATTTTGTCATGATTCATGAATAAAAATTGGGTCGGTTTTTCAATTTTCTTATAATTTTTATTATGTTTTATGTTCAAAAGGATAAATTTGATAGATAATATATAAGATATTTTTTTCTTACTATTGTATTGCGATTTTTATGAAGGTCATATTATCAAAAATGAAGTTTTAACTTTTAAGTTGTTATTAACATGGTTTTTAAAACCGACCCGATGACCGAACCAGTCAGGGGTCCAGTTACTGGGTCGAATGGTCCGACTGTTCGAACTGAATGCTCAGTCCGTTCTGACAAAAAATAAATAAAAAAACAGTCAAAACCATTCGAACGATTCGAATGATTAATCACCCGGTTCAACAGTTCGCTGACCAAAATCAACGGTTTTGGGGAAAACAGAACCGGTCACCTGACCGGTTCCCGGTTTTTCCGATCCGACCGTCTGGTCTGGTCCAATTTTGAAAACCATGGTTATTAACATAAAATGTCAGTATAGTTGCATCAGACCTAATCATCCTGATTAATAATCTGTTCAGGACTGGTACGTCCTATCCCAAACCAGACCCGATTTGTTGACAGCCCTAATATAGATCAAATAAGTAGATGAAAATATTCCCATGTATTGGCTTATATTATAACCAACAAATGGTTTGCCCAATTACTTCCCAAATAATATAGATCACTTCAAAAATATAGTCTAAATTGGCAAGAATGCCAGGTCACTAGCAAGAAAACCTAAATTGGTTAGGTTTGGAGTGGCAAGTTTGGGTTTTAAGTTTTAAAATCAGTTTGGATTTGGGTTGGGGTCCATATTTAGGATTGGATTGGCTCAAACCCATCCAATTTATATCCCTGCTTTATTAAGAGAGTGAAAAAGCAGTCAATAGAGATTTAAGAGAAAAGAAGAGCTTTTAATGGAGGAGGGGAGATGTTACAACTATTGATTATTTGAGGGAGAGAGGGTTAAGAATGGCTTTATGAAAGTGTGATACTAAAGGGTAATGTTAATTAAAAATAGATAATCATATGTGTGAAAAATGAAAGGAATAAGAGCTTGTGAGTTTGTGGCTGAGAGAACCCCTCACCTACCCTTTTTCCTCCAAGGGACTTCATTCTCCTCTCATTTCTTATATATGTGGTTATTTATTTTTAAATTAAATATAAAAATATAAAAAAAGTCAAAATAAAATCCTCTTGAGTCTTAATTGTCTCTAATAGCATCCATCATTTCTTTTTTCAATGGGATCATATTCTTAAATCTCTCTCTCAGCTGTCAATATTGAGTTAGGTCAAGAGCCAATCCATGAGCAACCCTAAATATGGAGCTTAGTCTAAACCTAAATTAGCACCAAAAACATAAATTTGCCAACCAAAACCTAACTTTTTTTAAGCCTATGCATTGTTCATACATGTAGTTAGTTATTTTAAATTAAATAATAAAAAAATATAAGAAGTCAAAGTTAAAACCCTCCTAGGTTTTAAGGCTCTGTTTGGGAAGGGTGCAAATGCCAGTTCAGTGCATATATGCACTTTGGTTCAGTTTTGCTGGTATTTAGTAAGAATGAATTTATGTATTGAAAGTGAAAGATTTCACAAGTTTCAAGACATGTTTGCATCCAAAATGATAGCAAAGTTTGTATCCAAAAAGTGGATGTAGACTTTGCACTAACAGTTGGTCAATGCAAAAAAGGTAGATTCAAATCCAGGATTTGTGTTTGCACCTATTACAACAAAAAAATATCTGGCAAAAAAGTAAATTTATCAGTGCAAAACTAAATCAACTTTGTATTTGCATGGACCAAAATGCACTCTACATATTTGTATTTATACTCTTCCCAAAAGAGCCTAAATGTCCCTAATAAAATCTATCATTACTCAAATAAAACCCCTCTTAATTCTTAATTGGTTTTGATAAAATCCATTATTACTCTCTCTTTTTCTCTCTCCCAACTGTCAATGTTTGTATCTTCCCTCCCCCATTAAATCTTGAATTTCCTCTTAATTCTCTCTTTGACTCTCTTAGCACCTTTTGGTTCTCTATAAAGTAAGGGTACACAATTGGTGGATTGGGTTAGGTTAAGGCCAAACCAAGACCAACCCCAGCTAGCTAGAACCTAAAGCAATATCAAAAAACAAAACTCAAATATGGGTGCAACTAGGGTAAGGTTGGGTTGGGAGTTTGATAAACTTTCATCGGCTTGAACTCCAACCCAAGGCTGATGTAGTTGGAATCTTCAACTTTGGCAGCTCAACTTGTAGCCCTAAAATAGGAGTGATCATGGGCTGGGTTGGGCCAAGGTTTGCACCTATATGATCAGGGCTATAGGTTGGGCTAAGGCCCGATCGAGTTTGCTTCTGAGATTATAGCGTTTATGTGTAAAATATTAAATATATAATATTTTATATTATATGCCATATAATATGTGTACAAAATTTAGTTTATACATTGCCAAAAAAATTATTTTGTACATTATATAATATAAAATATTATAAATATGTATTATAGGTGTCATATTATAATACTTGTAAAATATAACATAAAATGACATCTATGCATCTTTTGAAAAAAAATAACATATATGCATATGTATAAATAATATATATACAAATAAGAGTGAGTCAGACCAGACCTTAAATTTTTAGCTTGGGCTTGTCCTTGAATTTGTGGGCTTAATGCAAGCCCTGACCCAATTCGGGATGAAAGTGATCACCCCTACCTTAAATCCAAAACTAACCAAATTTCTACTTAACCCCATGCATTGGATGGGTTTACTTGCTAGTATAGATATAATCTAGCAAGAAAACTCATGCAAATGCATGGGGTTGAATAAAAATTTGATAAGCTTTGGATTGGCAAATTTAGGTTTTGACCTCAGTTTGATTCTAGGCAAGGATTTATGTTCAAGGTTTGTCTAGGGTTGGTAGTGGTGTAGGTTGAATGGGCTTAGGTTGAATTTTTGTTAAAATTTCTATGGGCCTGGACTGATGCCGAAGCGCAAATCAATGTAAAATGTTAACTTAGGCCAACCTGAGTTGCATCGCTAAGGGTTGGCTAAGGGTGAAACTTGTGTAGGCCCAACTTGAGCATGGATAGACCTAGCTTGAAATTTTGCAAAGGTCGGGCTTGGCTCGAGCACAAGACTTGGGGCTTCTTATTTTTCAGGATGGGCCTAGACTTAGCCCTTAGGTAGCCTGAACTCGGCTTGAGACCTGCCTGACCTTGTCCCAAACTGAGTTTGGCCTGACTATAAATATTCATACATACATATATAGACCTGTATTACATATATAAATACATATATACATACATATATGCATAAATGCATACATATATGTGTAATTTTAGAGTAGGTTCATTGACCAACCCAAGTCTGTCCCGGGGCTGAGCTCAACCTGAGTGTATTAAATTACAATGGGCTAGGCTTGGGTTGAGCAGACCGGACTTGATCTTGGGCTCGGTTTGGGCTTGGGCATTTGACACAAGTCTTAGGGTTGGGCTTGGGTTGATCATAAGTTTGGCCTAGCCTGCCCGACTTGCATCTATAGGGTTGGCATTTAACCCTACCCAACCTATCTAACTTATACCCATGTTTTATTGAGGAGGGTCGAAAGAGTTTCAAAGATGTTTAATAGGAAATAAGGGATTTATAAGGATAGCAGTAATGTTACAAACATTGACTTTCCATATCTATATTAGAAAGAGGAAAGAAGGGAGGCTAAGTGTCATCTTATCTCTAACCTCACACTAGATCTCCTCTTCCTCTCATTTCTCACATATGTGATTAATTATTTTAAATTAAATTATTAAAAATATAACAAGTCAATATAAGAACTATCATGGGTCTTTATTTTTTCTCATAAAGCTCATATTTACTCTCTCTCAATAAGATCACTCTTAAATCTGTGTGTGTGTGTTATAGGTAGGGCGTCAAATTAGATGGATTCGTTAAGTTAAGGTCCAAGCCTAAATATAAACCCTAACTTAGACCCAAACTATTGTCAAGCCAGTGTTTCTAAATCCGACCTCGAAATGGAACAATTTCTTTGTCTAGGCGGTAGATCAACGGTTCAACTGTCCAAATCAAATAGGCCAATTGTTGATATCATAATTAAATGGATCTATGGTGCAACTACTGCACTGTGCACGAAAGGATGTGATTGGTTAAATCTATTGGTAAGTATAATTTTTATATTTTATTTTGCTTCATGTGGCTACACAATGGGGGATAGTCCATCCCCTTCCTGAATCCCCCAACCCTGCTGGTACACCTTGTTATACATGAAAGTACACTTTGTAAAATGTAAACCGGTGAAAAGTAAACAAATTTTAATGTGACTGATTGAGATATAGATTTAACATTCAGTCAATATTAGTGAATGCATGATAGTTGAACTTAAAAATAGTACAAAAATTAAATATATTTACAATATTGTAGATTCATTATATTAAATAAAATTAATTGTAATAGATAAAAGTTATTTTTATTTTTATTAACGATGAAAAAAATAAAAAATATAAAAAACAGAAAAAAGAGAATCAATATCTAATCTGTGACCTGGAAGTGCAAAAAAATAAAACCCTTTAACTGATCAAATGATTCAACCGACCAGGTTACTGACTTATTGTCTAACTCAACTGTGTTTTTAGCCCTAATCAAATTTCCAAATAAATCATCTGTTTGATAGGTTGTTTGGTAACGAGTAACCTTTATAATCTACTCAGAATGAATTGCATTTATAATTAATTAATGAATGCTAACAAAATAAATTAATTTAAGAAGACTTAGTGATAACAAAGCAAGCAGACTATCCTAATCAAGAGTTGTATCAAGTCATCAACCCTCAGCCTAACCCAATAAGATAAATCAATCAGGTGGGGGGTAGCTATTAGAAAATTAATAGACACCCACAAGTCCTTCTCATTGACAAAAGATGATGAGGGAGCAGCATTATATATTATAATACTGATTACTTTGATTTAGATAGATGATCAAGAAATAAGTAGGATAATATTGCACCGATGTTGATTCAATAATTCCGTGATTCTTCCCTTTTTCTTAAAACATAAACAAATAGGTTTTCTAATGGTATTTATATATAAAGCCTTCTATATTTAAGTTGCAATTTTTATTTGGTTTAGGAGATTAAATTGGGTTTGATTTGTAGTATCTATTAGAAGAATCAGAACCATAGCAATTTAATATCCTGAAAGTCTTTGTGTTGAGTTTCTTACTAATTTTAGTTAGGAAACAAATTTGACTTGGTTAATTAATTGTTAAAGGATATCTATTAGGAAACTATGATTTTGAGACTTATAACATCACATTTAATCCCACAGTCCATATCTCTCATAACCCTATAAATCATGGTTTTAAAAAACGACCTAGAAACAGAATAGTTCTGGCCACTGGCTTTTGGGTCGATGGTTTGATTGTCCGGTTCGAATGAATGGATCGTTCCGACAATAAAAATTAAAAATAGAAAATGGCAAAAAAATCGTTGAATAGGTCGACAGGTCGATAGTTCGACTGTCTGAGTCAATGAATTATTGACCAATTCAACAATTTTTAACTAGGGACAGGATTTGGAGTAAAATGGTCCGACTGTCTGAATCAACTGCGGTTCAAAAACCATGCTATGAATATTGTAGTTTTGCTCTTGATAATACCTATCCATTATTTATAACTATAAAGGTTGGCCTAATTAAAGTATAGGGTTTTAGGACTGATTTTTTTTCCTAGAATAGTAGGTGGATAAGGAATATGCAAATCTTTTGAGCTCCAAACTGAAGGTTTGGTTGGGATTTTGTTAAAATTAGAATGGGCTCAGCCCAGAAGCCTAGGCCTGATGCAGTGTAAGTTCTTCAAATTGGATGCCCAATGTAACTGATGGTGCCTCAATTGGTGGGGTCTCCGATTATTTAACAAAGACACTTCAGTTATCACATCTCCTATAAATGACACAAGAAAGACAAAACTAAGAGATGAGCATCCAAGCCCAACAACCAGCCAACCACAAGCATCAGAGATGGCATCTTGAAAGAATGAAGTAAGAAGTGTCAATTTGAATAAAGTTGAACTCACCTCAGAAGATTGAGTAGTATTGGAATATTATTTGTACCTTCCGGTCTAAGTCTTAATGAAAGTTGGCTTTCATTCCAAATATCTTCCTCTAAGTCTTAATGAAAGTTAGTATAAACCTAACTCACGTAGAAGGGCTAATTAAAAGGTTCAACTAAGGAATTGAATTGCTCGAAGAGCAAGGACCTCGTACAAATCAACTTTGCAAACCAACACAGTGGCATTAAAGAATTAGGCCATCTTGGCCATCAACCTTGATTAACTTGCAAAAGCCCTAGATGGGCCACTTCAGCAAGTTTGCTTGGTCAGGCCTATTCAGTCTTTGACCACGTGCAGTTGTGATAGTCTCAAACAAGAAACCTCGGTTATCATTCGATCACAACAATAAAGAAACCAAGAAAACAACTAGGCATGCAAGATTTATAGCCACAAGAGCTTGGTTCAAAACAAAAACTTTCATTACTTTTCAAACAATGGCCCCAAACTCTCAAGCAAGTTTTAAAATTTTTGATATGATACACTCGATACGGGGCATATACCCCATCTTGTATCGTATTTTGAAAAATAGATACAGGATATGCATGAAAATTAGATGTATCATCTTTTTTTTCATGTGTATTGGACCCATATCGGAGGCATATTGGGGGCGTATTGGGGCGTATTGATAGCATATTGACGAAAAATGTACAACCAAAAATTAAAAAAAAAATAAAGGGGGAAAGCAAGGTTTTTTTCCCTGAAATAAGCCTTCTTTCACCCCCAAATGACTCTAAAACTCCAAACCTCATTCCTAGAGTGATAGGTCTACAAAAATTTGTAAGAAACAAGTGTGAATCGTTATTTTTTTTTTGAAATTTTTTCAAATTTTGAAAAAATATGGCAAAAATGGGTAAGTTTTTTCAAATTTTTATAATATCTTGTGATTTCTTTTTTTCTTGAGTGTTTACATTTATGTTGATCTACATTTCTTACATTCAAAATCATAATTGTTTTTGTATTATTAATAAATTTATGGAAATTTCATGAAGATATTTGGGGAAAATACAAATAAATAAAAAATTTGAAAATATAAATTTTCTCTGCCTATAAAGACTAAATATGATTTTAGATCTATGGATTCATCTATCATATCCATAGAGCAATTCAAATTTCTTCTTTAGTATTTTTTTTTTGATTTTTTATATTTTTAAAATTAAAAAATAAATAATAATTAATTATATTTTATCATTTAATCACAACAATTGAATATATTATAATTCTATGGATGATCTATCATATCCACAGACCAATTAAAATTTCTTATGTAATAATTATTTTTTATTTTTAGAATTAAAAAATAAATAAATAATTAATTATATATTTTTTTCATTTGATCACAATGATTGAATATATTAGATTATCTATCATATCCACAAATCAATTGAAATTTCTTCTTTAATAACTATTTTTTGAATATATTATATAATTTTTTATTTATTTTCTAAAATTTGTGGAAATAAATAATAAATAATTATTGATTATATTTTCACTTAGAAGTTGTGCCAATGCATGTTTTATGGTTGGATAGGAGAGTTGGGTTTTTCCCATCCCATAAAACATTAAAACTTAAAAATTATAATGTATAAATTATAGTTAAGCATAAGATTTTTAATAAAATTATAATTAACTATAATATATTTCTTCATAAAACCATTAAAATATATTAACTTAATGTATATATACTTCATTGAGGTCTTATATTTAATGTTATTGGTGTATTTTTGTGTTATATTAAAATATTTATAGTGTTTTCAAGTATATCTATGCATATCTTAATTTTTCTCCATTGTGTATCCAAGACGTTTCTCAAAATTGCTTATTCGATACATTGGCATTTCAGATTCTTTGAACCTTGCTCCCAAGGCCTACAAAGTATAAAAAGCAATAAAAATTACAACAACAAAATGTCACGATGCACTAATCCACTACAAACACTGCAAAAAAAAACAAAAAAAATCACATGGAACTAGAGAGCACATCGTTAGCCCTTGGTGCGGTTAGTACGTGATCATGGTGGTCCATAGAGAGAGATGTTGACTAGGAAAGCCTCTTCAATAAAAAAATAAAAATAAAGAAAATTTGGCACAAAACCTTTGAGACACGAAAACAACACCAACTCTCTCGGAGAGAAAGAAAGATGTTGACTTCAAAGCCTCCTGATAAAAACAAGGGAAGTTTGGACTAAACCTTTCAGAATTCAGACACCCAAACAAAACCAACCCTCATCAGTCTGTCTTTCTCTCTCCCCTTCCACCGCCTCTCTCTCACTCCGTCTCCCACTCTCTTTCTCAAAATCGACATAACAAAACTTTGACCACCCAAACATCACCCTCGACTTGGCCATGGCAGAGCAAAATTCTTTATTCCGATCCCACTCTCACCATTGAGAACTTCTGCACCCGTCCTTATTAATTTGAATTCCACCAATTAAGAGATGAACAGCACAGACCCTTCCCCTAACAATGGCCTCCTAGGCGCCAAAAACATCGGTGCGTTCGGCTATGGCATCGGGATTTCTGTTGGTATCCTCCTAGCCATCACCACCATCACCCTTGCCTCCTACTTCTGCACCCACAATGATCAGATGCCCTCCTCCGACCAACCTCAGCGACGCTCGGCCCAACGCTCCGGCCAACACACCGTCACCATCGAAGAAGGGGTCGACGCGGCCACCCTCCTGAGCTACCCCAAGCTCCTCTACTCCCAAGCCAAGCTTCGCAGCAACGATTCTACTGCCTCCTGCTGTTCCATCTGCTTGGCCGACTACAAGAACACCGACGTGCTTCGGCTGCTACCCGGTTGCGGCCACCTCTTTCATCTCAACTGCGTCGACCCATGGCTACGCCTGCGTCCTACATGTCCCGTCTGTCGAACATCGCCGATTCCTACTCCGCTCTCAACTCCGTTGGCCGAAGTTGTCCCGTTGGCAAGCAGGCGGGAATAAGATAGCGCAAAACCAATTCATGGGACGATCCGTATTGACACCTCCTTTGTTTTCTTTTTCTTTGGTTCTTTCTCCTTTACAACATTCATTTAAGTTCTGTATCTGTTATACTGTCAAGTACAATCGATTCTGATGGGTTTCATTTAAGAATCTGAGATCCTGTAGAACGTAGAACCAGCACTTCAGTAGAAGATTGAGGCAACCATACAGTTCGAGATCAATTTAATTAGAAAAGGGTGATTAGCGCAGCTTCGGTGAGAGTCACTGGCTAATTAACAGAACTGATGCTGAGTTCTGAAAGATGGAAACAAGATTACACCCAACCAAGTACTCAGAAAGGTGATCTAAGAGGAGGGGCTGAAAGAGTTTCTGACTCTAATCAAGAAGTTTCAATGGAGAGAGAAGGTCGAAGTTTCATCCCATGGAGAGCAAATACTGTAAGTTTCTGACTCCACTGGAACTTATGCTTAACAGGTTGGATTCCACATCGAAATCTCAACTATCAAACGAGCAGTAGGTCCAGTACAAAGTTTGTGGACATAATAATTGGAATATGCAATCAACTGGGGAAGTCATGAAATGTTGTTCCAGCTGGAGGCGTTGACATTTACATGCAATTCAGAGATTGTAATGGAGAATCTCTTATCTGAAGGCAGTATGTTTTATTATTAGATCGATTTTCATACTTCTTTATCATCTCCAGATTTTCAGAAGCATCCATTTCCCCCTTCTTTTGATAGTTAGGTAACTAGAAAATGACCACCTGTTACGGGGCCAGTATTCTGATAAATTTTGTTTGACATTGTAAATTTAGTGTTTTCTTTTTTTTTTTAATTTGACATTTTTGATACATAGATCTGTTATTCAAGATTAAATCAAGTTAAATTTATTTTTAAACAATAACCCACTTAAGAAAAATAAATGCCACTTGTCTGAAGGAGCAAGCCCTCAATATACCAGGAAAACAATAAGTTAGGGCATCTTAAAGAAACAAGGCTTGAGCGTTGAGGTCTTGCTTTGTGGTAAAATTGATGATTTGCTTACACTTGATCAAGGTTTTTAAAATTGAATCAGATAACGAATCGGTCAGGGGTTCGGTTTCTGGGTTGAATGGTCCAACCATTCAAATTAAACGGACGATATGTTCTGACAAAAAAATTTAAAAATTAAAAAAATAAAAACCACCAAAATCATTGGACAGTACCAACGGTTTGACCACCCGGGTCAGCAGTTTGCTGACCAAATCAATGGTTTTTGGAAAAATAACAGTTCTGGAATAAAACGGAACCGGTTCAGTCCAACCGTCTGGTCCGGCCAGGTTTTGAATACCATGCACTTGATTACACGAATTTCTTTTTTTTTCAATTTTTTTTTATTTCTGTTTTGGTGTTCTAGGTTACACAAAATAAAATAAAAAAAAAGACATTTTTCGAATTCTATCAACTTGGATTTTTGAACAAATAGAACAAACAAAAGGGATCAAAGTTCTTCCCATAACTTTGGCAAATCCCTTGGTTGAACCAAGATATTTATTCTTTCATTGCTAACTAGTTTAAATGCAAACAATTTCTAGCTGACTCAAGTATAACAACCCAAGACGTTAGAACATCATCACCTACACATGGTGACCCCCACTTCTACCAACCACAGAACAGTTACAACTACCCACAACTAGAGGTCTAAAACTATCTATACATCACTTCTAACCACTAAACAACTCAAACAAAGAAAAACACAAATCTAGTAGGTGTTAGGTTCAAGCAAAGTTCAACATCATTCATAACTTATGAAGTGAACTGCATCACCTATGATACATGGTCACGTTTGACTGGTTCATATTGGGCTGACCTTATCTAGAGCCTATCTCATATCTCAAGTTTTTTGTTTTTTACACCCTACACTTTAGGGGTGATGACACTAATTAAGGGATTTCACTTGCAACAAATTAAGGTACCCTGGAATTTCAAAAATCAACACTCAAAGTCCAAATCCATAATCCATAATGGAGGTTCTGATGAATGTTAAATTTACCAAAATGCCCTTTCACTATTTGAGTAGCTGAGATAATAAAATTGCAAAATAATAGAAATGGATATGGTTGATTCACAATCTCATGAAATATGCAAAGGGTAGTTTTGAGATTTTTAAATGTTTCAAGGTACACATGACATCACGTGCTCCAAATAACTAATGAAATGCTAACGGTTGGACTTGAGTGTTGATTTTTGGAAGTACAAGGAATTGCATTGTTGCAAATAAATGGTGAGGCCCTTAATTGTCACTACCTCCAAAGTTTAGGGTACCTCCCTATGATTTTCCCTTCTTTTTTTGAGAAAATCTTGTAGAAAATGCATTCAACTCAAATCATAAACTTTTCTGAGTAGTGTTTTGGCAAAATCGGTCTCATCCATTGTTGATGCAATGAAAAATGCATTCTTAGCAACAAAATGAGAAGCGTTATTTGCATATGTAGGGACATATCTAACTAAGCAAGAGGGAAGGTGAATAAGTGAACTCCTGCAATTAGCTAGGATGGTTTGATGCTGCCTTGGTGAATCAAAAGAATCACCTTCAATTATAGAAGAGGAAAGCTGAAGTAATAGAAAGGGCTATTTGTATAAGAGAGAAACACAACACACACACACAGATATCTACCATTGAAGTGAGCAAATAGGGAAAGGACTATTGTTGTTAGAAGAGAACTACCTTGGTAGAATCGAATTTATTAAGACATAAGTTGTAGAACATGGTAGTATAGGTTGCACCAACCCTAAGGCTCTTCTTTTTTGGTAAGCACAAGAAGAGGCAAGAGCTACACAAGACAGGGGTGGCTCGATGGGGAAGAAGACTCCTGAAATTCCTAAGGTTGTGTTTGGTTGTAATGCAATTTTTTTTGCACTAGTATAAATGCATGGGAGTGCAAATGAAGAAAATGCAAATTCACATTTAATTTTGTTTTTGATTTCAACTTATTCTACTTCATGTCTTAATTTATTTCATTTTTATTGCAATTAAACAAAAAAAAGCTAAAATTTGGAATAAAAATAGGTTAGAAATTACACTCAAGCCATTTGCACTGCCATAGTTTTGCATCAGTGCAAATTTATTTGCATTGCAACCAAAAACAGCCTAAAGAGCAAAATAGGCACTACAAAAAAAAGAAAAAAAAGCTCCCGAAGAACCTATTTACTTTAAATGCAAGAAGGAATGGCACAATAGATCAGAATACTCTGAACTAAGAAAAATGTTTGAAGGAAGGAAGAAGAGAGGCATTGAGGGCTACATAGGATGATATGAGCTCTAATGGAGGAGAATCTCAGATGATGAACAAGCCAACGTGTTCCTAATAGTGAAAGAAGAGGAGGGAGATGAGGTAAGCCAAGATGCTATCCTTTTTGGTTCTAGATTTACTAAAGAGGAACTTTTAGATATATTAGAAGAATTATATAAAGCAATTAAGAGGCAAATTTTGAAAAATAAAGAGCTTAAGAAAATAGTTAAGACAAGTACTATTCAAGCTAGAAATTTAAAGAGTCAAATTAATACTTTCACTTCCTCACTCTCTACTTAACAAATGACAATAAGGAAATAAGAAAGGAAAAATGAAAGGACAAAAGGCTCTATTAAATTGTTAAGGTTAATAGTAGTGCTAAAGGCCCTAACAATTTGTAGGGAGATCAAAGGAAAAAGAATGATATGAATCTAATTGGTTATGCCTATTTTCATAATAGTAAATCACATAAAAGGAAATTTATAAAAGCTAGAAATTAGTTAAGACAAGTACTATTCAAGCTAGAAATTTAAAGAGTCAAATTAATACTTTCACTTCCTCACTCTCTACTTAACAAATGACAATAAGGAAATAAGAAAGGAAAAATGAAAGGACAAAAGGCTCTATTAAATTGTTAAGGTTAATAGTAGTGCTAAAGGCCCTAACAATTTGTAGGGAGATCAAAGGAAAAAGAATGATATGAATCTAATTGGTTATGCCTATTTTCATAATAGTAAATCACATAAAAGGAAATTTATAAAAGTCTCAAATTATAAAGTAAAGCCTCCTTGTACTTATTAATGCAAATCAGGTTATTCAAGTTATTATTGCTATTTTAGAAGAAATCCTAAGGATCCAAGTGTTAGATGGGCTCTAAAGGATAGAACTAACCATAATGGACCCAAGATAAAATGGGCAACAACATTGAGGTTTGAAATACATTGGTCCAATATTCAAATTGAACCAATGATGGTAAAATTGTTGAGTCCTTATGCTTTGATTTGAGCTTAGAAAAGTGAAAACAAAACTACTTGAACATTGCCTATTGAAAGCAATTGGCTATTTGAGATTGGTATAGTTGACTACTAGCAATTACTATCTCAAGTAGTTGTCTATCGAAAAACTATAGTCGACTATCTTAAACCGAGGTAGTGTGCTAGGTAAAGTAGTTAGCTACTTGAGGTTAGTAATCTGCTGCTTTGCAAGGTAATAAGAATGTCAAGTCATTCTTTAACCTGACTTCTGAAAGTTTCTCTCACTCTACAATAACTAGAAACCCTCTTGCATGATCACAGTCCATTCTTCCATCACTCAAAACAAATTCTGATAAATGGCCTCATCTAGTAGTAGAAAAAAAGATCTAGGACATCAAATGCTATAACAAGACATGCACAAGAATGAGTTAACCTAAACTTTTGATACAAGGAAGATGAAGTAAAGTACATTTTTTTCATTGTTGAGAAGATAATCATAAAAGGTAGAACAACTGACCTAGAGGTATTGGCTTTAATAGGGTTTAATATCCAAATTCCATTGAATGCCTTAGGGTGAGAAAACTTTGTCAGTATTCACCAAGATGTCTATCTAGGGTTGGTTAGAAAATTCTACTCAACCTTCACCTTTTATCCATCTGGAAGTGATTTCACCTCCTATGTTAAGGGAATAGATATAAAATTGTCTACAATCAGATTACGTAAAATCCTACTAACAAATTCTGCACGACCTTCCTTGTATAGAAAGGACCAATGGTCTAATCTTAAGGGTGCTAGTTATGTGGATGTCCTATAAGAAGTATTTAAGGATGACAAATTGGATAAATCATATAGGCCCAAATTTAAAGACTTTAAAGTCCCTATGTTATCATGAGAGGCACGTGACAAAAGTAGTTTCAAGAGGTGTAGGGTTAGGATAAAAAAGGAAACCAAAATTTTCACTAAAGGAATATGGAATACCAAGAAGCTCTAGTAGATATGGAAGAAGAACAAGAGAATCTAGAAGAAGAAGACCATCACCACGAGGAAGAACATGGAGACACTCCTATGGTAGAAGCTGAAACTTCTCACCCAGTGTCCCATCATCCTTTGGCATGACTTAGTTATTTTGCCACTACTTTGACTCAATCTCCAATAGCTTCTTAAATGCAAGAGTAGAGTCCTTGTCTTAGATGCTCGATTTTCACAAGTCGATGGTAAGTTAAAAGCCTTAGAAGGAAGGATGAAAGATTTGATAGGCACAATTGACAACTTCATGGACCAATACTGCTCCAGACCTCCACTCTAAAAGGGCTATGCCTAGAGCTTTTTTAACCTTAAGTCACAAGTCTGTAACTTAATATCACTCTTCCTTTCTAAACTCAATGTTTGAAGTATTTCCTCTTTAGTTTATGAGATTAACTCTATATTATCTACATTTTGATGGCATATTTATAAGGTTCAATGATCTATATAGTTTTATGCTTAGTGGTTGATCTATACATTTATGCTTCTATAAGTTTTGGTCAATGTGTTTTGATGATAGCATGGCTATCTACTATTTATATTTACTTGTTTTCCCTATTCCCTTTTCTTTTTATTTATGCCAAAAGGGGGAGAATTTGGTGCTTGGTTTGAAAAATGAAATTTGAGTCATCAAATTGGGGGGGGGGGGGGGGGGGGGGGGGGAGTTATGGAATGATGTCTCCTTAATAAAGGGAAGAAGATTTATGATTGATTATGAATGGTTATCCCCTTACATGCTTTAGGGGGAGTTTTAGTTATTGTGATTAAATGCTTATTTTGCCCAGGAGGAACTATTATTAATGATTGTGTTTAATTCATTATATCTTTTTTAATATTTATATGTTTGTTATGCATCAACAATTTGTGGTAGCATATTGACAGGAGGAATTATCATTATACTCTTTAGTTGTTATTATTTTTTCATTAATGATTTATCATCATCAAAAAGGGAGAGAATGTTGGCCCTATGTGTTTTGATTGTAACAAATTTATTAAGAGTACTAATGACTAATGTCAAGTTTACATCTGATTTCATTAAGGTAAAATAGTTTAACAAACACTCTGAAGAAGCAAAGCATGAATGAAGAGTTAGGTAGTTGTTAAACTTTTTTGTTTCTCTCCAAAGAAGATGAGGTCTGCTACTAGAAGCTAAAGAGAAAGAAGCATCCAAGTCCAAGTGGTATATGTTGTGTCATATTTAGGACTTATTGTAAATCATAAGCATGAGATGATGAACACTATAAGCTTGAGCTTGACCAATCTAAGTGGAATAAAACCTTAGAGACCAACTGTTAGCACTAGGTTTGGTTCTAAGGTGTTATTGGACTTAAAAATTCATTAATCTTAGTTTGGAAGCCTAAAGAAACAAGTTTTGGACCACTGGAATGGAAATATTTAAGTTTTTAAGATTATGAACAATGAGTAGTAGACTAAAGAAAATTATGAGTTAATTAACCATGACAACTAAGGCCAGTGTTTGTAAAAACACTATTCATGAGTCAACTACAAGAAATTAAGAGTTGATGTAACTTGATAGTCAACTACTAGAATGGAGTGGTTGACTACTGGAGAAAAAAATACTTTCTTATGAGTGCTAGTTGACTACCAATTTGAAACAATCGACTACATACAGAAAATTTTGGTTGTTGGATTGCATAATGGCTATTTACTCTTATG
Source organism: Nelumbo nucifera (assembly GCF_055504915.1). Taxonomy (NCBI): domain Eukaryota; kingdom Viridiplantae; phylum Streptophyta; class Magnoliopsida; order Proteales; family Nelumbonaceae; genus Nelumbo; species Nelumbo nucifera. The sequence goes on along the minus strand of NC_142650.1, from coordinate 68,015,423 downwards.
ATATGCCTTCTACTCATTGGGTACTTAATCTAAACATCATAAAGAATATATTAAATCCTCACCAATGGATCTACTTGATCTAAACATTACAAAGAATAGATTAAATCCTCCCCAATGGATATCTAACGGTCAAATGTTCTCACCACTATAAATTAGTGGTTTTTTCGTCAAAGAAAAATAAGAACTTGATTTGTGAAAATCTACTAAAGAGAGAACATTATTGTGAGCAAGAGTCTTTTACAAATAATAGATCTCTGAGCTAAATCAATTAGAGTGAGAAAACTAAATAGCCATCTTGGCTTATTTGTTCCTCATTGAGAATTTTGAATATCTTATTATGTTTGATCTCGTTAGTGTCATGCATTCTCTTACTTTGATTTTAGTTTATTTTGTATTTGCTATTATCAGCTCATTGATCGGCTTACTTGTATATTATGCTTTGATTGTTAAATTTGTTATGTTTAAGGTGTTCAGAAAAGGGAACACCATTACATGTTAGGATAGCACCAGGTCGTAAAGGTTTGATTGACAACTAAGAAGCCAAATGGATGGTTAGTGGAATTTTTAGGAGGTTGCTTGAGGAGAGGGCATAAGTTGGGGTTGGCCAAACCTCTATAAAAATCCTTATGCACTTTACTTTCTTGCAATTTTTACTTGTTTGTTCTTGTTTATTTGATTTCACTAATATCCATTGCATTTTCATAATACACACACACACATAGCCTTCACTTCATTGTTCTTACATTTATCATTCTAAAAAGGATTCAAAAAGGAGAAAAAGTTTCTATTACCCAATTCACCCCCTCCTAGCTTAGGCTATCTGGGCAACAAACACCTTGAAAAATCTCATAATAAATTGAGGTATCATACTTGTGATCGAATTTAATAGACTAATTTTATCAGCCATAGATAGTCTTTTTTTTTTTTTTCATCTAGCTAGCTTATTGTTAATTTTTTTTCCTTAAGCTCTTTAAGAGTTTTTTTTTTTCTAACTCGATAGAAATGAGGGGAGCACCAAGATAAAATTGGGATTTAGTTTCAATAGAAATTCTCACCATCTTGGACATTATTTTCTAAAGCCTATGAGAAATGTTCTTTGAGAACTTAAGAGTTGATTTAGCAAAGTTAGGGCATTTTCTAGAAGCATTTGAAAATTTATTAAGAATTTCCTTAATTTTTAAAAAAGTCAGGATAACGGATTTACTAAAAGTCAAATAATCAATAGTGCATTTTAGAATTAGAATGCAAGGACTTCCCAATCAAGTTTTTTAATGAGGGCTTCAACACACAAAACAAAAATATATGGGAAAAGCAGGTTGCCCTATTTGATTCCCTTGGAAGAGTGAATAGTTCTCAATGGAGAACCATTGATTAAAATTTTGTAAGAAACTATTTTAATGCATGCTATAACCCACTAAATCCAATTCTTGTGGAATCCAAACTTATGAAGAACTCTTTCTATGAAATCTCATTCTAATTTACCATAAGCTTTTCCTATGTTAATTTTACATGCCATAATCCCTAAGCAAACTCTTTTCTTTTTCAAAAAGTGAATCATCTCTTGCACAACAAAGATATTATCAATAATTTGTCTATTAAGAATAAAAGCACTTTGAAATAGAGAAATAATAGAATCCAAAAGGAGTTTAATTTTCTTAATTAGATTTTTTGAGATGATTTTAGAGATCACATTGCATAAGATAATTAGTCTATAATTATTAATTGAATCATGATTTCTTTTGTTTTCATAATCAAGGTAATGAATGTCTTATTTAGAGTTTCATTCATTTTTCTAGAGTGAAAGAAGACTTTCACAACATTGCAAATTGATCCTCTAATAACAGACCATTTTTTAAATAAGACATTTTTAGGGTGAGGTATTTAAAATCCTTAATGGACCTAAGAGCCTCTTACCAATGATAAAATTATTTTGATCCTCAAAAATACATGGCTTAATATCACTAATGAACTCATCAATTCCAATTGTCCCCTCAATCATGAATCTCTCCTTAAATTTCTCACAAAACAAATTTCATACCCCTGTCGAGTCACGGATCCAATTGCCATTATCATCTTTAACTCCTAAGGCTCAGTTTGTAAAGAGCACAAATACAAATATGTGGAATGCAATATTTGTATTTGTACACTTCCCAAATTGAGCTTAAAATTGTATTTTTATTCCTTCTAATAGTCATCATGGCGTGGAAGAATTTATTATTTCTATTACCAAATTTGATCCAATCATTTCTCGCTTTTTGATCCCAAAATATCTCTTCTCCATTTAGAATATTTTCTAGTTGCTTCTATAAGGCTGCTTCCAAATTTATCATGGGAAAATTACATACTTCATCCAAAAAATGTTTTTGAACTTCATTTAGCTTTAGAAGAATATTTTTTTTCTTCTTAATAGTATCTATAAAATGAGTTTTGTTACATTTTCTCAATTCTTGAATCAAATGGCCTTTTTCTTTATTCCATTTATGAATTTTTGTTTAGTATTTGACTTCTTCTTGTTTGTTTTTAGAGGTAAAATGGCACGTGAAATGATGTGGTCACCTTATATGAAAGAGTATTGAGGAATGAGAAAGATTATTTGTTTGAGTTGCATTTGTTTTGAGTGCAAAAACAATATGCCTCCATGTGAATGAAAATGGGGTCAAAAGAGTACAGTGCAAAGTTGACTCAGTTTTGCTCATATATGTATTTATCCTATTTGGTTGTGATGGGTACAAACCTCATTACAAACTTGCTGTTGTTTGTTTTTAATGCAAGAAAACGAGGGAACAAAATAGCAAAAAAGTGCACAACTTTTTTTGTCCTTTATAGTATTTGCATCAACCCAAAAAAATTATGACCATTTTGAAGTAATGTGCAAAGTTTGTATTCAATTTTTGGGAAGAAATTTTGTACCCATTTTAAATGCAAATAGGGTGACAAGTTGCAAATTGCTTTCATTCATTGTGCAAATCACACCATATGTTTGCTTTAGTGTGACGAATGAATCACAAACAAATACAGCCTTGGGAATCATCATTATCGTCATCCATGCCTTATCCCAACTATATGATGATTGAATCCCAAAGGAGGAAGGTGGAGTAGTTTTCCATTAGTTTTTTAAATGCAAAATTAGCATTATCGACAAGTGTAAGTGATGACCAAAAAAATGCAAATTTTGCATCAGGTAATAGTGAATACATAAAAACAAATGGATGTAAAAAAAGCCAAGTGTAAAATTTGCATTTGGTTCAGATTTACAATGCAAACAAACAGATCCTAAACATTAAATGATCTAGTTTGCTACATTCCTATCAGTTAGAGTATTTTAGGCACAATTTGGAAGGGTACAAATGCAAATATGTAGAGTGAAAAACTTTGTATTTTGTATGTATTTGTATGTACATATTTGTATGTACATATTTGTATTTGTACTCTTTCCAAATTGAGCCTTAAGCTGTGTTTGGTTGCAATGCAATTTTATTTGCACTAATACAAATGCAAGGGAGTGCAAATGAAAAAAAAATGCAAATTTCTGTTTAATCTTGTTTTGGGTTTTACTTTATTCTGCTTCATGCCTTAATTTGCATCATTTGTACGCGCGAATGTCAAGCGATCTATGGGCTCCGCGGATGCCAAAAAATGCGCTAAACCATTTTCGATCTCGAGGGTCGTACAGCCGGTTTTCTTAGAAGCCGTCGGATTGCTTTGATCTCGACCGTTGCTTCTTCGATACAGTGGCTATAAATAGGGAGACCCGAGACTCATTTCCTTCGCCACAAGCTTACTAGACTTCGATCTGAGGTCGCACTTAGCTTTTTTAGCTTGGGTTTTCTAGTTCGCCACTTCCCTCTAATTTGGTCGTCTCTCCTTGGTGAGTCTCCTTTCACTTTTCTTTTCAGTTTTGTTCAGTTCCATGTCTTCTTCTAGTTTTGATAGTCTTCTTGATGAGGCCGAGGAGGGTACCTCGGCCCAGGTCGGTAACCAAGACGAGGCTACTCTGGGCTTAGAGGCAATCCGTGGCCTATAGGCACCCCGGAAGGCGTGAGAGGCCTCGGGTAGTCTGGCATCTACTTCTCATCAAGGTCGGGTGTCGGACAAATTTGGCCCTTCAACAATGACTTTGGACCGGCTTCAGGTCTTAGTTCGCCAGTACAACCTCCCGAGAGAGTTTTCCTACAGTCTCCCCTCAGGTAACTTCCCTTGGGAGCATGATCACAACAGGATCGTGATTTTCGAAGAGCAACTCATGGCTGGTCTTCGTCTTCCCTTGCACCCTTTAATTGTAGAGGTCCTGAAGTCTTTCAACATTGCCATAGACCAGTTACACCCGAACTCCATCCGCAACGTCCATCTCACTTTTTTACAAGTACTGTCTTCCCCTCGATCTCGAGATTTTTTCTTCTATTTTGTCCATTAAGAAAAACTCTTCTTGTGCTCTTCTCGAGCATATGAGAACCTATTACCTGTCTCCTCGCTCGGGCTATAAGCTACTACACGAAGTCCCCAATAGGATCTCGTCCTGGAAATGGGATTACTTCATGGTTCGTAACCCCGAGGGGTGGCCCTTCTCAACCCACTGGAGGCCAGCGATTCAGGATTCTGGTGTTAGACTGGACTTGAAGACAAGGAAGATGCTCAAGTCTTGGGCGGAGGTCGGCTTCCTCTGTGCATACTGCCTTGCCGAAGACAAGCTCATGCAAGTCGGTTTGAGTCCTGGTAGGTCGCCTTGGGTCTTTGCTTTCTTAAGATTATGATTAGTTCATGGCTAATCTTGCTTTTCATTTTTGCAGTTACCATGCCGGTCAATGCAGAAAGTCTCTTGAGGAGCTCCTAGAAGGGGAGGAAGAGGGCCGCAAAGAGGCCGCGCTAGGAGACCGGTTCTTCTCCTGAAGTCTTAATCGTGGAGCCGGTCTCCATTGTGCCTCCCCCGGAAGAGGTCCGACCTGCTGCTCCCGAGGCGGTTACGAACGAGGTCCATCACGAGGGAGTTTGTCCTCAAGAGCAAGAGAGTTCGTCCGCACCCGTGGAGGCGAATACTGCACTAGAGGGTTATTTTCCGAGCGTAAAAGAGAGTATCATGGACCATGTTCAAGCCATGCGCAAGAGTCAGGGTGCCATCTTCCCTAACGAGATCGCGAAATGGGCAGAGATGTCTCCGGGCCGGCTTTTGGGACTAGTTGGCAGCTAGTGTATGGTGGTAAGTACACTGCTCTTTTCTTCTTCCTTCCTTCCTCTCCCTTTTTTTTTATTGACCTCAGTTTTCTTTTGGTAGGCTAACACTACTGATCACGCGATGGCCTGTCAAACGGTGACCCGTATAAAGGAAGCTCGTGACGCCAAGGCGGAGGTGCAGAAGCTCCACTACGAGCTGAACTTGACTCGGGGCGAGATACTTAGAGCCAAGAAGGGGGCTGAGGCCTAGAAGCATGTGATCTTGTCCCAAGAAGGGCAGATCTCCGCACTGACAGACGAGAAGGAATGGCTTCAGCGAGAGGTCACGAACCTCGAGGCCGTGGTCAGGGAGCGCACCGAAATCTTCGAAACCGCCATAGCAGATGAAAGGAAGAAGGCCGTCAAGAGCTTCAAAGAGTCCCTGGAGTTCGAGGCCCTGCAGGTCGAATACGGCTCGAGCTCCTATCGCTTTGGGTTCAAGCTGTGTCGGTACCTGATTCGGTAGAAGTTCCCCGATCTCGACCTTGGTGAGATTACGATGACAGGCTTAGACTCCGGGGTGGACAAGGCAGCGGATGAGGAGCCCGACTCCTTAGGGGAGGAGAGTGACACCGAGGTCGAAGTGGTGGACCCTTCTGTGTGATGGCTTCTTGTTCTTTCTTTTTCTTTTTTGAACTGTGGATGTACTCTCCCGGGCCGTTGCGCTAGGGTTTTAGTAAAATTCATGAACTTTTTTACTAATGAAATATACAGTTTTTTGAGTAGTCCTGAGTGTAAAATAATTCTAAGTGTGAGTGAGCTCTGAGCTGGGCAATTTAATGTATAGGTTACCCGAACTGTCGAGCTACCGATCTGGCAATGAGTAAGGATAACCGAAAGTATAAATTGTGTTACTCCAGACTGGGTAGGTTACCCCGAACTATTGAGTTACCAAGCTCGGTGACGAGTAAGGGTAACCGGGGTGGAATAAACCTCGTAGGGTTTATACCTGAGCTGTCTTTACCTTGGGTGTTAGAAGTAGCTTGCTTTTGCTAGCGAGGTAACGAGGTCTTAAGCAATGCCTAGGTCCTTGTCAGTTCGGCATTTTTTGGCCCTTAGGCTTTGGGAGGGACCCGTAGTTTGCTACTGAACTTCGCCCACACCAAAGTGGCAACTGGGTCTTCTTGTGTTCCTTAGGCTTTGGGAGGGACCCGTAGTCCGCTCCTGAACTTCGCCCACGCTGAAGTGGAAACTGGGTCTTCTTATGGCCCTTAGGCTTTGGGAGAAACCCGTAGTCTGCTCCTGAACTTTGCCCACGCCGAAGTGGCAACTGGGTCTTCTTGTGGCCCTTAGGCTTTGGGAGGGACCCATAGTCCGCTTCTGAACTTCGCCCACGCTGAAGTGGCAACTGGGTCTTCTTGTGGCCCTTAGGCTTTTGGAGGGACCCGTAGTCCGCTCCTGAACTTAGTTGCTCCTTGGAGACCTGTAACGAACTAAATGTCAAAGGACTTGGGGTGGCTAACCTGGTGAGGTCACTCCAATGGCTAAGTTAGTACTCTCATAGTAGACTGCGAGCTAGAAATCACAATCTAAGAGTTAGAGCTTCCTTACTTGTTTCTGAGGCTGGTGCCTTTTTAGTTCATAATTAGAGGTAGTATCGCCTTAGATTGCTGATGTTCCATGCCCGAGGTACTTGCTTTTCTTCTAGAGTTTTGAGCTCGTACGTACCTTCCCCGAGTATCTGCTTTACTCGGTAGGGACCTTCCCAGTTTGGTCCGAGCTTACCTACGCCAGGCTCAGGTACCATAACTTTCCGGAGAACCAGGTCCCCTACACGGAAGTGTCGCTTCCTGACTTGGGCTTATAATACCGGGCTACTCTTTGCTAGTAGGTTGCGGTCCAGATGTACAAGAGATCCCGTACTTCTTCTATCAGGTCGAGGTTGGTGCGGAGCTCGTCACTGTTTCCTTCGCTGTCGTAGGCTTCCAGGCGTAATGTAGGTACCTCGATCTCGGCTGGGATTACCGCTTCCACGCCATAGGTGAGGTTGAAGGGGGTTTCTCCTGTAGCGGTCTTGACGGCAGTTCGGTAAGCCCATAGTACGTTGGGCAGCTCTTCTATCCATAGCCCCTTAGCTCAGCATAAACGAGCTTTCAGTCCGCGGAGTATGGCTATGTTCGTGACTTCTGTCTGCCCGTTCGCCTGGGGGTGTGCTACCGAAGTGAAGTTTTGTTGTATCCCCATCTCAGCACACCAGTTCTGGAACTTGATATATTCGAACTGCTTACCATTGTCAGAAATGAGCACTAAAGGCAGTTCGAAGCAGCATACTATGTTCTTCCAAAAGAAGTTCTGCACGGTTCGAGTTGTGATTGTTGCTAGGGGTTCCGCTTCTACCCAATTTGTAAAGTAATCCACTGCTACTACTAAGAATTTCCTCTGTCCTACCGCTGGCGGGAATGGTCCAAGGATGTCGATTCCCCACTATGCGAAGGGCCATGGGCTGGTGAGGTACTTCAGATCGGCAGCAGGTTGGTGATGGATGTTGACATGCCTCTGACATTTGCCGCATTTCTTGACGAGCTCGAATGCATCCGCCTTCATCGTGGGCTAGTAGTATCCTTGCCGTAGCACTTTCTGGGCGAGAGCCCTACCCCCCAAGTGTCCGCCACATAGGCCTTCATGGGTGTCGTGGAGGACGAGCTCAGCTTTTGAAGGTCGCAAACAGCGCAAGTAGGGGAGCGTGTAGGATCTTCGGTACAATCGTCTGTCTATCATGACGTATTTGGCTGCCTGTCGTTCTACCCTTCTGGCTACGTTGTGATCTGTAGGTCGGGTTCTGTGAAGTAGGTAGCTCACGAGTGGGTCAATCCAGCTCAGCTCTGTTTGTGCAACGGGAGCGATCTCTTCTGCCCCCACGAGAATGCTGGGCCGAGGCAGGTTCTCTATGTGCATGGTCCTCATGGTGTTGCTGCTCGTGTTGGCTAACCAGGACAGGGCATCGGCCTCAGCGTTCTCGGATCTTGGAATCTACTTGATGATGTATGACTGGAAGCTTTGTAAAGCTTCTCTGACCTTGGCTAAATAAGCATCCATGGTGGGGTCGTGAGCTTTGTAATCGCCGGTGACCTGGTTGACCACGAGCTGGGAATCACTGCAGATGATGATGTGCTTCGCTTGTACCTCCCTCGCCAATGTGAGCCCGACTAGTAGTGCTTCATACTCTGCTTCGTTATTAGATGCCGCGAACTCGAACCGAAGTGCATACTCCAGTTTCACCCCTCTTGGTCTGTGCAGAACAGCGCCGGCTCCGCTTCCTTGTTGACTGGATGAGCCGTATACATGGAGGATCCAGGGCTCCTCGTCCCAAGTTGGCCTTGCTTTAACTGGGACCAGTGCCGTACTGGTTGAAGCCACCTCTTTGTGTTCGAGCTCCGTCAGTTCAGGGGCTGCGGTGGTGAAGGTACATTCTCCTACAAAGTCGGCTAAGGCTTGGGCCTTAATCGCCGTCCGAGGCTTGTACTAGAGGTCGTATTCACTAAGTTCGATGGCCCACTTCGCCAGTCAGCCAGATACCTCGGGCTTGAGTAAGACTTGCCTCAGAGGTTTGTTTGTGAGGACTACGATAGTGTGGGCTTGGAAATATGGGCGAAGCTTCCGAACTGTCGTGACTAGTGCGTACGCCAACTTCTCAATCTCTGGGTACCTAGTTTCTGCATCTTGGAAAACTTTACTCACATAATAGATAGGTCATTGGACCCGATCTACTTCTTTTATCAGTACCGACCACCTCATCACTCGCAGAGAGGTACAACTTTAAAACATTGACCTCCTCGGGTCGGGTCAGAACCGGGATACTAACTAGGTACTTCTTTAGCTCGTCGAAGGCAAGCTGTCACTCTTTAGTCCATTCGAAGTCTTTAATTTTCTTGATTGCCTTAAAAAAGGGCAGGCAGCGATCTGCCGACTTGGACATGAAGCGGTTTAAGGCAACCATGTGGCCATTCAGCCTTTGAACCTATTTCAACTTGCGAGGTGGCTTCATTTCTAAGATAGCCTTGATTTTTTCGGGGTTTGCTTTGATGCCCCGCCGGTTAACCATGTAACCCAGGAATTTGCCCGAGGTGACACCAAAGACATACTTACTAGGGTTCAACTTCGTACTATATTTGCGTAGGATTTAAAAAATACATTGCAAGTCACTTATTAAATAGTCTGAGAATTGGGTTTTAACGACCATGTCGTCTACATAGTATTCAACCTTATCGCCAATCAACGGCTCAAAAAGTTTGTTGACAAGTCTTTCAAAGGTTGCCCCGGCATTTTTTAGCCCGAAGGGCATAACTTTGTAACAGTACAGTCCTAGCTCGGTTATGAATGTTGTTTTTTCCTCGTCGGCGGGGTCCATCTTGATCTGGTTATAGCCCGAGTATGCGTCTAGAAAACTCAGCAACTTGTGCCCGGAGGTTGCGTCCACTATACAATTGATCTTAGGGAGAGGGAAACAATCCTTCGGGCAAGCTCGATTCAGGTCGGTGTAATCGACACACATGCGCCATTTACCGTTTGCCTTTTTTACTAGAACGGGGTTAGCCACCCAGCTCGGGTAGTGGACCTCCTTGATGAAATCGGCTGCAAGGAGTTTCCCGACCTCCTCATTGACTATCCTCCAGCGCTCCGGGGCTAGGTTGCGTTTTTTCTGTCTAACTGCCCTGACTAAAGGATCAGTGTTCAACCTGTGAGTTATAACCTTAGCATCTATACTGGGCATTTCTGCCGCAGACCATGCAAACACATCTAAATTTTTAAGTAAAAAATTTACTAGTTGAGAGCGGAGAGGCTCTTCGATTATGGCTCCAATCTGGAGAGTCCTGGCAGGATCTTCCACCGAGGTCGGGATGTGGATCGTTCCTTCGGTTGGCATAGCTCGCTCCTCGAAATACTCCACAGGTCGCTCTAATTTGAGGTCGTTTGCCAGCTTGGCTTTCCCTTTGAGAGCGGCAACGTAACACTTCCGGGACTCGAGCTGGTCGCCCCGAGCTACTCCCACCCCGAAGTCCATGGGGAACTTCATGGCCAGGTAGTAAGTAGATACCACCGCGTGAAGCGCATGAGTGACGGGCCGTCCCACAATGGCATTGTATGGGGAAGGCGTCACGACTAGTAGGAAGGTATGCTCAAACCTCGCAATGTTGGGCCATGTACCGACCTCCACGGGTAAAGAAATTCACCCGAGGGGCCTGACTTCTTCTCCGCTGAAGCCCACTAGAGGAGTACTTGCAGGCTGGAGGTCACTTTCCCGAAGCTGTAGTTTGTTGAAGGTGCCTTTGAACAGAATATTGGCCGAACTCCCCGAATCTACCAGGATGCGCCTGACTTCGAAGTCGTTGATCTTCATTCTTGTGACCAGCGCATCGTCGTGGGGGTACTGAATCCCGCGCGCGTTGTCCTCGGTGAAGAATATAGTGTCCTAAGGTCGCAGCCTCTTTGGAGGGTTCTGCTCTTCGCGTTCTAGTTCGCGGACTGAAGTTTTTCTTGCTGTTGTGGAACAACCCACAACAACTGACCCGCCGGTGATCGTATTGATTATCCCGCAAATTGGTCTTTCTTCAGGCAGTTGCCTCTGTTCACTCGGCCTGTTGCTAGACTCGAGGGCATCTTTCTTTTGCTCCCCTCGCTGATCTATCTGGCCTTTATTATTTCTTTGCACAAAGTTTCTCAGGTACCCGCGACGGATGAGCTCTTCAATCTCGTCACGGAGGTTTTTACAGTTTTCGGTGCTATGACCGTGGTCTCTATGAAAATGACAATATACATTTTTATTTCTAAGGGTCAGATCGCTTCTCAACCGAGGTGGCCACTTCACAAAGGAAGTGTCCTTGATTGCCATGAGAATTTCTCCTAGCTTCGCATTGAGGGGTGTGAAGCTCATTCTTTCAACCAGGGGAGCTCGGGGATGAAAATCTGACCTGTTTCCTCCCTTGGTGGGGGACTTGCTTTTCTTTCTCTTGCCGCCACCGTTGTTCGAGTTGTGGTCCTCCCTCTTTCTCTTTTCTGTTGGGGCTTCAATCCGTTGGTTCATCTCTTCCTCGGTCCCGATGAACTGATTGGCGAGCTTAAGAAACTCTGTGATGTCTTTGGGTTTGTTCACCACCACATGCCCCTTGAATTCTCTTTGAATGATTCCCTTTTTTGCTGTCGCGAGTCTCACGCCCAGGTCTATGTCTGGGATTAGTAGGCAAGTGTCGTTGAAGCGTTTGATATAGCTTTGGATCGACTCTCCTTCCCTCCGGACTATACTGAGAAGGTTTTATTGTGACTTCGGGCACTTCTTACTAGTGATGAAGTGCGAGGTGAACAACTGTGCGAGCTGCGCCCAACTTTTAACTATCCCGGGTGCAATGTTTCTATACCAAGTGCGGACTACCCCTTTGAAGGTTGTGGAGAAGGCAACGCACATGCAGGCTTCATCAGCCCCAGCAAGATGCATTTGGGATTGAAAAAGAGTCTACGTGGTCATTTGGGTCGAAAGACCCGTCATACTTGTCCAGGGGGGGACCTTGAAGTTTGTTGGCATCGGGGAGGCCAGGAGGTTGGGGGATAGTGGAGAAGATACAGAGAGGAGGGGAGCGGTTTTTGTGACTCCCGAGCTTACCTCCATTTTATCTTTAGGCTGCTCAGGTCAGCTAGATCGTGCGAGCTGGCCGGGATTTACCGCTCGGGGTGCTCCAGCATGCCTCCTTTGCCGCTGCTCGACTGGTTCCGCAGCGGTGCTGCTGACCTCCGCACTGTCAGATGGTGCTTTGGTCAGAAATGATTCAGACTGCCGGCTACTACGGACTAAAATGTCTTGCCTGGAGTCCTCAGCTAAGACCTTGAACTGGTTTCCTACGAGAGTGCCTTCAGGTCGTGAAGGTCGAGGTGGACTGATTCTAGTGGGCTGAGTATCTCTTGACCTGCTTACTTGTTGAGAAATGGGAGGGACTTGTCTTTCTCTCCTACCGCGAGATGAGACCTGAGAGATCTCTCCCCGACCAGGATGGCTGCTTTGGCGGCGATGCTTGCTCGGGGTGATTGGACACTGAGGTGGAGTAGGTTGTTGGTTCTGCTGTAGCGGTGGGAACTGTTGCTGGTACATGTGGTGCAGAACTTGTTGTTGGTATTGTTGGAACTGCTGGACCTGCTACATTTGGGCTTGAATAGCCCGTACGTAGTATACCAGGTCGCTTAGTTGGTTTTGTCCTAGTCCAGGGGGAACTATGGATGGTTCAACGGAGGTTGCACCCATTATAGGGGGAAGTGGGGCATTCACAGGCTCAATTGGTTGAGGTACAGCAGGTGCTAGGATCCCACCCGCGGGGAGCAGTATGGTGAACTGGCCTATACAAACAGTTGGGAACTGAGGTTGCACCCCGGAGACGTTTACTTCTCTGTGTTGTCCGGCGTTGCTAGAAGAAGCCATGGGTTTGGTTTTGAGTTTTTAGGTTTTTGAAATAGAGATAAAAAGGCTTTTTGTAACAATTTCCCACAGATGGCGCCAATTGATGTAGCATAATCCGGCTGCTCCCTATTGGATATGACCTGGCTACCAGCAACGATGAGAACTAGGTTCTTAAAAGAAATGAGTCAGAGATCCCGGGGTGGCTCACCCGGCGAGGATACTTCGATGGCTAAGTTAGAACACAGTGGTAGTAGAGTTTGAAGATGATGACGGTGAGAGAGCTAGAAAGTGAAGATTACACACACAACAATAATAATAGAACATACCTTCGCCCCTGGGGGGGGGGGGAGTCTTTATATATTGTGGCCCAGGTGGGTTGGTGAAACGGTCACTGGATCCCTACTGTGATGGGACTTGTTGCGTGTTAGGTGGATGAAACGCCGCCAAACGGTAATACTGTCCTTTCCCACCAGAATGGTGAGTTGGTGAACTAATGCTACCGTTATAAAGTACGGTCCTGTGGGATACAGAGTACGGAGGTGTGTTCCTCGAGGTTGCCATGCGAAGGTCTGAATGGTAGGCGAGCTGCCTGTAGGATACCGGGTTGTTCGATAGCGAGCTAATTGGTAACGAGCTTATCGAGCTCGTGCTCCTCAGGTCCGCCCTGACATGGATGCCAAAGTGCCCTTGGACCGAGGTGATTTATTTGTTCGGGCTTGATTTGTAACGAACTTGGTTCTATTATCCTGGTCACGATCCGGTACCAGGGTAATCTTAGCCCGAAGTGACTTTAGTTCGAGGTACTTTGCGTACCCCAGCTCACTTTATAGTGAGATGATTTATGCTGAGTTGTCATCCATGTTGAGTCATGTCCACGTGCCAATCTGATTACGTCGAGTTGTCGCTTATGCTGAATCACATCCACGTGTTTCACTGTCATGAGGTTGGGCCAAATTCTCCTTTATGTCATGGAATTGTGAATCGAATTTTACCTTTAATTTACCCTCTTTTTGTTCGGCAATTATTGGCGTAAAACAAGGGTATTAATTTGTGATTGTTTGGATATTTTATAAGGATACAAATTAATATCTCTTTTATTTTACAAAAAATTACCGTTTCCTTCAAAAATACTAGTCTGTCGGAACACTTGTCGTACATTCAAAAGTGCTAGTGACGTCTCTCAAAAATCCAGAAAAGGAGGCGGGGAGCTTGGTTTTGTTACGCTAAAAGGATGCTGACAGAAGTAGTGGAGATGGGTTTTGTTATCGTGGAGAGGAAGGAGAAAGAGAGGCAGGGAGCGGTCGAGACTCCAAATCCAGAAAACCGAAACCCTTCTCCTCCACTCAAAATGAGAGAGAGAGAGAGCGCACGTGCACGACGGTCGAAGCCCCGAGCCCGAGAAACGAAGAATCCTTGTTAGGTTACGCGTAGTCTTCTTCTAGCTATAAGCTGCTGTGGGAAACAAAAGCGGGACTGAGGGAGCGAACTGCGAACTGCGAACTGCGAACAGCGAAGCTGTTTTTCACCTATTTCCCTCGTTGGTCGACTGGTGGTGGTGGACGCGAACAGCGAAGAATCGTCGCCACCGGAGGTCGACTGCGAACAGCAAACTGCAAACAACGAAGTGAGAAAAAAAGCCCCAAGTACGACGGTCGACAGCATCGTGCTAGTGGTGGATGAGGTAAACTCCTCGCCTATTTCCCTCGATGAAGGAAGGGCGTACAGTTTTACTTCCAAAAAACTGAAGTTGTTTTTCACTGCAAGATCGATGTAAATCCTGACATATTTGCAATTTTACATCGATCTTAAGGGTCTTTTTACGATGCCTCCAAACGCATGCAATTGTGAACCGAGATGCAATAATGCATTGAACCGGTATTTACACTCCTTCCAAACGCAGCATTGCTGTTTAGCCATGTAAACATTTTTCAATGCCACATCAACGTATTTTTGTTAGCACTAGTAGAAAAAACAGGAAAATACCAAAAGGGTGTTACCTTTCTTGATTTTTAAGGCATGGTCCAACAAAACATTTTTCAGAAAAAAATGATTTATCAAACAATAGGTATTTTCTTAGAAAATGAATTTCTGATGTGGCACCGTTTTCTGGGAATACGACGGGACAAGTTCCCCACGAGGATCCATTGTAAACTAATTAAAAATCTCTGGTTAGACATATTCTTGGCCTATAGCTCCGCTTTTAACGGGTATAATATATTGACCTCATTGTCAAGTCAGGGATCCGTGGCGCAATGGTAGCGCGTCTGACTCCAGATCAGAAGGTTGCGTGTTCGATTCACGTCGGGTTCAATCCTGGGTTTGTGTTTTTTTTCCTTTCGTTTTGGTCAAGGTTTTTAAAATCAAATCGGACACTGAACTGGTCAGGGGTCCGATTCCTGGGTCAAACGGTCCGACCGTCCGAATCAAACGAACAGTTCGTTGTAAAAAAAAAAAATAAAAAACAGTCAAAATCGTTGAACGGTTTGAACGATTCAACTGTCCCGGTTAGCTGTCTGTTAATCAAATCAATGTTAATTTTTTGGAAAAATTTTGGTTTTGGAGAAAAATGGAACTAGTCACCTGTCTGGTCCAATTTTGAAAACCATGGTTTTATTGAGGTTTCACCTCACCCATAAACTCTAAGGCGGTGTCTAGGATCGATGTTGTTTCTTATAGACGTTGCTGCACAAGTAGGGTGTGAACGGTATTCAAAAATTTGATTTCAAATTCGAGATTTGACATAATCAAATCGGATTCGGATAATTCGAATATCTAATTGGTCAAATTCGGATATGACCTGATTTGATTCGATAAATATCCGAATTCAACCGATTATTTAATTTTTATATATAATATAAAATATTTAAACGTCTAATATAATTTATATATATTATATAATAATTAAATTATATGAATAATTTATATATTTATAAACTTTATAAAAATAAAATATTTATTTTATATTTATTAATTACCTAAAATAAGTCATTAATCGAATTCGAATTTAATCAAATATTTAATTGGATTTGAATTTGGATAATAATTTTCAAAATCCGTCGAATATCAAATCGAATTCAGATATTGCTTGATCCTATTCGAATTCAATCCGTTTACACCCCTATGCACAAGCACGTTGTTTTTTAAGGTTTTCTATTTGATGTTTAGCCACATAGGTGTTTTTCAATGCCACATCAGCATACTTTTTCTAGGAATGGTAGAAAAAACAGGAAAATACCAAAAATGGTGTTTTCTCATATCATACCTTTCCTGATTTTTAGGCATGATCTAAGAAAACATTTTTTTTAGAAAAAAAATAGTTTATCAAACAGCAAGTGTTTGACCTCGACTCTGGTCGGGGATTCCTATTAATCTCCATCCCTGACCTGATGGGGTCAGAGAAGTTGGGGGGATTCCTATTAATCTCCATCCCTGACCTGATGGGGTCAGAGAAGTTGGGTACCCATCGGGGATGGGAAAAATTGACATCCATACTCATGAAGACTTCAAAGTTATGAAATTACCCTTATAACTTCTTAGGACATTTTCAGTATAATTCAAAATGTTAGATTTGCCCTTCTAGATTTCAGTAGACCTAACATTTTTATAGAGGTTCAGTTTGGAAAGAATAAAAACTGAGTTAGAATAAAATTACGTTATTCTTGTCAATCTGCTTAAAGCTCTTTTGGGGGCATTTTAATAAATTTCCCTCTAATTGATAACATAAGAATAAAATGGGTGCTTTTGAAAACAGTTAATGCATTAGGCCAACGTTTTCATCCAAGACAATAATAAAAGGGAAGTAACTGCAGGTTTTTCAATACTATAAGGGAATTTCTTATGAAAGTAAAACCTTAGGGAGAGTTTTTATGAAGGTCAGAAACCACAAAGTAGATTTTTATATTTTACCCCAAAAAAAATCCATTACTCGGGATCTGCTACCACCAAACTGTTCCCACACCTCTACAAAATAAAACGGCTGTGGGAACAGCCTGTTGGTTGCATATCCGAAAGCGTAACATACCAAAAATTTTAAAATAAATTGTTGAAACATACCCTCTAAAGGTTTAGATTGTTGCTAAAATCTCCCTTAAAATTTGGTAATTATAATCGCTTCCCTTGAACTTTATAACCATTGAATTCATGTCAAACTGTAAATCCAAGTCCAAAGTGTTCGCCGGATTCGAATCTCAATCACACAGGACAGGCCCTCATTTGTGGGTGCCAAAATTTTGTTTCATACACCAGAAATTATCAAAGAAACGGAGAGATCTGAACGGATTATTTCTCTCAAATACAAGTAAGGAGTTAAGTAAACCAAGATAATGGGCTTGATTGGTGTCTAGTTAGTTGGGCCAAATCATGGGCTACACCATTAAACTTTCCACTAATAAGGAAGTAAAGAATAGAAACTTCTGAGTTTCTATAAAGAAGTAAGGAGTTCAATTTGTACTCCTTTCCAAACTGAGCCTTAAATATTCAATCCTTTCTATAATACTAGCTGGACCTTCCAAATCATCTAATGCACACCAATGATATCCATTCATTGGTGTTCCTTTTGATGGAGCCACACTTGACTCCATTAATAGTTGAAGCTCTAAATCGATTGCAGAAACCTCTTAATCAGCCTCTTATAGCCTTTCTTCTGACAAGTTCAAAACAAAACTTGTTAAAGTTCACTACAATTCTTTAAACATTTCAATAATACTTGATTCGGTCTGTTTGCATTGCAAATTTGCATTTTCATTTGCTTTGGAGCAGAAGTATGAAAGTGCAAATGCTTTGGCTGCATATTTTGATTTTTTTTTTCAGATTTTGACTTATTATGTTTGTTTGCATTGTAGATGAAGTGAAACAAAACATGAAACAAAGCAAAAGCAAAGCACAAATACCAAGTGAACCAGAATTTGCATTTTTCTCATTACCAGTCTCATACGTTTGTATTGATGCAAATAAAATTACACTTCAAACAAATAGAGTAAATATATTAATAAGATTTCCATGATGTCTCAGCATCTCTATCCCAAAAATTGGGTTTGGTTCATTGCCAACCCGTTTTACAAAAACCACAACCCAACGTGGCCCAAATAAAGTATGTTTCAGAAACCTAGCTTGGCTCTAGCCTAGTAGGAACTAGCAACAATACAATTAACTGAAGGTGAAAGATAAACTTTAAAATTTAAAATAAAAAATGTTTTATCAAATGACATTAAGGTTGTGTTTGGTTGCAGAGATGGTGTTTTCAGATTCTTGGTGAAATGGTATGCTTGCATGTGAAACACAATGGTTACAAATACCATGATAATTAAGAAATAGGAGTGCAAGTCTGGACTGGGTTAGGTTGAGTTCAAGCTAACCCTAACCTAAGCTGAGTTGTTGAATCCTTAACCCTGACTTCATTTTGCTAAAATTATCTTTCTTTTCGGACCTGCTCAGTGCCTCAACCCTAATTCTAACCCAACCCAACCTAAATCTTTTGGGTTGGATTCAAGCTAATTGCACCTTAGAGAAACATTTTTGGCTCCTACCCAGTTCGAGGACATGCATCCAACTAAATGTCAGAGTTTAAAGTATAGGGTTTAAGGGTTTAGGGGTTTAGAGTTTAGAGCATGGTATGAGTGAAGCAAATCCTTATTGGTTATGATTCCATATGAAATAATGAAATTATCACTTGCAAATCCCTATTGGTATGAGTGAAGCATGGTCTAGTCTTAGCACAATTTAGAATTTAATAGATTATACAACAAGAATTTTTAATAGACTTGTCAAATTCAGACTTTAGAATTTAAAATGTGAACGGTATTTGTATTCATGAACTGAGAAAAATGCAAATTTTCATCTAATTTTGTTTTGGGTTTTACTTTATTCCATTTCATGTCTAAATTTACTTTATTTAAATTGCAATCAAATAAAATAAGCTAAAACTTAAAACAAAAATAGGTCAGAATTTACACTCAGATCATTTGCACTGCAATAATTTTTCAACAGTGCAAATTTATTTGCATTGCAACCAAACACAGCCAGGTCCACCATTTACGATGAGGGTGTAAATGGATCGAATCCAATTTGGATAGAATTGGGATACGGTATATCTGATTTCAATTCATTAAGAAAAATATCTGAATTCGATTTGATTCTGATGGATCTAGTTCGAATTCCATTTGATTAAATAATCCAATTATTGGATTAAAACCCAATTTGATTCAATTCTCAAGAGGAAGAAAGTTTAAATTTTAAAAGGGATCTTACATCATCCAATTGAAAGAAAAATGCAAAAGAAGTATATTCATAGGAAATAGTAGAACAATCAAACCCTAAAAGTGGCAATAATATGAGTATGGCTTTCAGCATCCGATTGCTGAGCAACAATCTGAGTCTAAAAACTGAAAACAAGAAGGAAAAAAGTGTCATAAAATACAGACCAGAGAGACCTGGCAACATGTGTCGGACCGGCGGTAGCCAGTAGACAAATTATTATTTTTTTTCTTTTTTGGGTAGAAAAACTGATTCAATAAAACAGATAAGCAAAACAAGATACAAGGCGGACCAAAAGCAACCACAGCAACACTACACACGAATTGAACTAAAGAGAAATTAACAGAGAAAAACAAACTACACACCAAACTAACCGAATAAAGAACAAAAACAACAAAAGAAACATCAACAGGTATTAAAATACATATAAAAATGCAAGTATTAAAACCATAGACACAAATTGCAGGTATTAAAAACAAATGGATCCCGATCAACAAATGCAAAATTGTTTTATTTCAAGTTTTAGCATTCATGGTGTGTGTAAAATTCTGTAAAATGTATCTGTTCTAGCTTTCAAGTTAAAATGTGTAGGTGGAGAGAATGGTCAATTCCCGTAGTCTGGTTTAGATAGAAATTGGAATGAAAATTAAAATCAGCAAGAATGAGATTTTATTCCCAAAGAATTGGCAGAAAATGGCACATTTCCTCAACTGGTGGAATGCCATTCTAGCCAGAATAGGAATGGGGTTTCGATTCTGTTCAATCAAACGGTTGGAATTGGAATAGCCCATTTAGATTCTGATTCCAGATCCCTATTCCCGTGAGCCAAACGGGCCTAAGAACTATGCAGGTTCTATTGTCTAGCAGATGAGGCCGGCAAATTGCAAATCTATAAAGGAGGGCAGAATCTGGAAAGCTCAAATGTGCAATCTCAAATTGTCCACCCATGAACCCATGCAGTGAACAATTCCATGGCTGTATTAATATAGGCATTTGGCACCAGAGCGTTTTACAGGCGTTCAGTTTTACAAACTCGCCACATCGTGTTTGGTAATCTGTTTTTTTGAATAGTTGAAATTGATGATTCTTAAATCATCTTGGTGATCTTGAATCCTGTAGCACGTTGAAATTTGAAAACTCTGATATCTTTTTGAGATGTCATACAGTTTAAACGCCCAATTAGAAGATAACATCTCAACGTGCATTGGGAACATCTTCCGAAGTTGTGGGTGAGAGATGTTCCCAATACACGGTTGGGAAATGCTGTGGGGTGCAAATGTCAATTCCCCAATTAACTAAAATCTGTATCAAATAAATAAATATTGGGTTTTTCAAAACAATAGGTGAAATGAAACACTTGTAAATAGGGGTGGCAAATGGGTGGATTGGGTAAGGGTTGAATACCAATCCACCCATATTGACCCACTTGACCCATCCATATTGACCCATAACCACCCTCACCCATACTAACCCACCTACCCTCACCTATAAATATAAAAATGGGTCGGGACGGCCTGTATACCTGAAATAATAACTTTTGGGAGAATAATCTCTCTCATGACTATCATGTGACAAAAACGAGTCAGGTCAACTCGTATACCCAATAATGCAAAAATTATAGATAAAAGTAGAAAATAGTAGAAAATTCAGAACTTTTGTAAAAAAAATATGCAAAAAAACCAGAAAATTCATGGAAAACACCAGAAAAATGCAAAAATTATGCATTAAAGCACCAAAAAATTGTAGAAAATGCAAAAAAACAATGCATAACTTTTATAAAAGTGTTTTCGTAAAAGTTGTTTCATGAAAGTAATTTTATAAAAGTGCTTTTATGCTTTCATAAAAGTACTTTTATAAAAGTGCTTCATGTAAAAGTGCTTTTATGCTTTCATAAAAGTGTTTTCATAAAAGTACTTTCATATAAGTGCATTCATGTAAAAGTACTTTTGTAAAAGTGCTTTTATGCTTTCATAAAAGTGTTTTTGTAAAAGTACTTTCATAAAGTGCTTTTGTGTAAAAGTGCTTTAAGTACTTTCATAAAAGTACTTTTATAAAGTGCTTTCGTGTAAAAGTACTTTTATAAAAGTGTTTTTGTGTAAAATTGCATGTGAAAATAAAAGTTAATAAAATCTATTTTATTTCACTTTTAATCTCAAAATGAAATGTGGCATGGTGGTTTTGAATTGTAAAGAGATATAGATATGTTAGGAGGTCTGAGTTTGAATCACTTTAACTACTGTTTTTTTGAGATTTGGCAAATATAGATAGAGTTGACTGTGACCCAACCCATCCTGACCTATGCAACCCAACACATCATGACCCTAATGGGTACCCTCAACCCAACCCTCCTTGACCTTTTCCACTGACCCTAATGGGTTACTTGACTCATATTCACTTGCCAATAGATTGGGTGGGTATGAGTGGGTTCCAAGGTGGGTGGTTCAAATGGGTTGGGGTCAAGATTACCAGCGCTACTTGTAAATCAAAAATGCTTGTGAAAAGGCTATACCAAACACCCGAATAAAGCTTGGGTGCCCCCCCCCCCCCCCGCTATAATTAGCTAGGATTAACTGATGTTGGGACTTGCATTTGGTAGAGAGCTGAATATCAACGAAAGACTAAGACCCATAGTTTTTTTACTTGGAAAAATACTCTAATGTAAATAGACTCAATTCACATACCCAAACCAGATATCTCATGCATAGCAATAGTTTCTGAACAAATAATCTAATTATTAAATTGAACTGAATCCAAGATTTAGATTATTTTATTGCGTATTGTCATGACACAGGCTTAGCCTTAGCTATGCTTGGTGGGCTTAGGTTGAGTGGTTGGTAATACTATAAATATGCCAATATGATTTTTCGGAAAAGTGATGTTTTCTACTAGTAGACCTCCAAAAGTTTAACATACTCTTTGAGCGGTGGTTGACTTCCTTGGGTGCCTAACCTTGGCACTCCATAGACCAACATCCCTTGCGGGGCGCCCCTGATTAATGGCTAGCATGGCTACCAGGGTTCTTCATGGGCACATGTATGCTTATGGGGACAATGCATGGACTGACACTGTGCAATGCACATCGAAGGGAGGCTTTCCATATGAGTTTGGCCCAAGCATGTCCCTACACCTCGCTAGACCCATGAATAAGCTAATCGAGCTACCCCATTGCCTACTATGCATGGGTGTGTTCTTAGGCCCTATGGTTGCCTTACATTATTGGCACAACAAGCGCCCCACATCCTCGGCACAACATATGCCTCACATCATGGCGAACCCCCTTTGGCACATAAGAGGCCCCTCCCATGGACCAACAAAAATCACAGAGAGCCTCGATCATGAGACATGAGGTAATGATCCATCCAGTGCCTACACATGGCCCTTTCATCACATACATCAGGCTTGTCTTGGCCGCACATGGCTTGGACGCCACATGGGTTTCTTCCATTGCAAACCTAACCCCGTGACAATATGCTATTTTACTAACTAGGAATTGTCACTCTCTACTCATTAAAGAAAAACCTTTTGCCAAAAAAATAAAAATAAAAATGAACACAAACCAAAGAGAGCTTACAATCGATGGACTTCAATTAATTGAATTTTCAAACTAGAAATTTTCAACTTGATTTGGCATGAGAAATATTGGATTATTTGAATAGATTCTACCATGGTTGAGAAACTAGTCGATTATACTTTCAATTAATCCTCTTAGTTAATGAAACTAGTATTAGGTTATATTAAATTTTTGGGAAAATTGTAAATTAATACCCTGTATTTTAGGTTTAGTCTCACTTTGGTTCCTGAACATCAAAATGTGTCAATCTAGTCATTAAATGGTATGTGAAAAGATACAAAAACCCTTTGGGTGTCATTTTTTTATCAACCATCCAAATTCCCTTTTCCTGAGAAGCCTAGCCCTCTCTTTTCTTTTCTCATCTCTCTTTCTCTAATCCCTGTTTCACATCTGTTCGATAACCAACAATCCAACCTGATATAGGTGCGTATGGCAAGGCCTAGATGGCACCATGTGGAATCGGCCGGATGAGATCCTGGTCGTTCATCTCTAACTGCCTCCAACCACTCCATGGTAAGGTAAAATATAAAAGGGAGTGCCTAAATTCAAGGTAAAGCATCTTGCTCACTCTTGCCCTCTAGCTTTCCTGCTCTCGAGTAACCTTGTCTGAGCCCTCGTTTCAAGCTTAGTCCGACCCCTCTCAAGCACTTGACTAACTTAACCATCGGAGTCTCTGCCCCTGGGATAACACCTAGGGCCTTTGACGTGCGTTCTCTTCTTATTCTTAGGTTGGACACATTAGTCTCGACTAGAAGCAAAGTTACCTTGTTGCCCTTGGCCCCGTCCTAGGCAACAACAATGGCACCATCAGTGGGAACCGTTCTTAAGACTTTCCCTAAGAAAACACTTAACTCATACAACTAAGCTTCTAAAATGGCTGACAAACAAGATAATAATCAAAATGATCAGAACCTTGTCACCTTGGACTAATTTAAACTAGTCCTCGACAAATTGGACAACATAACTCAGAGACTGGACAAGGTGGGGTGCCCAATAGGAGGCCGCTCGCATGGTGGCTGATAACTCTGCATTTTGATGCCTTAAGGGCATCAATTCAATGGTATTTTTGGCCTTAAAGTAGTCAAAGTGCATCATTTTCCCAGTTAAAATCAATTATGTGACCTCTAAAGGTCTTTATGCAAATTATGTAGAAAACTAGGAAGTTTTCATGACTGAAATGCAGATTTTGGGAAGCTAGTGTGAAGTCTAGTTGAGAAAGGGGGTGTTTTTGTAAAGAACTAAGAAGAGGAGGGCACCTCCTATCTTTTAAACCCAGTTGAAGCCCATCCTATTGTATTACCATGCTCCCCTCTCATTAGGAAACTCTAGAGAGCCTTTTTAACCTAATCTTTTCCTCCTTAGCTAACCCTAGCCACCCCAGATGTAAAATCTCCATTATCCACTCCTAATCTCCGCCATCCATTTTAGGGCTCTCCTTTCTAGCTTCTAAACCCTAGAGTGACACCTATTTTGCTAATCCTCATCATTAAATCTCAGCCACTCCCTCCATCCTATATCCCAACCATTCAAGTTAGGGCACCATATATTCTTTTAATCTTAACCCTTCAACCCTAGATGTTCTAATCTACACCCTCCATTTCTGGGCACCAAAATCTCAGCCCTACATAATATTGGGTGCCCTCTTCTTCCATTTTCAGCCATAGGATCACCCCAAAACCATCTTAGCCATCCATTAGAAACCCTAGGGCATCCCTAACTTTGCTAAATCCCAGCTGTTGCCCCCATCGTTCTCCCCATTTCCAGTTGTGTCCACCTTTCTCTATAAGAAGGGTCCTAGGGGCCCTATAGAAGGGGTTGGTCAATTCACCCAAGTAAGAAGGAAGGCTGATCTTGAGAAGTTCAAGGGTAGAGGAAGAGGAAGATGCCCAAGCAAGAGGAGGGGTTCCCACTTGCAGTTCAAATCAGATCCCAACCAGTCTCTTTAGTTTTAGTTTTAATTTTTGTTCTTGCATTTCCAATTCCATTTCTTTCTTTCTACAATTTATTTTCATTCCGTTTAATCTTTGTTTTCTTTTCTACAGATATGGAATTCGGCCAAGTAAGACAGAAGGTCTAGCTCGAGAAGTTCGAGGGTCAAAGGAGAGATCCGAAGACTGCAACCTCTGATCGGATTTTCAAACATTTTTATTTCATTCCTGTTATTTATTTGTCTTAGTTATTTATTTATTCTTATGTAGTTGTTATTTTGAATGTGATTTTAATGAATTCCATTTTTAATTAATTAATTTTTTATTTCTACAACTCCACTTGCGTTCTCTTCTCCCGGATCTAAGTACATAATTATTTTTCCCTCGCTTCCCTATGGATACAACCCATTCTCATCACTTTACTACGTTAGTAGTTGTTTTAGAATCAGAATAAAATTATAAATGTTTAAACTGGTGTTCTAAAGTGTTTAACGACACGCTTTTGGACACACCAAGTTTTTGGCGCCGTTGCCGGGGAAGCACGGAGAAAATTTTTTATTTGCTTTGTCTGGATTTGTTTCATTATTTTTTCTTTTTCGTTTTATTAATTGATCTGTTATCTTAGTTTAATTCTTGTTTCTCTTTGATTCTTCAGGACGGAATAGCAAAAGGTGGGGTACTAGAGCATTGTGGGACTACGGGACGGAAGAGAAGAGAAGAGAAATTGGATTGTGTTTCTGGTGTAATCGTTCCATTTTATTTTTAATTTTCTTATTTTTATTTTCAAACTCTTTTTTTGATAGAATAGTTATTTTTTAATTTTTAATTAATTTCTTTTTTTCTAGATCTGATTTATTTTTTAGTATTATTTTGCTTCTAGATTTATTCTTCTTTCTTTATTTTAATTTCTTGTTCGATTGCTTTTTTTTGCTTTATTAGGTTTGTGTTTTTCTTTTATTTCACATTTATTTTTTTTTTATTTTATTTCATTTTTTTCTTGCAACATAATTTTCTTTTTTTTATTTTCTTTTCGGTTTAAAATTTGGACTCACTTTTTTCTTTTATTTCAGATAAAAAAACATAAAAAAAAAACAAAATAAAAGAAATAAAAAATTTTCGTTTATTTTATTTTATTTTTGCAGCATATTTTTTATTTTAGTATTAATTTTTAGATTTGTGTTTTTCTTTTTTTTTTTAATGAAAAAAATATAAATAAAAAAATTCAGTATATTTTTTTCTTTTGTTTATTTTATTTTTGGTTTAATTTTTTTATTTGTATTTTTTTCTTTTATTTTATCTATTTCTTGCATAATTTTCTTTTTGATCATTTTATTTTTAGTTTAATTTTTAGATTAGCAATTAGTTTGTTAGAATTTATTTTTGGTAGTTGTTAATTCTGTTTAGCACAATTAATTATTGTTTTATTTTCTGTTTGCAATAGTCGATGGGTGAGCAACCCTCCGTCGAAGACATCCTGCCTACAAAACCAAAGGGAAGATGATCCAACTAGGTCCCATGACAACTACTTGGACCGCAACCACTACCACTGTGCAGAGAGCAACCGAGACGAAGGTGGGCGCTCTAGTCACTACAATCCTCCTCCAAGGGTTGGGGGCCAATGCTATGCCTCTCCCCCACCAGTATTAAACCTCTACGATCTCCCCAACGACCACCAAGCCCGAAAAGCCCAAGACGTGTCGGCGTCCGAGAACTTAGGGAACTGGGCCGACCCGTTCCATGTTAGAGAAAACCAAGACGAGGTGCAAGCATCCATCAATCGATGTCTTGGTGACCTTCAAGCGTAGATTGGTGCCATTCAAGACGAGATCTGACAGGTGAAGGAGGGTCGAGGTGATGTCTCCACTAATCAAAACCCCTCGTCAACCTGGATGGATGCCATTACTAACTCCATCACCACAGAGCTGCACCCACCTCATTTCAAGGCGCCCACTTTGGAAATGTATGATGGAACCACCAACTCAGACGACCACTTGGAGAGCTTCCAAGCACTCATGCTTCTCTATGGGTATTCTAACACCCTGATGTGCCGAGCTTTTCAAGTAACTTTCAAGGGAGCAGTACGCATATGGTTCTCTACACTCCCCCCTTAGTCCATCAACACTTGGGAGCAATTTTCTGACCTCCTCCTCTCCCACTTCATCAATAGCCGACGGTGCTAGAAGACCGTCATGTCCCTTATGTCAATCAAGCAAAAGCGGTGAGAAAGCCTCCAATCTTACGTCAACCATTTCAAGAAGGAAGAGGATGAAGTTTGAGACCTCGATCCCTCGATCTCCATGCATGCCCCAATCAACGGCCTTCGACTTGGACCCCTCAAATGGTCCATCTCTAAGACGCCACCTAATAACAAGGCAAAATTCTTGAAAAAGGCGTAGAAGTACACTACCGCTGAAGAGGCTGAGGTCAGTGAACGCCTCCATGAACTTGAGGCCAACCCTAATCGAGGGGCCTCCGAGAAGAAGAGGAAGGAAAGAGACGGCTGCGATGAAGAGGAACCCTAAGAGGGGTAATCTGAAGAAATATTACAAGCACCACAATAGCACTGGCCACGACACTGAGGACTGCTACGGGCTCAAAAATAAGATCGAGTCCCTCATTCGCCACGGTCACTTGAAAGAGTGTGGGGGCGACGTTGGCTCCTCATCCTCATAGCAACAACAGTAGCAGTAGCAACAGCAGCATCACACCCTTGGCCAGAAAGGCGTATGCTAGGAAACTCAGCATCCAGGGCCTAGCACCCAAGAAGCCGAAGCCAGACAATGTCATCTCCTTCTTGGATGATGACCTGCAAGGGGTCTCGGTGCCCCACGACGACGCGTTGATTGTGTTCATGACCATCGCCAACTACATGGTGAAGAGGATACTTGTAGACAACATCTCTTCAATAGACATCATCTTCTACGACACCTTCTAAAAGATGAAGCTGACACCAGTCCGGCTACAGCCGGTCGGCATGCCATTGGTCGGCTTCTCTGGAGCCGTCGTCAAGCCAGAAGGAAGAATCACCCTAGCAATCACAATAGAGACAAAACCTCGATAGGTGACCAGGATGACCAAACTCTTGGTCGTGAAGATAGGATCCCCGTATAATGCCATCATTGGGAGGCCGACTCTTCATGCACTCAAGGTGGCCATTTCATTATATTACATTGCAATCAAATTTCCCACTGAGCATGGAGTCAGTCATCAGGGGAAATCAATAGACAGCTAGACATTGCTATGTGGAAGCACTAAAAGGAAAAAATAAAGAAGCTTTATCGTTGGAAGGGCTCAACCTTAGGGATGAACTAGTGAGTCGAGGACAACCAGTCGAGGACCTCGTCTTAGTTCCCCAAGATGAGGCCGATCCTAAGAAGATGGTGCATGTTGGGTCCCAACTTTCTCAAAACTAATGCCAACGTCTTTGCTTGGTCTTTCGATGACATGCCAGGAATTGACCCCTCGATCATTACTCATAGGCTAAGCGTGGACCCAAGTTGTAGGCCAGTTCGATAGAAAAATATGAACTTTGCACCAGAGCATTGGAGAGCCATCGGAGAAGAGGTAGACAAGCTACTCGATACCGACTTCATTTGATAGGGTATAAGGATCGACCACCTCATCGAGGCCACTATAGAGTACAAGTTTCTAAGCTTCATAGACACCTTTCCTGAATATAATCAGATCAAGATGTACCCCGAGGACGAGGAGAAGACCTCGTTCATTACTGAGCATGACACCTACTGCTATAAGGTCATGCCCTTTGGATTGAAGAATGCTAGAGCCACCTACCAATGGCTAGTGAACAAAGTCTTCAAGGACCAAATGGGAAGGAACGTCGAGACCTATGTAGACGACATGGTGGTGAAAATCCTGAAATCTGACAAGCACACCTTGGACCTCGGCGAGACCTTTGTGGTGCTGAGAAAGTACAACATGAAATTGAACCCTAGCAAGTGTGCCTTCGGCGTCACATCGGGCAAGTTCTTGGGTTTCGTAGTCACTCAGTGGGGCATAGAGGCCAATCCAAAGAAAATACAGGCTATACTTGACATGGAGCCACTTCGATCCATCAAGGAGACACAAAAATTGATCGGCCAAGTGGCTGCCCTTAGTCGACTCAATTCAAAGTTGACCGACCGTTGCATACTCTTCTTCCGAGCCATCAAGATGTTGAAGTACTTCCAGTGGACTGAAGAATGCTAGAAAGCCTTTGACGAACTGAAGTCCTACCTCACCTCGCCCCCTCTACTCGCACGACCCCTTTCGAGAGAAACCCTGCTCTTGTACCTCTAGGTCGGGGACGAGGTCGTCAACTCTGTTTTGTTACAAGAAGATGAAGGAGTGCAAAGGCCGATCTACTATGTCAATAAGGTCCTCTATATTGGTCTACTATGTCAATAAGGTCTTCTATATTGCCGAGACCAGATACCCCGAGGTCGAGAAGCTAGCCTTTGCATTAATGGTTTCGGCCAGGAAACTTAGGCCCTACTTCCAAGCTCATAGCATCACAGTATTGACCAACCAACTCCTCAAGTCTGTACTCTCCAAGTCAAAGACCTCGGGTTGACTAACCAAATGGGTCATTAAGTTGACTGAGTTCGACCTACACTACTGGCCAAGACTTGCTATCAAAGAACAAGCCCTAGTAGATTTCTCAGTGGAATGCACTTTCAGCAAAGACCTCGGCCAAGAACCCGACAAGGATGAGGGACCTCGGCCGATTTAGAGACTGTTTGTAGATGGATCTTCTAATACCAAGAAAAGCGGAGCAAGCCTCATACTTCTCATCTAGGATGACAATAAGGTGGAATACGCACTATGGTTTAGCTTCTCTACCTCCAATAATGAAGCCAAATACGAAGCCCTTCTCGTCGGACTACAGCTTGAGTTTCCGAAAACCTCGGCCACCTTCTTCGAACTCATCTCAAGTGTCATGACCTTCCTGACCTAATTAACACCAGCACTCCTTGTTACTATCCAACCAACATCGCAAGAACAGACGTCATTCGTCCTATCAATCAAATGCCTAAAAGATGAAAGATTAACTCTGAACTCTGAACTGTGTAAAAGCAAAATTGGAAGATGAGGAACGACCACCCCAAGAACAATCTTTTTCCGGGATTGTATTCATTTAACGAATAATCAGCAAGACAAATAAAGAAACAAGAACAATCTTGAATCAAATTCCGAGACAATTAATCAGGAATTTTCAAATCGCAGACATATTCCCAAGAAATTTTCAAACTCATCATCACTTCAAACGAAGTTCTTCTAGACTCAAGAATCTTAAAATTCAAAATCTCAACATGCAAAAGAACAAAAAAGGATTTGATTTTACATCCAATTACCTGTGGGAGATGAGGAGACGGTTGCGTAATCAAATGTACTTTGGACTTCTCGGCTGCAATTTTTAAGCAAATATCAGTCAAGCGCAGAGAGAGAAGAGAGAATGGATACCTTTTGAAATAGCACTTGTTGCAAAATGCTTGTTTATCAGCTCCACAAACTTGGATGCCTTGGCCTCCCTATCTTGGGATCATTACTGGAAAGATGAGGAAGAAAAATTCGATAGCTGTTGTGCTGAGAATGAAGAATGGAGGGACATGGAGGAAACCAAAACTTACTGGAAATGGGTTCGTTATTATTGTTGTCATGTTTGCTCCCACACTGAGGTTTAATGGCTGCGAGCATTATCATTCCTTTGCAAAGTTTTATCTAAAACTTATACATCTGTTTCATCTTCTTCATAAACAGTGTCTTATTTTGAAGCGTAATTTTGATATTTTCAAAGATTTTAAATCGTCATTTGATGCCAGGTGATACACATAATTGACGGAACGGTGAATACTAAGTTCATACATTTTGAATGTTTAGATAGTGGGTTATCATGTTTTGAAGATTAGAGACCAATCGAGACTAGACTCAAAGTATAGGGTATTAATCTGAAATTTTCCTTTAATTTTTTTTATTTTATTTTCTATCAGTTAAATTAAGTTGTTGGCAACCTTGGGCAACGGCCAGTAGAAAAACAAACAATCCACTTGAACAATTTCTTGCTTTCAGTCCTTTATCTCTGGTTTCCAGCAGCATGCCATGTAAGTAGGGGTGTTTACAGTTCAGTTATTTTTTAAACCAAACCGATATTACTGGTTTCTGGAAAACAGGTAACCAAAACTGAACCAAAGTCAGTTAACCGTTGGTTCAGTTTACCAGATTTTTGGTTTTTTATATTTATAATATATATTATAAAAAATATATATAATAAAAACTAAAAATATATATTTTTGTATAATGAATATTTATTAATTTATAATATATAGAAAATGCAAATAAAATATATAGAAATATATGTATGCCAAGTGATTCGATTAACCTCCGATTTTCTATATTGGTTAATCAAAATCGAACCGATACTTTCAATTTTTTAAAAGTACCAAACCAACTGGTTCTGTTAATAAGATTTTCGGTTCGATTTTGATTGATTT
The DNA here is from genome assembly GCF_055504915.1 of Nelumbo nucifera. NCBI lineage: Eukaryota > Viridiplantae > Streptophyta > Magnoliopsida > Proteales > Nelumbonaceae > Nelumbo > Nelumbo nucifera. The sequence goes on along the minus strand of NC_142650.1, from coordinate 67,984,595 downwards.
TTTGGTTCAATTAAGTTTTTCGGTTTTTACATCGTAGGATTGGTTGCCGGAGACCAGCAACCTGAACACCTCTGAGAATACCCTAATCAACTTTAGCTGTTTAACGTCATTTGAAAAGACGACTTGAATGCCGTCTAGGAAGTCCCTATTCAGTTTTAACCCTCTAAACATCTTTCTCGTCTCATGACTCGAAACAAACCCATGAAAAACGAATTTGAAAGAAACAAGCAGAGCTTCATTGTTTTTTGTTGGTAAGAAATAAAAATGTCTTATTTTAAAGTTTCTTTTACTTTTAACTTTTTTATTTTGAAAATGGGAAGGAATACAGAGGGAACACCCAACCTCCTTGGGTTCAAACCAAGGTTTTAAAACTGTTGATTCAGACAATTGAACCGTTCAACCTGAAAACCGTTCAGGTCATTGGTTCCATTTTGACCCTGAACCATTATTTTGAAGAAAATCGTTAAAATAGTCAAAAAACCATTAACCCAAGAGATCTAAACATTGAACCATTCAACCCGATTGATGGTTCCTGGGTTGTATTCAGACTAATTTAAATTAGTTTAAAATAAAAATTGAAAAAAAAAATAGAAAAGGACTTCCACACCCCATACTTTGGTTCGATTGTTCCAGTCAAAACTAGATAAGGTTTTTTTGGACTTTTCAATTTTCCCATTTTGATTGTCATGGCTTTTATTTGATTTCTATAATAAAGAAAAAATAACAATCTTATAAGTGAACAAGTACAGAGATCACTTTGACTTCTAAGAGATCAGAAGAATGGTTCGATTGATGATATAAAAAATAAAGCTAACTATGCAGAAACCTGGGAGTCCAGAGAGTCAAAGAGATGAAAAAGATCTAAAAGGAACATGGCAATCGATGCTAAAATGACCTCCTTTTCTGTTCTTCTCACTTGAGCCAGCCACCGGCACCTCTTATTCTCTTCTTCTCTACTGAACCAACCAACTGCCCTTTTTGCACAATCTCACACCTACCCCTCAATCTCCTATAATGGTTAAGATGCAAAATCTACTATAAATTTAACTTCACCAGTTTGATCCACTCAAATCAGATGGTTGAACCATGACTAGAAACCACAGGCCAAAGTGATTCTATTTCCGAGTGGGTTTTTAAACCCTTGGTTCAAGCAATCCTTTTTAGTTCGAGTCCAATCTAACACCGGACAATCCTGGAATACTTGTGATAGCAAAGAAATAGTCATGTTATGAAGGCAATTCATACAAAATTATAGGTAAATAATAAATACACCCCTCCAGTAGAGCATGGATCCTGGTTTACTTATTATAGGTTGTCTACAACGTAGACATAATAAAGAAATATAAAACCAGCTGGCAAGTATACCCTGAATTCTAGTTTTTTTATCTTTAGTTTGTTTGCAGTGGAGAAAGCAAGTTAAAATTAGTTGCAACTATTCCCTGAACCATAAATGCACGTACACTGCAAACAGAGCCCAAGTAGTGGACAAGTAAGAGAGTATCAACCACAACAAGGCTTTCCACCATATAAGATTTAAAGAAGTGTTCTGAATATTAAGTAGCATTGAAGCTGAAACACAAGAATGGATTTGATCATTTGAATACAAAACTTCCTTGCATTTATATACTAACGAAAAATTCCAAAAAACCTTAACGAAAGCATTGTTAACAATATCAATTTCCTGTTCTTTCATGTTCTCTCCCACTCTATCTTCCATTCCTCCATCTAAAAAAAATCATCCATTACCCACTTCATGAGTAGTAGCTAAATGATCCTACTGCTGAGCACACTGTACCCTTTGTGCACCACCATGAACATCCTCATCTTCTTCGTAGGCCTCTTGGGCCTGAGCTTGCTTCCTCCGCATCTCTTCCTCAATGTTGACATCATGCAGCGTTGTCTCCTCACACTCATCCAGCTCCATGTCTGTCAGCTGCTGAGATGTTCTCGGTGGGAGCACGGCTTCCAACGCCTTGCACTGCTCCATGGTCAAAGAGTCCGGGAACTCAACTGTGAAGTGAATGTACAACTTCCCCCTCATGAATGGCCTCTGGTACATGGGCATGCCCTCATCATTGATGGCCTTGAATTGATCTGTCATTAGAATTTAGATTCACCAAAAACATCAATAATCACCACTATCAACTATATTTTCCAAAACTAGCTAAGCTAGAGTCTTCAGAACAAAATACAACCTATAGCTTACCAGGCTTCACTACTTCCCCGGGGCTAGATTTAATGAGGAGCTGCCTGTTATCCAAGTGAGTCAGTACAAACTGGAATCCACACAAGGCCTCAGTTAGAGACAAGGTGTGCTCATAAAAGAGATCATCTCCCTTTCTCTTGAACTTGGGATGTTCTTTCTGCTGCAGAACGAAGACTATATCCCCTGTGATTGTGTCAGGCTGCACAAGAACACCATTCAAGACAAAGTTGAGTCTATAGAGGACAACAAAACAGATGTGCCATGGGCAACAACACTATAATGCACTACATACCGCCTCATCAGCCTCTCCTTGGAACGTTATTCTCTGTCCATTCTGCATACCCTTGTCAACGATGACTTCCAGCACCTTCTTCTCCTGAATAACTTTCTCACCTTTGCACTGTGGGCATCGGTCCTTGTCGTTGATGGTCTCCCCAGTTCCTTTGCACTCATTGCAAGGGTGCTGCATCTGCTGAATCATAGAGGGACCGAGGTGCCTGATGGAAACCTTCATACCAGATCCTTGACAACCAGGACATTTCATGGAAGCACCAGATTTTGATCCTTTCCCCTTACACTTGGAGCATATCACATTCCTGGACAACGACAGCTTCTTAGATGTACCCACGTACAGGTCCTCCAGAGAGACTTTCAGAGGATGGATCACATCCTCTCCCCTCCTCTGCCTCCGTCCCCTGCTGCTACCACCACCTGATCATCACAAAACAACCCCCGTCCAAGTTTAATACGCCAATCAATCAACAGTAATGCTCCACAAACAAATAAAAGATAAACTGAATGAAATATCTCACCTCCAAATGGGTTGCCACCAAAGAAGGACTGGAATATGTCAAATGGGTCATGGCCACCTCCTCCACCCATTCCTTCCTTGAGAGCGTCCTCTCCATACTGATCATATATTTCACGTTTCTCCGGATCGCTCAGAACCTCATAAGCCTGAGCTAACTCCTTGAACTGCAATCACAATAATCCCATACTTTCAAATTTCAGATTCCCAATTCAATTGTAGCATGATGTAAATTACAATCAATATAATAGGTCGAGCATATCAAAAAACAACAAAAAATTCCGGAGTTTATACATTCCAATTCATAAGAAAAACCGCTGAAAAAAAGGCAAAATAGGGTGGAAAACGTCTACATCAATAGAAGGGCACAAATCTACTACCCAGACCCAGGATCAGCGTACCTAACACATACCCGAAAGGGCAACCAGACACGATTTTGCGTCATTGCCAATTTGCCAAACTCATAAATCTTTTTCTAAGCAACAAATCACCCATAAAACGCTGGAATCAATCAGCAAGACTCGATTTTTTTATAGCATTCCCTAATGCAACTAAAAGGAAGGATTCTTTTCAGAAAATATCCAACAACACCATCACGAAATAAACCCTTAAAGATCGTTCTTGTCAAAGCAAAACAAGAACAATTCAAATTGAACAATAAAACAATGAGGAAAAAGAGAAGTCCCATTACACAATACACAAAGATCGGCAACGGAAGAACAATCAATAACACAAATCCATAAACAGCTAAATTTACCTTCTCAGGATCTCCTCCCTTGTCCGGATGATTCTTAATTGCCGCCTTCTTATACGCCTTCTTCAAGTCCTCCGGCGACGCATTTTTCGGGACCCCAAGAATCTCATAATACCTGGTATTATCACTCTTCTTAGGCTGCCTTCCGAACATCTTCCCTCAGTATCAAAATTCCAACAGATATGAAAACCCTTTGCCAAATCAATTGAGAAACCAAAACCAGAAGAACCAAAATCCCTCAGTCTAACCAATAGCTCCGATCGAAATCCTTCACAGTGAAGCTTGCTTGATCTGAGATAGATTCCCCCGTCGAAGCCGAGGAAACCCTAACGAAGATACGAGTCGAGGAACGAGCGAGCGATAACTGGAACCTCGAGAATCGAGAACCACGGGCACGAAAGAATACGAGAGAGAGAATAAGTGGGGTGAATATATACGGGGCCACGCGCTTTATTTTATAAATCGACGGTGGAGATTGCTCTTCATCTTGGAGTTGGGCATTTGACCGCTCTAAGGAAACCCCACAATAGAAGACTCTGGAACTCTCTCCACGTTTCTCTAATGGAAGCCGGATCCTCACCCGTTCGATTCTTCATCGACGGCTCTAAACGTTCTTCTAGACACTTCTGTGTGAAATCATCACGCTTTCAGCCTCCTGGTGTTAAATTCGTTGGAAATTGGAAATTGGGTGCTATTCTCATTCTGCGGGTGCAACGCGGGAGGGCCCAACCCAACCCAACCCAGAAAAAAATAAAAAGTATTTACAAATCTAATAAGATTTTGTACCTTTTTCTTTCTTCTCCTATCCTTTTCTTTCAAACCAAATATAAAGGTAGTTCAACCTCGGTTCAATCTTATTTCAATTCGAATCTGGTTCAATTACTATATCCGGTTTAATTATGATACCAGAAAGATAAGATATTAGAAAAACTTATTAAAAAATCAATTAGGGGTGACCAATTTGGTGGTATTCATCAAAATTTATAGGGTGTTTTAATTGGTCAAAGCTTTTCCGATACTATACCATAGATTTTCATATTTGTATACAAACATATATATATATATATGATTTTAAATGAATATATTATTAAGGTTAAAAGTTAATTAGGACATCTTTAAAAGCGGTATCTATATATATTAAAATTGGTTCATCCACGTCAGTATATCTCTTCTTTGAGAGAAGCTATTTATCTTTTTTTTTTCATTTTTTGTATTTTTTTATTTTCTTTTGTTTTAAAAATATAAAATAGTAATCATTCCTTATCTTGATTAGATTAAACAACCAATAAAATGCGCTTTCCCTAAACCTAAATAATCTCTTCTCCTAAAATTTCTCCTAAACTACCTCCCCCACTTTCTCCAAAATTATCATTAATTCCAATTTATCTTCTAAATTATCTCTAATTCATATTTATCTCCAAAACTATCACTAATTTAGTAAAGAGTTTCTCTCCTAAATTATCTCTAATCCCTATTTATCCTCTCCCCTACTTTTTATCTATATCTATCTAAATAAAGTTTGGATTAAAAAATATAAGAATTATTTAAGTATTCTAACAAAATTATAGAATAACTTTAAAATATTTATTAAAAATACAAAAAATAATTTTATATTTTTACAAAATATATCACGAAATTATGTACTAACAATTTAAATTATATTTTTCCTATTATCAATTTAAATGTTTTTCAAATATTTAACAATATGTAATAGCTTTAAATAAATAAAATTCAAATAACAAAAAATTAAATATTTTATAGATTATTTAAATATTTATCATAACTAGATTTTAAATAGTTAAAATAACATAATTATGTAATAAATTTAAAAAATTTCTTCAAAGTAGAAAAATAATTATAACAAAATATTGAAATTAATAATAATTTAATATATTACAAAATTAATATGAAATTATGTAATAATAGTATAAACTATAATTTTATGGATAATTAAATTCAATAAATAATTAATATTTTAAAATTTAAATATTTTACATATTATTTAAGTATTTAAATAACTAAATATTTTAAATAAAAAATATATGTAATAAATTTAAAAAATTTCTTCAAAGTAGAAAAATAATTATAACATAATATTGAAATTAAGAATAATTTAATATATTACAAAATTAATATGAAATTATGTAATAATAGTATAAATTATGATTTTATGGATAATTAAATTCAATAAATAATTAATATTTTTAAATTTAAATATTTTACATTTTATTTAAGTATTTAAATAACTAAAAATTTTAAATAAAAAATATTTAACATAACTAGATTTTAAATAGTTAAAATAAAAAAAATATGTAATAAATTTAAAAAAATCTGAAAAATAAAAAAATAATTATAACATAATATTGAAATTAATAATAATTTAATATTTTTACATAATATTATAAATAACTAATTTCACTTATATCAAGTAATAATTCGAGAAAATAACTTTTAGAAACATTAATATTTATTAATAATAATTTTAAACTCTTAATCTGTATTTATTATATAATTATATATACTAAAATTAATGTCTATTGTATTTTAGTAATTATTTATTGTTTTTTGTGATAAATGTATTTTCAATGATTATGTATAATTTATTTTGTTTTGTTATTTAACAGAAAACTTTCAATAATTATTGGAGATTAAACTACTATTATTGAATTTTTTTTAATTTAATTTATAGTACTTATTGTATTTTTGTAATTATTATAATTATTGTATTTTTCATTATCAATATATTTTCAATAATTGTGTGTTTTCACTATAAATTTTTAATAATTATTGGAGATTAAACTATTGTTATTTATTGGAGATAAAACTATTAATTTAGCTAAAATTATGAGTGTTCATGAGTTGGTTCGGACCGGTTGTAGGCTATTTGGCCAATAAGTTGACATGGTCAGATTGGAGAGTTGGTCAATTGAAGCCGATTGACCTTTTTGTGAAAACTGATCCACTTAAGTTATATCGGTTTGGGTCGGTTTTCACAAAAGGTCAATCAGTTCAAAAGATTTAAGCTTAAAAATTTAATTTATTTTAAAAATTACAATGCAGTTGTAGGTACATGGTGGTCACTTAAACCATCAAAGAGGAGGTGTCAAACTAATACTATGCGAATGCCTGTAATGAGTCCATAACTTATTGCACATCTATGATGAGTTCATAACCCATCACACATCTGTGATGAACTCATAGTCGAAACAGGTTGTGATGAACTTTGGACCCACGTAAACTTGCGATGAGTTTAAATCCATCGCAGAACCGCAATGGGCTCTGGACCTATGTGGACTTGCGATGAGTTTAAAAGTTATCACATAATCGCAATGAGCACAAACTCACTGTAGATCAGAAACAAATAATAGAAACTCGTGTGTTGTTAAATAACATGCGTAACGAAATGCCCCATGAGCCTAATGAGAGTGCGCAAGCTAAATAATGACGTTCCCCATGCCACGTCTTTTTAAAAGGGTCACGAAATGAAGTATTACACTTGTATTATGAGAATCATCAAAGGAAATGAAAGTTCCTCTTTGAGATATCTCATAAGACGCGTGGTGAAACCCTAACAGTGTTCCCTAACAATTGACACCAAATTCAAGATTCCTTTTCCTAATGGAAACCAAACACTTTTGGCTCATTTCTTTCGGGACCTTGGGATCCCTCCCTATAAATAAGGGTCCAATTCATAATGAGATAACCATTCTATCACCTCATTTTCCCAAGCCTTTAGCCTACCTCCTATACTCGGCTTTCTTTTGTCCTTCAAGGAGATTCCCGTATGTAGCCTAACCATCTCACTTACATCAATTATTAAAAAAAAATTTAAAAATTAGATTTATGAAATGAAACATTTTAGACTAAGAAATATGGGAAATTTCTCACTTTTTCATATTAAAAATTATATTTAAAATATAAAATATTAATATATATCCATGGTTAGGTCATTCGATTTTGGTCGATTTACAAATGGCCAAAGTGAAACTAATCCAACTTGGTCAAATTGGGAATTTTTTGAACCAAAGCCAACAAAAAATACTAAAAAACTGACCAACTCAGGTCGAGTTGATCAGGTTGGTCGGTTTCATAAGTTTGATGAGTAAACCTTACTGAAATTAATTATTGTTATTTTTGTATTATAAATAATTTATTAAAAGTAGTATATAAAATATGAATAATTATTAATTATTTAAAAAGTTGAAAATATAAAAGAATTGTATACTCTTTTGTGTTTATATTAGGGTCATTTAATAGAACACACCTTATAGTTTTAAATATTTACTTAAACCTACCTTATAGTTTTCATTTTACTAAAATATCCCATATGTTTTACAATTTATTTACTTAATGAACCTTTCATTAAGGAGTATTTGTTTTGCCATTAGGCGCCAAATATATCCAATAGAGTGGTTGGTCGTGCCTTATTAAGGGCAAAATGGTATTTTTTATTTCTATTTTTTTAAAATATATTTAAATGAACAATAGGGTCAACACTGTCATTTTCCACTATCATTTAATGGAAGATTGATTAAATCCATTGCAAATTATAAGTGGTGTTTTAGTAAAATGCTAACTATAGGGTAGATTTTTAGTAAATCCATGAAACTATAAGGGTATTTTGTAAATGACCCTTTCTATTATTTATCTTTTGCTTAATAAATCCCATGCATCACACGGGTCCCCGTTAAGATAATTATTAATAAAACTAAATTTATTAAAAAAATTTATTCATATTCAATAAACAATAATTATTTTTTATAAATTAACATTAAATGAAAAATAAAATTATTAAATCTTTCAGATTTTCCCTACATCTCATGCGTACCTGCTAGTTAACTTTTAAAATTGATCAGGTGTCTAAGCTATTTAACATTTCGTTGGTCATAAGACATAATATGTTATGGGCATATCATATCAGTACTTCGAACAACCCAAATCTAGCATCGGACATCGGGCCCAACTCAATCTAACTGGGCCCGAATAGGACATATCAGCTTGACCTCGAATTTGGTTTGGGCCTGAATTGACCATAAACCCAGTCCAGGATGTAGTTTGATCTATTAAACAATACAAATTCGTCTTATGACGACTGAATCGATTTATTACCTTGTCTTCAGCTTCAGTAGTAGGAGAGGGATGATTTGTGGAGTTTGAATAGGTATTTTGATTGACACCTAACAATACGAACTGAGCAAACCTTAATCGCTGGTCAAGTGGCCTTAAAATTCTGAAACACCTCAATTCAAAGTGATCAATCAGAATTATAGTTAGTTGCTCATTGAAGGAACGATCTACGCGTAGATACTTAGGCTTATTTTGGAAAGAATACAAATAAAAATAATATGTACAATACAAATACATACAAAATAATACAAAATATAAGGTTTTACATTCTACATATTTACATTTGTACTCCTTTCAAACTGATCCTTAGGTTGTGTTTGGTATCGTGTTCATTTTGTGGGTGGACCGTTTTGTTCCATTACACGGGATGAATAGGGTGTTCAGCTGGTTGCAGACGAGATTGATCCCCACTATATCATGAACCAACCCTGTCTGCATCCTATATTATCAGCCACGGCATTTTCTCGTGGAGGGGTTCGTCCATAGTTTAACTTTGATATCCTAGTTCGCATCACTACAAGAAAAACAGGCAAAGGCGGCAATCGTAGGACCGTCGACTTAGCCTTTTAGACCGCCACCTTAGCTCTAAGGTGGCAGTCATGGGTCCGCCCCCTAAATCACTGCCGGCCTAGGTGAAGACCACCAGTTTAGACAGACAAGACCACCACCTTTGAGGACCGATCCGACGTGGTTCAATCATCCCTAAACCGGCGGTATGTTAGAACCGCCGGCTCATAGTTAATAAAGGCGGTAGTCACCGCCTTAGGTCTATCGAAATGTTGCTTTCGTTTTTCAAGCAATGGTCAGGACCGCCGGTTTAGATCTCTTTGGACCACCGCTTTAGGTCCGTCGAAATATTACTTCCGTCTTTAGGTGGCAGTCTGGACCGCCGGTTTTGTTTTTTAATTTTTTTTATTACTTATACCAATTTGATTTCAACATTTTTTGGTACCTATTTATTACAAATCTCATGGAAAATAATGCATAAAAATAAATTTGAATAAGAAATGCAAATTAAAAATAAAAAAAACTTTTAATTAAATTATTAATTATTATAATATCCAAAACAAACTGTTTAAATATAACATCCAATTAACATAAAAAAGTAAAAGGCATTGAAAAAAAATCTCTTGCATGCGCTTCCGATATGACAGGCATTGCATCTCCTTCATCGTTAGCATGAATTGAAGATGCTTTACATAGTCATCCTTCAAATACATCCCGAGGTAAGAAAGCACTCTGTGCTTTCAAGAACTGCTCCCGTCTTCTGACCTCAACCTCCCTCTTTGTTGCAAGCCTTTCTGCCAGTTGTCCAGCCATGTCCATGTACAACCTCATAGAAGCCTTCCTTCTCACCACTTCTGCAAATGGCACCTATAAGAAAGAACTAAAAAAATCAGAACATCAGATAATGAGCTTCTATGAACAAATGGCACCTATAAGAAAACTCATTCTATGCAACTATCCTTGTTTTTCTGTATCACATGGTTGGTATTAGTAATCTTAGGTAAGCATTGCTGGTCTCCAAAGGAGATTGCACAAACAAGAGATGATAAAGGAAATGCTTGCATTTGGACAACATGGCATCGAATGCCATGTTGGATCCCCTTCCCTTGGCATGGATGGTGCAAAGTGATGTTCCTTCACCAAGAGAAAATCAATAAGAAAATGCTAAGGAAATGATGTTTCTGCTATTTTAAATTTTGGATGTGCCTCACCAAAACCTAGGTGTGCATCACCTGGTTTTTTGTTGTATTTTGATTAATCAACCCTGAATCTGATGTTTGAATAGATAATTTACCATATTCTAACAATTCGGCTAGTTAGGTACTTTGGGTTGGAGAACAGTAGGTTACAACAGCCAAGTCCACTTGCAACACTACTTCCATTCACAAAACTGAGCCCAGCCCAAATAAAGCTGAAAGGGATTGGATTTAACCCAATTCAGTTAGGTTGGATTTGAATATTCACTACAGCTAGATGTTGTGTTGTCAATGTGTAAACACACTGTGGCCTGCCCAAGGTCTCCGACAATTGGGCTAGTCAAGAACTACTTTGTTTGGGGGCTTGGGGCACATTGGGTTACAAACTTGGCCCAGCCAAGTGAATATATCTTATCTCATAACAGACTTTTGTGACCTAACCAGAAAATATAAGAAAGGAATGTTAAGGTCAAGGGTCCAATCACCCTTAATCTAGCAAAAGAAGGCCCATTCTTGCAATCATAACTGATAAGTGAGAATGTCCATGTATTCAACATTCTCAATGAAAAATCTGTTTCCACTCAAGATATCAAAATTAGTTATTTTTGTCAATAAATAGTTGAATCTGAATTCTCAACCCCAGTCTAGAGAGTAAGAATTAAGAAATGACCTTAGTGCAGTGCATTTGTAGATTAAGATGTACAACAAGCAGAAAAAATAAAGAGATCAGCGTGACTAATCAGGATTCAGGAATAGGATTAATGACAAAATATGCCATTACTATATTACTATATCTAATAGAATTCTGTCTGAAAGCAAAGTTTTATTAGCAGAACATATAATGTTCAATATAAAATAACACAACTCTAAATATATCTAAAATGAAATTCTAGCTAGAACTGTTCTCAACCAAACCAGTTTGCCACAGATGAAAAGCAAAAGATAGCATATGGAGAAGTTACCATTTTCATCTTGGACATGCACAAGAAGTAAACTTGCCCCATTAGGATGTAAGATGATCATCCTTGAGATATCAATCACTGGACAAACACATCCCATATTAGCCACTTTGCAAAATGAAAGTGAAACCTTTAATTTTCAACTCCTTGCATGCAGATAATTAGAATCACATAATGAAATCATATTCCAAAACATACACTAATGAGACATCAATTATTGCTAGACAATTGATCACAGAGGCTGAACCAAGTAGAATGTATTCCTATAGATAAATGCATTAGTTTCCAAGTACCATATTCCCTCATGCAAGAAAAACTTCTCCACATAATAATACAAGTCTAGTATCTTGGAAGAGAAACAACAAGAAATCTAGAGTTTTGCCCAATGGGACCCAAAGGGCTTCAGTGGGTCCTACAAAACCAACCACACAGCCAAGCATGTCAAACAAAAGGAGTGCCTTCTTAAGGCAACTGATTTGGCAAACAGTTTGGAAGAAACTTGAATTTCCCTTTAGCTTGAGTAGTTAGTGGCATTTTTGTAATATTTTAACATTTAATTATTATATCCACTAGAAGTTAAAGCAACAAGTAGTACAGTCCAGCAACTTCTGCTGTTATCAAACAACCCATTAGATGATGATGAGGAAGATATACAAACGCAGAAAAATAAATAAAATTACAGAAAATATTGGGCATATCACTAATATTACATACAAAAATAAGTGTGATCAATGAGATATTGTATTATTGATGAAAATAGGTAAAAATACAAAAAAAAACAGCAGAAAAAGAGAATCAACGTCTAACCCGTGACCCATTAACTGGGTTAAACGGTTCAGCAGTTTAACTGGCCAGATAACTAGGTCATTGACTGAGTCCTTTTTTTGCAAGTAAATGGTTTGGGGGCTAGACAGACCTGAAAACCTGGCTAGGTGATGGGTCAATGGGTCTGACCTTCCAGTTCAACCATGGATTCAAAAACATTGGTTCCAACCCTGGCTCTATTAGGTTCTCCAAGTAATGGATCAGAACTGACCCTATATTGATTAACAACTTTTCGTCCCAAAAATAAAGGGAACAAAAAGAGGTGTAAATTAAAGATGGATAAGCTCCAAAATATTAAATCTCTAAAATATCCTAATATTTGCTATGCATTTTGAGAAAGTAGATAAAGGATCACTAAGCCAATAAATAAATAATGCCAAGCATAAGCAACAATGAAAGAGACCAATGATGACAAACATCCTCAGAATACTAAAATATGCATCCAAGGGGCTAGAACACACAAAGAAATCCCAAAATCAGCACAAATACAAGATTGAAATGTGAAACAAACTAAAAATAGAAGGAAAAAGAAATAAAGAACATTCAAGAGCTATAGATCATCTTTCCTTGATATTGGAATGATGGAAGAACCTCATAGACATGGATTTGTAGCTCTTTGGATATGGTTCACAAGTTCAGGAGGGATAGACAATCCCGCCATTAAATACTTAATGATCAAAGTGTGAGGCTTGAGCTCTTACCACTGTAATACCATGAATGGTGTCTATGCTCTGTTTGCTGTCACACTGGCATGCTGTTCTAATCAACTCCCAGCTCTAGGTCAAACATATTCCCAGAAGACAGAAAAATAGCTATCATGAAGCAAATATGGCAGTCTCCTTAGAGTAGGGTTTTTCAATCTCTCTCTCTCTCCCAAATTCTAACCCTATTATAATTGGGATTCCAAGTGCAGACCCAGAGCAGGACCAATAACCAATTAATAACAGGAACTAAAGAATGGGACCCGATCCTATTTAATAGGGTTGAGTTGGTTTGGTTATGTTGGGCTGACCTGGAGGCATGGACCATTGACAGTTCTAATTCTCTTGCAAAAAAACTACAATTAGAAAGATATCAAGAACAATTTGCATTTAATTAAACATAGGAAAAATCTTGGGATTGGGAACTGGAAGATTGTCAACACTCTAAATCCATAATTTGCCATGCATCCCATAGTAAAGAGGATTGGGAAATATGATTCACTCTCACCATGGAGATTATTGTACTAAAATATTGTTTGAAGTATGATCTCTACTGTGTTCACATGTTTTAGATTTTAGATTTGGACAGGGAAAAATAGAACTCAGTAGACAGCTAAATCCAGAGCAGCCACTAAGAATTCTAGTGATGGTTAATCTGTGAGGAAATTCATGAATCATGAATTTTGAATTTATGATTCAAAGTTGAAGGGGCCAGGCTACCAACCCCAAATACTCAAGCCTCCTGTGGCCATGCGTGCAACTTGGAATCTCCAACTTGCTATTGAACTCAAGCCTTACTAGATAGCACACTCAATTGAGTCGGTTCCAATTTTGCTCTTTTTTTTTAATGATTAGTTCCAACTTTGCTCTTCATCATTTTTAATCTTCTATCTTATTTCAATGGTTGAAGTCTTAGACAATGCAGAGCTCTCTTGGGCTGTTCTATATTTTTCTGTGTGTTGGTCTGTGGAGTCATGAGATTTTCATTAGGAATAATTATTATATTCAAAGAATATTTTCATTTATATATCAAAAGGAAAAAAAGGATGTTCATAACATTTCCTGATTATAGATGAGTTTGTCCTTCTAGAAGGCTAGAATGATAGAAGGTTCCCATAGTATCATCTTACCCATGTTTATGAACCACAAATTCATCAATCTAGATCCTAACCTCTGTTTCAGGCTTGAAAGGAGCACAACCACAAATTCATCAATCTTTCTTGAATTTCTACTGTTTTTATGTCGTTTTCTTTCTGTTGTCTTTCTTATTTAGATTTTAAGCTACTAATCTTTATTTTAAACAAAATTTCGGTTTGCAGCTATCCAACTCTATAGTTGTATCTATGCGTGGAGATTGTGCCATCATAACTAAAGCACAGTTGCACAATCAGAAGGTGCATCTGGCTTAGTGGTGATAAATGACAGTGAAGGTAGTATTTTTCTTTCTTTCCGTTCTTTTAATAAAAAAATAACAATAATTTAACAATGTGTAGATCAAACCTGTTATAAATAAGAGGGTTTAACATCCTTGTAAATAAAGCCAATGAATTCTCACTCGGGATTTCCTACTCACTTTTCCTACCCACTCTCTACCCGTTGTGAATTGGGGCCACACATCTCTATTATGAATTAAGAGATGTGTCGCCCCAATCACGGTGGGTAGGAAAAGTTTGTAGGAAATCCGGGCTCATGAATTCTTGTTAGCTTCCCAGGAAATAGGTACTTGTCCCTCCTAGTAGACATATAATCATTTTAATTTTATTTCAATGCCAGACACCAACATCACGGGATTGACTACCTTGGAAGTCCCTCAAAGGGACAAAATGTAAACAAGGACTTGAGTTCAATACACAAATATTCTAAGAAAGAACTCCAGTTTTATTGGAGATCCATTTGGACCTATTTTCAATTTTCAAATCATCTTAGACCACAGGCAACATTCAAATATACTATGTATACCATAGAAATTTCTCCATACATAAACACCATTAAGAAAGTAATACTGCATAAGCTATATGAGAAGTAATCAAATTGAAATTGATAATAGTCCATGACATTGCTCCAGCGAAGGGTTAGAACTTACCTTCTCTTGTTCACTGCCGATGATTATGAAAACTATTAAAAGAAGGGTTAGAACTTACCTTCTCTTCTCTTGCTCCAACGAACAGGGGTCGGTGCTTGCTTGGATAGCGCCCAAAAACTTCCCTGTTCTCAAGCACAAAGGGAAACCCTAGCTCAAACGAACAGAGGTCACTCGGAACGTTACCTTCTCTTCTCTTGCTCGAATGAATAGAGGCCGCCCAGAAAAATCGCACAACCCTAGCTCTAAATCACCTAGAAAATCACACAACCCTAGCTCTAAATCGCCCAGAAAATCACAAACCCTAAATCACCCAGAAAATCTCACAACCCTATCTCTAAATCGCACAACCCTAGATTTTCTTCCCAACTTTCTTGCTCGTGAAGAATAAGTTGTCATCTTCAAAATTTGTCTGCAAGGTTCTCTGTTGGAAACCAGAGAACCTTATGTCTTGTCGAAGAGGAGAATTCGCGCGGGAGAAATAAATTTTTTTTCGCCTCCCTACCGGTTCGTTGTAAGGTTGGACCGGTTTAATTCCGATTCACAGTAAAATCCGCCGAATATATTTTAAAAATCGCTGGGTCAGCTATTAAAACAAATCGGGCCTCAGATATCCCTATAGCAGCAATGAGAAAGAACGCCGGCTTTGACTGTTTTTCTTGTAATGCATACTCCCGGGAAAACCTTATCTCAGACTCTCTGCTTCCCGTCATTTTACCGTTGGAGGTCTCCACCGCCTGCCGAAGATTTCTGTCTTTGTGCTCAGCCAAAACTCTCCATCACCCACCAAAGATCTTTGCCTCTGTGCTCCACTGAAGCTTTCTCTGTTGTTACTTTTCTTTAGAAAAGACATAGAATCAAACTCAGTTAGGAACAAAGGTATCAAACTGTTAGAAACTTATCCCAAGATTTGGATGTTATCAAGGCTGATCTATAGTTGAAATTTGCTTGAGGTATCAATATGGCTGTTGATAACAGTGCTTTTATCTTCTCCAAGATCTGATTAAAAGCTTGAATTTATATAGTATATATCTTGTTGCCACGGAATCCTCTCCATTGTATGCCAAGGTATAGTTCTTAGTTCTTCTCAAGTAGCTATGGATATTTTTTACTTCAGTCAAATGTTGTTTTCCCAGATTGCTTAGGAATCTATTGACCATCCCAACTGCATAGAAAATATCTAGCCTAACAAAGCGTGGCATTCATATCACTTACCTACAACCAAACCTCATCACTAATGCCTTTTAATGGATTAATTTTTTAAGTTAAATTTTAAGTCTTTTTTTTCAATAAATAAGCTAAGCCACTAGATTTGAAGCTTCTTCTATGTCAGTCTACATATCTTGTTAATATTTATAAATTCCAATCTAGTGAGAAAATTTTGATACATCACTTCCAACTGTAAGTAGTTTATGAATAGATGGCCTTGATTGATAGAATGAGGTCCACTCAATTCTAGGTAGATTTGCTTTACTTCCATTTTCAAGCAAGGAATAATTGATGATTTGGCTAGTCTATCTTAACTCAGAAACCAAAAACTGGTTCAATAATCCATCACTATATGAAAGCTTAGAGGGGTTACTGAACCCTCTGATGTCCCTTCACTATATAAAAGCTTAAGGCACCCTGATAGACATGCATGATTAAAAATATCAATAATCTAGATACACCCAAATCACATATTCAGAGGTTTTTTTTTAACCAAATTAACTATATGCACAGATAGATATATTAGAATGTTCATTAATGGTTAAACTTATTAAAAATTTCTGGGTCTCTACATTTAGCATTTTAGTAATCCTGAAAACCAATTTCTGGCATACATTATGGTACAATATATATTGATACTTTGAACCATGGGACCAAATCCAATCTATGACATGGTGTCCAATGCTGAAATTTCAGGGTCTTCCTGCCCCCGTTCTAAGATATTTGAGACCAATCTTTATAAGTTATGCCACACTACCTATATTAACTGCATTTTGCACAATTCAAACATGTTTAAAAATTAAGATAAAAAAGGGAAGACTTATTCCATTTCAGAACTTGCATATTACACTTACTTATAGGCTCACACTTTGACTGTATCACAATGTTGATTATTGTGCCTGTATTGAAAATTGCAAGTGTTCTGCTTTGAAATGAATATATATCATGCATGAGCAATCAGGCATGACAGAAAACAAACAATATAGGGTGAGGGCAACACTATAATTTCCTTAGTGTCCGAGACTGACAGGTCTGATCTATAGATGAGAGAATAGTACACGTTAAAAGCCCCGTGTATTATCCTAGGGACAGAGACTCAGATGGTCAAGTTAGCCAAGTGCTCAAAGAGGGGCTGCACTAGGCAAGAAACGAGGGCTTAGAGCTTAGTCCTTAATAGCTAGAATAGTAAGGAGTAAGGAATGTGTCTTTACCTTGAAGTGAGTGCCCCCTTTTGTAGCTAACCTTGCCTTAGGAGTGGTTGGAAGCAGTTGGTGATGTGCAACTAGAATTTGATCTGGCTGACGCCACATGGTGCGATCTAAGGCCTTCCAAGTATTCCTACATCACTTGCCCCTCACTCTCGAGGGTATAGTGGTCAAGGCGTGTTGTGTGGAGACCTCAACTTCGGCCAAAGAAAGTACTGTAGAGCTGCATAGAGGCATTGGCCTCGACTAAAAAGAGTGTCGTGTAGTCATGTGGAAGTGCTAGCCTCAGCTAATGAGCGTGCCGAAGAATTTTGTGGAGGCATTGGCTGTCTGCAAAAGGCTCTTTTAGGCAGTCGTGTGGCGACTGCTTCCCTGTTCATTCTCCATCTTGGTGGAGGATTGTCAAGGGTTGAGAACGCATGACCGTGGCCTATACGAGTGTGGGAGGTTCACACTAGTTGGTTGTGCCCCGTACGGGTGTCGTCATCCAATGCAGGTCCATATGCAGGATGGGCATTGGTGTTAACTAGTCAAGTCCGTGTGTGAGATAGTTTGGAGGGGCATCTAGTTCGTCTCATTCTTGACCCGGAGGTCAATGCCACATGGAGCCTGTCGGTTCGGGTTGTCAAATTGGCTAGTCTGTGGCTATTGGATCAAAGTGATTTGAGTCGTATATTTTTCTTTAAATATTAATAGGGACACTGGATGAGCAATTCTTCAACATTCACTTGTGATTAGAGACCTCGGCTACTAGTAGCCACTTCCCTAAGTTTCCTCTCTTCAAATGAACATTCAGTAGAAGACTCCTGTCTTCAACATGTTAGCCTCAGACTCTGGACCTAATTGTTATGCCCTCCTTGACTGGAGTAACCTTAGCAGCTCTCCTTCCACCATGGCCAATAGTGGGAGTGACAACAATGATTCCAAGAACTCCCCTCAGGTGCCTAGTGTTTAGGTGCTGAGGGAGAGAACCGCTCCACAGGGAGACAAGTGCGACTGACAGGGTGTGGACTCTCCCAATGAAAGCATTGGCTCCACGAGGCCAAGGGCTAACACCAGGGGGAATGCCTTGGGCTTCCCGAAGTGATGGAGCCAGAGGAGGCTGAAAAGCCTACACCCGAGGAGCGGGCCGAGGCCAAACACTAAGGCATGATGTTGGTGCAATACCCCCACTCCAACATGGATAGTGAGCTTGGTAAAGAGTAAGTGAGAGCCCTGTCCAAAATGTACCATATCCCAAGGGGCTATAGGGTTAGGGTTCCATGTGTCGATGATTGGCCATGGCAACTCTCCTAGGGGGAGGTGTGTGTGCACACGCATTACATCCACTTTGGCCTTCACTTCCCTTTGCCTCCCCTCCTCGTAGACATCCTTAATTACTTCAATCTTTTCCTTAGTCAGTTTGCTCCAAATGCCATTAGGACCATAATGTTCGTATTAGTGATGGCCTCCTCCGAAATGTGATTGTGACCCTAAACATCTTCTAGGGTTTGTTTGCATTGAGGAAGCATCTTGACGTGGAAGGTTTGTGGTATTTCTAGAGCTGACAGGGTAGGGTCAGTTTGCATTGAGGACCGTAGTAGTTGTGTTGGTGATGGCCTACTTCCAAGATGTGATTGTGACCCTAAACATCTTTTGGGGTTTGTTTGCATTGAGGAAGCATCCTAACGGGAAAAGTTTGTGGTACTTCCAATGCCGACAGGGTAGAGTAGTGGACAACCCATCATCCGTCCACAACTAGAAGAAGAAGTTCTTTTTTATTATCTATCCATAGGATTGGTCCTTTAGAACTAACTAGGGAACGCTAGACTTACTGGCCGAGAGGATCAGGCCGTACAACAGCGAGGGGGAGTCGACTGTGAAAACTCAGCTTCAACAGATTGGGACGATCCAGGGTAGTCTCCTTGTTGAGGAGGAATCCTTGGTATTGGCTAGCCTTAGTCCTTCCCCCATTGGTATGGGCACTCCTATTGTCGGCTAGTTGTGTCGCTTGCTTAGCTCTTGTAATTGCTCTTCTAATGTTAACTTTTCTTCTTGTTTATAAAATGGACAGTGGATTAGAGAGGTTGTTGTAAGCTGTGGTGGCAAAGTCAAGGAAGGGCCTAGCTGAGGGGAGGTTGAGGAAGTCGGACAGGAGGGAGCCGCCTTGATTGAAGGGGAATACCGAGGCCGAAAGGAGGAAGGTGGCCATGCTGAATTGGCTAGCGGAAAATATGATTTATGATGTGCTAGATGGCTAAAAATCTATGTGCCATGTAGTGGAAAAACCTCATCTATGATGTGCCATAGGCGAAAAACTCATGTGCTATGCAGCGGAAAAACTCATCTACTATAAAGTGGGAAAACATGTGTTATAAAGCAGAAAAACATGCGTTAAAAAAACAAAAGATTCTGATTTGTGATGCGCCAAAGGGTGGAAAATCCTTGTGCTATGCAGGGGAAATCATTATGTGCAAAAGGGGTGGATACTCTCTGTGCTATGTAATGAGAAACTTGGATTTCTGATGTGCCAAAGGGTGAAATTTCCATGTGCTATGCAGCGGAACAGCTCATAAACTATAAAGCGGGAAAACATGTGTTATAGTGTGGAGAAACATGTGCTAAAAAAGCAAAAAAATTATATTTGTGATGTGCGAAAAGGGCAAAATATCCATGTGTTGTGCAACGGGAAAATTCATGTGCAATAGGGTGGAGAAACATGTAGTAATAGCAGAAAATATTGATTTGTGATGTGCCAAAGGGTAAAATGTTCATGTGTTGTGTAGCGGAAAAAATTCATGTGGAATGGTGAAAAGTCTTGATTTATTTTGCACAAAAAAATCACGTGCAATGGTGGAAAACTTATTGTGCATAATGATGACAAGACTGAAAATTTGAAAATGTAATAACATATCAAATGCAAAATGTGATAAAAAATTCAAGAAGTATCATCTCAACATATTCGATTTAGCTTAATTGTCATTTCTCACTTGATCATTCTTATTGTTGGGAATCATTTCTCTTCATATTTTTACTACACTTTTCATTTTTCTTTTTATTACTTTTTTTTTTGTTTTGTTTTTTTTATGCACAATGAACAATTGAATTAATTTTTGAAAGACTTTTGCAGTGGTGCGACTTAAGCTTCTTCTTTAAGATATATTTGTAATCGATTTGACTGTCAAATGCATTGGGCTATCCTCATTTTATCTTTCTTTTCTTTTCTTCTCTCTTCTCTCTCTTTTTTTTGTAACTTCTAGAATAGAAAGATAGTGGAATTCAAAGGGACCCACATGAGATGTTACTAGCATTGATTCATGATAGAGCAATTATGTCCAAAGGGACCCACATCATGCCTTGGAAAAAAATGAAAGTATTTTGCCCATCTTCAAAAGAACTGATTGAAACCATAGCAATTATAAAGGCATGTGCATCTAAAACACAAAGGAGACAATCGTAAATTTGCTTTGGAAAACACCCGAGTTTTATGGGAAACTGCCGTAGTTATTGATTAACAGGATGATTTATGATGAGAAATGATTGATTGAAGAAGGTTTAAAACAAAATCCTTCATTGCTAGCCAACTAGGTCTATCCCATGCTAAATTACCAATTTCTAGAGGATTGAGGACGACTTAGTAAATGGGACGAAACATGGTTTAGGACAAGGAATCTGAAATGGAGGGAAAAGGCTCAAAAACTCATTTATAATAGGAAACCAGATGCTTGACCTATATGCAAGGCCGCTATTTCTCCTCATCATCATTTTTTGTTTATATTCTCTTCTTCCTTTTTCTTTCCTTTTCTCTCTTTTTCCTTACATACCCTTCACATCTTCCAATATGAACTATGTTTCTTCACTTATCATGGTGGACTTCACATGTTGGAGAGTTGATAGACAAATACTGGGAATTTAACTAGTTCACCAAGGAAAATGTATTTATGCATTGGCTCAATCTAACTAACTAGTGGATTTTTAGAGATAATAGGGACACTTGAGAATTGAGACGGCCAACGGTGCCTCCAGTCCTTTCCTCTGTCAATTGGTGAAGCACTAGGTCATGATGATATTCTTACTCTGTGTTGGCTTTGGGGAAATTGGTAGATGATACACATTTAAATTGTCAAAACTGCCCCGGTTTAAGGATACTTGGGTGCTTCTAGACAAAGATTGGGATTTATGCTCAAGGCTATTTGAAATGTTCAATGAAGTGGGTAGGGGTAGGCATCGATGCTTTTATTCATTAGGCTATCCCCCCTTTTTTTCTTTTTTTTTTGGTATTTTTAAATGTGAGACAATGATTGTCAACTAGCTTTTTATGAAGACATGACTTTGAGATTCATTGCAAATGCCCGATTTTTTAGGCTTTAATTATGCAACTTTCTTAGAAGGGGGAATCTTCATCTTCTACTAAGGGTAATGAGACCCAATAGGATTTATTGTTCAATCATGATTAAGTGATTCAGGGAAAAGCAAATGCTAGAAATGTAGTAATTCAAATTATATTTTGTGCCCACAATTAGAGAGGAACCAAATTCAAAAATAGGGGTATTCTAGTCAAGATTAGGATTCAGTGAATATTAATGAGAGTTAATACCTTAAATATAAAACTTAATGGATGGGATTTAAATGAGAAGAAAAGTGATTATTGAAATTACATCTTTATCCTTACAATTAGAGAGGGACCAAATTAAAAAATGCGGTATTTTAGTTAAACAAAAGTTCCACACTCTCATTCACACTTTTAAGAGTAGTATAGATTAATATCATAAAATTAACCCCATTATTATTCGGGTAAAAATTACAAAAGCATAAATGACAAAACCAATTCAATTTGGTCAGGTAGAATTGATCCTTTGATAACCTTAGTTTTGAGAAAGTAGAGAAAAAGAAGAGAGGAAAGGGGGGAAGGGAGGGTTTATGCAACATGGTAGAGAAAAGGAACATGTGGAAAAGGATGTGAAGAGAGAGATAGAGAGGAGAGAGAGAGAGATGTGGCTGGAGGTTTTTCAATGGGTGAAGGGAGAATTTAGACATGAGAGGGAGTGGGTGGGGGAGGGTGATGCAGTACGGGATTAACCCCAACTATGTAAACATTTACTAGGTTGGTTTTCAATGACCCACCTCTGTTTGCATTTACCAAGATAGTTTCATTTAGAATTTTTGTGACTATCTATTTTTATTCACATTTACCAAGTTAGCATAATAATAGGATTTTTAAATTCATCTTTAATTAGGTCTTTCTTTTTTGAAAACTTTTAGTAGGATTCTAAAAATTCGCATTTACCAAAAGGCTCGTTTTTTGTAATGCTAGGGTGGTATTATTGGTTTTTCTCTTAATTATTCAATAAATAATTGTTCTTCTTATATTTTTGGCTTTAGCTCTTTTCTTAGAAGCTTCTCTAAATGTAATATGTTTCCAAACTGTGTTATTTAGTATCAAAGCACAAGCATGGTTTTTAAAAAATGAATCAGAAATAGAACCATTCAGGGGACTGGTTTCCAGTTAAGCGGTTCAACCGTTCGGGTTGAACGGTTTGACCTGTGACAACATAAATAAATTAAAAATAAAAAAGATATATATAAATCATAAAATTAAATAAAAACAGAAAAAATATAGAAAATAAAACTGTCTAAATAAAAAATAATACAATACAAAACACATAGAAAATATAAAAATAAAATATAAAAATATTCTAAAAAAATAAAAAAATACAGAAAAAACAGAAAATTACAAAAAATCCAAAAAAAACTCCAGAATGTTAAATCCTAAAATGCAAAAATCCTTGACCTAAAATCAAGATTTATAGGGATAGATTCCCTTGACACCAAAATAAAAGGGAAGAAATAGGAGCATTCACTCTAGAATGTTAGATTGCTATGCAACCAAGTTTGATCTCTAAAATACTTCAATATACATTAATTTTACCTAATTGATAAAAAAATTTACATTAATTTGTACCTAAGCACCATGCCAACTGCTGCTCCCTAAGCTTCAATTAAGCAAAAACTTCAAAACTCTGCTTTTTCTTCAACTTCTGAGAATTTCTTTAGAATTGATCCTAGGTGTCAAAACACTCACAATCAATCTCCAAATCTTCTAGAAATCAGGCAATTCAAAAAGTATTGACCAGTCATTGCAAACTTGTCGGACAACCGTTGCAAGCTCACCGTCTGCCACTACAAGTGCTAGCCGCAACTCTAAATACTGTAAACTCGTCGGCCACCGGTCATCATTAGCCGTCGTCAATTAGTATATGTCGTCGTTGGACGTCAGAGGTGCTAGCCACCACAGGTGGTTAGCTGGGTGTAAGGGTTGAGAGGAGGGAACTCGGGAAGGGTTAGAATGAAAATGAGTTCTAACCCTAAAGTTGAAGGGACTAATTCAAACTGGGTTGGGGATATAGAAGGTATTTTATTTTTTATTTCTTTTTATTTAAAACATTGAAAAAAAAAATTAGTAGCCCACGAACCGCTACCCAGGTCGAATAGTTTAGCAGTCTGACTGCATGGGTCAACGATTTTTTAACATTTTCAACGGTTTTTAAAAATTTTTGGTTTTTAGTATAATCGGACCCGGGGGGTTGACCGATTATCAGTTTTTCCTGTCCGACCGTCTGGTCTGATCCGGTTTTGAAAACAATGAGCACAAGTTTGATCATTCTTTATATTATGGCTTTTAAGAATAAACAAGTATCTCACATCATGGAACAAGAACTCAACAACAAAACACAAGATGTGGTAGAGTTGATAAGACAAGTCGATGCACTTGTTCAAGAGTTGAGATCACTATGCTCTTGTTTTAAAACAATGAACAAAGACCCAGAGACAAGTGTCTCTACTCATTTCTTTTCATCATCAAGGCAAGTTACCAGATTGGTTGTAGTTGTAGGTGGTAAATAGAAATGGTGGAAAACGAGTCTCAAGATTGAGATCCCAAAGTTTCATAGAGGTTATTTCACTTGTTCTTTATCATCATTAAGGCAAGCCACCAAGCTAGCTATAATTATGGGTGGTGACCAAAAGCAGTGGGAAACAGATCTTTAGATTGACTTCCCAGAGTTTTATAGAGGTATAGATACAAATGAATTCAAATATGATGACTTTATTGATCGATTTATTATTGTTGAGGATTGTAATGAAAATCTTATGTGGCCTTTCCTCTCAACAACATCTACTGAAGAACATGTTGATTAGAACAAGCCTCCAATCTATGATGAAGAATCCATTAGTTAGGAGGAATATGTTATCTTTTATAATGAATTTCAAGATGATGGAGGCAATATTTATCATATTAGAGGCTTTGATAACATTGTCTTCATAGAAGTTTATGAAGATCCATATATTAGCAAGCAGTTTTTCAATGTTCATAATGGTCAATAAGAATTGAATTATTTGAAGAAAAAATATATTTAAAAAACTAAGAGATGTAATGAAAACATTTCTATTTATATTAGAGATTTACACCACCAAATATCTATCCAAAAACTAGAAACAAAGAAGCACAACAAAACCACATCACTATATGTTGCAAGCCTCTCAAAAGGTAACATGTATCCGATGTTGGACTCTCTCCAACCCAAGAAGGATTATGCAGTATGGGATTCACCCCAAATAAATAAACATTTACTAGATTGGTTTTCAATGGCCCCCCTCAATTCGCATTTACCAATTTAGCATAATAACATGACTTTCAAAATTGTCTTTAATTTGGACTTTCTTTTTTGCAGAGATTCTAATAAGAAGAGTTTAATTAGATTAGAAAACCT
Organism: Nelumbo nucifera; assembly: GCF_055504915.1. Taxonomy (NCBI): domain Eukaryota; kingdom Viridiplantae; phylum Streptophyta; class Magnoliopsida; order Proteales; family Nelumbonaceae; genus Nelumbo; species Nelumbo nucifera. The sequence goes on along the minus strand of NC_142650.1, from coordinate 67,959,270 downwards.
TTTCATGGGAGATATAAGAGTATAAAAAGTCTATATAAAGAGTAATTAGACCAAAGCTAAGATGATTCTATTGATTTTTTCTCTTGATTATTCATTGAAGAATTGATCTTCCTATATATATATATATATATATATATATATTCTAGCTTTAGTTTTTTTTTTTTTTGAAAATTTTCTGAACATGATTTGTTTCTGTACGATGCAAAAGGGGGGTATTAAAGGTTTGAGGGGGAGGGGGGCAAAGATTAATTGAATTTAGTCTACCATGGTGTGGGTCATAAATAATTGTGGGGTTAGTATGTCCTTACTAATATACTAACAACAACAACCAACTTTGTTTTTAACAAAAACAAAACAAAAAGAAAAAGAAACAACCAACCAAATCCGGATTTACTCGTTGCAAAGCACTCCTCACATAAACCTCACAGTGATTTCAATGTTGCAATGAGAACATCTTGATTTTATTATTCTTTTTCATTTTTGGTATTTGGTGTCACAAAGACACACCACTAATTAATTAATAACCCTCCATTTTCTCTAAATCGGTGATTACGAGATTCAATGATGCCGAAGCAAACCATCTAATATATTAACGATTGGCTCTCCATAGAGTACCACCATACTTCCCAGCTCCGCGTAACATCTCAATTCGACCGATAATCGAGAGTCAATGACTAATTCAGAATTGTGAGGTATCGAAGATTATAACTACTTACGTAACCATAAAAACATCATCGAAGCAAAGACAACTGAAGAGATGGTTTATCTTCTTGCATTCATCCGCTTCCGCGAATACATATGCTGGAGTGAAGCTGTTCCTTTCCTCTCAAGTAATGTTTTTATGGTTTTGTTTCATCTGTTAATATTCGAGAGATGTTCTTCTACTCTTCTCGCTTTTTTTTTTTTTTTTTAAAGTTGTGTTCTCTTATTCTCTTCTTTCCTTTTGTTTTCTTTTTAGTTTTGTGGTATTTAGTCAGAGCTTTGTGAAGTATACCGTTCCCTACTGGTTAATCGGATACATGGTGTATGAGTTGGAGAAGCCTCTCCGTTTCTCTGTAATAATCATGATTTGAAGGAGGGATTCAGGGGAATAATGTCCTGGGGTGAATTAGCCGATCATCATGAAAAACTGAAAAACCAATAATTTTGAACTGAATAAAAAAATTCAAATTGAAAAATCCAGTTAACTGAATCGATTAATTCAGTATTTTCAAAATCTAAAGATATCAGTAATTTGATTTTCGATTAACCTAGAAAAAACCACGGTTAAATAAATCAGCCGATATCAGTTTGGTTTTATATATTCGCAAGATTTAAAAAATGACACAACCAAAGAAAAACGATTTTAGGTAAGTGTTTATTTGGCTCCTTCTAAGCTGGTACTACTGGTAATTGAGTTGGCATCGGACTTGACACCTATGAAGGGGTTATAGCCTAAGCTCAGGCTTGAACTGGTCTGGACCCCGAGCCAAAAATGCAAGTCCAACCCCAGGTTTGGTTTGGCCCAAACCACGCCGAGCCTAATTCCAGGCAATTGCATCTAACTATAGAAGTTCAATTATTTAGAAAACTTTAAACAAAATAATGTATAATGCAAGAAAAAAAAAATAATTTATTCAAGCCCAAACTTTGTGGGGATTGATGACTATGCATTGAGCTTATAGTGCAAAATACAAGGCATGGGCCTGATTTAGTTCCTAGAGTTAGACTTGGCTCAATTTACCCATCCATTTATGGATGTAAGGCATTCATTCTCTTTCCCAAGCAGTGTAAGACTTGGAACATCAATCAATATTTGAGTGTTGGGAAAGAGAATGGAGCCCTTGCCTATGAGAACAATTCTCATATGAGTTGACTCGTGTGTTTACATATGTTTGGCATGTGTCATATTTATTTAATAAAATTCTTATATTTTATATAAAATATTAAACACCATGTATATATATACTATGCATGAATTTTGTAAAGTAGAAGCTAAATAATAAAAACACATAAGAGTATACTACTTGTAAATTTTTTTTTTACAATACAAAAATAATAATAATTAATTTCTTCTAGGGTTGTTCACCAAACCAAAGAAACTGACCAACCCAACCTAACTCAATACAAGTTGGTTCGTTTTCTATTATTTTCAATTGACTTTGGTTCAGAAATTTTCCAACCTTACCAGGTTGGGTCAGTTTCGGTTTGCCATTTGTAAACTGACCAAAATCAAACCGACTTGACCATAGATTTATATTAATATTTTATATTTTAAATATAATTTTTTTAATATAGAAAGTAGAAAATTCTCATATTTCTTAGTTTATTTTTTTAATTTAGTTTTTAATAATACCACTTATTTTTAAAATTTAAATGTTTTGAATAGATTGAACAAAATGATACAATTCAAGTTGGCCAATTTTCACTAATTGAATACAAATTCACATAAAACTCTTCAAAAAGGAAGTCCTAATTGAATACAAATTTGAAATCTCGTTATAATGCTAACTTAGTAAAAATGAACTCAGATAGAAACTCTGCGATGGTGTCAACTTGGTAAAAACGAACTAAGATAGAAATTCAATGATGATTCCATATTGATAAATATTTACTAAGTTGGGTCAGTGGCGCCGTCTCTACTTCTTATGTGTCTTGGAATGGTTCCAACATGCATAAAACTTATTAGCCTTCTCTTGTACTGCATCATCCTCTTCGGGTTAGGGAGAATCCGTTCTTAGATTCAAATCATCATCTGACTGATCGCCAACATATGGTCCCAAGTGTTTGACATTGAAAACATCATGGGTACGTATATGTTGCGTAGCTTTAGTCTATAAGAATTCTCATTGATGGCTTCAAATATCTCGTATAGTCCAACCATACTTGGTGCAAGTTTTCCACATTTGCCAACCGATAAGCGTTCCTCTGTTAAAATGGCAAATGTAGTCATCCGCATCAAATACTAGTTTCCTCCTATATGTACTAAGATGGGTCCTCAAAAACCAACATTGTAAATGTTTACTCAATTGTTCCAAATCCCATATAGCATCATCCTCCCCGGGTTGGAGAAAATCAAACTTCGGAATCATATTACCAATTAAGAGGCCACCAACATATGTTGTTGCACATCCACCGTACTTCTTTGCTTCAAACCCTTTGATAGATAATAGGTGATGTAAGCCTCCAATATGAATTGAGATTTCTTCATTGTTTATCTTAAATTTTGAAGTATATTTCTTGCACTTCACAAAACTTGAATCTTATTTTGTTGATCCTTTTGGACATTGCAAGAGTGCTTTCCCATAAGGATCTTCGCAAATTTGTATGAAGACAATACTATCAAAACCTCTAAAATTATTAATATTGTCTCCATCTTCTTGAAAATCATGATGAAGGATAACATATTGTTCTTGAGCAATGGGTTCTTCATCATAGATTGGGGGTTTGTTCCAATCAACATATTGTTTTCCAATAGATGTTATTGAGGAGAATAGCCACGCAAGATTGTCAAAACAATCCTCAACAATATTAAAGCAATCCATAAAGTCAAAAGATTTCATTTTACCTTTTGACTTTGAAACTGCTAACTCCTCCATTGAACTCCAGTCTATGAATTCATTTGAGGATATACCTCCATTAAACTTTAGAAATTCAAACTTGAGATCTGTTTCCCATCGCTTCTATTCACTATTTGCAACTCCATAAAACTTTGGGATCTCAATATTAAAATTCGTTTCCCACTATTTCTAATCAACATGTTGTTCTTCAATAGATGTTTTTGAGGAGAATGGCCATGCAACATTTTCGTAACAATCTTCAACAATATTAAAGCAATCAACAAAGTTAAAAGATTTGATTGTACCTTATGACTTCAAAACTGCTAATTCCTCCATTGAACTCCAGTCTATGAATTCATTTAAGGATATACATCCATTACACTTTAGAAATTCAAACTTGAGATTTGTTTCCCATTGCTTCTATTCACTGTTTGCAATTATAGCCTATCTGGTTGCTTGTCAAGTAGAGAAACCTCTATGAAACTTTGGGATCTCAATATTAAAACCCGTTTCCCACTGTTTCTGAACACCACCCGTAACTATAGCCGACTTAGATGCTTGCCTTGATGATGAAAAAGAACGAGCAGAGACACTTGCATCAGAGCCACTGTCCCCTCGCAAAGATTTCAACTCTTGAGTAAGTGCAACAACTTATCTTCTCAGCTTCACTATCTCTTTTTGCATTTTGTTGTTGGGTTTCTGCTCCATTATGTGAGCAACTTGTTTCTTCTTAGGAGCCATAATCCAAAGAATGATCAAACATGAGCTTTGATACCAAATGGTACAGTACGAAAACAAAATATATTGAGAAAAGCTTCAAAGAAAAGAGCAAAAGTCAAACTACCAAGAAGAAAAATTCTTCACTAAATAATTAACAAAAAATTCAAGATCAAAAACCCTCTTACCTTCCCCAGCTACTCTTTATACAAACACACACCCTTATGGCTCATACAAGAAAGTTTTCTAATCTATGAAAACACTCCATAATAGAATCCTACTAAAACTCATCTAAAGGAAAGTCTTAATTGAGCAATCCTAATTTAAGAAAGCACTCCATAATAGAATCCTACTAAATCTCTTCAAAAGGAAAGTCCTAGTTGAATACAAATTTGAAATCTTGCTATAACGTTAACTGGGTAATTATTAACTAAGGTAAAAACTCTGCGATGACGCCAACTTGGTAAAAATGAACTAAGATAGAAATTCTGTGATGATATTATATCGGTAAATATTTACTAAGTTGGGTTGGTGGTGTCATCTCCACTTCTTATATGTCTTGGAATGGTTCTAACATGCATAAAACGTATTAGCTCCCTTCTATGCTACATCATCCTCTCCCTATATGTAATAAGATGGTTTTTCTTAAACCAACTTTGTAAATGTTTACTCAATTAATACTAATCCCGTACTACATTATCCTCACTGGGCTGAAGAAAATCCATTCTCAGATTCATTCTGCCATGTGAGAATCCTCTAACATTACGTATTGTGCTTCATTTGTATTTCTTTGTTTCCAACTTACTAATAGATAGCTGGTGGTGTAACCCTCAAATACGAATTGGAATATCTTCATTACTTAACTTTTGAAACATAGTTGTTGATCTTTAAATAATTTAGTACTCCCTTTAGTGACCATTCTAAACTTTGCAAAAATGATTGTCAATAAGGGTCCTCATAGACTTGTGTGAAGATAATGCTATCAAAGCCTCCAGAATGATAAATATTGCCTCCAGCTTCTTGAAAATCATGATGAAGGATAACATATTGTTCTTGAGTAATGGGTTCTTCATCATAGATTGGAGGATTGTTCTAATCAACATGTTGTTCTTCAATAGACGTTTTTTAGGGGAATGGCCATGCAAGATTTTTGTAACAATCCTCAACAATATTAAAGCAATCAACAAAGTTATAAGATTTGATTCTACCTTCTAACTCTAAAAATGATAAATCCTCCATTGAACTCCAGTCCATGAATTCATTTGAGGATATACCTCCATTAAACTTCAGCAATTCAAACTTGAGATCTGTTTCCCATCGCTTCTTTTCACCACTTGCAATTACAACCAGTTTGGTTGCTTGCCAAGTAAAGAAACCTCCATGAAACTTTAGGATCTCAATACTGAAACCTATTTTCCATTGTTTCTAGTCACCACCTGCAACTACAACCGACTTGGATGCTTGCCTTGATGATGAAAAGGAACGAGCGGAGACACTTGCATTGGAGGCGTTGTCCTCTCGTAGCAATTTCAACTCTTAAGCAACTCAACTTGTCTTCTCATCTCCGCCATCTCTCCTTGTGTTTTGTTGTTAGATTTTTTCTCTAGGATGTGAGCTACTTGTTTCTTCTTAGGAGCCATAATCTGAAAAATGATCAAACACGAGTTCTGATAACAAAAGATGCAGTACGGAAACAAAACACATAGAGAAAAGCTTTTGAAACATAGTTGTTGATCTTCAAATAATTTAGTACTCCCTTTACTGATCATTCTAAACTTTGCAAAAATGATTGCCAATAAGGATCCTCATAGACTAGAATGATAAATATTGTCTCCATCTTCTTGAAAATCATGATGAAGGATAACTTATTGTTCTTGAGCAATGGATTCTTCATCATAGATTGGGGGTTTGTTCCAATCAACATATTGTTCTTCAATAGATGTCATTGAGGAAAATAGACACACAAGATTTTCATAACAATCATCAACAATATTAAAGCAATCAATAAAGTTAGAAGATTTCATTTTACCTTCTGACTTTGAAACTGCTAACTCCTCCCTTGAACTCCAGTCCATGAATTCATTTGAGGATATACCTCCATTAAACTCCAGGAATTCAAACTTGATATCCATTACCCATCGCTTATGTTCATTGCTTGCAACTACAACATTGGTTGCTTGTCAACTACCAAGAAGAAGAATTCTTCACTAAATAATTAAGAGAAAATTCAATATCAAAAACCCTCTTAACCTTCCCCAACTACTCTTTATATAGGCATACACCCTTATGGCTCATATAAGAAAGTTTTCTAATCTATGAAAACACTCTCTTAACCTTCCCCAACTACTCTTTATATAGGCATACACCCTTATGGCTCATATAAGAAAGTTTTCTAATCTATGAAAACACTTCATAATAGAATCCTATTAAAACTCCTCAAAAAGAAAGTCTTAATTAAGCAATCCTAATTTAAGAAAACACTCCATAATAGAATCCTACTAAAACTCTTAAAAGAGAAAGTCCTAATTGAATACAAATTTGAAATCTCGCTATAACCTAACTTGATAATTACAAACTAAGAAACTCTACGATGGTGCCAACTTCGTAAAAATGAACTAAGATAGAAATTCTAAGATGATACTTGATGCGGCACGATCCAGACACTCCTAGTTGGCTGTTGACTGGCTCCTTGTTGGCAACGGACGACACCTGAGAAGATGGAAAGAAGGATTCCCGGGGATTTACCCGATGGGAATACTCCGAAGCTTAAATCAGAACGTTGGGGAAGGAGAAGAAAGAGAGTGCAAAAGCTAAGAGTATAGGTCACGCTTTATCAATATGCTCGAGAGATTAGCTCGCGAGCAAGCAAAGACTCGAGTTGAGTATATGAGTGCGGAAATATTCAAAAGTCTGAGAGCATTTTTCTTTTGCCTCAAGGGCTTTTATAGGGGAATTACTGTCAAATCGAGTGTAACCGCCACTGGGCCCCTGCCGCAGCCGTTACCTGCCAGGGCTGTGCAGGTGATCGTTGCAACGTACCCCTCACTCGGATGAGTGACACGTCTTAAAGGGGCAGGCACACTTCCGCCTGCTGAGAGACGTGGGTGCAGACTGTGAAAAGGACAAGGGACTGCGCCATCAGTTAAGAGACATGGCATAGACTGATCGGTACGGTTTGTCAGGTAGAAGCTTCCTGAGAAACGTCCGCGCCGCTTACTCGCGAGCTACCTTGTAGCGAGCTTGGGAATACTTCGGGGTTACCCTTATTAAGGTTGTTCTCTGGGGTGACTTATCCTCTCGGGGACTGGAGTGAGCTGGTTTCCCTAGTACGCGAGCTAAAGCAGTCTTGGAGTATCCCCTTCTGGGTAGCTCGGGGAACCCGGAGGTTGTGTTGCAGCGAACTTCTACAGCGAACTATAATATAGTGAGCTGCTTTATGGGCTCGTTACTTAGCCGCGGTCAGGCTATGATGTTGAGTTGTTGCCCATGCTGAGTCAGTTCCACGTGTCATCATTTCATAGGCAAGGTCAAATCATCCTCCATCAATTGCCCCCCACTCCTCGAGCTAAGAGTGTTGCCTTAGTGCAAGGAGTTCATGAAGTATGATGGACTGATTTGGCCAAAATTTAAACTTGATTGACTGCTCACATTAAATGCGTTCGCGGGAATCTGGAGATTTTATAACCTTTCGTATTCCAAAAATGTGCTGGGGTGGCTTTTAACTCCGGATGACGTGCAGCCATCGTTACCTCAATCATGGGATACGTGCATCCAATCGCCTTTCGGTTTCAGAAGGCATGCGGTCAGCACACCTGCGAACCGTCCGATCTGCCTTAATCTGGGCCGTTGATTCGGAGATGCGGAGCCTATAAATAGGAGGGCTCTCTGGGTCTCACTCTCTCACGCCATCTTGCTGTCTTCAGATTCTGAGGTCGCGCATCGGTCAAGTCTACTCGAGTTCCTCACTTTACATCATCTCGTCCTTTTCGGTGAGTCTCGATCACTATCAGTCATGTCAAGGTACCCGTACCATAGTCGCCACCGGGGCGGTGGTCAGGGTGATGATGCTCCCTCAAGTTCGGGGGGAACTTGGGAACAGGGCCCGGGAGACCTCCGGCGACGGAGCCTCCACTTCTCGGGGAAGGGAGCCCGATACTTTCGGCCCTTCCTCTATGACAAAGGGGAGGCTTAGGTCTTTAATCAGCTATTTCCACCTCCCTAGGGACCTTGTTTACTGCCTTCCCACGGTAACTTTCCGTGGGAGCATGGTCCCAACGAGATAGTTATCTATCAGGAGCAGCTCAAAGCTGGCTTGCATCTCCCCCTGCACCCCTTGATAGTGGAAGTGCTAAACCACTTCAACGTCACTATCGATCAGCTTCATCCCAACGCCATTCGGAACATGGTTGGGACTATATCCTTGTGCTGTGAATACTGTCTTCCTTTGAACCTCGACATTTTCTCTACTATCCTCTGTATAAAAAATGCCACTCCCGGGGCTCCACCGGAGAGGCGTCTTTACTACTTCTCTCCCCGTTGTGGCTACAAGCTCTTATATAAGCTTCCGAATAAAATTCCCGCCTGGAAGCGGGATTATTTTTTGGTCCGCAACCCTGAGGGGTGGCCCTTCCCTACTTCTTGGAGGGGCGCCATTCAAGACTCTAGGGTTGAGCTGGACCCTGATACTCAAAAAGCGATGCTGTCCTGGGCATCAGTTGGCTTCCTCTATTAGGATTACTTGACCGAGGAGAAGCTCGTGCAGGCTGGTCTGAGCCCGGGTAGGTTGCCTCTTTAGGTCGCGTAGTACCTTGTCACAATGTTGCGTATATACATATACTTTGTTCTTACCGAACTAATACCTTATGCTTTCTTCTTGGAAGCCATCATGTCTGGTGTTGATTCGCGTCGTCTTCTGTCAAGCATCCAGAGGCGCAAAGTAAAGAGGTCGCGCCCCGACCAAACTCCCCCCTCTAGGGGTACTGAGTACGGGTCTGCTGAGCTGGGCTTCACCTCTCTGCCGCCCAAAGTTCCGCCGCCTCCATCCAAAGGGGGTGCTAGTGGGGCCAGCCTCGAGGAGGGCGAGCTCCCGCAGCAAGAGGTAGTCCCCCCAGGTCCTTCTCGGTCGTTTCCCTATCCACGACTCCCAGTGGGGAACTGGGAGGGCGTAAACGACTTCGTCGTGGCTCGTAGGAGGAGCCGAAGAGCGATCTACAACGAGGAGGTCGCTAAGTGGGGAGCGATGGAGCCTGGGGATCTTGCCGCGCTTGCCGACTCTCACTGTATGGTGGAAAGTGGTCCTTCTATCCTCTTTTGTCCTTCTTTCCTTTTTGCTATCCTTTGACTCCAGTCTCTTGTTGAGAGGCAAACACCACCATACACGCCATGGCCCTCCAGACGCACGTTCACTACTGCGACGCTCATAACCAGAAGGTCAACATTCAGAAGCTTCAGGGCGAGCTCGACCGGACTCGGGGCGATCACCTTCACACTCGCAAGGGGAGCGAGTCCCAGGAGCTGCTCGTCCGAGATCAGGAGGCACAGATTGCCAAGCTTTCTGAAGAGAGCGCACGCTACAGGGAGGAGTCGTCGAGGGTGGCAACGGAGAGGGAGCTCCTTCGCCAACAGGTTCGGGACTTGGAGTCTACTCTTCTGAACCGAACTCGGAACTTCGACAACATGGTGGAGGCCAAGCAAGAGAAGGCGGTCTGGGACTTCAAAGATTCCCAAGAATATCATGACCTTCCAGGTAGAGTATGGCTCAAGTTCGTACCGCTCTGGGTTCAAACTCTGCCGATGGTTGGTCCGGAAGAAATTCTCTGGGCTCAACCTCGATGGCATCACTATGAAGGGCCTGTCTCCCGAGACAACGGACCAGGCGGGGGAAGAGGAGCGTGACTCTCCGGAGGATGAGGAGGAGGATGCGGATTCCTGAAGCTTCGGCGTAGTTTTATCATCTCTTACTACTTCTGGTGGCTCCCGGGTGCCATAAACCCGGTCTTGACAGGATCTTTTGCTAGACAGTCGTGCCCTTTTATCAGACTTTTTGGGTGTTTTAGCTCGGTTGTTGCTTTTTTGTTTCTCTCTCTCTCTCTCTCTTTTTTGAGACAGTAATGAAGTTCCTTTTTTTGTTCAAAGTATGGCGTGCTTTCTTTATTTTTTGCCAAAGAGATCTCACCGCCCGAGCAGTTAGCACTACATACTCAAAGTAGGACTTTTCGGTAGTCGTTTTCCCGAATTGTCCCTTACCGTTTAAGGCGTCTCTATGATATATCGTGAAGTGGTTATCATGTAAGCCCGAATTATACGCTTGTCGGCGATTCCTTAATTCAACCAACGTTCTGAGACGAGCTATGCTTGGTGGGGTTAAAACCCAAGCTGCTTACGCCTCTGATATTTCATATGTTGCATTTGCCACTGAGGTGACTGTCTTTCTTGATCCCGAGGTCTTTGTTAGCTCGGTATTTTAACCCTTAGGCTGAGGGGGTGACAGTCTGCCTCCGAAGTTTGCCCATGCTGTGGAGGCGATTGGGTCTTGTTGCGCCGAGGTCATGTTAGCTCGGCATTCTGGCCCTTAGGCTCCGGGAGTGACTCACGGTCTACTCAGTAGTTTGCCCGTGCCATAGAGGCAACTGGGTCTCATTGTGCCGAGGTCGTGTTAGCTCGGCTTTTTTGGCCCTTAGGCTCTAGGAGTGACTCGTGGTCTACTCAGTAGTTACAGGTAATATTGCCTCAAGTTGACGATATTCCATGCCCGAGGTACTAGTTTCCCTTCGAGGGTCTCGAGCTCGTATGTTCCTTCCCCAAGTACTCGTTTCACTCGGTAGGGTCCTTCCAAAATCGGCCCGAGCTTGCCAACGCCGGGCTTAGGTACCAAAACCTTCCGAAGGACCAGGTCGCCAACACGGAGATTCCGTTTCTTGACCCTAGCGTTATAGTACTGGGCTACTCTTTGTTGGTAAGCTGCAGTCCTGATATATGCGAGGTCCCTTACTTCGTCGAGTAGGTCGAGGTTGGTACGTAGCTCGTCTTCATTTGCCTTAACGTTGTAGGCTTCTAGTCGTAATAAGGGAATCTCGATTTCAAATGGGATGACTGCTTCGGTGCCATATGTGAGGTTGAAGGAAGTTTCTCCTGTGGTGGTCTTCTCTGTGGTTCGGTAGGCCCATAAAATGATGGATAGTTCGTCTGCCCACAATCCTTTAGCTCGATCTAGGTGTGCTTTCAGTCCGCGGAGAATAGCTCTGTTCATAACCTCCGCTTGACCGTTCGCTTGAGGGTGTGCGACTGAAGTGAAGTTCTGACGTACCCCCATGTCTCGGCACCATTTTTGGAATTTTATGTCCTCGAACTGCTTGCCGTTGTCAGAAATTAGCACCTGAGGTAAACCAAAGCGGCACACTATGTTCTTCCAAAAGAAGTTCTGGACGTTTCGGGCTGTGATTGTTACAAAAGGTTCAACTTCTACCCACTTGGTGAAATAATCCACTACTACCACTAGGAACTTCCTCTAGCCTGTCGCTGGTGGGAACGACCCAAGTATGTCGATACCCCATTGTGCAAAAGGCCACGGGCTGGTGAGGTATTTGAGGTCGGCATCGGGCTGATGATGGTTGTTGGCATGCTTTTGGCACTTGTCGCATTTTTTGACGAGTTTGGTGGTGTCTGCTTTCATTGTCGACCAGTAGTACCCTTGTCATAGTGCTTTTTCGGCGAGGGTCTTGCCCCCCAAGTGTCCGCCACACAGGCCTTCATGCGTGCCGCGGAGTACAAGCTCGACTTCGAAAGGTCGCAGGCAGCGCAGGTAGGGGAGCGTGTAGCATCTTCGATATAGCCGCTCGTCTATTATGACATATTTGGACGCCTAACGCTCTACCCTTCTGGCGGCATTGCGATCCGCAGGGAGGGTCCCGTGTAGCAGGAAGCTCGCGAGCAGATTGATCCAGCTCGGCTCTGCTTAAACGACGGGAGCGACCTCCTCTGCCCCCCCCCCCCCCCCCCCCCCCCCCCCCCCCCGAGAATGCTAGGCCGAGGTAGGTTCTCTATGCACACGGACCTCATGGTGTTATCGCTGGTGCTGGCCAACCGGGACAGGGCGTCGGCCTCAGCGTTGTCCAACCTTGGGATTTGCCTGATGAAATATGACTGGAAGTTAAGTAGGGCCTCCTGTACTTTGGCCAAGTAAGCAATCATGGTAGGTTTGCGAGCTTCGTATTCCCCTGTGACCTGATTGACCACGAGCTGGGAGTCGCTACAGATGATAATGTGCTTGGCTTTCATTTCTTTGGCTAAAGCTAGTCCGGCTATCAACGCTTCGTACTCTGCTTCATTGTTGGATGCTGCGAACTCGAGGCGTAGTGCGTACTCCAACTTTGTGGCGCTTGGGCCATGCAGGACTATTCCGGCCCCGCTGCCCTGCTGGTTCGAGGAGCCGTCTATATGAAGGATCCAGGGCTCCACATCCCAATTCGCGCTCGGCCTAACTGGGAGAAGTGCCACACTGGCTGCAACCTCACGGTGCTCAGACTCGATCGACCTGGGAGCTCCGGGCTCGCCCGAGCTGGGGGCCTCGGGCTCCACCGACTTGGGGACTTCGGAGCCGAAAGTGCATTCTGCAACAAAATCCACTAAGGCTTGGGCTTTGGTAGCAGTTCACGGCTTATATTGGAGATCATACTCACTAAGCTCAATGAACCACTTCGTCAGTCGACCAGAGACCTCGGGCTTAAGAAAGACTTGCCTCAAAGGTTTGTTGGTGAGGACGACAACAGTATGAGCTTGGAAGTACGGGCGGAGCTTTCGGGCTGCGATAACCAGTGCATAGGCTAATTTTTCTATCTCTATATATCTTGTCTCTGCCCCTTGCAACACTTTACTAACGTAGTAGATAGGCCGTTGGACCCGGTCTACTTCCTTTATTAGTACCGAGCTGACCACTTCGTCGCTGGCCGAGAGGTACAGCTCTAAAACGTCGCCCTCTTCGGGCCGGGTTAAAACTGGAATACTAGCGAGGTACCTTTTGAGCTCGTCGAATGCGAGCTGAAAATCTTGGGTCCATTCGAACCCTTTTCCTTTTATTGCCTTAAAGAAAGGCAGGCAGCGGTCTGTCGATTTGGACATGAAGCGGCTCAGAGCGGCTATCCTACCGTTCAACCTCTGAACCTCCTTCACTTTCCGGGGTGGTCTCATATCTAAGATGGCCTTTATCTTGTCCGGATTGGCCTCGATGCCGCGTCGATTCACAATATACCCAAGAATTTACCTGAGGCGACTCCAAAGACACACTTGTTTGGGTTCAACTTCATATTGAATTTACGCAGAATCTCAAAAACTAAATTCAAGTCTTGTACTAAATCACAAGAAAGTTGGGTTTTGACAACCATGTCGTCTACATAACATTCCACCTTTTGGCCAATTAATGGTTCGAACTATTTATTTACAAGTCTTTGGAAGGTCGCCCCGACATTTTTTAACCCGAAGGGCATGACCTTGTAGCAGTACAGGCCGAGCTCGGTTATGAAACTAGTTTTCTCCTCATCTGCTGGGTCCATCCTGATTTGATTGTAGCCCGAGTAGGCGTCTAGAGAGCTCAGCAACTCATGCCCCGAGGTCGCGTCCACTAGGCAGTCAATCCTGGGGAGTGGGAAGCAGTCCTTTGGGCAAGCTCGGTTCAGGTCGGTGTAGTCGATGCACATGTGACATTTACCGTTAGCCTTTTTCACCAGAACGGGGTTGGCCACCTAGCTCGGGTAATGGACTTTCCTGATAAAATCGGCTGCGAGGAGCTTCCTGACCTCCTCGTCGACTGCCTCCACCGCTCTGGGGCTAGGTTGCATTTCTTTTGCTTAACGGGCCTAACTACAGGATCAGTATTGAGCTTATGAGTTATAATGTCGGGGTCAATACTAGGCATTTCTGCCACGGACCAAGCAAAAACATCTAATTTCATAAGTAAAAAACATACCAGTTTGGACCGTAGGGGCTCCTTGACGGAAGCGCTGATCTGCAGCATTCGGGTAGGGTCCTCTGTTGAGGTCGGAATGGAGACAATCTCCTCCGCGGGTGCGGCTCGCTCCTCGCCCTGATCTGTAGGCCGCTCCGGCTCGAGGTCGTCGGCCACCTTAGCTTTTCCCTTGAGGGTGGCAATGTAGCAATTGCAGGACTCAAGCTGGTCACCCCGCGCTACCCCGATACTAAAGTCCATGGGGAACTTCATGGCCAAGTAGTAGGTGGACACCGCAGCCCGTAAGGCATGGGTAATCGGCCAACCTACTATGGCGTTGTATGGGAAGGGGATCGCGACCACCAATAAGTCGTGGTTGAGCCTTACAACGCTAGGCCAGGTGCCGACTTCCACAGGTACTGTCACTCTTCCTAGGGGCCAAACTTCCCCTCCGTTGAAGCCAACCAGGGGAGTTCTTGCGGCCTTTAGGTCGCTCTCCTGAAGCTGGAGTTTGTCGAAGGCCGCGTTGAAGAGGATATCCGCCGAACTGTCTGAAGATGGGGTCTTCTGTCCTTGGCCATTTTGGAGGGTTCTGCTCTTCCCTGCTGGATTCACGAGCTGACGCGCGAGCTGCTGCTGAAGTGCAACCCACGACAATCGATCCTCCGACTATGACGTGGATGATCCCCCGAACTGGTCTCTCTTCGGGGAGCTGCTTCTGCGGTTGCTCCGCTTGTCGGTTGGATTCGGGGGAGTCTCTACCTTGCTCCCCCTGTCGACCTGCTTTATTATTATTTTGTACAAAATTTCGTAAATATCCGTGACGGATGATCTCTTCTATCTCATCGCGGAGGTTCTTACAACTCTCGGTACTATAACCGTGATCAGTATGAAAACTACAATACAAATTTTTATTCCGGGTGCTAGGGTCGGCCTTCAGCCGAGGTGGCCACTTCACATATGGGGCGTCCTTGATCGCCATGAGGATCTCAGCCCATTTGGTATTGAGGGGCGTGTAGTCCCTTTCTACTATTGGGGCTCGGGAAGGCTGGATTGGCCTCGCCCCCCGAGCTATGTCCTTCTTCTTCCTACTATCGCCTTGAGACGGGGGTTCTGGTTCCCTCTTTCTTTTCTCTAGGGCCTGTTCGCCCTTCTGGTTGATCTCCTCCTCAGTCCCAATAAACCTATCTGCGAGCTTAAGAAACTCGGTTACGGTTTTGGGTTGGTTGACAACTACGTGCCACTTGAACTCCTTATGGGTAATACCTCGCTTAGCTGCCGTGAGGCGAACTGCAAGGTCCAGGTCGGGTATCTGCAGACAAGCGTCATTGAACCGCTTGATGTAGCTCCGGATGGACTCCCCTTCTTTCTGCACTATGCTGAGGAGGCTCTATTGGGTTCGCGGGCACCTCTTGCTGGTGACGAAGTGAGAGACGAAGATCTGCTGATGAGACTGAAAAGAACCCTATTTTTGTCCCCTAATTTTCATCTTTTTACATCACTCTAGCACTTAAATGAACTCATTACTCTTGTATTTCGATCCAGGGCAATAAAGAAGGCAATTGGAAGAAAACAGGGCAAATCGGGTGATTTTGCACAGTTTCGGCGATAGTCAATAATCTGGGCCTAACTCCCAATTACGGACTCCAAATTGGAAAATTCAAGAAGCATTAGAAAGATGAAAGGAAATCCCACAACCTTTATGTTTTGGGTTTTGACAAATTCGGCCCGCATCGAGTATGAAAACGAGTCCGAAGTAGGAGAAAGTTCGCAGCCAGGCCCATTTCACAACTTAAGCCCAACTCGTAGAAGTACCTTGAAGCAGCCCAAGTTTTAAAGCAGTCCAACTCGAATTCAAGAGTCAAGAGTCCAAATCTCGAATATAATCTCTAAAGAGAGAGTCTTATCAGATCTAAAATCTTGAATGTAATCCTAGAGAGATAAGAAGTTTGAGATTAGATCATTAGATAAGAGATAGGATATGATTAGTTCAAAGAAGATCAAGACTCCCTAAAGATAAGATGATCTCCTAGAAGGAGTGGGAAAATAGCCCTCTCCTTTGGCTATATAAAGAGGGGGGCAAATCAGCTCTAGCATCACTCACTCCTAAATCCAAGAGATCATCAAGAAGACCAAGAAGCTCAAGAAAGCAGTTTGGCTATGGAGAAGCAAAGCATGGAGATTGCACAGATCATGAGCAGGTAAGCTTCTTTTTCTAGTTCAAGGGGGGAGGTTCGACTGTGTCATTGTGAGGTTCTGTAGTTAATTTATTTTCTTGCCTTTTAATTCAAGTATTCATTGATTCTTGTGCATATCTTTATTGGATGTTGATGTTAATTAGTTTGACAAACTGAATTAATGTTGATCTTCCTACTGCTATCCATGATTTCGGTGATCCGTAATTGTCAGGAATAATGGTGCAAGTAGCAATTAGGTTGATATCTTTTTGGGTCAATTGTTCGTAACAACCTTTGACCAATGTTTTAACATGGTTCAACCTAAAGGAATCGATGGAACAAGATTTAATAATTGTAGCTATCTCAATTATTGTTATTTTGGTTTATATGTTTTCACAAATCTTAATGCTATCACTGTTTAATATGGACGCTATTGTACCCAGTTGAGTGGTGATAAGTGTTGATCGAATGCTGGGTTTGGTCAACTGAATTAGGAAAACACAAGGTTTATTATGGCTATTCTAATAAATCTAAGGTTAAATGCTTGAATTGCAAGAATGCTGAAATGTACCTAGGATCGATGGCCAATCGATTCAACCTGAACCCTTGAACCAGAATTCTGTAAGACTGATTTTCTCTTATTCGTTTAGTTTGTTATTGCTTTCTTTATTAAATTTTCCACTCAATTACTTTATCCATTTGGCTAAGAGATTACTGATTTGCTCCCTATGGGATTCGACCTAGCACCACTTTTACTGCAAATATCTTATTGTGGAACTAGTACTAATTTTGAGGGCTTCGACAAACCCATCACCTGCACGAACTGCGTCCCGCTTCTTATCGACCCTGGTGCGAGGTTCCGTTACCAGGTGCGGGCCACCCCTTTGAAAGTAGTGGAAAAGGCCATGCACATGCAGGACTCGCTAGCCCGTGCCAGGTGCATCTGGGACTGGAAGGCGTCCACATGGTCATTTGGATCGAAAGACCCATCATACTTGTCCAGAGGAGGGAGCTTGAAATCATTTGTCATGGGGACAGTAAGGAGTTCTGGAGATAACGGGGAAGGAATCGAGAGGAGGGGGGTAGTTTTCACTTCAGCCGAGCACACCTCCTCCTTTCCTTTGGGCTCAGGAGAGGCTCTGGAAGCAATTCGGCGAGCTCGTCGGCGCCTTCGCTGCTACTTTGCTGGTTCGGCATTGGTGCTCGATGCCTCGGTGTTGCCGAGTTCAATAGGCTCGGACTGCTGGTGACGGCTCTGGACCAAAGGGCCCTATCTGTAGCCCGCTGCCAGGACCTCGAATAGGTTGTTTGCTAACGGGAGCTCGAACTGCGAAGGTTGTGGTGACACAGGCTTTGTTGGGTGAGAGGCCCCTGACCCGCCCACCAGCTGCGAGGCGGGTGCCGAGATGGCGGCCGACCTCTCTTTCTTGCCATGGGAAGAGGCGTGGCTCTTGGCTAGATCTTGGACCTAGGAGGCTTCTTCTCGACGAGGCCGCTCACTCCGGCAGGTTGGTTTGGCCTGCTTCGTGGGTGGGTCCCGAAGTGGAAGTGACACTTAGGCCTGAGGCAGAGAGGGAAACTGTTGCTGGTACTGGTACTGGGAGACTTGGTGCAGCACTTGCTGTTGGTAGAGTTAAAACTGTTGGAACTGTTGCATTTGATCCTGCATGGCCCGCATGCATTGCACCAAGTTCTCCAGTTGGTTCGGGTTGGCTGCTGGGGGCACAACCGAGGGTTCAGTAGGGGTTGCTCCTCCAGTAGAAGGGAGCGGAGCAATGGTGGGTGCCACTGTAAGAGGCACATTCAGGTTGGGGACTCCGTCCACGGTGAGGGGGATGGTAAACTGTCCAGTGCAGACAGTAGGAAGCTGGGGCTGCTCCCCACTAGCGTTCTGGCTGTTGCCCCGTCCGGCATTAAAGGAAGAAGCCATGAAAAATGCTAAGTTTTTAGAAGAGAAGTGCTGTAAAAGCATGGAGTAAGGCTTTTAGAAGCGATTCCCACAGACGGCGCCAAATGATGTGGCACAATCGGGATACTCCTAGATGGCTGCTGACTGGCTCCTTGTTGGCAACGGACGTCACTTGAGAAGATGGAAAGAAGGATTCCCGGCGATTTACCCGGTGGGAATACTCCGAAGCTTAAGTCAAAACGTTGGGGAAGGAAAAGAAAGAGAGTGCAAAAGCTAAGAGTATAGGTCGCGCTTAATCAATATGCTCGAGAGGTTAGCTCGTGAGCAAGCAAAGACTCGGGTTGAGTATATGAGTGCGGAAATATTCAAAAGTCTGAGAGACTTTCTCTTTTGCCTCAAGGGTTTTTATAGGGGAATTACTGTCAAATCGAGTGTAACTGCCACTGGGCCCCTGCCGCAGCCGTTACCTACCAGGGTTGCGCAGGTGATCGTTGCAACATACCTCTCGCTCGGATGAGTGACATCTTAAAGGGGTAGGCACGCTTCCACCTGCTGAGAGACGTAGGTGCAGACTGTCGAAAGGACAGGGGACTGCGCCGTCAGTTAAGAGATGTGGCGCAGACTGATCGGTACGGTTTGTCAGGTAGAAGCTTCCTAAGAAACATCCGTGCCGCTTACTTGCGAGCTACCTTGTAGCGAGCTTGGGAATACTTCGGGGTTACCCTTATTAAGGTTGTTCTTTGGGGTGACTGAGGGACTTGTGTTGTACAAAGGGAGGGTATATCTCCCGACAGATTGCCCATTGATTTCAGCCGTCATCGCCAGCATCCATAACGCCACCCACGAAGGGGTTCAGAAGACGTTACACTGCGTCCGCACCGATTTTCATTGGTAGGGTATGTGCGGCTCAGTTAGGGATTCCATCCAGAACTGCTCCACATGCCAACAACAAAAATGGGAGAATTTACACCTGGCAGGCCTCCTGTAGCCCCTCTCACTTCCAACACAGATCTGGGCCGATATCTCCATGGACTTCATTGAAGGCTTGCCTAAAGTCGGAGGGAAGTCAGCCTTATTCGTAGTGGTGGACTGCTTCTCCAAGTATGCCCATTTCATTCCATTGTCCCACCCATACAGCGCAGTCTCTATGGCCCACGCCTTCTTCACACACATCTTCCGCCTGCATGGGCTGCCCGAGTCCATCGTCAGCGACAAGGACGCAGTCTTCACCAGCACCTTTTGGAAGGAGTTGTTCCGATTACAGGGCACGACCCTAGCTTTCTCCTCCGCCTACCATCCACAAACAGACAGGAAAACAGAGGTTGTCAACCGTACCATTGAGATGTACCTCCGCTGTTTCGTAGGGGACCAACCACGACGCTGGGTGGATTGCCTTCCTTGGGCCGAATATTGCTATAACACGTCCTTCCACTCCTCCCTTGGCATGACTCCCTTCCGGGTTGTGTATGGCCGAGACCCTCCCCGTCTTTTATCTTACGAACCAGGCTCCACACGGTTAGAAGAAGTAGATCGCAATCTCCAAGACTGCGACGCCCTCTTGGCCGAAGTCTCCCTACACTTACAGCAGGCACAGGCGCGCATGAAGCAAGCCTATGATCAGCACCACCATGAAGTCACCTTCAAGCCTGGTCAGTTCGTTTGGTTGAAGCTCCAGC
Source organism: Nelumbo nucifera (assembly GCF_055504915.1). Taxonomy (NCBI): domain Eukaryota; kingdom Viridiplantae; phylum Streptophyta; class Magnoliopsida; order Proteales; family Nelumbonaceae; genus Nelumbo; species Nelumbo nucifera. The sequence continues at coordinate 67,939,312 of NC_142650.1, read as the reverse complement.
CTTACCGTCAGCTCTCCCTCAGGCGTCGAGGCCCCCCCAAGCTAGCCCCAAAATTTTACAGGCCCTTCAAGGTTCTACGACAGATCGGGAAGGTTGCCTATCAACTCGAGCTACCGGAGCACAGCAGAATCCATGATATCTTCAATGTGTCCCAACTGAAGCCTTTTACAAGGACTCCCCCTAAGCACGTGCCTTCTCTACCTCCTCTAAAGGACAGCAGACCCATCCTCCACCCTCGAGCTCTTGTCCAGTCATGCATCAATCAGGGTACCTTTGAGGTTCTCATAGAATGAGAAGGATTACCCTCAACTGAGGCCACCTGGATTCCCTAGACCGACCTTCACAGTGCCTACCCAGTCCTCGAGCTTGAGGACAAGCTCGTTGTCCAGGAGGGGTGGGATGTTATGGACACACCGCCCGGCAGCACACTACGGCGCAGACACAGGCAGCGGCACGCACAGTAGCCACACAGCAGCACGCATCGCCCGACAGCAGCACTGTGAGACGCGCGCGCCGCCCGACAGTAGCTCTGCTCGCCAACTTGCCGCCAGCTACACCAGTCCTCATCCCTTATCCTTATCCTTATCTTATCTTATCTTAAGTAAGAGTTGTGTTACCATTAGGAGTAGGTAATTAGGAGTTTGAGTTCAAGTTGGAGTTTGAGTTTAATTAGGAATTTCCTTCTGTAATCTCCTATTTAAGGAGCCACGAATTGAAGAAAAGGCATTGAATTTTTTATCAAGAAAAGAGCTTAGGAGAGTTAGGGTGATCTCTTGGACAAATCATCCCCTAGTTCACCACAATAGGGTCAGCACGCAAAGGGAAGGCTAGGATTTTTCCCCGTGGACCGCCCCATGACGAGATCCTATGCCCGGGCCCATAACATAGTCTCTCAAATTTCACATAATGAGCTTCAAGAGTCAAATATATGATTTATGTGGATTTGATTGGTGTAACAAGTATAGATCTTCATTTCTATCTAACCAAACTAAAAAAAGGGAATTTTAGACTACACTCTACCTCAAAATTCTGATTTGAACTGCAAACCTACAACAATTCAAAATTATAAATACCTCCACCTATAGCACCCATACCCACCCGTGAATTGGCATCAATTCCAAACTAGCACCTACCCCCAACTATATGGCGGAGATATGATTTTTGGGGTGGACTAAACAGTAAAACCCCCCAAAAAATATTGGTTATGCTCAAAACCCAGTAGGACCCAGAAGACATCCCTTGGAAACAATTTCAGTACACGAGACCTCCCTACTTTCCAAAGTGACACCCCTTTATGCTATGTTTGGTTTGAAGGAAAAGGTAGGGAGAGTAAGGAAAAGGTAAGGAAACGTACACAAGATTTGTAAAGGATTCCTTACCATTCCCTTCCTTTCCCTACCTTTTCCTTCAAACCAAACATAGCCTAAGGCTTAGAAGAGCAGGAAACATATCTTCGTGAATAGGGGACATCATCCCCTTGATCATGTCATGCTTTTGACCATTAATTCTCTTATAAGGTTTATTATCTCTTATAGGAATGGTAGAAAAACATGCATAATGCATTATGATCATATCTGACCTTGTCATGACTTAGCCACATAAAGCTATTTTGAACCAAAATGAAAAAAAAGTGAACTCCAAAAGTTAAATATCAAAATGGAAAGATTAGATAGACATTCAAAGTTGTCTTGAGATAAGTTGTCCAAAAAAAGATAAAAAGCCAAATGGCTCTAAGGGGGTGCTCTTTTTTTGGATTTTGAGAGGGGGGAAAGTTGTCAATGGGATTTTGGTTCCCATTGACCAAGAATATCAGCATGGTGGGGAGGTCTCTATGTTCAGACCTTTGGCTCTAATACCATGTTAGATTTCAGAGAAGGCCAATAATACATTGCATTGCTTGAATATAGTAATTGCATCATATTTATAGACTGAAGCAAACCAAACCTATTCAAACCCAAACTCATACTCTTAGACTCTATCTATGATTCTTTGTAGTCTATTTCAATTCATCTCAAACTTTATCATAACATAACAAACTCAATCCATATCCTTAATAAAGCACAAATGAGAGAATTGTAGGGAAAAATGGAGAAGAATAATCATTTGAGAACTTTCTTAAGTAGCCTCCCAAGTTTCCTAAGCATGGATGATACTCATGAATTCGTTCCCAATTAGAATACGATGCTTGGCTTGACACATCCCTCCTTTGCCACATAGCTTACTAAGAAGCCTAAGTAAGGTGAAAAGTAATACGAGTGAATGAGAGAGGAGGGATGGGTTTGGAAGAAAGGAGAGAGTGTTAAATGGGGTAGAACCGATCTTAAACCAATAATAATTGGAACAATAGATAAAAAACCTAAAACTGACCCACCATATATCTTAAAACTAGAACTGATCTAATCGGTTCAGGTCCATCGAATTAGAACTGACCCATTTACATGTTGTGGAAAACTTCATGATGTGAGCTTTGGTTAGAAAATGAAAGGGATTATAGCTGATAAGGGTAAATTTTGGGTCTTATTATCAATAAAAATAACATTTTTAACATAATTTCTAGAATAGAGAAACTTTTTCAAAAAATATAAAAAAAGAGTAAAAACACTATTCATCTCCTTCTTCCCTTTGGTCTCTATCTTTCTCTTTCCTCCTCCTCCTCCTCCTTCTTCTTCTTCTGTAGACCGCCGAACAAATCGTCCCCTTTCAGACCACCGAATACTGTTCATCTTCTTTCTTCTCATAGAGATAGAAGACATGCACCTTTTTATGGATCTGGACAATTTTCTTTGCCTTGCGATTAAAGCTTCGACAGAATCCGAAGCCTTTTGCTTCTAGTCCAAGTATTGTTCATCTCCTTCCTCCTTCAAACCACCAAGGCGCTAACATTTTCTCTGCCTGAAACCATAATAGAAAATGCCATCTCACTGTTCATCTCCTTCCTCCTTCAGATGGAATATGAAGGCCTTGGCGCATTTCATCTCCGCCAAGGCAAAATCTCATTGTTCATCTTGCCTGTAACAGTGAAATGTCAGTGCCTTGACAAAAATGTCACTGTTCAGGCTTGATCGGGCTTCGATGAACAGTGAAATGTCACTGTTCAGGCAGAATTTTCAATGAAATATCAGTGAGATGAACAGTGTTTTAGGCAAAAATGTCAGTGCCTTGAATCGGAAGGCACCAAAAAGAGTGATTGGGCTTCAACGGATCCCAACGCCTTTCGTGGTTAAACGATTTTTTCCGCCTATAAAACCCACTTTTGCTTCGGTGGTCTGATCGAGGAAGGAGATAAACAATATTTCTATCGTTTTTGTGAAATTTTAAAATAAATTATATTAAAAAAATTATTTTTATTGATAATAAGATCCAAACTACATGTATAGGAAGAACAAACTACATAAATAATTATCATTATTTAATATATTAATTGTTGATATGTTACAGGGATTGAACCTATTATTAATTTTTAGTCGGACAACTACTGAAAATGACGCGCTCTTCTACACATCATGGTGCTAATGGCAACTATGTCGTGCAAGTCAACAACAACTACGAAGAAGATGCAAACCTACCAGCAATAGGCAACGCACTTGTCGAAGCTGTAGCTCTATTGACAGAACAGAACAATCACCAGGTTGAGACTGGAGGGGTGCCAGATGGCAATCTTAAGGGAGCTGTAACTCCGACAATGGAACAGAACAATGACCAGGTTGAGACCGAAGGAGTGCCAGATGGTGGTCTTAACGAAGCTGTAACTCCGACAATAGGACAGAACAGTGACCAGGTTAAGACCGGAGGAGTGCCTGATGGTGGTCTTAACGAAGCTGTAACTCCGACAATAGAACAGAACAATGACCAGGTTGAGATTGGAGGAGTGCCAGATGACGGTCTTAATGAAGCTGTAACTCTGACAATAGAACAGAACAATGATCAGGTTGAGACCGGAGGAGTGCCAGATGGTGGTCTTAACGAAGCTGTAACTCCGACAATAGAACAAAACAATGACCAGGTTGAGATTGGAGGAGTGGGAGATGATGGTCTTAATGAAGCTGTAACTCCGACAATAGAACTGAACAATGACCAGGGTGGAGTACGTGGAAAATTGTGGTGGCACCTGCCATATGTTACTGGTATAATAGTGGCTTCATTCATACAAATAATCTTCATGCATGAAATTTCAGATGCCTAGACAAAGCTGCAATGGAAGAACCCTCCACTACTCGACAAGAACAGATAGATCAACGGAAACTCTTCACTGTTACACAAGTTGAGAGCAAATTAAGCTTATCATAAAACTGGTTCCTATGTTGCTGACTTTCTTTCTATATGCCATTGTGAATTTCACAGGGAGCACCGTGTATACTGCGCAAGCCTACAATATGAACGGCATTAGCAGCAACTGTACAGTCTCTATTGTTGTGCTCCTTGCGATTATGAACTTCTTTAGGTATGCCATCTCCCGTTTGTATGGGTTTATCTCATCAGGGTTGAAGATAAGAATTGGGATCGGAATCTTATTCTCGATGTTTTGCTCTCTCTCTCTCTCTCTCTCTCTCTCTCTCTCTCTGCTTGGATGATGGTAGTAGCACATATAGAAAAAATGGAAGGATACCCTTATAGCGTCAGTATGTCTTGGCTGATTCCCCAGTTTCTTTCTCTAGGGCTTATGCAAGGACTGGCTGACGATGGTTTTCAAGATCTCTTGGTTTTAAATGTTGATGAATCGATGCATTTGTCCGCTGGCGCATTCATCGATTTCATTATAGGAATCTTGAACCTCATAATTGTACCGGTTTATTACTTAAATAGCTCGTTGGCCAACGAGTTAGAAACAACCCCCTTGCAATCGTATTACCGATTGTTAACAATATTGAGCTCTTCGAACGTAGTTATTTATCCCTTCGTCTCAATCCTTCATGAACGGTTTTGTATATAAGCGGAATATATTATCTTTCTACAGAACCAATCCAATGACGCCTATTTGTTCAAGCAACTTTTGCTATTATTTCTTTCTGTGATTGTTAATTATATATTGTTTGCATTTGTATGATAATCTGGTCTTGGAGTGAATGTTGATAACTCCTCGTTTTCAAAAAAATGTTGATAACTCCATAATTAGTAATCATATGTTTTTGTAAAACTCAGAGATGCAGAATTGACGAGCAGAAAATTTGTCTTTCTTCATTAAAATAAACAAGGTACATATAGTCAATTATTACAAGGAGTTGAGGTTTATCGCAGCTTTGGCGCAAGAGTAAAGTTTATCGCAACTTGCGTCATGTGTGTTCCCTCTAATGCCCCCCTTCAAGTTCGAGCATGAGGGTTAAAAATGCCCAATCTAGGTAACAAAGATGCAAATCTATCTAGATCAACTGCTTTGGTGAAGATATCTACAGGCTAAGCTGATGTAGGTAGATGAACAGTAGTTATAGCTTTGGACTAAAAGTGTTTTCGTATAAAGTGGCAATCTATTTCGATGTATTTGGTATGCTCATGGAACAATGGATTGGCAGCAAAGTGGAGTGCTGCCTTATTGTCACAGTACAGCAACATCAGCTGTGGATGAGAAAGACCAAGCTCAGAGAATATTTGCTTCAGCCATAATAGTTCACTGGTAATGGTTGCCATTGCACGGTACTCTACTTCAGCAGAAGAGTGGGACACTATTGCATGTTTCTTGCTCTTCCATGACAAAGGAGATTGTCCTAGAATTGTGAGATAGCAAATGGCCGATTTCCGACTGGTTGGGCAACTAGCCCAATCCGACTCATAATAAGCTCACAATTGGAGATCAAAATCAGCCAGGAGAAGTATACCTTGCTCAGGTGTAGCCTTCAGGTATCGGAGGACGTGCATTGTAGTCTCCAAATGTTGTTGTCTAGGATCACTCATAAACTAACTTAGAATGTGAACTGAATAAGTGAGTTCTAGTCTCGTAATTGTGAGATAGAGGAGACGACCCACAAGTCATCTATATTGATTGGGTTAAGCAATTGGCTCACCAGATTTAGGTCCCAAATGAAGTTGTTGTGCAATGGGGAACATACTAGGTTTGCATCCTAGCATACCTGCATCCTGAAAGATGTCAAGGGTATATTTCCTTTGATTGAGAAAAATGTCGGAAGAGGACCGAGAGATCTCAATGCCAAGAAAATATTGAAGAACCCCAAGGTCCTTGATTGGAAAACACTGTCGTAGGTAGTCCTTAAGAGCAGAAATACGGGTTAGGTCATTTCCGGCAATCACCAAGTCATCAACATATGCAAGTACCACAAGAAAGCTGCATGATTGGACTGAAGTAAAGAGGGTATTATCGGCAATTGATTGCTTGAAGCCCCGTTGGCGAAGGGCATGAGCTAGAGTTTTAAACCAATTGCATGAGGCTTGCTTGAGGCCATAAATGGATTTGTTCAAGCGACATACTCACTAATCCTTAGGAGACAGGAGTCCTGGTGGGGAGGCACCATGTAGATTTCTTCATGGAGAGTGCCATAGAGGAAAACATTGTCTACATCCATTTGATGTAGTTCCCAATTTCGAGTTGCAGCCAGAGCTAAGAGGCAACGTACTATTACTAGCTTGGCAACTAGGGCATATGTCTCTATATAATCAATGCCTTCAATTTGAGTATAGCCTTTTTCTACCAAGCAGGCTTTGTAACGCTCAACATTTCCATCAGATTTGTACTTGACTTTGTAGACCCAACGGCACCCAATGGGAGTCCTTCCCGGTGGTAGGTCAGTCAAGGTCCAAGTATGGGTGCGTTCAAGTGCAGCCAATTCGGTTGACATAGCTTATTTCCAACAGTCATGTTTGTTGGCTTCATCATAACAAGAAGGCTCTGGTTGGACAGAGGGGATTGATCCCATAGTTAAAAAATTGGAGATTAGGTGGTGGGTATTGCATGACTTAGTTTGTGACTGAAGTGTTGGACAAATGTAATCAACCAGGTGTGGAGGAAGTTTCTTAGAGCGAAGTGGGCGATGGTTATGTGAGGTTAGAGGGTTAGAAACAACAGGTTCAAAAATTGGCAAAGTGATGAAGTCCATGTCACTAGTGTGTTCAAGCAATTCTAGATTGTCACTAATAGAGGGTTGTGAGCTGTCACAAATTAGTTCAGTTCCAGGTATTTGACTAGGAACTGCATCAGCTACTGTATCATCGACTATTGGCAAAGGCATTGATAATGATGGAGATGGTTCCAAAGATACTTCATCAACAAAGGAAAATTTGTGTTCAAGGAAAATCACATCTTTGGACACAAATATCCGCTTGGTTGTCAAGTCATATAATTTGTATCCTTTTTTACCATTAGGATACCCAACAAACACACATTTGGTGGCACAAGCATCAAATTCATCATGCCCACGTCTGGATATACTTGCATAGAAGAGGCAACCAAATTTTTCAGAAATGATTATATGATGGAGCTTATTGAAAAGAAGTTCACATGGTGATTTCCCAACAAGTACTGGAGTGGGCAGGTGATTGGTGATGTAGGCTGCTGCCAGAACACATTCTCCCCATAACTAGATTGGGAAGTGTGCTTGGAACTGCAAGGCCCTTGCTATCTCAAGTAAGTGCCTGTGCTTGCACTCAACGACCCTATTCTGTAGAGGGGTGTCTACGCAAGATGTTTGTTGTAAGATTCCATGTGATTTCAAATAATCTTGAACAGGTCCAGAGAGAAATTCGGATCCATTATCTGAACAAATATACTTAACTTGGGCATTGAACTGTGTTTTCACCATTTCACAAAACATTACAAGAAAAGAATAGGCATCTGATTTATATCATAACAGATATACCCATGCAGCTCGAGTACAATCATCTACAATTGTCAAGAAATAATGAGCTCTAGAATGAGATGGAGTCTGATAACCTCCCCAAATGTCATAGTGTATGAGTGTAAACTGGGCATTAGATCTAGTATGACTAATAGAAAAAGATAGACGTATTTGTTTCGCTCGAAAGCATATGTCACAACAATCATCATTTGGTACAATAATATGTAATTCTGGAATTAAAGCTAGTTTCTCATAGGAAGCATTTCCCAACCTTGAATGCCATATGCGTGGATCATGTGTGCAAGTATTGTGCAAAGAGAAAGATGATGGAAAAGAAGCGAAGTGATACAGCCCGTCACGCATCAAACTCACAACAATCATCTTCTTGGATGTCAGGTCCTGAAGGGTACAAAAAGTCAGAAAGAACAATACAACAGAGTTCAGATCTTTGGTAAGTTTACCAACATATATAAAATTGCATTGAAATCCCGGAATGAATAACACGTCCTTTAATACTAGATTTGAGGACAACGCTATGTCACTCTGTGACTGAACAAGTAGCAGTGTTCCATTTGGCAACGGAACCGGTTTTAGTGTTGATGCCTAAGTAAAAGATGTAGTAGCAAATTCAAAATTAGTGGGAACCATGTGATCTGAGGCCCCACTATCCAAAAGTCAAGAAGAGGTAGTGATTCTACCTGCAAAGTTGGCTGAGAAAGTATGTTTGTCTTTGTTTAAAAGATCAGACAAACTACTGATGGTGCTCAATAATTGTTGATATTGTTCCTTGGATAGGCTGGAAACCGGAGAGACTCCTTGGATTGAGTTCGTACCAACAACAACCTTTTCTTGATTGCCAGTACTGCTCTTGGATGTGGCCTTTGATCGAGTTCTTCAATTTGGTGGATACTCGAACAATTCAAAACAGTGGTCCTTGTTGTGACCTTGTTTCTTGCAATGGTCACATCGAATCTTGGACTTTTCTTTTCCTCTTTTTGGATTGATTTTTGGGCCCACCACATGAAAAGTAGCAGCCTCTACAGTTGGACCATGTTGAGCAATCAAAGACTGATGTCTTTCTTCTTATGATACAAGTGCATAGACTCTGCTAATGCTCGGCAAAGGATCCATGCTCAAGATGATCGATCTGATGTTGTTAAATTTTTCATTCAGACCTAGCAAAAATTGATACACCTTATCTCTTTCCTTAGTTACACAACCCGTAGGTACATAATGGTCTAGCAACGTAAGCTGACAACGCATCCCAGATCCCTTTGAGTTTTGAGAAGTAAACAGAGACATGGAGATTTTCTTGCCTGAGCAGCATGAGTTCTCTTTTGAGATGAGAGATCCTTGGTGCATTTCCTTGTGAGAATCTTTCTTCCAAATCTTTCTACATTTCTTTAGCGTTTTCAACATAGGCCACGCTTTCATGAAGATCTTTGGTTAGCACATTGAAGATCCATGATACCACAATGGAATTGCATTTCAACCAGGTGAGGAATTCTGCCTGATTCACTGGATTTGGCTTTTGAATCACTCCATTCATGAAGCCAATCTTGTTCTTGGCGCTAAGAGCATTAGTCATTGCTCTTCGCCAAGTCATGTAGTTGTCTCCATTAAGAAGACAAGAAACAAGCACTGTGCCAGGGATATCAGAAGGATGTAGGTAGAAAGGTGAATTCTGATCACCGAAAGAGATTTGATCAGCTATGGTGAATATGGTGTTTCCACTCCTATTCATGGCCATCCTTGTTGATGTCAAAGGAAAAGGGCAAAAAAAACAAGGAGAAGAAGGAGATTGGAGTCAAGAAAGGTAAGACGAGAAACAGAAGAGGACTAGAATCAAGAATCAAAATTTTCTGCAAGAATCAGAATTTTCTAATTGGGCCTGTAGCTCTGATACCATGTAAAACTCAGAGATGCAGAATTGACGAAGAGAAAAGTTGTCTTTCTTCATTAAAATAATCAGGTATATATAGGCAATTATTACAAGGAACTGACGTGGCATTTACAATGGAAACAACCAAAACAGATCCGTAACTGAATTTGTTACCGATTAAGAGATGGTAACAAACTTATTCTCAAGCGTGAGGTTTATCACAGCTTCATCGCATAACTTCTCGAGTGTGGTTCATCACAGCTTCAGTGCAAGAGTAAAGTTCATCGCAAGTTGCTTTATCGCAACATGCGTCATCTAGGTATTTCCTCTAATAGTTTTGCTATTGCTAAAACGTCAGCTGCAATGGCTTCAATAAATGAAGTCATCTTCGAGACAGATACAATGCACGCAATAATCATTGACGTTGCCAAGGTGTTCCTTGCTGGTGTGCCTCGTGGCACCGAACCCTTAGTGACCTTGGTGGTGGTGAAGGTGACAAGGTCATGTTCGAGCTTTTGTTGGGACTCCTTGTGGGTGTCGATGAATTGACCTAGAGCCCTAATCAGCATCATAAATAACGTTGCTGGGTCAAATGTGTAATAGGATCATGGCATCACCTAGGCGGAGGTAGTTTTATATACTTAGGAAATGTATGGATATAGACAAAAAAATATGAATACGCTAGGGTAATACATAAAAATTTCATAATATATTATAATATTAAATTTAAGGTCAAATCATCATAAATAATGTATAAATACATAGAAAAAGTATATTTTAATGGTGTATATGAAAAAACTATATTACAATTAATATAATATGATGCATAGATATCATATAATTTTATTTATAATGTATCAATCAAGAGTCCAAAATGCAAAATATATTTTCCTATTATATTTTAATTATTATATCAATTATTTTCAATTTTACTATTTTTACTTTTTTACATTAACAAAGAGGTCAATCAAATATTAAATTCTCTATGTAAATTAAAATATCCATTAATAATTTATAAAATGTATAATCTCAACTTAAAATATATCAAATCAATTAAAATTTCTAAGATACATATCATATGCAAATTCATAATTTTTTACTTTTAAAATGATTATTCCAATATTATATTTTTATTCCTATAGTTTTCTAATTTAGTACCTGAACTTTAAAACGCGACAATCTAGTACCCGAACTTTCATTTTGCGACAATTTAGTACCCGACGTTAATTCACTGTCAATTAGAAGACAAAAATACCCCTCTACTATTTCAAGTAATGTAGGAATTCCCTATTGAAATTACAAAAATGACCCATCAACTATTTCAACCAATGCAAGTGGGAATTGCTCACACTTTTGAGATTCTGAAAACCAGCTCCCTCACGTTGGTGATGTCACTGCCAGAAAAGTTGAAATTGACGCTCGAACACACCGAAAAAGTTGAAGTCGAAAAATCCAATGCCGTTTTCAGAGAAGACGAAGAACACTAGAAAAAGTCAAATAAACCAGAAAAAGATCAACGAAGAACACCAAAAAAATATCAGAAGAAGAGGAAGAGAGGAGAAGTGAAAATTGAAAAGATTGTATATTTTCGTACTAGGTTGTTTTTGAAATCATATCAACGAAGAACATCAAAAAAAGAAGACGAAGAACACCAGAAAAACATGACCCGCTCTCCTCCCTCTTCCATCGACTGGGTTCATTTAGAGAACAGAAATGTGACCACTCGGTAAGGTTGGCCTTCCCCAAGATGATAGCTCCTACTTTTCTCAGCTTCTTCACCACATCGGCATCACCAGGGATGATCGATCCTTCTAGTGCTAATGATCCCGTTGTTGTATCCAGCCTATCCTTGGTGGTGATGTTGTCCTTGAGAAGAATCGGAATCCCGTGCAGGACAAACAGGGACGACCCAACAGTTTGCACATTCATCTTTCATTCCCAATCGGCCTTGTCAGTCTGATCTAGTGCCAGGATTCACCTCTATTACTCTACGGAGTACTGGGTTCAGCTTACGAATCTCTCTGAGATAGAACTCGACAAGTTTTCTCAAACTCAGTTGCTTCTACTGGAAGGCCACCTAGAGGTCATGCACACTGGCTTCTCTAATAGGAAAATTGTCGACGACAAGGTTTTTGCATAGACCTGAGATAGTCAGAACCAATAAGGCAGGCAAGAAGAACAAGCGATGGGGGATCTCATAGTGAAACGCCATACCTGAATCCTGAGTGGAAAAGGCTTACCTATTCACCTACTTCGGCTAGACTTTGGACATTCTTTTTTTATGTTTCTGCTGGAGAGGAATCGGAGTTTTCGCTTCCGTTTCCATAGATGAATCCGTCAGGGTTTAATTCTGGCTTATACGGTCAGGGCGGCGATTGAGCAACTACAGTGGTCGTCGACTCAGCCGGATTGGGTTGCGATTGCTTTCTCGACTAAGCTGCAGATACTCAGGGATTGAAAGATCAGGTGGAGTCTGAATTATATCTTGAAAGATTGGAGATTTGTTATTGAAGATTATGGGGTTTGATTCTTTGCCCTTTATTGCTTCTTGTTATCATTTTTCACAGATAGGATGTGTCTTTTTTCCCCTTAGTGATGGGTTATCACTATCTTTGATTTTAGTGGTGCTAACATAGTAACATGGGTCGGTCAGTTGTAGACTTGTAGTAACCCCTTAGTGACGGGCTACCACTATCTCTGATTTTGGGTTCCTAGAACATGATCTTCCTTTTCTTGAGAAAGAAGATGATGAATAGTGTGTTTGGACTCTGTTTCATTTTTCTGAGAAAGAAGATGATGAACAATGTCCAAGGCTAATTTTGGCATTTTTAAAAGTATTAAATGCACATGAGGTCTTGTGATATACATAACTGAGAGTTTATTAACGGTAGGTACTAGATTGTCACATTTTAAAGTTCGGTTACTAAATTGGCACTCGGCCTAAAGTACATGGTACCTATCGGGAGTTTTCCCTTATTTTAATTGCATTTAAGTAATAAAGAAATAAAAGTTATATTCATTTACTTATAAACACAAAAGATGGAGTGGTGTAGTGGCTTATAAGCATGGATGTTAAGCTTTCCTTAGATTTTTTATGCGAGTTTGAATCCTTCAACATTTCTTTTTCATAAGAATGCGCATTTGCGAATCGCGGGTAGTGTATTGTTCTATATCGGTCTCTATCGATATGTATCAACCGATACAGTGCGATACGGACCGATACACACTTGTATTGGCCTAATATGCACAACTGGCAAGATACATCTCCAGTTGTAGCATAACCCGTACTGGACAATAACGATACCAATACGATACGCCCCCATATCAGTCGTGTCGTATCAATATTTCAATCATTGACACAGGCTGACTTGTGCTACTTTCAATTTATGTGAGAATACATTGTTGAACCATGTTTTACTCATATTACAAGACACTTAGCCATGTTTGGTTTGACTCTCATTCTCGTTCATTCTTTCCAGTAATAAAGATGGTGTTAGGTTCCATTGCCATTTGTTAGAAAATCGATGCCAATTCAGCACCAAATAGGCATTTTTCCCAATCGATTCTGAAATTTTGTTAAGATATTTATTGATAAAATGTTTTTCTCATGTTATGTAAGAGCCATTGTTGGAAGAAACACTAAGCAGATTTTTACTATTCATCTTATGCAATGCTTAATGGCACCTAGCTGTTGTAAAGTAAGAAAAAAACATTTTGCCCCAATTTTCAAGGGACATTCATACAAAACATTTTTTAATAAATAATGAAACTGAACCCCAAAGTTCTAGAATGGACAAAAATCTATACTATATATAAAAGTGTGGATGCAGAGTGAAAGTTGTTTAAACTAAAATTACCCTCTATTTCTTTGTTTGATAAAGGGTATAAAATTCTTTTTATTACAACTTCAATGCTAGTTTTAATAGCTACTAAAATGACCACATTTGTGTATTTAGTCTATCTCTAATTGTAAGGGTTGAAAATGTAACTTCAATTATTACTTTCCAGCTCATTTAATCCCTTCTCATTAAGTCTTATACTTAGATATTAACTCGAATTTTCTCTTACTAAATCCTATATTTAAGTTATTTTTTACTAATAAATACTACTAATTACCATGGTTTCCAAAATGAGACCAGACCGAATGATCAAATCAGAAAAATCGGGAACCGGTCACTTGACCAGTTCCATTTCACCCCAAAACTGGTTTTTGGCAAAACAAACCATTTGGTTAGTGAATCATTGACCTAGGTGGTCAAACCATCAAATCATCAACCCAAACAATGGTTTTTGGCCTTTTTTGTTTTTTTTTTTCTTCATTTTTTGTCAAAACAAGCTATCTGTTCAGACCATTCGACCGAGTATTTTGACCCCCAAAACAGTTCCCTGTTCGGTCCAGTTTTAAAACCTTGCTAATTAGATCTAAGTCAACATTTTTAACAATATGAACCCATTTATTTTAAAATTAACTCAAAAACAAAAACTATTCTTTATTCAAATGGTAGCTAAGCAATTCAACTATCCGAATCAAAGTGTTCAACCTCTGAAGTCATAGTTAGGTAATAAAACTTAAAAAAACAATTAAATATAGAAAAAATTAGACGTGTTTATGATATTTTTATTAATCAAATTTTAAAAAGTGTAATAAACAAAAAAATATTTTTATTGATAATGAAAATGAAATATATAATTTAGAACTAATAGAAATGGTTCAACTTTTGGGTTAAATGTGTTAACATTTAATGTCATAAATACATAATAAAAATTAAATATAAAAATACATAAATTTTGCAAAAAAACAAAAATCTGTCACATGTATAATATCATGTAATTATCATATTAAACAAAAAGTAGGTGTGATATATCAAAATTATTTTTACACACAAAAAAATAGAAAAAAAAATGAACACATCTATAATTCTATATTTACACTACTATTAAAAAAATGAATATTGTGGAATTTTCTTTTGACTAAAATACTCTTTTTTTTAGTTTAATTGCTATTTAATTGCAATGTTTAAATTGTAAATTGAACTACTACTTTTCACCTCATTCAATTCATTCTATTTAAATCTTACATTTCTTTGATAAATGAACAAAAAAAAAATACACCAAAAAGATAAAACATTACAAACAGAAGAATCTAGCCAAACAAGTGGGCCTACCAATGATACTTGAAACTTCACAACTCAATCCAATTATCATATATTTGGATGAGGTGTATATGTAGTCAGATTTGGATTTTGCAATTTGCATCCAATTAATAATAAAAACAAAAATATATAAAAATATATATATATTCATAGAATTTTTTTTGATACATCTACTATCATTATCATCATCTAAAATTGACACATGCAAAGCACATGCATGCTTACTAGTGAATAGAAATGGACAGAATGAGAAAATGTTGCTATCAACCAAACACTTTTTTTCAAAAGAATAAAGAATTTTTTGTGGCAAAAATGAGAATAAATTTTGAACCTAGTTGGTCTCAACTTTCAATTTTATTCTTTTTTCACCAAGATTCAAACCAACAAAACACAAATCAACTATGTTGGCCCCACATCAATAACACAAATATGAAAAAAAACTAAAACTAAAAAAGCTTTTACATTTGGTTGCATAGAGAAAATATAAAAGAAATTTAAAGGAAGCAATTAGCATCTATTTAAAATTAATTGCTGAATTGAATAGCCAGTTATGTAAATGAAGAAAAGAGCCTGGAAATTCTAATAGAATTTAAAAAGTGTAAAATTAAAAATAAAATTAATAATATGAAGTACAAAATGATTAACAATTTTATCAAATTGCTATGTATATTCAATAAAGATAATGTGCTAAGAAAGTCATAAAATATAATAAAGCATCATATAATTGTTGCCCCATGTTCATTTTCATTAAGCTCTGTTTGGAAGGAATACAAATGCAAATATGTAAAGTATAAATACATACAAAATAATACAAAATAAGAGGTTTTGCACTCTACATATTTGTATTGGTACTCCTTCCAAACTGAGCCCTAGAAAATGTTTCAATGATTACAAACCATCAACATATATTTTTATAAATGGACGATTAACAGTCATGTCTATTAGCATAAATTTTCACAATAAGTTGACCATCAGCCATCAACTAATAAAAATATATGCCAACAGTTTGAATTTTGGAGGCCTAGACTAACCATCAATGATTATTTTTCATGCTACATACTAAAAAGAAATGAATTAAAAATGAAATTCATTATTCATGAAAAGAATTTTATAACCAAATGCTCTAACAATTTTCGTTCTTTTCTAAAATGAAGCCCGTAAGTATAGATGAGCAAATATGATACAATCAATAAGTAGATTAATATGTAGGCATAGCCGTGAGGGAAAATCCTGAGTTAAATTGGAATTTGTTTGAAAATCCAAAATCCTATTAAAAATAGTATTAACTTTTTGAATAATCCAAACATTAGAAATAGTGGAATCCTTGAAAACTTTTTCATTGTGCGCAAACCAAACATACTATAAAGCAATGGCATACCAGCTAAGAATTTTCCTAAATTCGGACTTGTTTGAAATTTTTTGTTCAAGATCAATTATACAGTTAACCCAAGTAGAATGAGATGTGCTACTTAAGGTTATGTTCCAGGGAGAAGCAAATAGAATAGATTTTGTGAAAGAGCATTCAAGAAATAAATGATTTCTGGATTATTGTGACAAAAAGCATAGGTTTGATCTTGATTTCGGAACAGAATTTTCTCCTTTACAAAAGATAATCATGTATAATATGCCAGAGCAACAGTTGATAATGAGGAGGGCAAGGAAGACGCCAAATCCATTTAATACAAGATTTGAAATGGTCAGTTAATTGAGGTAAGTAATCCTGAAGTAAGTCTTTATAAGCAGCTGAAGTTGGGAATATTCCTGAGAAATGTTTAGTCCAAATCCAAGAAATAGAAGTATTTGAAGGAAGGATAGGAGTATTAAGAATCCGAGAAGTTTGGATGCTATCAAAAAAGTTTGGATCAAAGAGATATTCCAAGTGCCATTATGTATAAGATCAGTGAAAGTAAGATTTAGTAACTGAGCAAGAATAGGACGATTGATCATATAAAAGTTATCATTGTTTTGGATCCAGGCAACTTGGAAAATCTTATCCATAAAGAGACTAAAAAACCAACCTCCTGAAGCAGATTTTGAATTTTTGTAGCAGTAGATTTCCAAAAATAAGAACTGGATTTAGAAATGGATTAAGGAAAATTTTCATTCTGAGGAAGGTATTTAGATTTCCATAATTGAGCCCACAATTTTTGCTGCTCATTAAGGTAACACCAAGCAAGTTCTTTTGCAAAAGACTAAGTTAATTAACTTGATTTCTCTGAATCCTAGTCCTCCATAAGATTTAGGAATAGCTAATTTATGCCAAGAACACTAGTGATAGGGATAAGGGTTAGTATCTGATTTATACCACCAAAATTTTTTTATGATATGATCAATAGCAAAAATGGTTTTTTACAGTCATGGTATGATTAGGAATGGAATGAAGTACAAATTATATAACAATTATTTTACTCGCTTGACTAATAGCTGAAGCTTTCCAAGTATTAAGCTTATTTCTAAGATTGTCCAGAAGGAAAGAAAGTTGAGAATGTTTATTTCTACCCCAAATCAAAGGAAGACTTACGTATTTAGAATTTTTAGGAAGATTCTTCATTTGGAGTTGTCTCCAAATCATTCTTCGATGTCTAGGATGGGTATTCTTACTAAAATAAATTCCAGATTTTTCCAAATTAACTAACTGCCTTGAGATATTTTGAAACCTATGAAGAATAACTTTGAGAGTATCCAGTTCATCTCGGTGACTTCTTAGGAATAAAAAAATATCATCATCAAAAAGTATATGAAAAATAGTGGGGGCTCTAGATGTGATTTGTAATCCTTGGAGTTGGTTCTCATTTTTGGCTTTGAGAATCATCTGAGTTATGCATTCCATGGCCATAAAAAGATAGGGGGATAAAGGGTCCCCTTGTCTAAGACCCCTGGTGGGTAAGATTTTACCCTTAACAGTACCATTAATAAGAATTAGAGTATGATACAGAAGAGATGCATTCTAAAATGACTTGACTGAAATCCTAGGAAAATTCTAAGGCTTTTAAAACTTCAAGAATAAAAGACCATTCAAGTCTGTCATAGGCTTTTGCCACTTCTAATTTAATAGTCACATAGCCTGTACCCCGCTTGTGATGTTTTAGATAATGAATACTTTCATGGGCAATAATAGTATTATCTACCATTTGCCTTCCTGGAATAAAGGCTGATTGATTGGCTAGAATCTTTAAAATGATTTTACATAGAACATTACAAAGGCTGATGGGACGATAGTCTTGAACTTTAGTACATAAAGGTATGATTGAGACGTCTCAATAACTTATTATTTTGGAAAAATTCCTTGGCAATTGCCCATCAAATCCCACTATTCCTTTTAAACTAAAGTAGGCATCCATCTGGTCCTAGAGATTTTAGGTTGCCTATACTAAACAGAGCTAATTTAATTTCTTCCTCATAAGGAATAGCAGTAAGATTCCTATTATCTTCCTCCATAATGATAGGGGTGAAAATATTGTTAATAAAGGTCATACCATCTAAAGGGTGATGGGTAAAAAGATATGAAAAAATAAGAAATGAAAATTTCTGCAATGTTTTTAATATTTGTTACCCAAGATCCTTGACAGTATTTAATGCCTTGAATTCATTCCTTCTCTGGCAACACATTGTATTTTTATGGAAATAATTTTTATTTTTATCTCCCATGTTTAGCCAGAGTTGTTTAGATCTTTGTCACCAAAAACTTTCAATTTGAGGTTGAGTATCATCATAATTTTTGTATAAAGACATAATTTGATTCTGATCCCAAGATGTAGATTGTTCCACTTGGATAATCTGGGATTCTAATTCATTAAATCTAATATGGGGATCAATGAACATTGTTTTTCTCCATTTAATCAAGTTAAGTTTAATATGATCCATTCTCAAAGAAAGATGATAGGCAGCATAACCTGTGATGTGACAATCCCAACCATTCAAAATTTCAGATCTACAAGATTCATCTAGTAGCCACATTTCATAGAATCTAAATGGTTTTGGATACTGTTTGGAGAAATGTCCAGAATTAGAGGATGGTGGTCAAATCCCCAACGAGCCGCCAAAGATAGATTTGCATGTGGAAAGACTAAAATCCAGTCAAGAGTGGCTAAAGCTCTATCCAGGGTTCTATTAACAAGACCAATAGATCTTTTATAAGACCAACTCAATCGGCCAACTTGAATGTGGATTTCAAAAAGATTTTGGTCTAGAATTAGGTGACAGTTTTGAGTGGATGTAAGCCTAGAGGATCTGTCAGAAGATGAAGGGTCTTGAATTGCAACACTATCTGTTTCATTAAAATCACCAATAAGTAAGAAAGGTAGATTGACCGATTGTAACTCCTGATTAAGTTTTGACCAGAAATTATTCCTATGGGATTTTATAGATGGTCCATAAATAAAACCAAGTAACCAGTTATCTAAAAGAGGAAGAGAAGATATTCTGAGAAAAACATACCTTGAATGAGTCAAAAAGGTAGAGACATTGATACCAGTTTTCCAAAAGATAGTTAATCCTCTAACTTGTCCTTCAGGAGGAATTAGATAATAATTAGAATAATGAAAACGATTAGCTAATGATTGCATTTTATCTGAGGGAACTTTGGTTTCACAAAGAAATATAAAATGTGGATTATAATTTCTAACCAAAACTCATATTCTTTGAACTGCCTTAGGACACTCGGCCCCACAACAGTTCCATCTCATAATCAATATTGGCAGTCTTGTGGTTGTTGTTGGGGGGAGGGGGGCAGCTACCACCGCCCTAAACAAATAAGAAGATAAAAGAAAGAAACTAATTGGTTATGTCGCACTTACATAGGTATTTTCCTTGGTCAGCAAGCCTTGGTTTGATTAGTCAGATAATTGTCAGTGTCCAGGGTAGAATGAACTATAGAAAGGATTCTCTCAATCTGATTACTTTGGGTGGAAGACTCAAGTCTATCATAAATAGGAAGGTCAGTAGAGCCTTCAACCTCAAGGTGTTGCAAGAGGTTTATCCGAGGACATTTACCTTTAGAAGAAGTTCCCATCGTATCCAAAGACAACAGTTTGGGGAGGGTAGTCTGGGTGTAAAGTACTAACTGAAAGGTTTCAAAGGAAACTCTCAAGGAAGAAAGAACACTAAAAGAAGGATCTGACATAGAAAAGGAAGAGGTGATTCTTGCCAAGGTTGAATTCGTGGGAGTAGTTGTTTGACAAGGTTAGGAAGGGGTGTAACAGGTGAAGCAGACATTAGGGGAGGTCTTACAGTATCTAGTTGAATAGGAATGTTAACAAACTCACGAAAAGAAGGGCCAAGGAGATGCATGGATCGCTGGTTAAAATATTGCTCAAACGATTGACTAGTGACGTGGGGATGATTTTGTGAGCATTTGCGATAGAGATGGCCAACTTGGCCACAGAGATAGCAGGTTGAAAGGAGATCTTCATATCTAAAATCTACCCAGTTCAAAGCACTGCAAAAAGAATCTATTTTAAGAGGCTGATCAATTGTAAGGCAGACCTTAACTCGAATATAATTTTGAATAACCATAATATGATGAGTAGGGCCTATACGCTCAAAGATGAGTCTACCTATGTCAACTGAAAGAATTTCGTAAGGAAGATCATGAAATTGGACCCAAACCTCAATTTGATTCAGTTGTCATTCATGTTGCAGTGTCCCAGGAACCAAAGGTTTAAGAACAATCCATATGTCCATTAAGTATCCAAAGGCCATTATCTCTTATGCGAATAAAATCTTCTTCATATCTGAAACGTAATCTAAAATGACCTCTTTGAAAAAGTATGAGGAGAAGACTGGGGTCTAAGTTCGAGAGAGTATAAAGACCTTGTTCAAGCTCGGAATATGAAGACATATTATCAATAAAATCAATCCCGAAATATTATTGGCATGAAGCATGTTTTGAAAAGCTTTATTCAAAGCATCTAAGTCATCCATACTTGAGAACAGAAGAGGAAGAAAAGTGGAAGAAGAAAAGCAAGGAGCAGGAAAAACAGGACTAGAAATAAGCGAAAACAAAGAAGAGAAATTTGAGAGATAGAAAATGATTACAAAATCTTGTAAATAAAAAAAAAATAAAATAATTAGGAAAGAAGACGTTTGTCACCAAGTGGCAACCAAAGAACAGAAAGACGAGATATTAGTTATATCAAATAAATGTTCTAAAGTTCAATAAGACATTAAGAAAAGACTATTGCTAAAAATAAATAAGAATAGAACTCTTTTTAGTTCAAAAATAAAACCAGACAACCAAAAAGGTATTCAGTAAGTTAAGATGCAACTAAAATAAGATACCTAAGAAACTAGAAAAGAAAGTTACCGGTTCAAGATGGAAACTAGATCTAACTTAGTTTAACAAGAGTAATAACGCTTAGTGGTGCAGTAAATGGTGATTTGCATAGTATCCTTCTACTCACAGAGCTTCGCTCTCTTCGCTAGCTGCTAGTTAGTAGAAGCTACATGCTTTTCACCATTTCCTTGTATTCATTATTTTATTAGTCACGCAACTCGACGAAAATACAAACGGCTATTGATCGATAGAGAAGATGGGTGAAAACTGAAAACCACAGGAGGTAAATGACCTTTTGATTAAAACAATGGTTTCACTACGCCTAAGGGATAGGACCACAGGCGGTAGCTGTTTACAATCTAATTGCCTACGATGATAAAACCAGATAGTGCAGAAAAACCAACCATGACAGCCTGATAGAACAGTTTTTATGAATATTAGTAGGTAGCACTGTAAGTTCAAATAGAAGAATGTTTTCCACTAAAAAACTTCCCCACATTCATACGTCTTCAACAACAAGCACACTGAATCAGCACAGTTTAGATTTGCTGTTGATAATCTCGCATTGCCCCTCTTTGACAGAAGGCACAAGCACCTTAAACCCCATCCCGGATTACGACCTTGAAGAGACACCTCCAGTTGTCTTCTCTAGGAGAAGACAAATCCTCACTGCTGAGCACACTGTACCCTTTGCGCACCACCATGAGCATCCTCATCTTCTTCGTAGGCCTCTTGGGCTTGAGCTTGCTTCCTCCGCATCTCTTCCTCAATGTTGACATCATGCAGTGTTGTCTCCTCACACTCATCCAGCTCCATGTCCGTCAGCTGCTGGGATGTTCTCGGTGGGAGCACGGCCTCCAACGCCTTGCACTGCTCCATGGTCAATGAGTCCGGGAACTCAACTGTGAAGTGAATGTACAGCTTCCCCCTCATGAATGGCTTCTGGTACATTGGCATGCCTTCATCATTGATTGCCTTGAATTGATCTGCATATCAAAAGCACCAAGGACATTAATAATCGACACCTTCATCTCTACTTTTTTTCCCAGACTGGATAGAGCGAGCACTCAGAGAAAAAATGCAACCTATAGCTTACCAGGCTTCACTACTTCCCCGGGGTTAGATTTAATGAGGAGCTGCCTGTTATCCAAGTGAGTCAGTACAAACTGGAATCCACACAAGGCCTCAGTTAGAGACAAGGTGTGCTCATAGAAGATATCATCTCCCTTTCTCTTGAACTTGGGATGTTCCTTCTGCTGCAGAACGAAGACTATATCCCCTGTGATTGTGTCAGGCTGCACAAGAACACCATTGAAGACAAAATTGAGTCTATTACAGAGGCCAACAAAACAGATGTGCCATTGGCAACAACAGTGTTAACTACAATGTACTACTACATACCGCCTCATCAGCCTCTCCTTGGAACGTTATTCTCTGTCCATTCTGCATACCCTTGTCAACAATGACCTCCAGCACCTTCTTCTCTTGAACAACTTTCTCACCTTTGCACTGTGGGCACCGGTCCTTGTCGTTGATGGTCTCCCCAGTTCCTTTGCACTCATTGCAAGGGTGCTGCATCTGCTGAATCATTGAGGGGCCAAGGTGCCTGATGGAAACCTTCATACCAGATCCTTGACAACCAGAGCATTTCATGGAAGCACCCGATTTTGATCCTTTGCCCTTACACTTGGAGCATATCACGTTCCTGGAAAGCGAGAGTTTCTTAGATGTGCCCATGTATAGGTCCTCCAAAGAGACTTTCAGAGGATGGATAACATCCTCTCCCCTTCTCTGCCTTCGTCCCCTGCTGCTACCACCACCTGATCATCACAAAACAATTCCCAGTCCCGAGTTTAACAATACGCCAATCAATCAACAGTAATTTCCCACAAACAAACAATGAACTGACTAAACCAAACCTCCAAATGGGCTGCCACCAAAGAAGGACTGGAAGATGTCAAATGGATCATGGCCACCTCCTCCTCCACTCATTCCTTCCTTGAGAGCGTCCTCTCCATATTGATCATATATGTCTCGCTTATCCGGGTCGCTCAGAACCTCATAAGCCTGAGCCAACTCCTTGAACTGCAATCAAAAGAATCACACACTTTCAAATTTCAGTGTTCCAATTAAATTGCAGCTAGATGCAAATGAGAGGGATCGGTCGATAATAAAAGGTCCTCCACATTCAAAAGCTAAAGAAATTTTCCACAATTCATACATCCTCAGCTGTAAGATATACCGGTTAAGAAGGCATCACAAGACAGACACTGGGCTAGAAAACATCTAAGACATTAGTAGGGTCCAAACCTACCACCCAAATCCCAGACCCAACAGACCTGAACGGGCAATCAACCACCTTTCTGGGTCATTACCAATTTGCCAAACTCATAAATCTCTATCCCAGCAAAAGGACCCGACAAACCTAAACCTAAACGAACACCTTCGTAGGTATTACTGCAGAAGAAGGCATCCAAAATACCAAATTGTTGTGATCACCTTGTAAACAGGAAGTTCAAAGCCCATTGACTGGATGAGATGATTAAACCCAACACCCACTCAATCACCCACCTACCCCAACCTAACAGACCGCGGATCAATCTACAATTCAACAACAAATCACCCGTAATATGTTCATATCATCCCCCTAAAGCAATTAAAAGAACAGATTCCTTTCAGAAACGTTGTTACAATTGACCAAAATCGAACAAATAACAATGCGATCCAAACCCACCTAGACCATTCCTATCAGAGCAAAATTCAGGAAATTTTCAAACTTCGCAATAAAATAATAAGAAACAAGAGAACAGAACTTCCATAACGCAACATCAGAAACTGAAGAATGACCAACAACACAAAGAGCATAACAACTACAGTACCTTCTCAGGATCTCCTCCCTTGTCCGGATGATTCTTAATGGCCGCCTTCTTGTAAGCCTTCTTCAAGTCTTCCTGCGAAGCATTTTTCGAGACCCCGAGAATCTCATAATACCTGGTATTGTCACTTTTCTTAGGCGCTCTTCCGAACATCTTCCCTCAATATCAAAATCCCAACAGAAAAAAAGAAAACCTTCCTTTCTCCAAGCGATCAAACGACCAGAACCAGCAGATCAAGCCTTCAAACTCCAACCTTTCAATCAAACCTCACACAGCCAAAACCCTAGTTCCGGTCAAAAACCCTCACGGCTTCACAGTGTAGTTGAAACTTGAAAGAGCCACTCGATCTGAGATCGATTTATCCGTTAACGCAGATGAAACCCTAATAACGAAGGGAAGACTCCAGCGATCGGCTGGTAGCCGGAGCTTCGTGAATTGAGAGCCACGGGCACGCAAAAAGGCGACAGAGGCAACGACTGATGGCTGTGAATATATACGGGGCCACGTCTTTTGTTTTACAAATCGACGGTTGATGTTGCTCTTCGAGCCCTGATCTGTTGAAAGCAAATTGTGTGTGTACACACTGAGATCTCGACATCCAGCCGCACATCTAGAACATTTCCCATACTAGTACAAGAGATGGTCCCGATGTACGGCTAGATGCCGTCTCTGGTCTCTCTGCGTATTGGCACGCATTTCCTCTTCATCTGGAACTAGAAGTTAGGTATTGACCGCCTAACGAAGACTCTGGAATTCTTTCCTATTTCTTTAACGAGAGAAAAGAATATTAGCCGTTGGATTATTTTTAATTTGACGGCTGTAAACTTTATTCTAGACACTTCTGGGAGAACTACTCACTCACTGGGGTTCGAGAAGGTATCACACTTTGTGTGTGCTTTTGGGCATGGATATATACGGAATTCGTTATCAGGTATTTACGAAAGCACCCTTTCGCGGGAAAATGTAGGTATTATTCAATACGACGAGGACCACCGTGAAAGTAGTTGCATCGTAATTAGCATCCTTTATTCTTCTTTATTTTGTGGATACATAAACTACGCCTTCACGTATATATATTTATATATGTTAAAATAAAGCAATCAAGGAATTTTTTTCTTTTTTTGATTTTTTGATTTTTTTATTCTATGTCATATTTTTAAAGAATCAATGAGTCTCTCCTTTTCAAACAATTTCTTCTCTTAAAATTTATCCTAAACTACCTCCTCTACTTTCTCCTAAACAATCTCCAATTTCTATTTATCTCCTAACTTATTTCTAATCTATTTGAGAATTCTCTCCAAATTATCTCTAATTACTATTTATCCCCTTTGCCACTTTTTATCTATATCTATCTAAAGAAAGTCTAAATTAAAAATTAAAAATTATTTAAATATTTTAACAAATTATATGATAATTTTAAAATATTTATTAAAAACACAAAAAAATAATTATAATAGATTTAATAATATTCATATTATTAACAGCCTTATATTTCTACAAAATTCATTAAGAAATTGAGTACTAATAATATAAATTATGATTTTCTAGATTACTCAAATTAAATGTTATTCAAATAATAGAAATTTAACATTAAAAAATAAAATATTATTTTAATATTTCAATAACTAAATGTCTTAAATAATAAAATATAAAAATAGCTAAATCATTAAATAAAAAATATTTAATTATTTAAATATTTCAACAACTAAATATCGTAAATTCCAATAATGAGTATTTTTAAATATTTTATATATTATTTAAATATATAAATAACTAAATATTTCTAAAAAATGAAATATTTAACATAATTATATTTTAAATAGTCAAAATAACGAAATTATGCAATGAAATAAAAAAGACATAACATAATATTCAAATTAATAATAGTTTAATATTTTTACAAAATTAATAACGAAATTATGTAATAATAGTATAAAATTTAAAATAATTATTAAAAACACGAAAAATAATTATAATAGATTTAATAATATTCCTATTATTAATAACTTTATATTTTTGCAAAATTCATCACGAAATTAAAATATTATGCTATAATTATTTTTCTGCTTTAAAGAAATTTTTTAAATTTATTACATAATTTCGTTATTTTGACTATTTAAAATCTAGTTATGATAAATATCTAGTTATTTAAATTTTTAAATAATCTACAAATATTTAAAAATTTTGTTATTTGAATTTTATTTATTTAAATCTATGACATACTATTAAATGCTTGAAAAACATTTAAATTGATGATCCAAAAAAACATAATTTAAATTGTTAGTACATAATTTCGTAATATATTTTGTAAAAATATAAAATTATTTATTAGATAATTTTGTTATTTTAACTATTAAAAATATAATTATGATAAATATTTAGTTATTTAAATATTTAAATAATTTATAAAATATTTAAATTTTTTTTGTTATTTGAATTTTATTTATTTAAATCTATTACATATTATTAAATATTTGAAAAGCATTTAAATTGATAATCCAAAAAAAAAACATAATTTAAATTGTTAGTACATAATTTGGTGATATATTTTATAAAAGTACAAAATTATTTTTTGTGTTGTTAATAAATATTTTTAATTTATTATATAATTTTGTTAAAATATTTAAATAATTCTTAAATTTTTAAATTAAACTTTCTTTAGATAGATAATTAGATATATAAAGTAGGGGAGAGGATAAATAGGAATTAGAGATAATTTTGGAGAAACTAGGGGAGGTAGTTTAGGAGAAATTTTAAGAGAAGAGATTATTTAGGTTATTGGGAAAGTGCATCTCATTGATTCTTTAAAAAAAATGACAAGGAATAAAAAATAAAAAATACAAAAAAAGGATAAAATTTCTTGACCACTTTGTATATATATATATATATATATAGAGAGAGAGAGAGAGAGAGAGAGATTTTAAAGTTTATACTATTATTACATAATTTCATTATTAATTTTATAAAAATATTAAATTATTATTAATTTGAATATTATGTTATGATTTTTTATCTTAAGATATTTGTTATTTTATTGCATAGTTTCGTTATTGAAACTATTTAAAATAAAGTTATGTTAAATATTTCATTATTTAAAATATTTAGTAATTAAATATGTTACAAATTATTTAAGTATTTAAATAACTAGGTATTTTAAATAACCAAATATTTAATATAATTATTTTTCTGAAAAATAGAAAAATAATTATAACATAATATTGAAATTAATAATAATTTAACTTTTTTACATAATATTGTAAATAAATAATTTCGCTAATATCAAGTAATAATTCGAGAAAATAACTTTCAAAAAAAATAATATTTATTAATAATAATTTTAAACTCTTCATCTATATTTATTATGTAATTATATATACTAAAATTAATATTTATTGTATTTCAATAATTATTTATTGTTTTTGTCATAAATGTATTTTCAATGATTATGTATAAATTTATTTTCTTTTGTTATTTAATAGAAAACTTTCAATAATTATTGGAGATTAAACTACTATTACTGAAATTTTTAAATTTAATTTAGTGTAGCTATTGTATTTATTCTATTTTTGTTATAACTTATTGATTAAAATTTATTAGAGATTAAACTATTATTTGAGATTACACTATTTATTGACTAAGTTAATATATTTTAGTACTTATTGGAGATTAAACTATTGTTATTTATCAGAGATGAGACCATTAATTTAGCTGAAATCATGAGTGTTCATGAGTTGGTTTGGTTCGGTCGTAGGCTATTTGGCTAACCAAATTGACCTGGTCAGGTTTAGGGAGTTGCCCAGCTTAAATCGACTGACCTTTTGTGAAAACCGACCCACTCACGTTGTATCGATTTTTTGGTTTGGTTAGTCGATTCAAACAATTTAAACTTAAAAACTAAATTTAATTTTGAAAATTATAATGCAATTATTATAAAATAAATTTAAAAATTAGATTTATGATATAAAACATTTTAGACTAAGAAATATGGGAAATTTCCCACTTTTCCATATTAAAAATTATATTTAAAATATAAAATATTAATATATATCCATGGTTAGGTCGTTCGCTTTTGGTTGGTTTACAAATGGCCAAAATGAAATTGATCCAACTTAGTCGAATTGGGAAATTTTTTAACCAAATCTAACCTAAAATACTAGAAAATCGACCAACTCGGGTCGAGTTGATCAGGTTGGTCGATTTCATCAATTTGATGAACAAACCTAACTGAAATTAATTATTTTTATTTTTATATTATAAAAATTTTATTAAAAGTAGTATATAAAATATGAATAATTATTAATTATTTAAAAATTTGAAAATATAAAATAATTGTATAGTCTTATGTGATTCTATTAGTGTTATTTACTAGAACAAATCTTATAATTTTACATATTTACTTCAACCTACCTGATAGTTTTCATTTTATTAAAACATCCCATATATTTTACAACTTATTTACTTAATCAACCTTTAATTAAGGAGTATTTGTTTTGCCATTAAGCCCATGATTTTTTATTCCAAAAATACCCTTAACACTTTTTTTTTGTACAAAAGACAAAAATAACCAAATATAGCTAATAGAGTCGTTGCCCATGTCTTATAAAGGGAAAAAGTGGTATTTTTATTTTTATTTTCTTTTGATTAAATTTATTTAAATGAACATTAGGGTTGACACTGTCATTTTCCACTCTCACCTAATGAAAGATTGATTAAATCCATTACAAATTATAAGTGGTGTTTTAGTAAAATTTTAACTATAGGGTAGATTTTAGTAAATCCATGAAACTATAAGGGGTATTTTAGTAAATGGCCCTTTCGATTATTTACCTTTCATTTAATAAATCTAGTGCATCACATGGGTCCTTGTTAGTACTATTTTAAAAAGTACCAATAGCCCTTAAAAACTTATGCAATTTTACTTTGACAAATGTTGTCTCTTTGTATTAATGCTTTTAGATTTGAATTTGATGACAAATTTAATATTTTGTTGATTGTTTTTAAAGAACTACTTAAATGAATTGTAACTGAAATTTTATGGAATGTTTATCTATCTTAATTAATAAAGAATTATAACTAAAATTTCATGAAGCATTTAGTTAGATGTATCTCTCACTCTCTCTTAATTAATATTGAACAAAATCATTGTTATTTGGTCATCTTTAAAAGTAGGTTCTATTGTCACTATTTAATGATTTTAAAATGTGGGTTTTGAATGTGGTTCCACATTGATTATGGATTTTGGATTAGCTTTTCCATTGGTTTACAAGAAGTTTCTGCTCAATCTCAAGATGTTTGAGAATGTTTCATTCAAAATATCCATTTCAAAAAGTTAATTTTTTCTAAAAAAATATTTCAGATATAGGGTTTAAAAATTGATCTCTAAGATTATGAGCATCTCAATATCAATAAACAAAGAAAAATACATGGGTGCCTCAATTATTCGAGACATAATTGATAAGTCGTTGCAGCAAAAAAGCCAGATGCGCTAACGCGCAACGGCTTTTTGAACATCACAATTAAAATTAAGAAGAAAATTTAGGGTTGGAAATTGAAAATTATTTTTTTTAAGATGAAAGAGTGATCCTTATTAAATAATTTTTGAATGTAGTTCTTCTATTTACAAGGCCCCAACTAGCCAGTCAGTCAAGGTTCAAAATATCGATAGTATTGAGCCATATTGGTATTTTTTTTTACTTTTTTATTTTTTTCAAAACTAGTTTAGGGGGCCGGTTTAAGGCTCCTCCACCCCTTGAACTAGTCAAAACCCCGATACACCCCCATACCCTAGATTGCGTACCGGGTACGCGTGAACGCCATGCCATTTATAAACTCCGCGGACGTCAATTCGCACACTCAACTGATTTCGATCTCAGGTGGCATGAAGCCAATTTTCATGAAGTTTTGTATCATGTAGATCTTGATCGTTGAGTCCCAATCGCGGTGACTATAAATAAGGGCCAGAGGGGCCCATTTTTCTTGCCATATTTTGTGTGCTTGAGTTTGTTGAGGTCGCGCTTTAGTCTTCTAGACCGGTGTTAGTTCCCATTGCATCAGAGGTCGTTTTGCTTCCTTTGATCTTCTTGGTGAGTTCGTCTTTCTTTGTTTCCATTTCCTATTGTCTTTTTCCTCTAGTTCAGTATGTCTAGCATTAGCATGGATAGCCTATTTAACCAGAGTGAAGAGTATGCTAGGGTTGGGGTGGAGACCTTGGTGCAGGCCACCGAGTCTCACCCTGTCGAGGTGAATGCCTCAGTGCGGGGTTTGGACTCCAACCCATCCGAAGTGGACACACTTCAGCAGGAGCACGAGGCTTCAGGTGAGGGGGCCTCCACTTCACGTTGGACTCGAGGATTAGACAACTTTGGTCTTTCTACAATGACAGCTGACAGACTCCTTTCCCTGGTAGCTCGATACAAGCTACCCGACAACCTTGTATATAGTATTCCCTTAGGAAGGTTTCCTTGGGACCACAGTTATGATGAAATCATGGTGTTCGAGGAGCAGCTCGTAGCTGGGTTGCATTTCCCACTTCACCCCTTCATCATTGAGGTCGTCAAATTTTTTGACATCGACATAGATAAGCTCCACCCCAACTCGATCCGCAACAATGTAGGTACCATCTCCTTTTTCCACGACTATAACTGACCCTTGACCCTCAACATTTTTTCTTCGATATGCTCTACCAAAAAGAACTCCACCCTGTGTTCTCTCGAAGCATAGACAAAGCTATTACATCTCTCCTTGCCTTGGTTACAAGATTTTGCACGACCTCCCCAACAAAGTCTCGGCCTGGAAGAAGCGTTACTTCGTGGATTGGAATACTACAGGGTGGCCATTTCTAACTCACTAGAGGCTTGCCATTCAGGACCCCGACATCAAGTTGGACAAAGAAGAGACATAGGAGGAAGTTCGTTCTTGGGCAAAGCTCGGGTTGAAGTTCGAAAACTTCATGTCCGAAGAAAAGCTCATACAAGTCGGGTTGAGTCCTCCTGGTAGGTTGCCATCTTGGTGCACACACTTGTTTTCTTCTTCGTAGCTTGTCTTAATCTTGCGACTAATCTGTTCGTTATCTTTTGTAGGAGCCATGGCTGATATCCTTGCTACCAACCTCTTCGAAAGAATGACAAGGGGAAAGAAGAGGAAGGCCTTCAAGAGGGCCCGTCTCCAAGAGGCCGCTACTACATCCAACGTTGACACCGTCGCAACCGAGCATCCTCTCGTTATTGACTTGGTCAAGGAAGACCAAGGTAGGGCATCTCCACCTCACCTACCCGAGGAAGCTCCAGTGTTTGAGCCCCAGTCCACTCAGGCGAACATCCCTTCGGAGAATGATTCCTCCCAAGCGGCTCAGAGAACATTTTGATCCCGAAGCTCGGTCTCCTCAAGAGTAAGGATGCAATCTTCGTCGAGGAGGTCACGCAATGGTCCAATCTACTAGTGGCTTAGCTCGAGGCTAGAGTGGCTACTTATAGTATGGTGGTGCGTATATGATCCTTGGATGGTGCTCTTTATCACTCTTTTTGGTACTTAGATTTTATTTCATGAGTTGGAGAAGGATGCGCGAGCTCAAAAGGAGCTGATTGTGCTGTTAAGGGAAGAGAAGAAGAAGCTCAAGGAGGAGAGGGAGGCTCTCGAGAGGGAGAATGAGAACCTCGAAGCACTCGTGAAGGAGCATACAGAGATCTTTGATGACGCGATCAAGGATACCAAGGTCCAGGCTGTCGAGGAGAAACACAAATTACTAATTGAGACAGGAACAACGGCCTTTCACAAGGGCTTCATGCTTAGCAGGTGGTTGACACGGCATGAGTTTCCCAAGCTCTCAAAACCCTCGGTGATTCCTCTTGGGGTCGGGCATCACCAAGTTCAAAGTGTCAGATCCTTGCAGATTCAAATGCATCAGATGCATCAGTTCCAACAGTACTATTTCTATTAGCAATACTAACAGCAGTTTCCACCACTACAACTGAACCAGCAGCCAGGTCAGTACCAAAATCAGATCTTGAGCCAGCAGCCTCATCAGAGTGTTCACCAATCTCCTCATCAGGATGAGGGAAACTCATAGGTTCTGGTCCCCCCTAGGGGCTGGACCCCACCTCGAGGTAGGATCGACGGCCATCACCCCCCCCAGTTTCTCAAAGGGGGAACCCAAAAGATAGGCCCGAGGTCAGCCAGCATGAAAGGATCAGTCGGCAACAACATTCACGGCCTAAGAATCGTGAGTCGCAGCTCGATGATCGCCAGCTTGGGGCCCGAGGTGCAGGCTCGATATGAGACCCCTTGGCACCCCGCAACAGCCAGCATTGGTCTCGCGACCAGGAAGAAGCAAGAGGAACGAACCTTGATCCACCTCGCCTCAGTGTTCGGGAGTGAGAGTGGACCAGAATCAAAGTACCCGATAACAGCGAAGTCAATAACACTAACGTGGAGCCAGCAAAGAAGCAGTAGCAGCGATGTCCTAAGACTCACCGGTCTTCCGACAGGAACAACCTGCCAGCAAGGAGCAGCCGCCTGCTAGAACAAAGTAGGGAAAGGGAGGAAGTGAGCTCAGTAGTTACACAACCGGCTCCTTCATTGTTGAGTCAGCCCTCCCCTTGTCACCTGAGCTACTAGCAATCCCGATGCTTGTAGTCTTGATGGTAGTCCTATAGGCCCAAAAGACACTGGGCAGCTCGTCCACCCACAACCCTTTAACTTGCGCTAAGTGAGCTTTCAGTCCACAGAGGATGGCCCTGTTTGTCGCTTCGACATCGGGGTTGCTAGTAAAAGGTAGCTCGTGCGCAGGTAGGTCAGACATATACCCTATAGTGTCTGTTCATTTCAGTGTACATTAAGATTGGGTTATTCCTACTTAGGCCCAGCTCGTCTGATCGACACTTCGGGAGTAATCCATACTTAGAAAAATTTTGCACAATAAAGATTTTCGAAACTACTACATTGTATTAATGAAAAGGAGTTCGAAGTACACACAAGAAAAAATAGTTACATCTACTCAGCCAAGCTCAGAGGCTCTGGACATCATATATGTACGGGGGGTCCAAGAAAAGAGGCAGATAAACATCAGTTGATGTGGGGCTCCTCGTCCCCAATAGTAAC
The DNA here is from genome assembly GCF_055504915.1 of Nelumbo nucifera. Lineage (NCBI taxonomy): Eukaryota > Viridiplantae > Streptophyta > Magnoliopsida > Proteales > Nelumbonaceae > Nelumbo > Nelumbo nucifera. The sequence goes on along the minus strand of NC_142650.1, from coordinate 67,906,250 downwards.
TCCAACAGGCTGGTCAGTCTCCATATAGTCCTCGGCAGCAGCGTCTCTGTCTCCCTCCTTCGTTGTCTTTTCACTAAGGAGGTCGTCGTCACTCTCTTCCTCGAAGTCCAAGTCCTTGGCAGCCTCCCTGGCCATCTGCTTGGTGACTCTGGATGTGATGATAGCATTGAGGACCTGGGGCAGCGAAACGTTTATCTGCTGACTCGTTTGATGAGTCAACATGGTGGGGACTACTAAGGCAATGAGGAGAATGGTGAACTGCCCGATAGTCACTAAAGGGCCTTCAGGGAGTGATGTTGGGTGGTCCTGCCCCCTAGTGATGCTTATGTCGATGCCCTTGCTGGTGTTGCTTGAAGACGCCATTGAGGGAGAATGAGGTGATGGATGAGGTGTAAGGTTGACCTTTTGATCGGTTCCCATAGACGATGCCAATTGATGGTGCGCGATCTGGAAGCTCCTAGCTGGAAAATTACCTAGACACTAGTTGCGTAGCGAGCTGGACCAAGCTGCAAGACAAAAAGATCAGAGAACCCGGGGTGGCTAACCCGACGAGGTCGCTCCGATGCTTAAGTCAGTATTATACTCTGGTTGTGCTGAAAGCTTGAATGCAAGTATGCTAGTGTACGTGGGTACCGAGGTGCTCCGGCTCCGAAGTGACCGAGCACATGAGGTCCCGCGATCTGCTGACGTAGCACCACATGCTAATTTGTCGTCTGACTGGCAGGCCACATCCATGTGTCCTTTACTTATAAGGTCGGGCCAAATCACCCCTCATCAAGACCCTTTAACTCGCCATCCAAGAGTAATTTGGTCATGAAAATTGTCATTTATGCTGATGTGGACACCTCTGTTAAGAAGCATTAAGGGTGCACTAATGGAAGGTAAGTTTTGGAAAATAAAAACTTATTGACATGGTGAGTTTTAGTCATTTTGAAAAGTTGTGGTGAGTTTAAAAGAAATGCTGAAAACTCATGGTGAGTCTTAGACAATTTCCCAAAAATTTATAATTATGAATAATTAGTTATTATATTATATTATTGACTTTTAAATTAATTATTTGTAGGTACTTATTAACAATTCATAGTGAATTAATTATTAATTAATTAATCAATATTTATTATTTAATAATAAACAATTACTTATCTATTAATTACTAATTATCAGTATTTATTAATTTATTTATAAATCAAACAATATGATTCATTAATAATATTATAAATTTATTATTATTATTAAGTAAATAATTATTTATTATTAATTGATATTAAATAAATAAATTTTTATATTTAATAAATGACTATTTAAAAAATACATCAAGAATTAATTATGAATTAATTACTAATAGTTATTAATTAATTAATTAATTCAAAAAATAATTAAATGATTGTTAGAGGATGGCATCGCATAAGTAAGCAAGCCCGACTAATTCAGATTGAACCTAGGTCCAACTGGACTCTTGTTTAGAATGACATAGTATTTAGACCAAACCATGATTACTTTGGAATGTAAATTAAACATGTTCGTTAAATAAGAGAAAATTCCAGAATGAAGGGTAAAATTAGAAAGGAAAGAATTCTAGTCCAAGAAACTTCTAGAATGCAACTTACCTAAAACTCTATAAATATGGATTCAATACCCATTTTAGGGACTTTTCACCCATTACTCTCATTGAGATCCATTTCCTCTCTCTCTCTCCATTCTTCTCCTTTCCTCCCCTCTCCTCTCCCTTCTCTCTACAACTAGCAGATATCTTCTCCCGTCTTGTTGGAAATCTCCAGCGGTTACAGTGGCATGATCCCTTGCCAGAGAATATGTATGCAATTCCTCTGAGAAGTTCAAATCTGTGCCCCATAACATCTCACAACACATTCCATTGTATATTGTGAACATCTCCTGATGATAATACAGAAATGATGATGTCATTATTGGGAGATGTTTTTAATACACGGGGGAGATGTACTGTGGGGCATTGTGGGGCGCCCCCATGTGGGGCACAGATGTAAACTCTCCTCTCCTCTCTGAGCATCCAACCAGTTCTCCTTTCCCCTTCTTCTCCCCCTTTTCCTCTACTGGTTTTGTTCGCCAACTCGTTGGATTTTGAAGGTATAAGCCATTACTGCCATGGCATTACAATAATTAATTTCTTCAAACTTAACCAAAGGCACCTTTAACTTAAAAAATATTTGACTATTTGAGAACCATTGACCAAAGTCAAAATTCATTCGTCAATTATCCATTTTAGAGATAAGCAAGACGTTACCAAATGCCTAATAAGTGCTTATTCCAGAAAACAAGCCCATTTGAAAAAAGCCAAAATTTTTTGCTTATTTTTAAGTGATTTTTCAATAAATGCTTAGTGCATTTCTGACCCATCTTGACTTGTCATGTAATTTTCAAAGTACCCATACTCCCTTACTTGAAAGAATCACTTTTCACCAAATAATCATAAAACCTTATTTATCCAATAAGCGCTCCCAATAGTGGTTTAGTAATATAGGCCCAAAGCCTAACTAGCCCAGGCTCAGGTTATAGTGCTTGTCATATGTGCTAAGCTTGGCCCAAGTCCACCACTGCCTGCAATGGACCGGTAGAAGTATTTGATGCTTATCACTAGAGTTTTGGTGTTAAAGCAAAACTAGTGTAATATGATTCTGAATTGTGTGTCAGCTATGACCTTTTCTATATTGATTAAAGGACTTTTGGCTCGAACAATCCTTAAACTTTGCAAAAGGGTCACTCTTCACTCATTCAAAACTATCATTTCACCCTTAGGAAAAAGGCCACTTAAAAAAATGATGGTGTTAAAGACATCGTTAATGGCTACGTTAGACAATGAATAAAATAATAAAAAATGCTTATGTGGTACTAAAATAGTTCATAGGTTAGGTAGTGTAACAGGCTGGTCCGGCTTAGTTCATCCAAAATTGGGTTTAGACAAAGATTTCAGCCTACGGGGCTTGGGTTCGAGCTTTAAAAATTGGGCTCAACTTTTTTTCGGGTTGAGTTCAGTCTTTCCCAAATAAGCCTAGTTTGATAATATTATATATACAATTAATAGCAAAAAAAAGTATTATATATATTAAATATATAATATATAATTAATACATTATAAAAAAACCTATCAAAATCGGGCTTCAGGCTTGGGCTCGGGCATTGGGCTTTATATAGGGCCAAGATCGGGCTCAAGATCTAAGCCCAATGGTTATGTTAGGCTTAGGCTCGGGCCAGGTGATATTCTGTTTATAACTAGGCAGAGCCCACCCGAACCCAACCCAACCTAACCCGTGAAATAGGTCTATGTAGCACTACTAAAGTAAAAAAGAATGTAGAAAATTACAAGAGGATCCCACCCATTGAGTCATACATCTAACTAACAAAAAATTGGAAAATTATAGGTGGGCTCCACTTAAGAAAAATCCCTTATTTCCCCTTCTCTTTCAATGCACTATTAGGTAGGGTGAGAAAAAAAACCGGAAAACCGAACCGAATGAAAAAACCAACCAAAACCAAATTGAAATATCGAAGGTACCGGTTCGATTTCGATTAACTAATATAGCAAATTGGCAGTTAACCAAACTGACCAGTATAAATATATTCTATATATTTATGTATATTATATATATTTGTATATTTTTTATTTATTATAAATTAATAATATGCATTATATATAAATATATATATTTATAATATATGATATATTATTTAGTAATTAAAATATACTATTTTATATTATTTATAATATATATTATAAATATTGAAAAACCGATAAACTGAACTGGTCAACCGATTAACTGACTAATTTCAGTTACCAGTTTTTCAAAAACCGATAATACCGGTTCGGTCCTAAAAAAACCCACGGTTTAGTTAATCGAACCATGAGCACGTCTGAATATTGAGTCCACACTATCTCAAGCGTACTCCATTAATAATCGGTAAGTATCCCTATCAAGATGACGTGTTACGTATCCAAGTTTGGTCAATAGATCCATGTGGATTGAGTTTTATGATTCAGCCCTACCTGAGAACTCTAATCGTTTGTTTGTGCGATTTTTTTCATCATCTAGAGTATTAGCGAGTTTGGTTAGTTAGAAAACCGAAGAACTCATTTTCCTGCATTGGGTATATCACTTCCCTATCTCAATGAATCACCAAATCCTCCGATAAAATGGCATCCGATGGCCAATAATTTCCATCTCAAAAGCAAGACACGTATCCAGGGAGAGAGCATATCATGGACCCTACCCTCATTCCACAAGTTGTGATTACAAGCCTACTAACAAATTCCATGTATCCTCTCTCTCTCTCTCTCTCTGACTTGGCACAAAGAAGTCTAAAATAATTGTTCAGGTCATGGTTAAGCTGGCTAAGGATGTCATGTGGCAATCTCCACGGTCGTCCTCTCTCTCAAACCACGTTGACACCATGTGTGCGATAGAGTACTATTAAGAAGGAGTATCTTGCATGGACAAGGAAGTGAGTTCCATCGGGGAAGAGGAAACATCCCAAAAACCTCGATGAACGACCTCATCTCGACAATCCCGGAAGCCTTATCCATCTGAAACACGAACACCCAACTATAAATAGGTATTCATCTCTCGAGGTAAGGGACTTTCATAAAACACTCTTTGAACACCTCCTCACACTATCTCTCTGGCCTGGACCAGCGACTCTCTGAACCTGATCGGCCCGGTCACCTCTTTCTCTACCCAACTGACTTGAGCATTTGAATACCTACTCGGGGATTAACTCCTCGGATAAGACAACATCAATAATATTCTTTATTTTTTAATGCTAGAGCATGAAATCCAATCTTGACTGTCTATGGCCGACTAAGATTCCCTTTGGAGAAGTAAACCAAAAGCTTACAACCAAGTCCGAGATGGCTCACTTCAAGGTTAGGAAAGGATGCATCACCTTCTATGAGGCTTTTGAAGTTTTACCAGGTGATCCAGGTCCCTAGAAGAGGAAGAAGGCATCAATGGTAGTAGTTATAAACAATTGCCAAGGCGATCTTCAATCAAAAATTAAGAGAACTTGATTTTCAAGTTTTATTCGTCATGTTTGAAGTTTTATCTATCTTCATTAGAATTCTGGGTTCTCAACTTATTCTAGTTGGAATTTGAATTTCAATTCCATTCCTCTGTTTTCACTTTTCTCTAAAAGATCTTAGTAAGAACAATAATAAATGGATCCACATATGATTTCTTTTGCTACTCCTTTATGGAGAACCTAGCACAAAAATATTCATATTTTGAAGTGAACTCCCAGATGTTTCCATATCTAACCACCTACTATTCCACACATATTGTTTTGAGAAGCTCTTAAAATTTCAATCCCAATACATCAACAATCTAAGAGATTCTAAGAATTTCCCCAAAATTGAAGGACTCACACCAGAACATTGCATCCATTTTTTGTTCCCTGTGAGTTTGACAAAAGAGAGTTGTAATATATACCAATTAACCCGAATGGTGAAAATTTTGAGGCCGGAGAACTGTTATAAGTATCAAATCATTATTTTTTGTTTTATTAATTATTATCAAATAAAAATAATTATTATTTTTATTCTTAGTCACGTGTGAATAAGAGGGAATTGTAAGTGAGATTTACATGTAAATTTTCTTTTTTTTTTTTATTTGAGTGGTGCCACATTAGCATTTCTTATTATTTTATTTGTTGTCTAACAAAGCCGTCAATGACATCTTTAACGTCATCCATTTTTTTCTCAATAGTTTGAGGGTGAAATGGCCATTTTAAATCTTTAGATCAAAAGTGGCCATTTCGCAAAGTTCAAGTAATATTAGAGCCGAAAATCCATTCCTTAAAGGGACACTTGAAGGGTATTTTAATTTAGATAGAGGGTTTTGGTAAGAGGAAACTTTATCCTCATATTTTGTTTATCATTGCCACAAAGAATTTCTCAAGACTAATCATGAAGGCTATGGCTGAAATAAGTTGCATTAATGTATGGTTGTTTATAGAAGGGTGCTTAGAATTTCTCATTTGTTATATGTTGATGATGTATTGATATTTGGTAGAGCCTCTAAATCTGGACTATGGAGGATGGATGGATATTTTGTATAAATTTAAAGGCATGTCTGGTCAATTAGCTAACTTTAACATGTTAGGATTTAACTTTCAAAGGCCTCAGCAAACTACCCAAGCTTTGCCCTAGGTAATAGTCTGCTTCTTCTTCCTCTCAAACCTCATCCAAGCTTTGCAAGTTCTATCGTTTCTCTCAAAAACGGGAAGATTGAGGACCACGGTGACCATCATAAACATCGACAAATGTAGCATGTGAACCTGTCTTAACCTGCATGATCCTCAATGATCTCATTAGCTTGGATGACAACGACCAAGAACTTGCCTAAAGAATGTCAATCGAGGTCTCTGCACCAAAGAAGCACGTCATCGGTTCCATCATCACCATCCTTTCTCATACAGGTGTACCACCATAAAACATTACTCATTTCCTCAAAAGAAGAAACTGCTTTAGAGGTCGCAAAGACCAGTAGCAAATCACACCACGAAGAATTCAATAGACTATGAACCAAAAAAGCAAAAGAAAGAGAATGGTTCCGTCTCTCAAATCCCATTCTTCCTTCTCACACACTCTCTCTCTCTCTCACATTTGATCTCTCTATCTCTTCTCCACTCCTCACCACTATCGTTATCTCTGCCCCATTCTCTGATGCTACAACTAATGTAAAATAGAGCATCGCCACCGTCGAAGTAGCTTCTCCATCTCCACCCCATTACTAATAATTAAATATTTTTCATTGCTTCATGGAATTATTTTTAATTTTAATATTTTATTTTTTAATGTTTATTTGTATTAATTATTAAATATTTTAATTTTTATTAGTGATTAAATGTTTTATTTTTTATTAAATATTAACTATTTTATTACTTTTTCATTGTTTCATGGGATTTATTCGTATTCTTCAAATTTTTGTTTTGATTAATTATTTTTAATTGTTTATAATTTTTATTCATATAAATTATTAAATATTCTGTTATTTATTATTTATTAATATTAATTATTAAATATTTTATGAAATAGTACAAACTGAATTCAAAGTTACCAAATAGTTTATTATTGGGGTAAAATAGTAAAATTAAGCAATTTCAAATGTTGAAGAATTAATCCACCACAAACAATCTTATCTATTCAGAGCCTTTAAAAAATAGAAAAGCAAAAATGTTGTTTTTCAGATTAGACACAAATAATATGTTTTTAATTTTTCAGATTTTAAGTTTATCAAACACCACCTTATTTAGGAGAAATTCTATAGACCAAAATATGGATGATAGGTCGGTTTTTCAAAAGATAGATAAAATGAATAAAGTAGTCTTTTGAAAGCATTTGAAGGCTACTAGCAGAATCTAAAGCTCTATGGTCATGAGTGATTAAAGCAAAATACTTAGAAGAAAAATCATTTTTTAATGAATCAAGGAAAAATAGTAATATGTGCTAATCTGTGTGGTGGAAGCAAGTTCTCTTGCTAATCAATGACTTTTGGAGTAATATGTGCTAATGATGGGTCTATAATAAGAAAAGACCTATAAATAAGGAAGACAACAAAATAAAGGTTAAAGATCCACCACTTGATAAAGGGAGGTGAATGAAACCTTAATATATATATATATATTTGCTATTAGAATCTACAATAGGAGAGACATTTAGAACTGAGTTGCTTTTGAAGAAACCTACAACTGCAAGTAACATTAGAGTCCCTGAAGTATGTCCCTGAGGTAAGAAAAAAGAGATCAAAGGACGAAGTGAAGGCATGGGAGCGGAAAGAGGGTTAGAGTGCATGTGTCTTAATTCCATTCGTAGGTAGCTTTCTTGACTGGGCTGAGGAATCCATGCAGGATTTCCTTATCTAGTTCCTAGCTCGCAAAGGTTCGTCCGAGTCCGGATCACCTGCCCACGAGAACTCTGCCCATGCCTACTCATAATACACTACGCCCCGTGAATTAGGAACATCTTCCCCTACATAATACTATGTAGAGGATGAGATGTTCTCCATATATGGTTCCGATAAATGTGGGCAGAATTCTCGTGAGCAAGAGATCCGGACTCGGTTCATCCAGTCAGCCAACCTAATAACATGGACATCGATTCCAGCTTTCACATAAGTCATCAATGAGTTTCCAAGAATGCCCCTTTGCTCATGGCCATGTGGCAAGTTTGGATTTGGACCACACTATTGAGCCTCATCAAATTTATTTGAACGTGAATCTGCAAAACACATACTACATGTCATCCCAAGCAAACAAATATCCAAAGACAAACTATAATGGAAAAAAATCAAACTCTTTTATGTATTTAGTAGAATCAACATATCATGAATTATTCATTACTCTACTCTAGGTTTCAAATATTTTTATGCAAAACCTTTTAGGAGGTATTAACCAAAGACAAACTAAAGAACCTATTAGTAGGATTGTGTTTGGTTTAAAAGAAAAGGTAAGGAAAGGAAAAAAAAAAAAAGGTAGGAAAACTTGTATAAGTTAAGGGAATCTCTTCGTGTACTTTGTAATCAAGCAAAGGAAACAATGAATCACCTATTTTCTTTCCATTTTTGCAAGAGCATTATCGATGGATACTCAAATGGGGATTAATCCATATGGAATTGGTTCCAACCCATCCATGAGGTTGTTGAAGAATGACATGATTACATGAAATAAGATGTATTTTTAATCCATGAGCAATTACAACATTGGAATGAAATTAAGACTATTTAATATTAACAGGTAGTTCATCCATTGTTTGTGGATTATTCTTTGAATCCTTGTGTGGAAACACTAGCTACTTGGTTTGCTTTTACAGCTAACTATAATAGAGTAAATGGTAATTGTGGTAGCAAGACAACAATGTAAAGCTCAAAGTGGAACAAATGCATAATAGTGGGCTCTCAACATAATACTAGAGGCAACTTGGAATAGAGGAGTTAAAGAAATCACTATTTTCTCAAATGTAGCAAGCCTTGTGTATAAGTTAAGAGGAAAAGATACTAATATGATTGATTGTGGACAACAAAACCTCTATTAGAGATAGCCTTAGAATGGGTCAAATCTTTTCACAAGTTTTTTATTTGTTAGGTAAATAGATCAAAGAATGCCTTAGATCATTCTATGGCATATAAAGTTTGTAAGTATAGCCAAGACTCATTACATCAGTTCCCAACTTCCCATATGCTAGGAAGAATGTGATTATGTTTATATCCTTTGTAAATGCATGGGAGTGCAAATAGGTTGAAGGTAAATGTTGGTTTCATTTTTATTTCAGATTTGACCATGTCTTGTTTGTTTGTGAAGGGTAAAATGGGAAGTAAAATGGTGCATGTAGTCCCAATTTATGCAAGAGTTGGAGGTGGGAGAGGAGGGTTATTCGTCTAGAAGTGAAGTAGGAAGCAAGATGATGTGTTCCCACGTTATATGAGAGTGAATTGAGATAGGAGGAATGTAGTGCAAAATTTGCATTAGTTTTTGAGATGTAAAATTTACATTACAAATGAAAATAAACAAAAGTACAAATTTTGTAATAGGTAAGAGTGAAAATCACAATTACAAACAAACAAATGCAAAACTGAACTTAATGATGTAACCCATAATCATGGTTCAAGAAATATAGAATCATATGGTTAAGTTATATCACTGCGTGCAAAATTTGTGTCTGATTCGAATTTATATGGTAACAAAACACAACCTAATGAAAATGTAACCTCTGGTTGGTTTTATTTCAAAAAAAAAGCATTTACTAGTGTGACTTTTGATTTTTTTTTACTCTGTTTGTCTTCTAAATTCTCTTTGTACTAGGATTTTGCCATAGGCTAAGGTCTCTATGATTTGGTATTTGTATAAGTTTTTGTTTTATTTTACATATATGTGTGCCTTCTTTTGTAATCATGTATTAATTATTTTTATTACTGTCTTGTTTTTTTTTCTAAAACTAAGATAATGGGATTAAAAGATTTATAAGCTGCTTTTGCTAATATTTTCAATGAATATATGATGTTGGGGTTGACATGTTTGACTTGAACCTTAATTTTCTTGTAGCTTAAAGATGCCTTAGATCTTTGTTTAATTGGTAAAATCTTCCCTCAACTCAGTTTGGGAATAATGCAAATACAAATATGTACAATGAAAATACAATGTTTATAAATATCTTATTTTTATTTATACTAAACATATATATTTGTATTTCACTCTTCGTAAATGAGCATTAGGTCTCATTTGTTTTCTATACAAGTTTGAATCACATAAATTTTACATCCACGAAAAAGTTACTTTTCTACTTTTGTAGGTATCAAGTGTAGTGATATTTGGTAATTTGAACGTTGTGATGTCTAAAAAATGTGCATTTTATAAATTTATCCCTCAAATTATTATTTAAATAACAATAAATGAAAATTATTAAAATATTATGATATTATAGAAAATATTATAAAAATATTAAGAAATGATACAATAAAAATTAATAAGTAATAGTAAATAATATTAATAAAATAAAATAATAATATTAGAAAGGGCAAATTTTTTAAACTATTCCTACTGTTTTGCTAATTAACAAACTATATCCTTACTGTTTAACTATTGTTTTAAACCACTCCTACTGTTTCTCACAATTGACTAGTTTTACCTCTGACGTTAACATCTATTAATATTCCGTTAAAATCTATACACACATGACACCACATGATGTATAATTTTTTTTGCAACTCAATATTACCCTTCGTCCCTCTCCCTCTCTCTTCTTCTTCTCCTTCTTCTTCTTTACCATCTTCTTTTTCAGTAGGGTTGACAAGGAAACCTCCTATTAAGTTGTTTTGATGAAGTGGTGAATTTTGGGTTTATGGTTTCCAAAGTTGAAATTAAATGATGCTAACACCATAGGATTAGTGCAACCTATGAAACCAACAATGTGCTTTATACTCTTATCTGGTTCATGATCGTTGTCCCTTCTTATACTAGTGCTTCTATCACTTAAAGTTGAAGCAACAATACTTGTTGAAGGAAAGCCCTTGTGCCGACTGCTTGGTTCATTTCTATTGCGAGTCGTGCACCCTGTTTCAAGAGTAGAAGGAGCTCAAAAAGATGCTAAGGGAAGTGATATTATCATTAATAATTAATATTCATTAAAATAATCCATTCTATTTCAGGTGTAGGGAATTCATATTTGGGACCAATTTCTGGAGACATGAATAGGCAAAACAAACTCAGGACCAAGTGTTGGAGCAAGATTATTATTCACAAATGCTAATTCTGCACTCTTCGGAGGACCTTAACTGCTCGGGCATTTTGCCATTCTCTTCTTCCTCCATTTCTTCCCGTGAATTGGGCAATCTGTATAGTACCGAAAAAGGTTTCAACTCTTGTATTTCCGCATCAGATTGTTTCAGAGATCCAACATCTTCCTTTTTTCTTTTTGCGCATAGCGGAAATCCCATGAATAATCAATGAGATCCAACATCCTGCGGCTCAACCCACACAACCGATGTGGTGGCGATTTTCGATAACCCTCCACAGAAATGGTTGCCTACCCAACAGCAAGAGAATAACTCGGTTGCAATAGTCGACTCTCGTTGCTTGATTACTTCAGTCCATTGTAGTGATATCAAGCATGGTTTTCAAAACCGGACCGGACCAGAAAAACCGGGTCCGGTTCCGTTTTCTTTAAAAACCGGATTTTTTCTTAAAACCGTTAATTTTGGTTAGCAAACTGTTGAATCGGGTGATTAATCCTTCGAATGATTTTGACCTTTTTTTTTGAATTTTTAATTTTTTTCTTTGTCAGAATGGGTTAAGAGTTCGATTCAAATGGTTGGACCGTTCAACCCGATAACCGGACCCCTAACCGGTTCGGTCACCGAGTCGGTTTTAAAAACCATGATATCAAGTACTTAGATCTGCTCTTCCTTTCTCCATCCTCATCACCTATCCGGAAATAGAGCGCACACACAGTAGATTAAAGAGTTGAAGTTTTCTTCCACTCAATTTCATTTTTCCTCCATCCTCTCTCTCTCTCTCAAAGATTTAAGAATTATGACCACTAATGACACGTAAGAGATTGTTTTAGAACCAACTTAAGCTCTCTTATCTACTACAAAAAAAACCAAGAAAATGAGCAACAAAACCCACATTGGTTAGAGTGAAATTTGATCAATTGTTTTGATGAAAAACTACTTCTAGCTAATTTGCCACCACGACAACTATGTCAACTACCTCAGCAAGTAAAGCTTCTTTGTCTTGTTGGAGAGTGTTGTAGCTTTCCTTGAGAGTCTCATAATTAGAGTTCATTAATGGCAGTGGGAAGCTTATGCACCAGCATCGGAGATCAGTCCCATTGAAGAACTCATAGTGGATGGTTCTTCAAAATTTTCATAAGTTGGATTTTATTTTGAAATTTACAAGAATAGTGGAGAGCAAATTCGATGTCTCCTTTTTTTGCCGTTAGCACTTACCAATAATGTCAATTGTTAGAAACAGTAGGAATACTTTAAGACAATATGTAAACAGTGATGGTAGCCAATTAGCTAAATCATAAGGATAGTTTAAGAAATTTGCCCTATTCAAAATGATAATATAGTACATGTTATTATAAAAATAATATACAAATGTTTAAAAATAAAAAAGATTAGAAAAATAAGAGTATCAAAAATAAAAATGTATAAAAAATCATGTTATTAAAAAATAGTATAAGATAATAATAAAAGTTGCTTAGAGGACAAAATATTAAAAAATGGTAAATCAATAAATGAAATTGTTTAATATATTAAAAAGTAATTTTAATAACATGATAAAAATGTTGTAAAATGATTAAAAATATTAAAAAATTGTAAATTATTAAAAGGACAAAAATGCATCATGATATTAGCACAATTCATTAGCAAATATTGCTTGAAAAATTCTAGCCAATACCAAACTTCATAAGCATTTGGAGATTCCCATTCGTTTACATACGGTACACATAGTTCAAAAGCAAATGTTCAACTAATGTAAGTTAGCATACATAGTATATTGCTATGAATCTGCCATTAACCCCTACAAGGAATATAAGCAATGCAAATAAAAAAGATCGGAACTGGGCTAGGTGGGGCACATTAGCTTATAGATGTTATTTAAGGTCATGAATTTCATGAAAAAAACCATTGCAAGTCATACATCTAGAATTAGAAATATGCAATATTAGATTATAAATGTTCTCCAAGAATGTGACCAATCTTCTTACATTATCCCAGTTTTCATTATTAAGTTTCTCTTTTTCCTCCCTCTCCCTAAGTCCATTTTCATAATAGGGGTCTTGTTCTTTAAACCTTTTAAATGCCCTTTGAAATTTTTGGACAACCTCTAACATTATGTATACGTTGAATTCTATTTTCATTAAGAGACAATAATTTATTACTTTGAATAGGGGTCTTGTTCTTTCTCAATTTATGCTTTAAATTTTTGCAACCTATATGGACATTACCTTGCATATCTAATTGCATGCCTAACACTCACAACCAAATCATTCAATTCTTTCAAACCACCTTGGACAACTATGTTAATAATATAAGCAACATATCTCTTGTGAAGAAAATTTTCATTCAATACACTACCCCCAAATTGTTAATTTATTCTTTATAGAATAAATGGCTTGACTGTTAAAACTTGCATTGTCCACAGTAATGGTAAGAACTCTCTCAATATCCCAATAAAGGAGGCACTTCTCAATTGTCTTACCAATTATCTCACCCTTGTGACCAGATATTAGAACCATGGTTTTTAAAAACGAACCGGTGATCGAACCGGTCAAGGGTCCGGTTACTGGTTTAAATGGTCAGACCATTCGACCCGAATGGCTAGCCTGTTCTGACAAAAAAATAAAAAAAATTTAAAAATTGAAAAATGGCCAAAACCGTTCAAACGGTTCAAACAGTTAACCGGCCGGTTCAGCGGTTTGCTGACCAAAATCAACGGTTTTGGAGGAAAATGAAACCGGTCAGGTGACCGGTTCCTGATTTTTCCAGTCCAGCCGTCCAGTCCGGTCCGGTTTTGAAAACCATGATTAAAACAAAATTCAAAAGTCTTTTATGTAATTTCCAATCATTATCTATAAAATAAACTATGAGGACCATATAGTTGATTTGTTGCAATGAAGTCCATGTGTCTGATAAATTCTTTAGCTTGATTTTTTCTATGAAAGCCTTTAACTTTACCATTTCACCTAAATATAATTGAAAACAATCTCTAGCAATTGTGACTCGTGATAGAACACAGAATTTTGGTTCCATACGGCCACAACTATAACATAAGCAATAACCTTTCTTAAAGCATTATGATCAAACTTTTGATATGTAAGAGTATTCATTCTCTCTCCCTCCTTTGTGGTACTTGATAGTTGTGTTTGTTTTGAATCATGTGACTCTTGTAAGGATAGTTCTTGTTTTACTCATGTGATTCCAAAGGTTACTAGTCTCATTTAGTTTAAGTTAAGTGAAATGATCACATACCTGCCCTTCATTTCTGCCCTCTTATAAGTTTCTTTATTTTACAAGGTTTAATCACGAGTCTCATGTTGAGTTGGAGATGGTGGATTTGTACTATCGACCTTAGTTATACTTGGACTTTTATTTGTATTTTCCTCAACTTGGTGACATATGATACCAAAACAATAAAAAAAAAACAATTTTAAAAAATCAATCTAACATAAAAAAAGTTTGATGACCAATCAAATAATGAAAAAATGGTTAAATAAAATTATTAATTCATAATTCATGTCTAATTGTCTACTATTAATAAAGAGTTAATGATGAACAAAGGCAAATTGTTCAACCATCTTGATAACCTTGTAATAGGCACCTTTTAATGTAATTACTTGGTTAGTTTTCTTGTAGATATTGAACAAGCTAGGGATTAGGCCATTTTCCTCTTCTTTTATTTCTTCTCTTTTTTTTATTTCTTATTAAAAATTTTTACTTCCAAAATGATATACATAAAATATCATTCTTTCTGAAATGAACATGGGGAAATTTTAAACCTTTTAGATTAGACAGACATGTTCGAAAATTTAGAAATAAACAAGGGGAAAAGCTTAAATAATAGTATTTTAGTTTATTAGTCCTTTTTGAAACCTATTAAAATTGGGCTAATAATTAATAAACTTGTTCTGTTATTAGTTTAGACCTATTAGGTTATTACATCATATCAAACTAATAAGTTTGTTTTATTATTATTTTTAGTTTAAACCTATTAGTTTCATGTGTTTTGTACTTCTATTGGTCCTTTTAAATAATTGCTAACAAATGATACGGAAAATTCCCGATTAGTACCTTGTACTTTGGGCCTAGTGCCACTTTGGTCCCTAAACTTTAAAGCGTGACAATTCAATACCTGAACTTTCAAGACCTGCTAATTTAGTACCTATCGTTAACTAGCCCGTTAATTAACCGTTAAGTGGCATTTGAAAAGACACAAATGCCCTTCAGGTGTCATCTAGTTTTCTTTATCAACCATCCAAAAGTTTTAAAATAATGAACAGTCCCAAATCCTTGCCTCTTATATTCAAGAAAGTTGTGGTCACCAGAATGTCATTTGAGATGTGACCCCAACTTTATTAATTTGAAGAGGTAAGGATTTATGATTGTTCATTTTTTGTTAAAGTTTGGATGGTTGATAAAGAGAATTAAATGACACTAGAAGGGCATTTTTGTCTTTTCAAATACCACTTAACATCTGATTAACGGTAGGTATTAGATTGGCACGTTTTAAAAGTTTGGGTACTAAATTGTCGCATTTTAAAATTCGGGGACGAAAGTGGCACTAGGCCCAAAGTACAAGGTACTAATAAGCTATTAGTGTTAGATCGGACTAATAATAATTAATAAAAATAGCTTTGAATAATAAATAACTTAATAACTAATAAAAATATTAGTTTAGAATCTTCAAACCAGATTTGGAGAGTTTGAGTGAAGGATGATTTTTTATTCAAAAAAAAATTGAATAATAAAATGTTTTGTAATGGTCTTGTCATCTTGCGCCTAATTAGAACTAAAAGACTTTGCATACCATGGTTCTATTTTTTTCATACCTTTTAGTTCAGAAAGATGTCATTAGGTTTGAAAACTAAAAGGTTTTTCTATTTAAAATGTTTTGAATAATATAAGGTTTTACATGTTTTTAAACACCCTTAATCGGAAATGAAAAGTTTCGCAAACCTGTAAACTGAACTAAAAATAAAAAAAAAAAAAAATTATTAAGATACTAAATTTCATTAACTAAATCCCTAACCCCTTTGTGATCTATGAACTAAAAAATAATAATAAATGATTAATTAAACAAATATAAAGAATAGAGAGAATAACTCACGAGACACGATGGTTATAGTTCTATTAAGAATACAAGATGGGCAATGGTCCGATGGATTTTCTAGGTTTTGGCAATTCTACTTTAGGATTTATAGAATTACATATGCAGATCTATAAGGACTCAGGCTCATAATCACAGACATAGTCATATTAACTGACTAATTAACTATTAGTTTATTACTAATTAAAAGTTAGAATGGGCCTAAAGTCCAAACATGGATTTGGGAAAAATAATACGTATAATGTATAAAATATTAAATAAAACATTATATATTTAATATACATAAGTCATTATATGATGTATATAATAACATATATAATATTTTGGTTTTTGTTTAAGTTCGGTTGAAAATCTTAGTTAAATTGAACCAAAACTGATAATCAATTAAAAAAAAAAAACTAAACCAAACTAATACCCAAATTAACCAAACAGAACTAGCTTATTTGGTTTGGTTTTTGATTTATTATTCAAATTTGAACACTCCTAATGTTATGTGACTTATGGTGAGATTTTCTTGATTAGAAATGACACATATACCTAAATAAATTGGCAACTTCATAGATGCTAAGAGGTTAAGAGGTTAAGTTGGCATTTTTTCACCACTCCTAGTTTATGGGCAAATGTTCTATATTGGTTGTTATGGTCTATACGTAGTGGGTGGAGTATTAAATCTCTTATTGACCTATGAATACCAAATCTAGGTGTGGATAAAAGGGTGAGGAAGACTATTTATTCTTTTTTCGGTATTCAGTGTTATGCACTATTAGTAACTTCCCCCTGGCCCCTTTTTTCCCAAAATGCTAGTTACAGGATTTGATTCCGCATCAATACTAGAACAAACCAGTTGAGCCAGCCCTTGTTGGTAATAATAGACTATTAGATGCTGCTTATTCTTGTCCTCACCACAGAGCACCACCATGAGTTAATGGGAGTAAGCATCACTCACCTCTCTCTCTCTCTCTCTCTCCTCCTCCTCCTCCCTTCCCTTTATTATCTTTTACTTGAGCCATTTCAATAGAAACCTTTAGAGGGCATCCTTTTCATTTGCATGGTTTTATGTTTTCATGTCCAAATATGATCTGTATTTTCCATATGTAGAGGTATGATGATTGCCACAAGGCCCACAACCACCATTGCATCTTAGTTTATTTTACCAGAATTGGAGGAGTGTAATGATTCTTTTAGTTTGTTTGGTCCCTTTGTTAGTAAAAAACAAAGTTATTGTCATGCTCAGGCTGTTCCAAATATTGTTTTGATATATATATATATTATTTATGTATTAACTAACTTTATTTAAAGTATTATTTAGTTAATTTATTAATTGTTTAATAATTTTATTTAGTAATTTTTTTATCATCTTCCTCATGAGGAATTCCACTAATACAAGTAGCCATATGACATTTTCAATTGTCCAAGTTATTCCAAATGCAATTAAGCATCATTTTTAAGTTATGTCTAGTAAGTCTAATTGCAATCCAAGTTACATCCTAGTTAGAGTGGTCAAATTTTGTATTATTATATATTATTTTAAAATGAAATTTAAGTGGACTTTAAACTAATAAAAATCTATTTTGTGGTATTTGTTTACATTTTTTTTTATTTTGTTTTTTAAACTACCAATGTAGTCTAGCTTAGGACTAAAACTTGGGCGAGTCGAACTCAAACTTCGCCCCTAACTGGAGTTTTTACGTGTATTAGGCCTAATTTTTTGGGCTATGGGCTAGGTTTGGCTAGAAAGTTTGGTTCAACCTGAACTTGGTTTGAGGTCTCAAGTAGCCCAAGCCTAACCCATGTTTTAGTCCCCAACCCAACCCAACCCAAGCCCACCCAAACAAATACATACATGCAATAGATTTATATAAAATATATTTTTTTTAATTTTATATAAATGTATATATGTACAAAGCATTTATATGTACATTTGTAAATGAAATTTGTATGTATTTTTTTATTAATTCTACGCTTAAATTGGACCATAAATCCAAAATGGTTATATAAAAATATATAAATAATTTTTTCCAAACCCTACCAATCCACCCAACCCAACCTACCTGAATTCCACTCCTTGTCTGTCTTGGACCAATTAGGAATGTCGTAAGCCTCCTTAAAAGTAATTAGTTTTCTTAATTAATATTATAGTTAAATACTACTACTACTACAATTATTATAGAAATTAAGTTAAATCAAAATCAATCTTATTGTATTTAAAAATTATTAGTTAAGGATTAATAGATAAATTATTTTTTGGTGATTTTATTATTAATTAAAAATATTAAATCAGGTTTTATTTTTATTAATATTTTTCTTATTTAACTAATTACTTTTTAATCTTGATTTGGTTGTATTTTTTCGGTTTTACAAAAATGAAGGTTTTATTTTGGGCTTTTCTTGAAAGAAAAGATAAACAAACTTGTATTTAGAAATAATTAATAGATTAGTCATAAAACAAATAACTTATATTTTTAGCCTTATATCATGATAAATCACACTTAAGTCCCTAATTAATTGAATTGAAATTGGGTACCAAGGTATAGCTCATCATAACACATGCAAAAGCAGTGGGCCATTATTGTGTAGTAAATCGTCGATCATGTGTTGTATATTCCTAATGCAAGTACTCCACAATATTTGGATGGTGGGAAATTTGATGATTTTTTTTGTAACACGAACTTGTTAATACTTATCAAACAGTGTTAGAAATTAAAGGGGTGTTCAACAATATGGTTGATTTTATTTTATAAAATAAAAACAATTACCAAGTAAGCAAAATAATTCAATTTTGCTGATGTGGCAATTGTTTTTATTTTCAAAAACAAAATCAACCATGTTGTCGAACACCCCTTAAGTGGTTCATCATTTGGAAATCTACTGTTGCCTCTTTGAAGTCGCCCAAGCAACAATGTCCAGGTGCAGCACCAATAGGAGAGTTTGAATTCAATATCCAGAGTAGTTATTTGGTTTGATGGAGCTTTCATGAATGGTTAGGTAGAATATGTCTTTCTCAATAATCAAAGAGATCCCTCAAATCTGTGTCTCTCAACATGTCTATGGTCGAGTCAAAGACTAGTGACATTTTTGTGATAGAAACAGTTAAAGAAGCCAAGTCTTCAAGTTAGTTCCTTCAATTCTGTTATGGGAAATCTGGGTGGAGCGGTGTCACAGAATCTATAATGGCAAAACCACTATGACTGATCAAGTTATAATTTGTATTAAACAATGGCTTCTTGAGTTGAATAAATTAGATCTCCCTTCTCTAGTCATAAAACCTAATACTAGTTAGTGTCTTAGCTAAAGAAATGGTTTAGCATAGGAGAGGCATTATTTGTGATGGCGAAGGAAGAATTTTTGCTGGATTCCACTACTTCTGTGGCCATTGCACCTCGATGCAAGCTGGAATTAGAGCTCTTTATGATATCCTTACCTTTGTTCATCTCATGGCTAGAATAATATCACAATTGAATGTTGTAACCTCACTCTTATCAAGCTATTGTCTAGCAATTCCCCTTCTTGGAGAGTTCACTACCAATTTCTTGAAATATCTATCATATTGATGCAGGTAAAACTTGGGTATTGACTCTGCCTTGAAGGCAAGATTTCATTATGTTAATGGTTTGCCCAATCATATAAGACTAATGGTGAATAATGAGTTTTTTTGGTTTACCTGTTGTCAATACCTACTTTTTCGTTGGTCCCTTCACCCTACCTCTTTGTATCCTCCTTTTAGACCCCTAAAACTTGGAAATACAACCAAATCAACTTTAGGCTTTCCAAAACCCGAAATTCCCTCTTTGACACAATCCACGTGACAAATAAGAATCTTGAGATCAACATCAACATTTGATCATACATAACCCCTAAAACTAGGAAACTATAACTTAGTTATACGTTAATTCTCATGACTAAACTCCAAAGATCCATCGTTAATCATGCCAACTTCCTTTCTAAAGGTCCTGATTTACACAATGTTCAAACTCTGACTCCCCAAAGTCAAATCCATCACCTCAAGATCACTAAGATACGTTCATCCACCAAATTTTACATCAAATCCATGACGATCAACCTTGAAAATACAAAGATTCTATTTTGTTGGCCACGAATGACTAGAGCCAAAGAACCAAGATCAACCATCTTTTTCAGATCAGAACCATCTACTTGACTCATCACCTTAATTCATGTCCACACACCAAATTTTAACTCAAAATTCCTTTATTTAATCATCCGATCAATAAAGATTCTATTTTGACATTTATGATTAAATGACACAACAAGTCATATCCTAAGACCAAAATCCTCAAAATAAACCACCCATCAGATTTGGACTTGAATTACTCCATTTTCCTTAAAACAAGCAAGATTTCATTGTGGACCTTCTCATTAATTGGTGAACCATAAGCCAAAACCTTAATATGAAACAAATCTTTTAATCTACACTTTTGATCAAATATCCATCACTTTCATCAGATTTGGGATGTCCAAAAGTGCCTACCTAGTAAATTTCATTCCAAGATTCCCTCATTTGACCTTCCATCAAGTTAAGATTCTATTTTAAGAAATATCGTTAATTCGAACTTGTCAGCCATAGATTTCCATCATTCTGACCCTATTTGGCCAATTAGACCTCACCATTGTTTCCAAAAACCAAAAAAACCTTTTTACGTCAAATTTCATAACCAAACTCTTTCATTTGACCGTTAAAAAGTGAAATTTCATTTTTAGCCTTCTCGTTAATTGATAAACCATTGGCTAAAACCTGGAACCAAACCAAATATGTCAGTCCATATTTCTAATCAAAGATCTACCACTTCCATCAGATTCAAAATGTTTAAAAGTGTTTGCCCACTAAATTTCACCCCAAAACTTCATTATTTAACCCTTTGTCAAACCAAGATTTCATTTAGTAAATTTTATTAATTCTAACTTGCTAAAACCATAGATTTCCCAATAGATTTCCATCATCCTGACCCAATTTGACCAATTAAACCTCACCACTATGTTTAGAGACCTAACAAACCCCAGCACATCAAACTTCATGACCTCATTCACTCATTTGACCATTAAACTAGAAAGATACCATTTTGACGCACCAGATTAAATTGTCGCATCGACCGTCCTAACCTAGAACCTTAAGAGGGTGGGGGATGACGTTAGACCCATTCTTGACCTATTTAAACACTTGGGCAAATGAAATTAGGCTTAATAGACTCAAAAAGCCCTAAAATCCAAAGATACTCGCACTTATGACCAAGAAAAGACAAAATAACATTTATAAGTGAGTCAAATTTACATTTTTTGTCATTGACAGCCCCAAAATACAAGACTGTCATGACAGGCACACCCCAAGCTCCCATTGGATGCCCAAAACCTGTGAAAGTCACCCATAAGTCAAGGAAAATTCTTTCACCAGAGGAGAAAGCTTGACTGAGCTCTTTTTTCTACCAAAATCTTTGTCCATTTTTGTGAAAAATCTTTGTTGAAGCCCATACTCTTTGATTGGGTGAGATTCAGATCTCCCCCTCCCTTTCTCTATAAAATAGGAAAGAAACCAAACTCTAAGAGGGACCTTTTTTGGGCAGACTAGAGAGGAGAGATATTAGAAGCACTCTTAACCACTATAAAGCTCTCATTCGTAAGAATCCTCCAAGCATCTAAACCTTAAACTTCAAAACCTCCCTTTGTGTCTCAAATATAAGATTGGTACGAATCTCTAAGTCAATAGTTTCAAACCTCTCTTGAGAACATTCAAGCACTCTGTTCACATGTTTTAGCTACTGGAGTTTCATCAATAAAGTTACATACGAGAGGTAAGACTTTCACCCCCTCATTTGCTAGGATACAATTTTTTTTTAGTTCAGTTCTGCATTGCTTGAAATTTTGAAACCTTGGAGAACTTGCACTCTTAACTTCTTCAAAACTGAAAATAGAGGCATAGAAGCAATGGTCTTAGGGAAATTAATACATAAGGCCCGATAACATCACCTCAAAATTGACCTCAAGAGAAGTTAAGGCCTTGTTTGACATCAATTTTGAAAATTTTGATTCTTAGAATCCATCCAAAAAAGAATGGATTCTTAGAATTTTTATCTAGAGAATCTTGTAGATGCATTTAGTACATTCATCTTATTCTTGTTTATTGCAATCAAAATCCCACATTTTACTACACCTGAATCAGATCATCCTTAATTCAACCAAAAAAGTAGAAACAACTCAAAAGCAATCAAAACGTTTACAAGCAACTCTCTTTCACAAATGCAAGGTAGAGTGTGTGGGGTAATTGGTTGTCTTACTAGTACCAAAACCCAATAAAGTTGTCCCACAAGAGTGCAACAATGGCAAGCACACTGGAAAAGCATTTTGCCTTCTATAATTGGATGGAGACACATTTATGCTCTTCTCCAACAAAGATGTTGGTGGTCGATGTGGACTGCGACTTTCATGCTACAATAGCAGAATCCTTTGCCATTAATGAAATGTCTTGATGAAATTGAGTGGAACAACATCCCTCTTTGTGCTAGTGGTCTAATTGTGGATTGGATCATTTTGGTTGTAAGTTCATCTGGTTCTTGTTATACACAAAAACTGTGAGCATGGAAGTGCAGGATTGGGTTAATTAATAATGAAATAGCTCGAATCAAAATCACTAATAATTTGAAAGAAAATGGCCCAGAAAATAATGATTTTTATTGTTTTTTTTTTTTAATTTGGAGAGCATAGATTTTCATGGGTGGGTAAATCGAGCTTGGATGGTTGAATTAAGAATCAGAGTTCTGTGGTGAGACCAAGAGAGCTTGGGTTCCAACACGTTCTAATTCAAAACAGAATAGCAACACATTGAATTAGAAAAACAGAGCTTGATGGTACCTAGTCTTGATTCAAAACAAAGCAGCTCCAATACGTTGAAATAAAAAACCAGAGTTTGATGGTACAAGGTTTTGATTCAAAATGGAATAGCAAGACCTGACATAATGGAATTGCTTCCTTCTATCACTTTAGCAATATCACCATGGAATGTTTTCTTGAAAAAAAAATTAAATACTAAGCATTGAGTGGAGATAGCCACTGAGAGAAGAGGAAGAAGGCAACTATTTGGTTTAGGGCTCTTTTATAAGGGCTTTTTTGTGTTTATGGTAAATCATTGAAGCACCCATACTTTCACGTGCAAAAGCAGCATATGTGTTTATTAATTTATAAAGGACGTAGCGAGAGTTAGGCATATGGGATTTTCTCATCCTTAGAAGTGAAAAAATTATCACTTCAAAGAAACATGCCTTCATATGAGAAATTCCTTCGCAAAATGGATCAATTCTCTTTAACAGGTAAACCCAAACATAATTCTACTTCCAAGAATCGATAGAAATGATTATCTGGAGTGATGCTAAACAGGGCGTAAGAGTATGTTTCTCATGATTTTAGAAATTCCAACAACCATTTCTTTTGGCTTTCATTAGAAATGGAGTCTGAACAACTTCCAAATTGGGTTGCTACAACATCTTTGAGAGAGGAGTGTCTAATACCTTCCCTCTCCCAATCCTTGTGGATTTAGAATCTCTTAGTTAAGTGCTTTTCCTTGTAGAGAATAGAGTTATTATCAAAGCAATAAAATTAATTTTCAAATATGAAAACGAGGGCCCATGTCCTTTGAAAAATGGGTGGCAACTCCATCTTTTTGAGTCGGCCATGAGCTTCCTAGAGTTCACACTTATCCCTAAATTCTTTTAATTGTTTTGTTTGTTTTCTTTGGGATGGGATGAGTGTAAGGGAAAGATTGTACTATCTTAAATTTTGGGCAAGGCATGTTACATCCTCCCCTATATGAATTTTGAAATTTGTTATTTAATAAAATTTTAAGGTGGTAGCCCTTGCACCTGGAGTAAAGTTTAGGATTAAAAAGAATTCAAGAAAACTGTTAAACAACATTGACTCTTCCCAATTGGTCTTATGCCTAAACACAAAGAGAACATAGTTACATAGATAGGTCTAACAATACTCCCCAGTTGCATTACAATATGAACTAAACCCTATTTTGAAGGCCGTCGGATAGCATGAGAGAAAAATACTTGACTAGGTTTTTTTCTTTAAAGTTTAATAAATATGGTTGGAGACTGAAATTGGATTTGCTCCTCACAGAGTATGCCTCACACCAACTTCATAGTACATCGTAGTCTTGCATTGGGAACATCGTCCCACGATCGAGGCTTAGTTTGAAATGAATATAAATACAAATATGTAGAGTGCAAAATCTTGTATTTTATATTATTTTGTATGTATTTATATTGTACATATTTGTATTTTTTCTTTCCAAATAGAACTTGAATGTAAAATCAAATACAAAATATGTTCAATGCATGACTAAAAGCACTGGAAAGTTGGTGTAAGGCACAATCTGTAAAGAGCAAATCCGAATTCTTGGAGACCATGGTGTGTAATGGATCAATCATTGTCCAACAAAAACCAACCTGGATCACTTGCTACATCGTAATGGATTTGTAACCATCTAGGTAGTACAACGAACTGGACCAACCATGGCTGGGTGATCAAACCTTGAAAAAAGCAGACCAACTACACCAAATCCTAACAAAGAGAAAGAATATAGCAACATTGGTGAAATCATTGAAGTTCTGAAGGCCACCATAAATATGGTCACCTCATCATCACTTTGAATCAAAACAAAAGCTTTTTTGCTCCACCAAGAGAGCAGTCAATACTGGTTAATAAGAGCATTTAATCTAACAAACCCATTTATTGATCATGATCAGAATTTATTTATGTGATATCTATCACATTTAAACAATGAGGTCAAACGGTCAGGGATGGCAATGAGGTACAATCTGATCTCTGATCTATGCCAGGGGTTGAATTGAATTTATAGCCCCAAGCCCAGGGTCCTATTTGTCCGACCCAAACCCGATTATCATACGGCTTCAACTGTGTTAGATCTCAAATGAAGCCAATAAAAGAACAAAAAGGGAATTCGGGCTGTTGGTTTACTTTCTACCAACATTGGGTAATTCGGGTTGTTGGATCGGCTTCCTTTTGATAATTTTTTGCTTTTGAGCTTAGGACTGCCAGAAACAAAATTGAACCAAAAAGTATCTTCAAAGTTTGATAATAATTGTTTTTGCAATTACAACAATAAACGCCCTCCCAAACGGATACTAAAATTGAGGCTTGGTAGCTTTCTAAATATGGACATTAAAAGCTCAAATCTCATAGACTGCTTAGACGTGTAAATTAGGCCGTGCTGGCCTGACGCGATTTTGAGCCGGCCCGGCATGGTTCTATACGACAGATTGCGAGCCATGTTGGGCTTAGGCCGGGCTTAGCCGCTTTATCAATAGAAAATGTGCAGGCCTGAGCCCAAGCCCAGAGCCTGACCATCGGGCCTAAATTTTGAGCCCAAGCCCGACCCTTATATAAAGCCTGAATCTCGACTTGTATACAAAATGTTTTATTTTTAGTGCACTTTTTTTATAAAATAATATTATATTAATTTAATAATAATTTAATAAATTAATACACTAACTTGTATTTCCTAATAGTAAATTAATGTTTATTAATAATTTAAGAAACAAATATATATTATATGTATTTATTATATATAACATAAATGTTTTTTTTTTTATTATATGTACTAGTATCGGGCCGGGCTTATTTGAGAAAGCCCGAGCCCATTGGCCTGAAGCTTTGTCCAAGCCTGAAAAATAATGGGCCAGGTCGGGTCGGGCTACCCGACCCATGAACAATCTAGGCACGACTAAGCGGGCCGTGCCGTTTGCAGCTCGCGTGCTGGCATGACCCAATACAACCCATATATATATATATATATATATATATATATATATATATATATATATAATTATATAATATATTAATATATGTACAATTTTATTATATTATTGCATGTATAAACAATATTGTATACATCAAAATTCATACAAAATGAAAAATTAAGATATATTTTTTTTATTTTGTTGTCTATTTTTTAATTTATGTTAAAACTTTCATTATTTTTTCAAAATAAAAAAATGGCTTGGCCTATTTTGTAACCCGACCTAGCCCAAGGCTCCCCCATGAACCAGCCCAACCCATGGCATGGCACGGACCTGTGTGGGCTTGGGCCATGGGCCGTGTCGGACCGACCCCCCAAAGCATCCCAAGGGAGAGAAGCACGACCCGACTTAGCCCATGGGCCGGCATGGCACAACTTGCACTTTGCATGGGCTGCTGGTTGCATGCGAGTCGTGCTGTGTTGGCCTAGCATGGGCGATTTACATCTCTAAGACTGTTGATTAGGGGTGATCAGGGACGGGCTTTACACTTATGATAAGGGCTATAGCTTAGGCCTGGGCCGGCCCGACCCGGGGTTTTGGGCCTAAAACATAAGCCCAAGCCAAGTCTATACGGGCTCGGGCCTGAGGGCTCGGGCCTGATTCCAGGCCAATGTCACTCATATATAAAACATTACATATCTATATATAAAATGACATAACATGCATGTAAACCTATTTTATACATCATATAATATAAAATATTATATATAAAATAAATTAGACATGTTATAATATTTATATATAAAATATATAATATAATGTAAAATAACATGTATATACATGTGTATACATTATACACAAAATGTGTAAGTTTAAATATATGTGGGCCGAGCTAGGCCCATCTGAGCTTGAAGTATTAAGCCCAAGCCCAGCCCTAAAATTTATGGACCTGATGTGGACCCGGGCCCAAACCGGACCTGAACACAAAACCCAGGCCTAAGCCCAGAATTTCCGGGGCCCGGAATTTCTGGGCCGGGCTGAAATGATCAAAATGAGGGTGAATGGAAATGCTACCAGCTCCTTGCCCTTTTCGGACCCAGTTCGGGTATACAAATTCGGACATTTGGGTCCAACCAGTGTAAGTGGATTCTCTAAAGGAACATAGGATGTTCAAATCTTGGCCTTGGGCCCAAGGGAAGCATCGATGATTCTGGGGCTCCATGATATCTGCGCGTGTTCTTTGTCTCAACTCCCAAGGACAATTCTTTACTCAAAAAAAAAAAAAAAACTCACAAGGACAACTGGACAAGGATCTTGACTCACCGGTTTGATGAGTCTGTATTGATGTTTTCAGAACCGGATGGCTTGTAGATCCGTTTTTGCCATTGGGTCACATGTCAACTGGTCTGGTCGTCCCACTCCGGAAAATAATATAAAAATTAGAAAATAAATAATAAATAGCAAAATACCATCACTCAAGTCTTACCTAAATCGGGTCAAATTTTTGGAAAAGTAGTTGTCAAAAACTATTTATTTATTTTTCCTTTGGGTTGTGTTTTTTGCTCAATGACTGGTCCAATTGTCCGGTCTGGTCCGAGTCATAAAACACTGATTTTCCTTGAAACATAAAAAAGTTCCATAAAATAAAGAAAAATGTCCAAATCAGATGGTTAGAAATCGTTGATCGGTGGGCCCAGGTACTTGAAGGTTGAAAGTTGAACACATGGCCCTAGACCCATCCGCCATCCTACCGTCGACCGTCATGTCTTTCAAACGTCAGATCCGATTCCTAAATGGGAAATGGATATGATAATGACCCGAACCGATAGGTGATCTACCGGGCCCATTAAATACTGAGATGGGTGTGTCAAAGTACATCGGATACCGATCACCAGCCCTCCTTGAAATAACCACTTGGTGGCAATAATTGGGTGTTGTCCATGTCTCGTTTATTTGGCAGTTTTTTTATTAAATAAATCGGTCCGTTTGCAAGTTGGCACACGAAATCTCCTACGTGGGACCAAGCAACAACGTGTCCCACTATAATTCCCCTCTTTAAACCTGCACTGGCACGTGCATTTCTGCACGGTGGATAACAGCAGGAGGGCCCTACATGTACAGTTGTCATTGCAAAGTTTAGCTAGATAACTTGACACTCTCAACATTCCTAGTTTACACGTGGCAACTATCGAACTATTTATCTAATAAAAAAGTTGACACCTGGCAAACGATTCAAGTGGCGCTTTGGTAGTTTAAGAGAAAACAGGGGCATTTTTTTGAATAGTCCAGTCAAACGAGTTGAAAATTGAAATTAGTTAGACACGGGAGTTTTTTTGTGAATAAATTACAATTTAATTTAATTCCGAGGATTGGCGACTAACTTACGCCAGGGAGCTGAGTGCTAACCAATAACCATAATGGGCTGGATCACACTCGATCTGTGCCGGTGGTCATGCGCGACAGACAAAAGGTTATGGGTGTATGATCGTATCGAGTATAGAGTGGTGAAGTGAAGCCCCGGAAATCCCTGAGCTCCCCCAGCGTACTTTAGCCGAGGCGGTCCCTCATCCTCGCCGGCTTTTCTCAGATCAGTGATTGAGTCAGAGGCTAATTTAATGCGACATAAGAAGACGAGTTGGCACAGTAAAAGGAGAAAGAGGGAGGAGGGAGAGAGAGAGAGAGTCTGTGCATGTCTGGGTGGGAGAGTGGATTCTTCGAATTGGATCGTGGAAGAAGAAGAGGTCGGATCTCGAAAGGTGATTCATTTGGGAAAAAGATCGACCAGATAGAGACCGAGTTTGACTCATTGATTTGATTGGTAGGTCGATCCAAAAAGGGCGTCTTTTGCTTTTCTTCGATGTTGATTCCACGTTGTTTCTCACTTCGCAGCTGCACTTCGATGCTCTACTGTAATGGCGTTTTGAATGATTCAAGGTTAGTTCAGGTCTTCGATTCTTTTTTGATGTTTTGTTTCCTCTCCTACTACATTCATCTGTTGGGAGTGCAATTTTGATGCTTTTTTGGTTTACTTTTACTCGATTTGGCTTGTTTATACTGCATTTGAAATTTGAACTTGTGATCTGTAGATCTACATTGTACATTTGTACTGATTAGTGAATTGTGATCGTGTCACTTGGCGGGATGGGTTTTGGTGGGTTTAATGTAGTTATGGAGAGTTTATTTTTGTTTTTGTTTTCATTGTATTTGAGTTTGGGTTTTTGGCAGTCGGTGGCGGATTTGGGATTCCTTGTTAACTCTATTTTTGTGCTCCTAGGCGTATGCATCTGTTTCTTGTATCACGTGGGTTGTGGGTTTCATTTGAGGATAGACCAGAGCAGTTGCATCTAGGAATTGGTCTTTGACGTGAGAATTTGGGTTTTAGTGATCGTGATCGTTTCATTGCAGTCTTGATGGTGTTGGTGAAGATTTGACTGGGATTTCTGTAAAATCTGGATAAATGAAGATATTTAGTATGGGCAAAGAAAAGACAGATGGGTGCTTCGGAAATGGATGAAGTCACCAAATGGTTGAAACTTATTCTCTCTTGATAGAATTTAAATACAGGCCATTGTTTTCATGCAGTTCTTATACGATCCACTATCCATTTGATTCTTAAGCAATGGGGAGTTTCCTTGTTGTGGTACATTCTGTCTCTGATGCCCTATTTTTTTGCATTTGATTTCCACTTCTTATGTTGCTCTTCCTTTTTCGTCCTTGTGTCCTACAAGTCACCCACATTTCGTTCTTCTCGAGGATGCAGTCTGGGAAATAGATTAACACATTACGTGCGTGAATTTCAGTTTATTTGGGTCGTCCTAAGGAATTTATGGACAAAAAATTTATACTCATGGGTGATAGTCTCTATATCTGTTCTGTCAAGTTTTGTTAAAGGATTTGGAAATGGGGAAGTAGTTGCAGTCCATAAAACCAGCAGATGTTACAAGCTGAGAATTTCTGTTCTTTTTGCTGCTTACCGTTTAAAAGTGTGACAATAAAGTTACTTGAGCTACAACTGGTTTTGTTGACATGCCTTCTATTGACATTTTGCCTTGTTCAAATTGAGCTTTCTTTTAACAATTATCATATTTACATTCTCTACATGTTTTTATGCGATTCAAACATCTTGTGTTTGCTTGTGCTCAGGTTTGTTTGTTGTACTTGGCTCTGCATCACATGGTTCCGCGAACATTAACCTAGGGTCCCATTCCTAATTTAAGATTTTTTTCATTTCTTGGGCCCCTCTGACCTGAAAGACTTTACAGACTGATCTTTCATGCAACTCCCATTCCTGCACCTGCACTGCATATGACTCTACTTCATGTTGCTTTTTATGGTTAGGGTTTGACTAGAACCTTTGTGGTAGAGGATATGTAAATTGTGAAATTCATTCAAGGATGGAATGAAAGTAGACTTGTCTGTAACTCTGTATATTAATTTCCTTGTTAGGAGCCGTTTTTCTGTTCAGCATTATGGTTTGCCATGCTGTGCTTTCCTGGCATCATTAAAGACTTCCCTAGATGCGGAATTTATGAAAATTTCAGGTAAGGCATGCCGATGAGTAAAGGTTTGGTATTGAGACTTGAGAGGTATTATTAACAAATTAGTTTTAACACGCATTGGTATAAGAGGATTTATGCATGATGAGAGGCCAGAGCTGTGGCTTTCAAAATCCAACCATACAATTTTAGAGGGAAGGAGGGAGGGATCCTCTCTCTGTTTGTCTCACTCATTCACCCACTCACTCACTCACTCACACAGTTACTGTTAGATGAGATGCTGCTCCAAATTGTTCATAGAAAAAGGTGATATGATTCTAGTTAATATGAATTGGTAGTCCAGGATATATGTGCGCAATTCCAGAGTCCAGCCAGTTGAGCTGGATATTATGAATGTTAAGTTGGAGGGCTTAAAGAATCCAATGCTGTCAGGAATTGGAGGGGTCATTCAGCAAAACAACAGGTGGAATTGTTTCAGTGTGTTTTTCTTGGTTATAATACAGCAAAGGAGTGCCAAGTTGATATTACTAGAGTTGGTAAAAAGAATATTACTTTGACAGCTGCAGCTTAGACAATTTGGGTGATTCAGGTATCAGAGGATCTGTAAGGTAACGGGGGAAGTATCCTACTAAGCGTTTCAGGATCTGTTGGCATGGGGTACTCAGTTAGATCAGAGCTGCTTGCTCTAGTGCAAACTTTAAAACTTGTTCTATCAGAATGTTGGACAGATTTACAGGTTGAAGACTGTTGAAGTATTCAGACTGTAGTGTGTAGTCGTGTATGAGGAATGGTATTGTTTTATGAAGTACATTTATATTCAGAGACTTCAATGCAATATCACCTCATTTGGGTCTTTCTTTTTTGTAAGTTTGGCTAGTTCTAATATTAATAATGAGACTATTAATATTAGAGAGAGACATAGGCATGTGTGGTATTTTTAGACTATTTTCTCATTTCTTCTGTCTTCTTTCTTCTTTCTGATTATCAAAACAAGAAAATACCAGAGCAACAAGGAGAAAAATCCAATGATGTTGAAGATGTTGATAGTGCCTTCAGATTTGTTCTTTAGCTTTAGATTTATTAATTAAATCTCTTGATTATCTAATTTTCTCATATGGTTTTTATTTATTGTTCTTGCTTGTTATCTTTTATTCAGTTAATATTTATTGTTTGGCATTTTGGGTTTTCTGTCAACCATCTTGTTAGTTTGATCCCCCTGCTTGTAATTTATTTATCGTCTTCTGGTTCCTGCCATTAGATATGATTTTACTATAATTAGTAAGTTGTGATTTTACCATAAAGAAGTAATTATAAGAACTACTATAAATAGTAGTAATGGGAGTTCTATAAAGAAAACTTTCAGAAATTATTTTAAGTACCAAATTTACTATAAATAGTAATTTTTACTAAAAATAGTAATCTTGTGCTATTGGTTGCCAACTTCTCACCATCCTTTGCATCCTTGGGGAGAATCCCGCCACAGATCCCCACTTTCTCATCACATCATTGGTAGTGAAATCTGCAAATAGCTCCAAAGTCTTTATCCATTGTGCTACTTTCACCATAATGTTTTCAATATAGCCTCCTGGCTTCTCCAACTTTCCTCAAAAAATATGTGCATTCCTTTCTTCTTAGATTGTCTAAAGCAATGCAACTCATGGATCAAACATTTGTCCAAACTAACAGGGATAGTTCACCCCCAAATACATAAGACAAATGGACATGAGATAGGTAGGTGATTGGCAGTACCATTTGATCCACACATGATACAGCAATTAGGAGATAAACATCAATTAGGTCTTTTCTTTTGCAATGAGTCACAAGTATTTATGCTAATATGGAAAATTTCCCAACAGAAAGCATCAACTTTGGGGGGAATAGTACAGCACCAAACTTCCTTAATTGGAAAAGGTATCGCGGGAGGAAGGGAGCCAAATAAAGATTTGAAAAAAGATAAGGTTCTTGAAGGGTGAGTGGGTCCATATACAAGCATCCTCCATACTTGAATCAAGAAATACCCCATCAAGAAGATGCAAAAGATCAGATAAGGGAACAACTTCAAAGTCTCTCAGATTCCTTCTTTGACCCAAGTTCCAAATGTAGCTAGGTCAGAATTGGAGGGAGTAGCAAACTCAATAGGCTTACCTGGGCAAAAATGGAATACTCCAACCCAAGGATCACCCCAACTGCATGCTTTCTGTCCATTCGTTCTACAATTGGCTTCTGAATTACCTTCAATGTGCACTTTGCTCCAATGGTATCACCAAATATTTTTTTTTGGCGATTGAGGCTATAAAAACATCAAATTTGATAATTAAATAATAGAAATGGTTGTTTGGTTTGTTTTGGTTGAAGACTTGGCAATATATGTTACTAATTTGTCCAAATCTTTCCATCACCAAGATTATTTGTGTTTTTACATTTTTGATAGAATGCTCAAAGAACTACAAGTTTTGATTAGGGTGGAGCCTTTGTCTTGTCTAAGGGCCATTTATTTTTTAGTTGTTAATGTTTCTTGTAGAGTGTTTCCTTATATTGTCGTATTTGTGGTTTGACCTTGGTTAAGTTATGGTGCATCTTGTGAATGGAGAATGTGTGAGAGGTGGACTTGATGACTTGGTTATCATGGTTGTCAAGGTGATACCTAGGTGGGCGCCTAGGCATCGCCTAGGAAACATGGCGCCCTTAGGCTCACCTTGTCTAATCGCCAAGCAGTTTTGTACATTGTGTTATAAAATACTTATATTCTTAATTTTTTCAGATTATAATTATAAAATAGACATTATTAAACTAAAATATTCCTTTTGTGTGTTTATATACTAATTTCTTTTTATTATTATTTTCATTTGTTAGGGTTTAATTAACATAGATATTGCTAAATGCTGTATTGAACCTTCAAAGACTTCAAAACCTGAACCAATAGGTAAGGAAGAACTTAAAATTTTGTTTGATCAACACATTTTCTTCTTCCACAGCTTCTTCTTCTACCCTTTCTTTTCTTCTTTTCCTATAAAAAAATAGGTGTTCAGCCTCTTATGTTTTTTGAATTTTCTTTTCTTTTTTCTTTTTCTTCTAATGAATATGTTGATTTTCTATACTTTAACATAAAGTTTGTACTTTTATTTTGTGAAAATTATGGATAATTATTAAGGAAAAATGGTTATGGAACCTAGGGAACTACCCTAGGATATATGTTTTATATCCAGGAACTTTAATGTAATATCGGCTCCATTTGGGTCTTTTTTTGTCATCATCATCACCTTCACCATCATCTAAGCCTTGTCCCAACTATATGGGGTCAGCAATATGAATCCTATTTCGCCATTCTATTTTGTTCAGTGCCATATCCATTTTTTAATTATGCATGCTTAAATAATTTCTTATTACTCCCATTAAGTCTCTTTCAGTCTGCCCTAGGATATATGTTTTATATCCAGGAACTTTAATGTAATATCGGCTCCATTTGGGTCTTTTTTTGTCATCATCGTCACCTTCACCATCATCTAAGCCTCGTCCCAACTATATGGGGTCAGCAATATGAATCCTATTTCGCCATTCTATTTTGTTCAGTGCCATATCCATTGTTTAATTATGCATGCTTAAATAATTTCTTATTACTCCCATTAAGTCTCTTTCAGTCTGCCCCTGGCTCTTCTAGCCCCTTTAACTTGTAATTGATCACTTTTTTCAAACAGGTGCTGTATATAGTTTTCGATGCATATGACCAAATCATCTCAATCTGCATCCTCTCTCTCTCTCTCTCCCTCTCTCTCTCTCACCCTCGCTCTCTCTTGTAATTTTAGGCAATTCTAATTTTTTTGATGAATAATTTTAGGCAATTCTAATACTTAATTATAAGTCTCTAACATTAGAAAGAGACATAGGCATGTGGTATTGTTAGATTCGATGCTTTCTCTTTTCTCCACTATTCTCTTCTTTCTTTCTCATTATTATTCACACAAGAAAGGAGGTTGTCAAGTGGTCATAAATTTACTAAGGGAAAAAGTACCTTGTTCTGATGAGAGAAGCTAGAGCTGTGACTGCCAACCACAATTGCTCATTTGGGTAGGTTCCATGATCAACAAGTAGCTTTGCATATTCTTTTGGTAATAAAATAAAAATTTCGTTAAAAGAAAAGTGATTGGAAGTCGCCTAAGAGAAGAAATAAAAAAACTACATCCAACCATAGCTCAACTCCAAAACCTCAACTTCACAGCCACCAAATCCAAAGGACAAACTTTCCCAACCAAAAAAAAAAAAAACAAACTTATTACTATCAAACCTATCGTGACGCATGATTGATCTAATTGGGTCCTCAATCCTACAACTCAACAAATAAACTTCTAGACCAATCCAGAGTCAAATATATTAAATCCCTACACATGACAACTTATAAAAATAAAAAAGAAATCCTTAGACATGACAAAATCCAACAATACCTATTGTATAGGAACTATGGTCCACACCAACACAACAAAGAACAAAGTTGAACTTTGATGGGAGCTCTAGAGGTAGCCTGGGTCCTTCAGGTATGGGGGAGTATTTAAAGATGGAGATGGGAGAATTGTTTCTATGTTTTCAGGGCCAATAGGAGTCGGGGACTCATTGAGAGCGGAGGTGATGGCTTTGCTTCAAGGTGTAAGATTTGCCAAACAATTGGGTTTACACCAAGTTGAGAGAGAAGGAGACTCTAAATTTTTAATTGATTGGCTGCAATCAGGCAGGTTGGGAGCATGGATTTATAGACAGCCCATAAGGGAAATCCTCAATATAACAAGGGAGATTGGTGCTTGCTTCAAGTGGACAAGAAGACCAGCTAATGGCCTAGCTGATACCTTAGCCAAATAGGGGACTGTGAGGGAAAGCTTGTTCTGGGCAGTTTTGTAATTCAGATTACTTGGGCTCAATACCTTATTTCAGGGGTTGATAGTTGTATCTTAATGAAGTTACCGTTTCCAATAAAAAAGGGGGAGTACAAAGGAGACTAGGGGAGGGGTAAACTCTCTAAACCCTCCGCTAGAAAACAATAACTCAAATTACAAAATAGCCCAAAACAATAGTTCTTCCCACCCCTTGTTTAGCAAGAGTATCTGCAAAGGAATTAGCACTTCTTTTTACTCACTGTAACTGAATTTCCAAACCTTGTTCTTCTAGCCGGTTAAACATTCTTTTTTCATTAGCAAACTTCCATAGACCATTCTCTTCTTTTTGCAGCCATTCTATAACCAGTTTTGAGTCCCTTTCAACAATAAGCTTGTGACAACTCAGCTCCTTTGCCTTCTTCATTCCTTCCACCACTGCCAAGATCTTAGCTTGAAGTGAATCACCAACACCAATAGGACCGGAAAATGGAGCAATGACTTTCCCGCCCTCATACCTAAAAGTTCCTCCAATTCTGAAAGGCCTTAGGTTACCTTCGCTACTTCCATTAAAGTTCAGCTTGATAAATCCAGAAGCTAGAGGAGACCAAATGGGACTAATCTTGGTTTTGGCAGGGGCTGAATTAGCCACTTCCTCTGTCCCTAGAGCTTGTATTGATCCTCATAAGTTCCAAAATTGCATTCTTTTAAAAGATCTGACTTGCAGCCTCCTTTCTACCCACTTCTTGACCATTCTATACCTCTCTAGAAGGTTTCATTCTCCAGTTTATCTTTTTTCAGACCTTTCTCTTCCAGTTTTCTAAACACCTTCCTTGCACACTTTTCACTCCCCAAAAAGAATAGACCTAGTATTGATCCTCATAAGTTCCAAAATTGCATTCTTTTAAAAGATCTGACTTGCAGCCTCCTTTCTACCCACTTCTTGACCATTCTATACCTCTCTAGAAGGTTTCATTCTCCAGTTTATCTTTTTTCAGACCTTTCTCTTCCAGTTTTCTAAACACCTTCCTTGCACACTTTTCACTCCCCAAAAAGAATAGACCCAGTATTTTACTTGCCTCTACTTCTTTGTTTACAATCCCCTCTAGCATGAAGTGGGGCCTCATGGGAATGCCTTGTATGAGGATCACCTAGGCCAGAGGAAAGCATATAAAATATAAATAGAAAGTTGGAACCGGTCAGAAGTATACTGCTTTTCTACCTTGCCTGCTATCCTCTTGAATGGCAGGACATGAATCATACTGTTATCAAAAAAGAACAGGGGGATCCTTTGTTTCCTTTGCTGTTCACTTTGGTGGCTGAAATCATAAGCAAATTGTTTAAAAGAGCAGATGAGAGGAATTTGTTTCAAGGTTTTAGGGTAGGGAGACAGAATCAAGTGGTCTCTCATTTACAGTTTGCAGGTGACACTTTAATTTTGGGAGAACTTAGGAATGTAGAGGATGTGAGAACTATTAGGATGATTTTGGAGATTGTGGAAAAAGTCTCAGGGTTGAAAGTGAATCTAGCAAAGTGTAGCTTGGTGGGGATTAATTTGACAAGGGAGGAGTTGCAGGATGTACCGTTGTTCTTGGGTGTGGAACCCAAGAGTGTCCTTCGAAATACTTGGGACTTCCTTGGGGGGGAGGGGATCCTAGTGAGAGGAGTTTTGGGATGGGGTGTTGGAGAGATTTCAGAAAAATTTAGCTTCATGGAAAAAGAATTATATCTCAAAAGGGGGTCAGGTCATTTTAATTAAGTCTACTCTTTCTAATCTTCCAACTTACTTTTTGTCAGTTTTTAAAGCTCTTAAAGTGGTGCAAGAAATGGAAAGGCTAATGAGGAACTTTCTGTGGGATTCAGGTGGGGGTGCTCATAAAAACCATCTCCTGAAGTGGGATTTGTAAATCTAGAGAACGGGGGGTTTGGGGATAGGAAGATTAATTACAGAGATTCCCTAAAGAGACTGAGCATTGTGGCATCAGTTATTAAAAGCATTTATGGGGTACACCCAAATGCTTGGGACACTGGACTAGCTAGGGTGGCTAGTGTAGAAGCCCCTCAAAAGTGATCTGTCTTTACTTGCCAATTTTTTTACAACATATGAGATATGATGCCGTCACAGGATGAAAGGTGAAGTTTTGAGAGGACCTGTGGAGGGGGCATTCTCCTTTTTGTCTCCCTTTTCCTCGAATTTATAACTTATCCAACTTCAAAGACAAAACTTCAGTGTGTGATGAGAGAGTTTGGTCACCCAATGTTAAAGGTTTTTACTCTTGTGCTTCTTTCTTTAGAACCTTTCTTCCTACACTTGAGCCTCCTTCCTTTCCTTCTAGAGAATTGTGGTTTTGTCTGATTTGCCCAATAGTCAAGATTTTCTGTTAGGAAGCTGCCAACCAAATCACAGATACCAAGAGAGGCTTCAAAAGAAATGGAAGAACTGACACTTGTCTCATGTGTGTGTGTTGTGCTTGAAGAGTGGGGAGTCCACCAACCACTTGGTTTTGCTCTGTCCCTTTGCAGATCAATCATGGAAGCATTTTTTATCTTTATTGGGAAAGAGTTGGGTTGCACCAAGGGAGGTTGTGGACCTGTTCAAGACAGATTCAATTAGTTTTACTACTCAGAGACAAAAGGTCCTTTGGAAGTGTTGAGAGGGGCAACTTTGTGGGGGTTGTGGGCTGAAATAAATGCAAGACTGTTTGAGGAAAACTGCAAGTCTGTTGAAGAGATGTTAGAGTTAACAACAATTAGGGTGACGCATTGGACACTAGGGATAGAGGAATTCAAGGGAGTTTCCATGAATGATTTGCTGAGGGGATGGCAAACTTTGGCTGCTTTTTAGGTTAGAAAACAACAAAGAGTGCTGGATTGGAATCCTCCTGAAGCGGGTGTAATTAAGTTCAGTTTTGATGGGTGTTGTCTGGGGAACCTAGGGCCGTCTGGGTTAGGGGGTGTAGTAAGAGAACAGCAAAGCACTGTTATTCTCAGTTTTACAGGCCCAGCAGGAGAGGGTATCTCTCTGAGGGCAGAGTTGTTAGCACTGATTCAAGGTTTAGAATTGATACAACAGCAGGTGTGGAAAGATGTTGTAGGAGAAGGGGACTATCAAACTGTGATTCCTCATTCAATTGGGTTCCTAGAGTGCAAATATGGTGGCAGATGCTTTAGCAAGAGCAGGGGTGGGGAAAGAGGTATTAGAATGGGGTTGCCTGGGGCTGGGTTGTACTAGGTAAAGATCCTGGGTTGTTGCTTCTTGTGTTTCTTTTTTGTTGTATAGATTTTGGTGTATTGTTTGTTTTGTCTTTGTCTCCATCTACTTTGTACTTTGAGGCCTGCTGCAGTTCGGCAGCTAGGCTTTCTTTAATGAAAGTTTCCTGTTATTTATCAAAAAAAAAAAAACACTTGTGTATTTGAGTCCTAATTACTTGGGATTCGTTATTGATTTATAGGTAAGAGCCTTAGTTTAAGGCCTTTGGCTTATGGCTGCATTTTAGCTTTCAGCATCTGGCATTGAAGGTTACTCACAGGAGCAAGAAGTGAAGTGAAGCCCCTTGAATATTCAGACATTATGCTGTTGAGCTAGAGTTCTGGCATCTAGTGTAAAAGCATTTTTCAGAAAGTTGTTGAAGGTGACCAAATTTTCTAGCGAACTGTCTAGCTAGAAATGTGGTAGAGACTAGAGAGGGTGGAGTTGTATATTGGGTACAACCTTCCCACTGTTACAAAATGTTAGTTGCCTTTTCATTAGTTCTTTTGGACTAACTAGTTCTAGATAGCTTTGTTTTTGAAAGGCTTAGTTTCTGGCTTTTCTTTTGGGACAATTAGATTTTAGTATTCTTTCTTTCAACTTCCTGATTAACTATGATACCCGGATACCTGTGCAAGGGTGCTGTGTTGTGTCAGATGCTTCAATTTTTAGTGTAAATTTCATATCCAATACTCTATCCAGCTGTGTACTGCTGTATTTGGGGTAAGATAACTGATTAATAATACTGTTTGATCTGGTTATTAATAAAGAAGGTAGCTTAGTGTTTTACATACCTATTTATGACCTTTTTCTTGTCTCTTCTCTTCTGGGCTGGGAAACTGAGACTATACACGAATTTTATCTGTATCATAAAAAAAATTGAGATATATATGTACAATACTGGACAAGTGTTAATCTCTTTGATGTTTTTATGTGGCAGGTGTTGATTTGTTAAATCTATAGTGACTGGCATTATGGGCGGCTCTGGAAAGTGGCTTAGAACATTGGTTAGTTTAAGAAAATCAGAAAAGCCACACTCTTCAGAGAAGGAAGGAAATGTGAGTAGAATAATCTTATGCATATGTCTTATGTTCTTAACATGAATTTCATCCTTTTTGAATAACCAAAACAGTGTTCAAGCTGCTCTTATCTTGTATGGCATTCGGAAACTCTGTAGAAGTACAATTGGATGCTGCTTCATTTTTTTAGGGTCTCTTTTCTAATGTAAATTATTAAATTAAGAACTTATAGTTCACAAATTGTCACCCTTGAATGATGTTTCTCTTCATTTTCTACTTGATTCTTGCTGAGCAAAGTGCCATTAAGGTGATCAGTGACCAGATCAATGTGCTTGTTGATGCAAAAGCATATAATCTTAATTGAATCTTGTGACATACACATTGACTTTGACAAGTTGTTTTTCCTAGTGGATTGCTGAGAATCCAGAATCTGAATCATGTTCAACTTCTGGAAGTTTCTTATATGCACAACGGTGACAATTGAATGGAATATGAAAAAGAGTTGCATTCTTATGCACTTGCTTCTAACTGAATTCATTAATTTGAGCACTTTCGATATGCTGCTTGAATTCTCAAGACTTGGCCTGTGCAATGTCTATTCCCTATATTTACTGGTTGTTCTCATAGTTTTCAAGGTGCCAAGGCGAGGCTAGGCGACAGGGGGGCGACTTGTGCCTAGTCGCCTAGGCGAAGGATTTTTTTAAGTAAAAACACGTATCCTATGGTAGTTCCTTAGGTTCCATAATCATATTTCCTTAATAAATATCCATAATTTTCATAAGAAAAGTATAAACTTCATGTTAAAGTATAGAAAATCAACATATTCCAACATATTCATGAGAAGAAAAAGAAGAAAGAAAAGAAAATTAAAAAAATATAGGGGCTGAACCCCTATTTCTGTTATAGGAAAAGAAGAAAAGAAAATAAGAAGGTTTTGAAGTCTTTGAGTGTTCAGTACAGCATTTAGCAATGTTTGTGTTGATTAAACCCTAACAAATAAGAAAATAATAAAAAGAAATTAGTATATTAACACACAAAATGAATATTTTAGTAAAAAAATTAGGAAAATAAAAGGTTTTTATAACACACTATAGAAAACTACTTGGCAATTAGGCGAGGCGAGCCTCCAAGGGCGCCTTGTCACCTAGGTGCCCGCCTAGGTGTCGCCTTGGCAACTATGGCTGTTGTATTGATATAATGGAAAATTTGAGCAATTAGTTAGTAGGATTATACTTGGATATGGCATTTGTTTCTCCTTGAATATTTAGTGTTATTCATCTTTTGTATGTTGCTTAGATTGTCAATTTCCCTCATTTGCTAAGAAGTCCTAGCAGAAAGACTTGCTAGAGGGACCTATAAGGCTCATATGGTTCCACTCCCAAAGGGACTACATCTTGCTTGAGTTGTTTAGACAGCTCATCAAACTTCTTAAGGGATTTATAAATTGATAAATAATTTTATTATCTCTTTTTGTCATCCTTTTTCCTTTTTTGGGGTTCTATCTCATTCTTGGATGATGCAGAAGACAGCAACTGGTAGCCGGTTTTGGCACCGGAGAAAGCAGTCTGTGGAGATTGATAGTGACATTCTTAATGATGAGTTTGCCCAGAATACAGCTCAGCTCACTAGGGGTGCTACTGGCCAATCAAACTCAGAGAGTGCCAGCTCCCCTGCCAGCTCATTACAAGTACAGCCAACGGCACACATTGAAAAGAATATGAAAGAAGAATGGGCTGCCACACTTATCCAGACAGCTTTTAGAGGATTTCTGGTATGGGAACCTCTATCTTTGATTGTATAGCAATCACTTGTTATTTTGTTGATATCTGAAAAACTCTTCCTTTAGACTCAAAATCTTTTTTTTTTTTTGACTGGTAACTTCCAATTTTATTTTATTGATTTGAAATAAGAATAGTATATTACAGAAAGGTTGTGCAGAACACCCCAATAATTCAAGGTTGTTTGTCCCATCCTATGCTTCTATTTATGTTATATTTGTGATTCCCCAATATAATTCACCGTGATTTACACAGTATCTACTATCTAGCTAAGGAACCCACTAGACTATTTGCTGATTGATGAGTTCAGAAAAAAGATGCTCCCAACTCCCTGATTAAGCTCCTTACCTCTTTTGTTGTATTTCTATGCTGCCATGTTCCTAGAGTATCATTAAGAAGCCAGCTTATGATCACCTTAGAATCTCCTACCACAATAGCTGTTTTGCCATTCTCAACCCTTGTAGTACAGCTAATAATTCTTCTCTGGTTGAGTCTCCTTGTCCCATCAGTCCAGAAAATATTCCCTTTGTATGTCCTTGATTTCTGAAAGCTCCTATTCTCAGTTTTCCTGGATTTCTCAATGCTACAACTAATAAAGTGAGTTTTATTTGGGTTGACAGTGGAGGAATCCAACTCATTATCCTTGGCACCCTTCTTGTTGATGTAGAA
Organism: Nelumbo nucifera; assembly: GCF_055504915.1. NCBI lineage: Eukaryota > Viridiplantae > Streptophyta > Magnoliopsida > Proteales > Nelumbonaceae > Nelumbo > Nelumbo nucifera. The sequence goes on along the minus strand of NC_142650.1, from coordinate 67,864,056 downwards.
GCAACCCGTAGCCAGCTTCTAACAATGTCATTTACTGAAAATGCTTGGAACAGACTTAGACTTCTCAGCCAATGAGCAATCTTCACTGTTATGTTCTCAGTCAAAGCCTCTTTGGTGTGAGATGAATCCTTAAATATCCTGGAGTTCCTCTCTTCCTATAGTGCCTAAAGAACTTGCCCTTGTGCATCTCCAAAGTATTTGCACTCAATATTATTACCAGAAAAAATGTTGGAAATGAAGTGGCAGTTTTGGACCTGGAGCATCCAGATTTACATGAAAAGGAATCTATATGCAGTAATAGTTATACTCATAACCTTCCTTATGATGTACCTACCATACAAGGAGCTGGACGAATGAAAGGAAGACCTAATCTTCTTTGGTAAGAGGCCAAAGAATCCACAGCACTTTTAGTTTATCTCCACATGAACAGAAGTACAAGAAGGAATTAGCAATATAACATCATCAATACAAGACTGAACTTTCCTGGGATCCCAAGGCCTAGATCTATACACATTATAATGCATTGTTATATGTGAATCAGTAGCAACAAGTAGACACCAATCTCAACTGCATAAGAAAGAAAACAGCCATCCGATTATTTAACACAGCATCTTCTTCTGGGTGCTTTCACCAAAAGGATGTTGGGGATTAGTTATCATATTTGGAAAGAGATGTACACTTAATTCTAGGAACTCTCTACTGGTGCTAATTTCTGCCAATCCCTTTTAATGACCACAAACAGAGATGTTTTTGTATAATTGATAGTTATAGGCATGGTTTAAAGTATCGATACGATACGCCCCGTATCGGGCATATCATATCGTATCTTTTGAAAAAGATACACCCCCGAAACACCTGTTAGTGTTTCGGGAACCCCACCTTTTTTTAATAAAAAAAACCTATTTTTAGCTTCCCAAAAACCAAGATTTGAAAAAAAAAACTAAAAAAAAAGTGTTTCATGTGTTTCTAAGTACCGATACGATACTGCCGATATATGCAGTAGCGTATCGATACTTTGAACCTTGGTTATAGGTAAAAATAAGCTCTTCAGTCAAGAGTTTATTCTCAAAACTTTACTTATTCTTTTCTAAGATACACTTACATTAAAGGGAACATATCTGATTTCAGCTAAAGTGTCTTGGTCCATCCAATGTTGATCTAAGGACCAGCATTAAAACTTATGCTGAAGTGGTAGCAGGTGTGTGAAGTGGGCACTTCAAGAAATCTGAAAAGACGCATAACTCTAGACTGGTGGTTGCACTGAGAAAGAAAGCCGGTCTAGGTGGTTCTTTCCTACAATCACATATACACTTAAAGGGTCAGGTGGCTGGTCGAATTAGAGTGGTGGGGGACACCTCCTATGGTCTATCATCTTCTTGAAGCTCCTTCCCCCCCAAGATGCAACAACAGTACTTTGTTTTGGGGACCTGTCTAAAACCTCAAGCATGGTTTAAAGTATCGATATGATATGCCCTGTATCGGGCGTATCGTATCGTATCTTTTGAAAAAGATACACCCCCGAAACACCAGGTGTTTCGGGAACCCCACCTTTTTTAATAAAAAAAACCTATTTTTAGCTTCCCCAAAACCAATATTTGAAAAAAAAACTAAAAAAAAAAGTGTTTTGTGTGTTTTTAAGTACTGATACGATACTGCCGATATGCAGTAGTGTATCGATGCTTTGAACCTTGACCTCAAGAACATCACTCGAGGCTGACGGATTGCAATTTTTCCTAGAAGCCAGTGTCGAATTCTAATGCCACAACCCTGGACAAGCCCAATCCAAAGTTTTTTAGGGCTACAAGCGAAGAGAGAGGCTAGTTGATCGTTATCTTCTTGATCCAAGAAAAGTTGGAACTCACCTTCCACACTACCAATGCTAGATGCATCCTCTGACAAACGTTCTTCTTTAGAATCACCGTAGTTGATCCAGTTCTCATCCTCTTCATTGTCCCTCCAAGCTTCTTTAGTTCTTGCAGAACAAGGGTTGGGTTTGTCTTGGGAAGATGAATGATGTCTAACCCATTGTAACAGTCCAGACTTTGCCCTTGCAAGCTGTTCAAAATCGATGGGGTCGACGATGGACCAAAATTACTGTCCCCCATCAAGCCTCCCCTACCACCACATGTGAAATTTAAGTTATCACATGAGGTTGATCTAAGGGCTAGGTTGCCAGTGCTCCACCCCCAGTTCTTTGCCTTTCTTGCCTGACTAAACCTCCTCTTAGAGCATCCACGTAGGATTTTGGTCCTCCCATCTTAGCCCATTTGAATAAATTCAATTTGTTTTGAAAACCCAACTTGAATAGGCAAGATGGAGCCTTCATTTACCCTATTTGATGTTCCACCTTCCCTAAAAGGTTTCTCTCCCACTACCTCCTATCTCTATCACTTCCTCCCATAGTGTCTCTTCAGCTTCCGATGCAATCTAGATGTTCTTCCACCTCCTGCCAGTGAACATCTCAATCAATCTCTGTATTCTATTCGGTTTGGACCCTACAATCTTTATTCTCGCTGCATGAAGTTCAGAGATATCTATTGCAACAAGACAACCTCCACTAATGGCAGCCACTTGTTTGAAGACTTCATTTGTCCAAAGATTGAAGGGAAGCCTAACAATTTTAACTTGGAAGGTTCCATCCTCAAGTTCCTTCTTGCTGCAAGATGGATTCCAATTTTTGATCATTGCCTTCCCCTCAGGCCCTCACAGGTGTTCACTCTAGTGATTTCCTCCTAGGGGCTACCCAAGTCAAGAATGGCTGTCTTCAGCAAATGGAATAAGAACTGCCTTCTCAATCTTAAGTGCATGATTGAGAAGGTGCAAAATTAAAAAAAAAATTCAAAAAATATGTAAAAAATTGCAAAAATTCAAAATAAATTAAAAAAATATAAAAATAATATTAATTAAAAAATACAAACTTTAATTTTAAATTAAATATTTTAAAAACCTTATTAGTTCAAATTAAAATACATACCCATAACATATAAAACATATTCAAAGTGAAAATGCACACAATAAAATCAAATATAACATATAAAATATATTCAAATATGTAAAACTTTCAATCTTTGTTTCTTTCCTAATTGCACTATTGCAATAGATAATATGATGTTAAACATATTTCATTCCTAATAATACAAGCTGCTTTTGTACCAACTACCAAGCCCCTTGAGTCAAGCCCAAACAAATCCATGTTAGGGCCTTAAATTCTTACTCCCTACAAAAAAAATGGTTTTCTGATTTTAATTATCTTTTAGAAAATCTCCTATATTAAGAAGAATGGAAGAATGGCATTAGCAAATAGGGGGTTCTCAGATATTTCTAAAAGATAGCTAAAATTATAAAACCTTTTTTTTGTAGGGATTTAGAATTTAAGACCCTAAAATAGATCTGTCTAGGCTTGCCTCAAGGGGCTTGGTCGGGGGTGGAGCCCCCGCCCAGCCACCGTGCTTCAGAAAAAGAAAAAGTGTAAGAATTTATGAAGGTGTGTGTGCCTGAGCTAAGGCGCAAAACATACCAGGCACACATCTAGGCACACTAGGTGTGTGCTTGTTCAGAGGGGTTGCACTTGGGCCTAGGCAAGTTGCAGACCCTAAAATGCACTTGTGCGCCTAAAAAGTCAACACCATAGGATAGCATGAATAACAATCTTCCACACAATAGAGCCTTCTTTACATACAAAATAGGACAGAATACTCCGGTAGATCAAGACAAATTGTGGACAAAAGTGATTAAGAGCATTCACGGGCTGACGGCAGATGGCTGGGACGTAGGAATTTCGGCCAGAGCAACGGCAGCAGCACCTTGGAAAGCCATCCATGCCATTCTTCCTTGTTTTCTGCCTTTTGTCAGGTATAACTTGTGTTCTGGAAACATGTAAGGTTTTGGGAACATGTGTGTGTGGGGGAGACACCACTTGAAGACCAATTCCCTTCCCTGTTCTCCCTTTCTAGGTACCAAAACTTAATTGCCTCATCTTTAGTTTCATCTATTGGTTTAGGACCTTGCTTAATTGGGATTTGGGTTTCAGACGAGGTCTCAGAGATTCTGAGATGGAGTTGGTGTGGTCCCTGGTTCAAGTACTTCAAAAGGTCTTCTTAGAACCGTCAAAAGGGGATTCCTGGATTTGGTCCCTTTCCTCTTCTGGCTCTTTCAGTTGTGCCTCCTTTTTCAATGCCCTAGCTCAACCCTCTCTTTCTCCTGCCATTCCCTTTCCTTCTAAAGAAGTGTGGGGAAGACTGGTCCCATCTAGGGTTGAAGCACTTTGTTGGGAAATAGCTTTGGAAAGAATTAATACTTGTGATCAACTTCAAAGAAAGAAGCCTTTTTGGTGCTTGTCCCCGCATTGGTGTACCCTTTGTAAAGCCAATGGTGAGTCTTGCTCTCATTTATGTATATCCTTCCCTTTTGCTTCATCTATTTGGGAGTGGTTTCTCTCTTTATTTGGTTGTAGGTGGACTCCCCCGTCAAGCATTTGAAGCTTCTTCACCTATTCAGTTGGTAGCCAGATCAAAAAGAGGGGAAAAATTTTATGTAGGTGCACCAGGGCAGCAGTTTGTTGGACAATCTGGGAGGAAAGGAACCAAAGGATATTTGCTGAAAAAGAAAGACACAATTATAGAAGTGATTATGTTGAGGGTAGCACAATGGGTAAAAACAATGAACCTATTTGATGATGCTCCAATATAGACCATTGTGAACAACTGGCAGGAAATAGCAGTCTCGGCTCCAAGCAGAAGCAGTGTTCATCCTTTGTGGCACCCTCTGATGGAAGGTTTTATCAAACTCAACTTTGATGGGAGCAGTGAAGGAAATCCAGGGCCATTAGTGGTTGGTGGTGTTTTCAGAACAAAGGCAGGTTCAGTAATAGCCCTTTTTTCAGGACCAGTTGGAGTTGGAGACTCATTGAGAGCAGAAATTATGGCCCTCTTGGAGGGGGTAAAAAGGGCTAAGGAGCTGAATATAAATAGGCTGATTATCGAAGGAGATTTGCAAGTGGTAATTGACTGGATAGAGAAGACAAATGATGGATTATGGGGGCCTACATTAATGAACGAAGGCAATTCAAGTGGCTAACTCAAGGAATGGATGTGTGTGTCCAATGGGTTAAAAGATGTGCCAATTCATTTTCAGATGCTTTGACTAAACAGGGGGTGGGAAGAAGTCATTTGTTTGGGGCTATACTGTAATTTTCCTTTTGGGGGTGAGGTAAGAGGGTTTACCTCCCCCCTCCTTTGTATTTAAACCTTTTTCTTAACTAATGAAAGTCTTCTGTTACTGATAAAAAAAAACACAATACTCATGGTTAATAGTATTTTTTAAACCTTTATCATACCAAATAGGACTACGATGTAGCTTGGTTGTTAATTAAGAATCTTACTATCAAATACCATTACAAAGTTTGCCTCTAAATTGCCTTTTGGTTATTAGTCAGAGTCTTATCATCATTACAACTTTATTTTAGACACTTGTAGGAACATCTAAGCTAGCTAAAACCTTATGTTGCTCATCTTATTTTACTAATTTTCTTTTGTTTTTTTTGGAAATTTCAGTTGTCTTCAGCATGATAATATTGAAATAGAAATTCAGTTCTTGTTTTCCTGATTTTATTTCTCAGGCTAGAAGAGCATTGCGAGCTCTGAAAGGATTGGTAAGGCTTCAAGCCCTTGTCAGGGGTCATGCTGTAAGAAAGCAAGCTGCAATAACCCTTCGTTGCATGCAAGCCTTGGTGAGAGTTCAAGCTCGTGTCCGAGCACGACGTGTTCGCATGGCATTGGAAAGCCAAATGGCAGAGCAGAAACTTAAGCAGCAACTTGTACATGAGGCTCGTGTTAGAGAAATAGAGGTATATTATCCAAGTATATTATAAAACTAACCATATTCTTTCCCCCATTTTCTTGAACAATGATGCTTGTTTATGTTGTATCAATCATGGTTGCTTGAAGTTCCTTATTTTCTTTCTCTCCTTGCATGAGTAATATCCGAATTGTTATTTTTGTTGTTTACTATTATTATATTATAATTATGTTGGGAGATTATGAAATTATTATTATATTGTTGTTTCAGTTTGTTTAATTAGAGGTATATTATCCAAGTATATTATAAAACTAACCATATTCTTTCCCCCAGTTTCTTGAACAATGATGCTTGTTTATGTTGTATCAATCATGGTTGCTTGAAGTTCCTTATTTTCTTTATCTCCTTGCATGAGTAATATCTGAATTGTTATTTTTGTTGTTTACCATTATTTTATTATAATTATTTTGGGAGATTATGAAATTATTATTATATTGTTGTTTCAGTTTGTTTAATTAGGGTCCTATGATTTATCGTGTTAGGAATTGATGATAACTGTTACTATTCGGTGTTTGATTGCCAATGAATGTTTGCAAGTAATTAAGAGGGCAGGGAATAAAGGTGGGCATGCAAACTGATCTAGAAAATGGATCCAGTTTTGGGGTAAGAATTTCACAAAGGTTGGTTGGGCATCGCTAGATTCATCAGGTGTGAGTGAGAGATGTTGGAAAATGGATCCAGGTTTTAGGGTGCCCATGATGGGTCGACCTGATCTGATCCAACATAAAAAAGAGGGAAGGTTGAGGAGTTGTGCATAGTTAAGTAAATGCTCACAACTCCCCAACGTGTTGGGGGAGTTACAACTCCCACGCAACCTCCTAAATAGAGAAAAGTGGAGAAGTGTTGGTCTCTCTTGCTATTGACTCAACCAAGGATCGAAATTTCACAATGTATTTGCCGATACGTATTGTATCAGCAGGCCATTGATAATCTAAATAATGCTCTTTTGGGCTTTCAACCAGTTTCAAGGGGTAGGCAGGCTTAAGACCGACCCCTTGACCTATTTTTGAAAAAAACTAAAAAAATGGGAGGTTTGTGATTGAAACATCTGATATGCACTGTCTGACGTATAGGGTGTATCAAGATTTTGAACCTCGGGGTCAAACCTTGATCTTGGATTTTGCTTCAAAGAGATAATCCATTTGCCTCTTGCAATTCTTGATATTCGATAACCACCATGATGGATTTGTTAGCCTACATTAAATAGTTGGGAAGGGGTCATGTTGTACCAGCATGATAGAGTTGCTTAATAATCATATCGAGAAAGAGAAGGTTTACTAAAATATTTTTACCTAAGCAAGTGCCTCTTCATGGAATAGTTGCAATGCTATAAGTGTACCATTGAGTACATTGCATGAGCAAGTAATGAAACACTAACAGAACTTCAGAAGCATAAAAGATTAAGCCATGCAACTTTCTATGTTTTCTTTTATTGTATTTGTGTGTGTGTGTGGATAAGGAGCACAGTTTCTAATCATGTAGTTGGTGGATGTAAAATTTCTGTCAACTTGTAGACTTAAATTTTGAGCCGTGGCCTTATTGTTCATCTAGTTGTGTAATTCTTATTTGATTTGATTTGATACCCTAATGCAGGAAGGATGGTGTGATAGTATTGGGTCTGTGGAAGATATTCAAGCTAAGCTAATAAAGAGGCAAGAGGCTGCAGCTAAACGTGAGAGAGCCATGGCATATGCTCTGGCTCATCAGGTGATTTTTTTTTTAACTTGATCAGTTAACTTAACGCAATGACTGTCAATTGGCAGACAAATGCCTCAGAATATCCAAGTTATGCATTCATCATCCTGTTTCACCATTCCATTCTGTTCAGTGCCATATCCAGTGTTTGGTAGTATTGGTTTTCTTAACTCAAAAAAATCATATGTTTTTTATGAATAAAGAAATTTTTTATTACTTCAAAAGATAATAGGGAGCTTTAAACTCATACAACAACCCTTGCAGCCTCTCTCAACTGATTACAAGGAAACTAGAAAGTAAAACAAGCATTACATCTGAGCCCAAAACAAGACTTACCTATTTGTCCCTTGCTTAGCTAAACCATCAGCCAAAGCATTTGCTGATCTCCCCATCCATTGTATGATAACAGATATATTCCTTGTCAGCACTTAAATTTTTTTACTCCATTCCTGTAGCACCATATAGTATCCTCAGGGTTCTACCACCCCACCCTAGATGAACACCTTGCTACTGCTGACCAATTTCTCCATTAATCTGGAAAGGAGAAATGATGGAAGTGTTCTAAGGTCTTTAACCAGTGAATTGCACAGTGAGAGTGCAACTAACTCGGTTTGATTTGTTTAAGACAAGTCCACCTTTTTTTTTTTGATAATTTAAGCCAAGCTTGCCTTGAAATCTTAGTTGCTAAACCTGGATCCTAACCAATTTGGGGTGTGTTGGGTTGGGGCTTGAATAGCTATTTTTACTATGTATGCCAGATTTAAGTTGTCCATTGTTAGAAATATAAATGTATATGGAGTAGAGTAACTGGCAAGGTATTTCCATCCATTTAAATTATTTAAGTGGGGTATTCTGATCATTGTACTTGTACTCAGGTATCCTAATATACGTACCTCTTTCTCTTCTCTACTCCCTTTCTTTTCCCAATTTATTTCATGTCTGACTGCAGTTTACATTACATGCTATTGGAGCACATTTAGTAACCTGCGATCTGGTCTCTCTATTCTCCATGTTCACCAAAACCTCACCTTGCATTTGCATATGTCCCATGGTTAATTTGGTGCAAGTACTTCGTGAAGGCAGTTATGCTAGGCTGCATGTATTTCTGATCAGAGTTCTCAGGTGTTTCTGTAAAGGACCAGTTATATATATATATATATATATATATATATATTGAAGTTGTATTGTTATATGGTGTGTTTCTCAGTGCTTGTTTTTCAAAGAAATCAGTACTGAAATTGTTTTTGGAAGGGATAACATCTTGTGGTGGTTTAAAGTCTGGACTATTGATGAATGGAGATTTTCTTTTTTTATTTTTTTTGATAGGGAGGGTAACTTTCATTAGCTTAAAAGTAAAATACAACTGTCACCAACAGGGACAAAGGTGACCCCTCATCATAAATCAAATTACAAAACAGCCCAAAACAAAGACTCCCGATTTACACCTTACTTTGCTAGATTATCAGCTAAAGCATTTGCTGACCTCCTAGTCAATTTAACATGTGCACCCAGCTCCCTTATGAGTCTCAATAATTCCCTTACAGGTTCTCTAAGGGGCCACGTTCAAAACTATTTGTTTGCAGCCTGCCTACTAATTTTGAGTCTCCCTCCACTTCTAACTGTTGAATGCTCAATTGCTTAGCCAATTTGAGCCCCTAAAGGAGGGCCATCACTTCTACTCTAAGCGAGTCCCTCACCCCTATCGGGCCAGAATACATGGTGAAAAATATGTACCATAGGCCAAATCTAAACAAGTTTTCTTACAGCCAAAGGAAAACTAAAATATTTAAGTTGTTCTAAATTCAAGGCTAATTCTAATGGATTTAATGGGTGGTACAAGAAAATGCACAGATAATGACATGGTTATGGAATCGTATGAATCTCAAGATTAGCATTAATCTTATGATTTTGGATACTGCAAAGGAGATTTGGGAACATGTTCAAAGATTGTTTTCTGGGCAGAATATTGTCACTAGGCTGTGTCAATTTTATGAAGATTTTTTTTTCTTTAGCAGAGTGACAGAAGTATGGAAGAGTGTTGTGTTGCTTTGAAAACCTGAGGAATGAGTTGTGTACCAACCTCTTGTTATAAATTTGAGGGTACACCGGTACAGCTGTTGGAACATTTGGATGTGGCTCAAATAAGTCTTTGATTTGATCGAGTATAAACCCCTCTTTGCATTTGTAGACTTTGGAGGTTTCCCTTGTATAAAGTGATGCCTTATTATTATTGGCATTTAATTCTAGTTGTTTTTTGGGGTGCAGGATGTAGGTTGCATGATGATAGATGTGGTACTAGAGGAGGTTGTGCTCCTTGGAACTATTGGTGTAGGATGTGGTAGTGGTTAAGATTTAGGGGGAGGATGTGGCAGAGGAGGTCGCGGTGGTCCTCAAAAGTGTTCTTATTGTAGGTTAGATGGACATATAGTCAATTTTTGCTATCACCTTTATGGCCCATCTTCTAACTGGGCTAATCACGCAGTCACCACAGAGGATCTAATTGGAAATGCTATGTGAGAAGTGAGTGCCTATTACCCTTGAAGAGCATGAAAAAATTCTTTCATTTGACTCCATCAAGTGACATTACCAGTCTGGCTAAGTCAAGTAATGCTTGTCTTGCTTTGCATTCATCTTAGTGACTCGGTCTTCTTTTTTGGTAAAGGGTCTCAGTCTCCTACATGTGTTGTTGCTTGTGGGGTTTCAAATCATGACTGGATATCTATGTGTGTTTACTTCCTTTTCTCAGCTGTTGTTGCTTGATGGTACTACATCTCCAGTATCTGGTGTAGGTAGCTTCTCTCTTAATTTATTTCTTTCATTATCATTTGTTTTGGAAATTCATATAACCTTTTTCTCTGATCTCTGTTACTAGAAGTCTGTCTATGATGTTGGAAAGGCATGATACCTGAAAAACTTATAACCAATCAACCGGTATCATAAAAAATGGTAACCAATTAGCTGGTTTTCAACAAAAACCATTTGAGGAGGGGGGTTGATTGGTCAAAGTTCTTCCGGTATCATATCTTTCTTGCATCATAGATATTGCCTTGTTAGTAAGTTGACTAATCACTAAGGCTGTGTTTGGTTTGAAGGAAAAGGTAGGGACTGTACAAACCTTGTACAGCTTTCAGTGATTTATAAGGTGTGCCTAGGTGCATAGGTGAGGCGCATTTTAGGGTATGTGCGTCGCCTAGGTCCTAGGCGCAGCATTTCCAAAAGGTGCACGCCTGGTGTGCCTTTTTAGAACTTTGCACTTTTTTTGCTTTTTTTGAACCTAGCGGCTGGGCCAGAGGCAGATACCATGCCCCTTGAGGCAAGCCAAACAATCCATGTTAGGGTCTTAAATTCTTAATTTTCACACAATGTTGTTCATTCATTCATCCTAATCAAATATCTTCTTAAAAGGCAATTAAAATTATAAAATCATTATTTTTTTTGTGTGAGAATTAAGAATTTAAGATCCTAAGATGGACTTGTTTGGTCTTGCCTCGAGGGGCATAGCACAAAGGCAGCTCATAGAATTAGGAATGTAATATGTTTTACATCACATTATCCACTTGAAGTAACGTAATTGAGGAAAAAAAGATATTGTGGGTTTTACATGCTTGAAAATGTTTTATATGTTTGTTTTTATTTTTAAATTTTCATTTGAATACACTTTACATGCTCTGTCTATGTATTTTAATTTTAGATAATAGGTTTTTTAAAACATTTATTTTAAAATTTAAGTTTATATTTTTATTAATATTATGTTTAATATTTTTTGATTTTTTGCATTCTTTTTTGAATTTTTTGAATTTCTGGCTTTTGTTTTTTTTTTTATTTTTTGTATTTTTGTGCCTTGCTTCAAAAATGCACGCACCTTGCCTTGTGCCTTGTGCTTCGGGCACAAATTGCCCCTTGCGCTTTTAAAACACCAGGTTTCCCTCTACCTTTCCCTTCCTTTCCCTACCTTTTCTTTCAAATCATACACAGCCTAAATCTCTTCACTGTTTTATTACTTTCTTTCCTTCCTATTCTTTCTATGCTATACATGAGGAATCCGGGTCTCTTGAATAGGTGGCTATGCAATTAAAAGATGAATCGAGTCCTATTAATTTTAGAGCATTGTTCCTTTCTTGATGTGTAACTCACATATGCTTTCCCTTGGAACCTTATCCTGTTACTTTTATGTTTCCTTACTGATGGTTGTACATCTCTTTTCCTACAGTGGCAGGCAGGACCCAGGCAGCAGTCGGCCCCTGCAGGGTTTGAACCGGATAAAAACAACTGGGGTTGGAACTGGTTGGAGAGATGGATGGCAGTTCGTCCGTGGGAGAACCGGTTTCTTGACATTAATGTCAGAGATGGAGTGATAATCCATGAGAATGGATCAACAGAAGAAAAGAATGGCACCAAAGTCCAATCCAGATCTGCTGGGAAGAAATCTATTTTGTCAAATCTACAATCAAACACTCAGAAAACAGCTACATCTCATTCTGATGGAAAACCAAAACCTAAGCCATCTCAGGAGGAGCGGATTGGAGAAGCCAGTTCAAGACCTTCTGGGACTGGGCCTCGTTCATACAGCAATCCTAAAGAGAGACCAACTCAACAAGATTCTCAGGCAAGGAAGCGGTTGTCTCTTCCATCAAGTGGTAAGTATATATTTAATCTGGATGATTTGTTCCATGATTTTTTCCGTGCTTAAAACTGTCCATGCATAAAACCGCATTGAAATTCAGACTGCAATATAATCGACAAGAAGTCCATTTGTTCTCTTTTGGAGTACCTGCATTTGGATCAGGTTGGTCCAATATATTTTACCTTAGCTCTAACATATGTGCACTTGGAAGATATAGAGCATTTATGGTTTCCAGTAGATTGGATAAAATGTTCAATTTTACAATTTTCTTTTTATTTTTTCCCGGACGAGAGGAATGCATTCTGTTCAAATTGTAATATGCAGATTGCCATGTTTTTCTTCTAGTAACCCATGCGGGAAGCAATATGGTTCAACTACATTTGCTGCCATTATTTATGCAAGCAACTATATTTAATTACATCTCCACAGATTAATCGTTAAATCAGAATAATTGTGCACTTTTTTTTTTTGATTGCTTGATTTGGTATAATCACCAACAGTCACCAACAGGGCTCGGGGCACAAACAGCCAGGCATCCAAGTAGAACTGCTGTCAACAGGGCAATCGTCGCACAAAAGACTATCAAGGAAAAATCCAGGTTTAATGGAAGACATGATCCAAACACCACTGATACTGTTACACAAGGAGTTGATTAACAGATTTGAATACTCAATTTGAAGATGTATTCCAAAAACCGAGGAGACAAGAGGAGATGATCATCTGTTGTCATCTTGGTTTGTGTATATATAATTAGAGGTTCTTTCATCCGGGAAGGTGCAACAATACTGCTTCCATTCCCCGTAGTTGGATGGAGTTGCTGTAGCAGTAGTGAGGATACAGGTTGATTTTCGACCTGCAATGATAATATAAAGGGAATTGGTTATGGCTGTTGTAATTATTAATTTGGTGTTGTAAGTTGTAACTGTTTATTGAGTTTCAGAACCTGTAAGGGGACCAAAAGATGAGTTCACCTCCGTCACCAACTGTTGCCATCTGATCCTCTAGTCCTGGCAATTGATTTTTCATTGATTGTTATTGGCCCATGGCATGGTTTCAGTGGGGCATTCATTCTTGCGGATCTGAGCTGATTCTTTTAGTTTAATGGCATTTAATGGGTTTGTTAAACTATCAATCAGAGCCCAGTGGGCGATGGATTTTCAGAATTCAAACGACCGTATCATAGATTTTCCATTATTTTATAGAAGTGCTTGAGCCAGGATCCCTGTGAAATACATTAACTTGCCAAGTGTCCCATGCCCAGAAGGTCAGGGCCCGCCATAGAGTAGTGTATAATTCAATTTCTTTCTGGGCGTTATCATTCTATTATTGGTATTTTGATGCATGTAGAAGGTCTTCCGGTTTGGAACCACTGGGAAATTCCCAGTTGAATTTGATTGTAATTAATTTGTACCTTAATGTTGGTGCAGTTCTGTTGCAACAAATCCAAGGTCTCACCACTGTGTACGGTCTTTTAGCTAAAATCACATAAAATGTTTTAAGAGTGTGGACAAGACAAAGGTCATTTTCAGCCGTGCAAGTTTGGAAATTTTATTAAAAAGCCAAAGAAAGTAGAAGACTAAAGTCACTAAACAGAGGGCAGTATCCAGTAGACGATGGTTGCTGCTACCTGACTACAAGCCGATGTTGGACTGGCATCCCTCTCCTGTGTTTATGTGTGTCGGTGTATCACCAAATAACAAATGTCTACTTAATGATCAGATGTAATTGATTACAAGTTCATTTACTAATTTTCTTAAACCTAGAACATCCCTTGTCGTTTAATGAGTTTACTTAAACCTATCATATGATTTTCATTTTTACTAAAACACTCCCTGTAATTTGCAATCCTTTTACTTAATTGCCCTTTCACTAAGAATTGTTTGTTTTTCCATATGAAAATAATAATAACATGATCACCTAAACTGAGTGGAAAATGTTCAAAGGGCATGAGCCCATGATTGTTATTTCTACATATAAAAAACAAAATTGATTAAATAGAGCCAGATTAGATAATTGATTAAACAGAACCAGATTAGAAAGAGTGATTGCTCTAATATTTTCATTTTCATTTTCTTTTAGTTACATTTATTCAAATGGACATTAGTGTTAAAACTATTATTTTCCACTATCATCTCATGGAATATCAATTGAGTAACACGATTTTAAACTATAGAGGGTGTTTTAGGAAAATACAAATTATGGTATAGAGGTATAGTAAATCCATGAACCTACAGGGAGTGTTTTAATAAATGATCCTTGATATAATATATATAGTTATAAACAAGTATTTTTATGCTAAAATACGCACGGTATATTTGTCATGGGAAGAAAAGAATTAGGGAAATCGTATGGGAGCAGACAAATGGATGCTTGTGACATTTTTGTTCTCAAGTGCTCTCCCCCTTTACTTAAAAAGGGGAGAAGCAGTCAAGCAAGCAGAGGACTCTCTCTCTCTCTCTCCTTTTTTTTGCAAGCAAGAAAAAGAAAGGATAAGATCTCCGTCTCTCTAATGATATTTTAATACGGATGTGATGTGTAATGCCTGAAAATATACGTATTCCATATAAAATTGGGTCATTATTTTTTTGCTCCACCTGACTCTGACGGGTTGGATGACGGCAATTGTCAATAGTCAAGGATGAATAAGGAACGCCTCTCTAACGCTGTTAACTCTGATTGGAAGGCATCAATCAGATGAGGTCCCACCATCTTCATTTTCCCTTTGGGTCACTCATGACAATACTCCCATGCCCTCCTCCTCCTCCTCCCTCACCATCTCTATCTCTCCTCTTTCCTCTTCTTCTTCTTCTTCTTCCCTCCCAAGACCCAAAGGCAATCGCAAAAAGTACCGACACTCCACACAGCCCCCTCTTACCTTCTCTCTCACTAAGTCAATACAGCAAGAAACCCACCCTCATATTAAACTAATAAAACAGAAAACAAACAAATCCCTTCTCTTTATTCACTAATTCACCCATCCTCGTCAAACCCTAATCTCTCTCTCTCTCTGTATATATTATTCGATTTTTTTTTCTCTATTTCCTTTAGGCTTATCTCCTACAAAAACCCTTGATCCACGTTTGTTCCTTCTCAGTCCCGAAACAAGAAAAATAAGAAAAAAAGAAACAGAAGGGGAAGCAACAAGCAAGAACCCCCCTAATCTCCAATTCTCCTTGATGCTTCTTCTCTGAAATACCCAAAAGAGGGATCCCCCCCATTTGTCTTTTTTGATCCATTTCGTCTCTGATCATGTTTTCATCCCCATTTGTTTTGTCGTTCGCTCTCTTACTCTCCCTACCTCTGCTCTTCCTCCTAGCCCCTCGGATCCTCCCTCCGCGGCACCTCCCGATCTCTCTCCCCGACGAACTTGACGATCTCGCGCTCTTCCGTCGAGCCTCTCTCGCGGCCTCCGCCTCACATTCATCCTCATCGACATCCACTTTTTCCCGTCTGGGTACCACGAATCCTCCGCCCAAGATCGCTTTCTTGTTCCTCACCAACTCCGACCTCTTCTTCGCCCCTCTCTGGGAGAAGTTCTTCGATGGCAATCAGCATCTGTTCAACATTTACATCCACGCGGATCCATCTGTCAAATTGAATCCTCCCGGCGGCGTTTTCCAGGGCCGGTTCATCGCCGGAAAGAAGACCCAACGTGCCTCCCCCACCCTAATCTCCGCCGCCCGGAGACTTCTCGCCACAGCCCTTCTCGACGATCCCACCAATTCCTTCTTCGCTCTCGTCTCCCAGCACTGCATCCCACTTCAGTCCTTCCAATTCGTTTACCATTCCCTCTTCGCTTCCGCTCCCGTCAAATCGCCCTACGCCGACCCAGACGCCCCTTCGACTCGGTACGGGCAAGTTAGGTACCGAAGCTTCATCGAGATACTGTCAAAAGAACCCGGTCTATGGGAGAGATACACGGCGAGGGGGAAAGACGTGATGATGCCGGAGATACCCTTTGAGCAATTCCGAGTTGGGTCGCAGTTCTTCGTGCTCACGAGGCGGCACGCATTGTTAGTGATCAGGGATCGCAAGCTGTGGCGGAAGTTCAGACTACCATGTCTGAAGACCGAGTCGTGTTATCCAGAGGAGCATTACTTCCCAACTCTTCTCTCAATGGAGGATCCAAAGGGTTGCAGTCACTTCACGCTCACTCGAGTAAACTGGACTGGAAGCACCGGCGGACACCCACACACCTATCGACCGGCCGAAGTGTCACCTGAGCTTATCTACAAGCTCCGAGTTTCGAACTCGACTTACTCGTATTTGTTTGCTAGGAAATTTTCCCCGGATTGTCTGAATCCATTGTTGGAGATTGCCGACACCGTCATTTTCCGCGACTAATGTAAGCGCTGGTAATCTCTCTCTCTCTCTCTCTCTCTCTCTCTCTCTCTCTCTCTCTCTCTCTCTCTCTCTCTCTCTCTCTCTCTCTCTCTCTCTCTCCCCTCTCTCTCTCTCTCTCCCTCTCTCCCTCTCTCTCTCTGCGCATCCGAGTATGTGGCTGGGTTGACTAGGTCGACTTGACTCGGGAACAGGCCGAGTTGACCCATTGGAAAACAATTTGTTTAATGTTTCCGTCAAATCTGGAAATTTGGAGATGACGGAGTAAATTCGTCGCCGCTGACGATTCAGTTATTGGAATTGAACTCGTTTTTCTATCTGAATTGGCTCAGTTAGTTAAACTCATTATTCGTGACAATGCGTGGTGGGTTTTCCATAGCGAGTTTTCTGTTAGTTTGTATTGAGCTTTACTCGTTATTCGTTATGCGTCGGTGGGTTTTCCATAGCGAGTTTGAATCGCTATCAACTCGGCAATGCGTGGTCTCTTAATTTGATTAATTGATTTTCTTTTCCATTGATGTTGTGTATAATCCGAGTAGCGACCTGACTCGTCCGGGTTCTGTTTATGTTGATGTAGGTGGAACGACAGGTGGAAGAGGCGTCAAAATCTGAAGGCCCAAACCCACAAAAATGAGCCCAACTACAGGCGTGAGAAAGAAAGTAAAAAAGTTGCTCCTTATTTTGTTTCTGCTTTTTGTTTTTTGTGTTAAATCTGAAAAGGGGTTTAATGCGGTGGTGGGTGGTGATGTTTGTACATATGGATCGGTCATGGGTCGTCGATGATAAGATAAATCATCGACCGTATATATACCATAACCATAAGCAAAAGAAAGATGCTAAATGAACGGTAGATGTGCCCGGAGAGGGAAAGAAAGCAAGCAGCGCAAAGGGGCTAAGGTGGCCCAACTGCTTTTCCCTCTCTCGTTTGGCTTTGGTTCCCTCCAATTTGCTTTTCTGCTTTTGTTTTTTGTTTTTCGTTTTTCTTTATATAATGTAATGGCGTTGTGTAGACACAAAAAAGAAAACGTGCACCGCCAATGGGAAAATGAAAGCAATTCTAATCTCAATCTCCTCAGTCTCTCGGTCTATTCTTTTCTTTATTCGCCTTTGAGGCTTTGACCATGAAATTTATAGTAACGTTTTTTTATTTTAATTTTGGGTTCGTGTGGATCTTGTTTGGTATGGTGGTTGGTGTAAATGGGCTTTCTTTATTTTCTTGCTGGTGAAGTGGGTCCAAGCAATACCCCCCAAGTTTTACTTTTAGTGGAGTGTTTGGTATTTTGTATATGATTTAGGTGCCTTCTCATTTTTCATATTTGGATGGGTGTGGGACCCTCATAACTCGCCACGTATCCAATGGGGGTGAACAGGGCTATAGATATGGAATCCTTGGTCTAGGATGGTTGTGGGACCCTTGCAACTTGCCACGTCCACGTATCTCTCATTTAAGAGGATTAGGAATCTACTGTACTGAAGGAATGGTTTCTAGTCTACCATCAACCCACCAATTAGATCTGAATCTGGAAATGAAAATATAAAAGACATGGAGTTGTTTATCCAATTCCAGTCAGTTCTGATTGTTGTAACCAAACCCAAATGCTAGCACTATTTTTCAATGAAGGTGAGCTACCATTAAGTGGGTCTCACCTAAATGGATGGTTGTCATATTGGATTAAATTAGGCATATTGCTCTACATTCAGACTTTTTTTTTTGTGTTTAATTTGATCAAGGACACCGCACGTGCATCGGCGAAACTGCACTGACAAGGTCAGTGGACCTCACGTGCACCCTCTTGCCCTCACCTCTTAATCCTCTGTAATATATATATATATATATATATATATATATATATAATTCAAAGTATCAATACTTTGGAAGTTTGGATGTGCAAATATTGCGGATAATTTCACAATTAGATGCACTTTGAATCGGTTAATGATCTGTTAGACTCGGGCGGCAAGGTTCTAAAACAAGGTTAAAAGTATTGATACGTATCAGTTGATATCTATTGTTTCGGGACCTCTCTCATATGTCCCTATAGTGGGTGTATTGGGGGTTTGACCGGTTTAGGGGGTGGAGGAGCCCTAAATCAGCCCCCCTGAATTGGTTGCGGAAAAAAATAAGGAAAAAACAACAAAAAGTAGTATTGATTCGCCCAATACGCCTCTACCGATGTATTGGGTGTATCGATATTTCGAACCTTTTCTAAATGTCGATACGGGCCAATATGCCTTCCTGTGTTGGTGTTTTTTTTATGTTTTATTTTTTTTTTTGAAATCGGTTCAGAGGGATCGGTTTAACGTCTGACTACCTTTTGAACCAATGGCTGACTTGATACAATCCTTGTAGGGGCCAAGGTTCAAAATATCGATATGCCCAATATGCCGGTTAGACCCCCGATACACCCATCGTAGGGGCGTATCAGAGGGGTCTCGGAACGATATGTAACGACCGATACGTATCGATACTTTGAACCTTGGTTGGGGAGCATTGGGAAGCCATTGGTATGATACATATCAGTCGATACGGGTTGATACGTATTGACACTTTGAACTTTGTTGGGCGGTCGAACTATTGACTTGTTCAACGGTTTTTGGTTGTTTTATTAACTATTATTAATTTTTAATTTTTTTTTTCAGAATGAGATGCTCGTTTGAATTGGATGGTCGAATTGTTGACCTGGAAACCGATAGCCAGAATGGTTTTAGTTCCAAGTTGTATTTTAAAACATTGATACTAGTAAAAAAAGATAATTTTACTGATGTAACAGTTGTAACAACCATGTTATCTGTCACCCTCTTAGTGTTTGTTTGGCATCAATGCTGTTGCTCCAGAAAACGGTGACACATTAGCTCCATGGAAAAAATGGTGCTCTAGAAAACGTCAATATGTTTGGAACCGTTTTTTCATAAAAAAATAGTGCTTCAAGCCATTCCTTGGAAACCGAGAAGATGTGATTTGGAGCAACGCTGAATTTGACATTTTTTTTAGATTGAAGCTCGTTGTTGTTAATGAGAACATGATGTGGCAGTGACGTAGACTTCTTATAATGGGTACCAGTGCTGAAAACAGATATAAAGCATTGGTACCAAACATAAAGTATTGTTGTTGCTCCAGAAAATGTTCTACCTAACAACAACATTTCCAAACAAAAAAAAAGACAATTTTCTAAAAAACGATGTATCCAACCCACACATTAGCAGCACCGTTTTCTCATTATAACATATACTAAATGCTTGTTTTGGAGGGTTGAGGTGCAGCAGCTTCTCGCTTTCCAACATTGGCCCCTAGCCTTTAAACAAATTGGCTGTTAGTCGGTCATCCGCTTCAGCCTCTCTACATAAACAGCTGAACCGGCGTTCAATTACCCTCCCAACCCAAATGGGCAATTAGGTGAAATTCATATAGTGATATAGGATAAAATATGCATGGGGCCTTGTGACTTTTCAATTCAGAGTTCAGACCTGTTTCGACCAGGCATGGGTTGGACCCTTTCCAAATTAAAATCAATTTGAATGAATTGAACGGACTAATAAAGACATTAAATTCGATCAGACAAGATTTAATGGTCCGAAATATTCATTGGATTGGATTGGACCCAAGCTAAATTAAAACTAATTTGAACAGCTTGAACAGTTCATACACTGAATTGGACCAATATACAATGGTCCGATGAATGTATTCATCGGATTGGATTGGACCTGATCTATCTATAATGGATTTATACCGGATTAGATTGGATTGGACCTATATCGAATCTATTGACAAGCCTACCGGTGTCAGTGTACAGAAACTGAATGGCAATCCTAAATGTTGATGGTTTAGCTATTGACCCATTCAAGGGTGGTCCTAAAATAAGATTAAGGGCATGTTTGGTATCACTGAACACTGATCTCTTATTGGTCACCGTATGTGTTCAGCGGTTTTGTGACTGTTCGATAGCACTTATTCACTGATCGTTGGAAGATTTTACCCTTTTAAACGTTAAAAGCAAAGAAACATTGTAATTTGATTATTTTAAATATAAATTAATGAATAATTAATTCAAAATAATTTCCAAAAGTAATATTAAGATTAATTCATTAATGATTAATTTTGAATCAATGTTATTAATATTATTAATAATTAATAATAATATTATACAATTATTAATAATATTAATAATTAGTAAATCATAATTATTAATAATGAAAAGCAATTACTAATAATATTACTTAATATTAATTATTTTAAATATAAATTAATAATAATCAATTATTCAATAATCGTAATTATTTAATTATAATTAGAATAATTAATTAATAAAAATAATTAAGTAAAGAATTAATTAATAACAATAATATTATTAATTAATTAACAATGAATTAATAATTAATACTTAACATTGATTAATTAGTATTAATCATTAATGAGTAATGAATTATTAAGTAATACCTAATAATTAATTAATCATAATATTATCATTCATTAGTAGTAATATGAATAATACTAATCATTGATCTTAATTAGTAATACTATTAATAATATTAATTATTAAGTAATTAATAATTAATCATAATTATTAAGAATTAATAATATTAGTAATCAATGATGATGATGATGATGATGATAATAATAATAATAATAATAATAAAAATATGTAATTAATAATAACTACTTAAGAATATTATTATTAATTAATGAATGAATAATTATGTCATAATAAATAATATTATTCATAATGCATAATAACAATATTAATATCAATTCAGTAATGACTAATTAGTACTTAATATTATTAACAATTATTAATCAATAATAATATTATATAGTATTATATAGTTTTTAATAATATTAATAATCAGTAATGCGTAAGTTAACAATAATTGAAATTAATTAATAATAAAATTACTGAATATGAATAATTTTAATAAATAATTAGTATTAGTCATTAATAATAGTAAATTAAAAAGTAATAAGAATAATAATTTATTAATAATAATTAGAATAAATAATTAATTAAGTAATAACAATGATACAAATAATTACTTAACAATGAATTAATAATTAATAACAAATTGAATATGGATTAATCAAAAATAGTAATAAATAATAATTAATAAATATTAATTAGTAATAATAATAATTAATAGTTATTAATACTAATTATTAATTATTAATTAGTAATAGTTAGCAATAATAATAATTGTTGATTACGAATAATAGTAATAATAACGAATTAATAAGAATAAATAATATTAATTATTAATGAATTAGTAATTGTTAATTATTAATTACTAATAATTAGTGATAATAATAACTAATATTAATTATTATTATTAATTAATAGTAATTAAAAATACTAATAATTAGTAATAATAATTACAATTAATTAATAGTAATTGTTAATAATATTAATTAATAATTAATATTGATAATTATTATTATTTTTAATTACTATTAATTAATAATAAGAATTATTATTAATTAATATTCATTATTATTATTATCACTAATTATTACTATTTAATAATTGATTATGACTAATTCATTAATTATTATTAATAATAGTAATTATTAATATTAATAATTATTAATTGTTAATAATTAGTAATAATAATGAAATAATAAGAATAATTAATTATTAATTATTAATTGTTAATTAATTATTAATTAATATATTAATTAATAATTAATTGTATTAATTAGCAATAATTATGAATCGTTATTCTAAATTTTAATAATATTTTTTTTTTGAATTACATAAAAACAAAAAAAATCTCAAATATAGGGTTAAAATGGATATTTGACATTTTTTAGAATTCAGAATTGAGAGTTCAGAACAACATTCTTTGCATTCAGAGTTTAGAGGAAAGAAAAGTTCACCAATACCAATATACCTCTTAATGTAATTATTGCACTTTCAAATGTCAAACTTTAGAGGAAACGAACATGCCCTAAGATTAGGAGATGGATGTGATGTGTCTTCTCCATTTTCTTGCATGTAAATAAGAGGATAGAGTTGCGGAAAATGGCATAGACAACCATTTCTTTCAGAAAATGTGCTTCACATTCCCAAACACGTGAGATGTGACAACAATTCCTTTTTCAGGTTTTGCCTTTTTTTGCCTTGTTTTTTTACTTTGTTTTCCACCCTAAAGTTTTTTTTTTAATTTTTTAGGGTACATTACAAAGACCCCTCCTGTACTATGGGGTTTGTGACAAAGACCCCCTGTACTTTGTTTTGCGGCAAAGACCCCCCTGTACTATGACCGTGAGACAAAGATGCCTCTGCCCACTTCCGACAACGCCAATCTGACGACATGCCTCAACTACACCAACCTTGGGGTGTTCTCCCTCACTTGGTGTCGCAACGTCATCGGTCGAGATCTCCAGATCGACCTCCACTTTGATGACCAATCTGGGTTCTACGCTGTCGTCGTCGTTGACGGTGTGATGACCCTTCTTGTCGATAGAACCAAAACACAAAAGCCTAAGAGAAGAAACCAGGTGTTGATTTCGAGAAGGGAACATGTTTTTGGAAACAAGGTTTATACAATGAGAGCTATATTTGGAGGCAAGGCCAGAGACATCTCGATTGATTGCAGCGTGAGTGGCGACGAACCTTGGCTTTGTTTTAGTGTCGATCAGAAAAGGGTATTGCAGATTAAGCGATTGAAGTGGAAGTTCAAGGGAAACGAGAGGATTGAAGTGGATGAGGTCCCAATTCAGGTGTCCTGCTACGTGTATAATTGGTTGAGAGAAATTTATTCAGTGGTTTGGAGGAGGAAGAAGATGAACATTGTTTTTACCCTTATTTGGTATATTTTTAAAAAAGTTAACATATTTTAGAAATTATATTAAAAGGATTAATTTTTATTGATATTAGGGCCCAAAAGTTGCCCTTATCAACTATAACCCCTTATTTATACTCCAAATGAAGGGAATCTCAATATATTTATGGTCTCTATTTAATTGGGACATTTTTAATTGTCTTCTTAACATCTTTGCACCCTTATTAAGAGTGTTTTTATTAAAATAAACACCTGATTTTTTTTAAAATTAACAGACAATCCAAATAGTTTTGGAAATTGATCACTAAGATTGGCTAAATAACCAATCTTATCCCTATTAGCTTTTCCAAACAAAAAAAATCATCATTCACAAAAAAGAAGAGAAATATTAGGAGCATTCCTATTAATTTTGAAACCCATTAGTTTATCATTCATATTAACTTTAAGAATTAATCTAGTAAAGACCTCCATAGCTAAAACAAACAAATATAGGGAAATTGGATCACCTTGTTTAATTTCCTTTCAAACATAAAAAATTCATTTTAGTGATTCTTTTATCTATACTACTATTAAAAGTGTGAATGAGGTTTAGATTCTGGATTTTTTTACTAAAATACCCTTATTTTTTTTTAACTGGGTTTCCCTATATTGTGAGGGCAAAAAACATAATTTGAATTACTACTTTTATTAAATTTAACATATATTCTTCATCATTAAGTCCTATATTTAAGGTGTTAACTCCCATTTCCTTTTATTAAATCTTATATTTGAGGCACATTAAATAAATGGACTTTATGGATTTTTCTTGACTAAAACACTTCTATTTATGAATTTAGTCCCTCTTTAACTGTGTGGGGAAAAAATGTAACTTAAAATACTATTACTTTCTATTTTGGTTTTTCATCAATAAATTCTATAAATTAAATCTATGTCTAACACAAAAAATAATTAAATAAACCACCCATTTGTCTAAGTGGCAAGTAAATAGTTCAACCATCCGCATTAAATGGGTTAATCAATATTCTCATAGTTAAATAATAAAAAAATTAAAAATAAATACAAATATAAATATTACAAAAATTATATAAGTTGTGAAAATATTTATGCGCATCACTAATATTATCTATTTATCATATTACACAACAATAAGCATGCTAAATACAAGTGTTTTTATTTAATGGAAATGAATAATCCAAAAACAAAACTATTTTCCTATTCAAGTGGTGGGTCAATGGTTCAACCTTTTAGGTTAAATGAATCAACCTATGATATCATAAATAAATAGTAAAAATTTTAATTAAGAAGATAGAGACATGAAAATTATTAAAAATATATAAATTTTATAAAAACAAACATGTGGGTGCATCTATAATATTATAAATAAGTGTGACAAATAAGAGTTATTTTTATTAATGATAGAAATATAATTAAAAAGTAAACTAACATAAAAGGAAAACTATTTTTGCATCTAATTGATGGTCAGTGGTCCCTAGAGAGGCAAATTAGGTGGGCTTATCTCGAGCTCTAATTGACCCATCTTGTAATTTTAGAAAGTCTAGATCCGATTTTTGATTCTTGACTTGAGCCTAGGCCTAGGCTCAAAAGTTTGGGAATTTTTATTTTTCGGGTTAAGCCCAAGTTTATTCCTTAGGTAGCTAAAGTTAGGCCCAATTATATACATAATTATAAATTCATATATAGCACATATTTGCACACATGCATGTATATGAAAATATACACATGCATTTAATATCAAATTTTGTTATTGAGCTAATTGACATAAACAAGTCCAAGACTAACTCAAGTGCATTAAATTTCAATGTAGGTTGGGCCCAAGTTGGATAGATCAAGCTTGACATTGATCTAAAGCCTTAAGTCCGATGCATAAGGTTGGGCTTGGGTTAAACTTAAATTCAACCCAACCTACTTAACTTACACCATAATGGTCCAATTGTTTGGATAAATGGGTTAACGAATGATGTCGTAATTAAATAATAACAATTTAAAAAATAAATAGAAATACAAAAAATTTATAGAAAATTTTGACATATCTAAGATATTATAAACTTATCATATGAAACAAAAATAACTATGATAAGCACGAATTCCTTTTAAAATTAATTTTGTAAATAAAATAAAAAATTTAAAGTTGCCCGAAAATGAGATTTTTTTTGTCAAGTCAAATATGCTAGCACATGATGTCATAATTATATAATTAAAAATCAAAAGATAGATAGAAATAAATAATATATAGAAAACACAAAAGTTTGACTACAAAATTTGTGCACATTTCTAATAATATATGTTTATCATATTAAACAAAAATAAATATGATAAATAAGAAATTAACAATGAAAATAAAATATAAAATCTAAATCCACCAACACACAATGCTTTGATTATTTATCCTTTTTAAATGATTCTAATAAGGATATTGAAATTATTAGGTTGCGCTTGATTGAGGTGTAAATGTGAATCAACATAAAACTCAACCGTCAGTTCGCATTTACAACTACTTGTTTCTCGTGTAAAAGCGGACTAGTGTAAAACTCTACACCCAATCCAATTTTGCAGCTGTTTGTTTCCTGATGAGGGTAGATTTGGCCCTCCATTGACATCATGACACATGGCATATCAGAACAGGTAGACTACATCCCAGCATCACCTAGGCGACAACTTGCCTTAGCCAAAATGGGGTCCCAGCTGGCGACTTGCCTCTACCGCCGACCTAGTTACTTACTTTTGCTGCCGACCTGGCGACCTGCCTTTACTGCCGACCTGGCAACCTACTTTTGCCGCCGACCTAGAGACATGCCTCTGTCGTTGACCTAGCGATCTACTATTGCCGACTTGGCGACCTACCTCTGTTGCCGACCTAGCAACCTGCCTCTATCGCCGACCTGGTGACCTGGCGATCTGCCTCTGTCGCCAACCTGGCAACCTACCTTTCTAGAAGATTGCCAGTTCTCTCCGAACCTTTCGGGATCACGCTGCGTAACTGTAGGCCTTATTCTCATCCCACTCGAATCGGAGGGAATCGATAAGCCTTATTAACTGGCATGTTATCCTCCTTCCAAAGCGGAACGGACCTCTACGTCGTGGGTCGAGGATTCCGGGAGTGTTTCGCGAGACCCATGGCAGCCCAACTATATAAGGGCATCAGCCCCTGAGACCCAGGTAGATTTATAATTTTTAGTTCTCATAGATCTCCAACCCTCTCACATTTAGCTATTTTAAAATCTCTGATTCGCAAACTTAAGCATTGGAGTGCCCATCCCGGGTAAAGCAACCCGGATACTCTGATACTGTTTCCTTGCAGGTCACATCAGAGCCACCTCTCCAGCTTGTCACCATTTAGCTAGGCATCAGAGCCACTTCTCCAGCTCGTCACCACTCAGTTAGGCATCAAAGCCACCTCTCCAGCTCGTTACCACTCAGTTAGGCATCAAAGCCACCTCTCCAGCGCGTCAGCATTCAGCTAGGCATCGGAGCCACCTCTCCAGCTTGTCACCATTCAGCTAGGCATCCAAGCCACCTTCCAGGTAGGGATTATTTAGCCAGGCATCTGAGTCACTAGCCAACCGGGAGCTGCCAAAATGTGCATCATCAATTGGCGTCGTCTATGGGAAACGCAACAAAAGGCTATGTTCTCACCCGATTCTTTGAGCCTCAAGTAATAACATCTTCAAGCAACAACAACAACGCTTGATCGAAAGAACCCCTAGGGGGGCAGAAACAAAATGATTAGCCCAAACGAGTTCTCGCAGTCTTGCCCGGATAGAATCTTCCTAATTGTAAGGCCACCCCCATATGTCGAGCTCTACATGCTCTCTACGAGAGTTGGCGGCTAACAGAATGTGAGGCCACCCCACAGGTCGAGCCCTCCGTGGTTCTTGTGGGAGTTGATAGCCAACAAACTGTGAGGTCGCGCCGCAGATCGAGCCCTCCATGCTTTACGTGGGAGTTGATGGCCAGCTGGTTGTGGAGTCGCCCTCGCAGGTCAGTCCTGCTGAGGTGACAAGGTGCCTGTAGGCCGAGGTGCTGAGAGCAAAACTAGACTATCAAAATTCTGCTGACCTGGCGACCTACTTCCACTGACCTAGCGATCTGCCTCTTCCGCCAAGATGGCAACCTACCTTTGTCGACTTGGCGACACACATAATCAGCCCGGATGAGCCTTGGCGACCTACTTCCACTGACCTAGCGATCTGCCTCTTCCGCCAAGATGGCAACCTACCTCCGTCAACTTGGCGACACATAATCAGCCCGGATGAGCCTTGGCGACCAATGGACTACAGTCGCCCTTGCGGGTTGAGCCTTTCAAGGTTCCCATGCAAGCTAGCAACTTGCAGTTAGTAAAGCTGCCCTTGTAGGTTGAGCTCCTTGTGGCTTGTCGTAGGAGTAGGCGACTAGCACCTTAGAGGACTGACACAGTGCAGCCGTGACACCGACCCGCTATTTAAATTTCAACATCGACGCACAAATCGCAAGGGGAAGCCAAACCGATTTAAACATCAAGGACCCTTAAGCCAACCTCGAAATATGTTGGTAACAGGCCAAAGGACCTACGACGAAGCACGAATCTACTCCCTTCGTTGAGCTGATCTCAGCTCGGGAGTGGGGGGCAATTGATGATGGCAGATTTGGCCCGCCACTGACATCATGACACATGGCATATCAGAACAGCTGGACTACATCCCAACATCACCTAGGCGACAACTTGCCTTAGCCAAAATGGGGTCCCAGCTAGCGACCTGCCTCTACCACCGACCTGGTGACTTACTTCTGCTGCCGACCTGACAACCTGCCTCTACTGCTGATCTGATGACCTACTTCTGCCGCCAACCTAGAGACCTGCCTCTGCCATCGATCTGGCGATTTACTTCTATTGCCAACTTCGTGACCTACCTCTGCCGCCGACCTGGCGACCTGCCTCTATCGCCGACTGGCGACTTGGCGATCTGCCTCTATCGCCAACCTGGTGACCTACCTTTCTAGAAGCTTGCTAGTTGTCTCTGAACCTTTCGGGATTATGCCGCGTAACCGTAGGCCTTATCCTCATCCTGCCCGAATCGGAGGGAAATGGTAAGCCTTATTAACTGGCACGTTATCCTCCTTCCAAAGCGGAACAGACCTCTACGTCATGGGCCGAGGATTCCGGGAGCGTTTCGCAAGACCCACGACAGCCCAACTATATAAGGGCATCAACCCCTGAGACCCAGGTAGATGCACAATTTTTAGTTCTCGCAGCTCTCCAGCTCTCTCATTTTTAGCTATTTTAAAATCTCTGATTCGCTAACTTAAGCATTGGAGTCACCACTCAGTTAGGCATCAAAGCCACCTCTCCAGCTCGTCACCATTTAGCTAGGCATCAGAGCCACCTCTCCAGCTCGTCACCATTCAGCTAGGCGTCCAAGCCACCTTCCAGGTAGGGATTATTTAGCCAAGCATCTGAGTCACTAGCCAACCGGGAGCTGCCAAAATGCGCATCATCATTTCCCATGTAAAAGTTACTTAAAAAATCAATGTAATCCTATTTTTTGGCTAACTTTTACATCGTTAATCGATGTAAATGATATGTCGATAAAATCGATGTACTTTTACATCTATTCTCACTTAAAAAATTCTCAACGGTCCAAATAATTTTAACCGATGAACTTTTAAATGATGGATTTTTCCATCGATTAACTTTTACATGGTGGATTTTTCCACCACATTCAAACGCAGCTTTAATATTATCTAAAATTACCACATACAATTCACATGCATATTTACTAGTCAATACTAAAAATTTGACTGAAGAAATATAGATTCAAATTAATCATTTGACACCATTCTTAATAAAGTTCAAAAAAATCTCAAAACCAACATCAAATAGTCCCACTCAAGAGAGTCATAAGATTTAGATATATCCAATTTGATTGTCATGAGTCCTCTCAACATTCTTTTTTTCTTTCTACGTAAATAATATATACCTACCATAAAATTTAAATAATACATTAAGTGTCATTTTAGTTGCTTCTCATCATAAATTTGTTTCTTCTTTTGGTAAAATATTAAATAGCATATTGAATGTTTGTTTTCTCTTTTTAACATTTCTTTTATTCAAACGGTTTTTGGTCAAATCCCAGGCCTTAGGAAAGCCGGATTTGGCATCAAAGTCAGATGACAGTTTCAAACGATTTGACAGCCTGCATCAACGGCTGATCGGAAACACGAGTTGAGATCTGCTCCTCACATAGGGCGCCTCACACCGATTTCATAGGCACATCTCACCATGCATTAGGAACATCTCCCGTGAATAATAACGTATAAGTACGGGAGATATTCCCAATGCATGGTGGGATGTGGAGGTCATTGTGAGGTGCCCTGTGTGAGGAGTAGATCTGGTCTCTGGAAACACTGGGCAAAACACTTTTGCTACACTAAAAACCATGGCTTTCAAAACTAGATTGGACCGGAAAAACCAGTCACCGGTCAGGTGATTGGTTCTGTTTTTCCCCAAAACCGGGATTTCTCAAAAAGTCGTTGATTTTGGTCAGCTAACCGCTGACCCAGGCAGTTAACCATTCAAACTGTTTGAATGGTTTTGGTTGTTTTTTATTTTTTAAAAATTTTTAAATTTTTTTATTTCTTTTGTTAGAACGGACTGACCGTTTGGACCGTTCGACCTGGTAACCGAACCCCTGACCGTTTCGATCTTCGAGTCGGTTTTAAAAACCATGCTAAAAACAATGAAGATAAAGCCTCTGCTGCATTGTCATTGCCTCACCTTGAACTAGATGAAGTAACGTCCTAGTAGGGCCAAAACAAAACATCTAAGGTCATATTCTCGATTTTAACCCTACACCAAAACCATGTCATAACAAAAGTGAATTCCATAGGCCCTCTTTTTGAGTTCTGATCCTCTAATCACAACACATTGCTGGCCACACCCATCCAACTGCACGTTGTGAATATTGATGACCACAACACAACTGATGTTCCATATGTGCAACTGGGTGAATGTGGCCAGCAATGTGTTGTAGTCAACTCCCTTTTTTTTTTTCTCTAAACAAGAAGCAACATGAAAGCCTTTCATGAGCATTTCTCATCTCATGCATGTTAATTAATAGATTGATTAAATAAAAAAATAATCAAATAAGTAATAAATTGATTAAATAATAAATAGTTAATAAATGGATATATAATTTTTTAAAACATTAAAAACTGGTTACTAAAATGACTACATAATTAAACTAATTAACTAAAAATAGTTAACTTATCTTAATAATAGGAATGACAATAAATAAACCATTAAAAGTTGATTATATAGTTAAAATGGTTAATAATTAATACAATAATTAAATAATTAATAAAATGGTTAAACATAAAAAGACAAATCTACACTAAGATGGTAGAAAGAGGAGTTTCATACATTGAATTGGGGCTAAAAGTGTAAGTGATGTTAAAATTGATCTAAATCTAGTATAATCAAGGTTAAAAGGGTTTTGGTTAAATCAGATTTCAATGAGGATGCAATTAATCTCTTTCGTTGAGGTATTGGTCCTAGGGTAGTTGCAAGGTTCAAAGTATCGATACAGGCCGGTACTTTTTTTAGATTCTATCATTAGGGTGTATCAACCTGTATTGATACTTTTTTTTAGATTTTATTTATCTTTTTGAAATTGATTCAAAAGGACCAGTTTAAGGCTCGATTACCCTCTGAAATGTCTAACCCGATACAACCTTTGGAGGGACGTATCGGGAAGCCATTGGCAAGGTACGTCTCGGCCAATATAGACCGATACGTGTCAATACATTTGACAGTAAGAAATGATAAAAGTATTATTTATGTAAATTATTATGACAGTAAGAAATGATGAAAGAAGTATTATTTATGTAAATCATTATGGCAGTAAGAAATGATGAGAGAAGTATTATTCTGTAAATTATGTTGGTCGTTGGAAGAGAACCACCACATAAATTAACAATAATAGTAACTGATATAATAAAGTTACAATTAATTAGAGCTATTCATTGCTTGGATAGCCTCGCCAGTTGTCTATACGCTTGGCTGCATGGTCGGGCTCAAGGCTTTGTAAATAATCTTTGTCTCACGTCTGAGCTCGGCTTGATGATATTATATATAATAAATTTTGTTTGGCTCTCAAATTTATTATTAAAAATAGGCCCAATGATGCCAAACTCTATTTCGGGTTTGGATTTTTTTGTTGATAAGTGGTAAAACCCGGTTTATGAATAAGTCTATCTTAATATATGATAAGGTGTATTATTAAAAATATTTGTAATAAATTTAAGCATTAGTATTTACACTAACATTTACATTTAGGGTCCATCTGATTCATAATCAGAATTAAAATCTTTCGGAATTAGAATCGGAATGATCTATTCTCATAGTCTGTTCAGTTCATAAAGGAATGAGAATGAAAATTAGAATCAATTGGAATGGGATTTCATTCCCAAGGGAGGGGCAGGGAATGACCATTCACTTAAATGGGGGATTTTCATTCCAACAGGAATGGGAATGGGATTACAATTCGGCCCAACCAAACAATTGGAATCGGAATAGCCCATTCCAATTCTGATTCCAGACCCTATTCCCATAAACCAAACAGGCCTTAATAAAAGTAATTATTAATAATTATTGTCAATTAAATTACTTAATGGTTGTTTATGTAAATTAATAAGAAATTCAATAAGATTATTACTATCATACGGTTTATTTCTGTGTGGTCTTTCGGCTGTTTACAAGTTGGGAAGACTGATTTTCGGTCTATTTCTGTTTGGTGCACGGAAGATCTAACCGCCAAAAGGTGGAACACTGAAAAGACACGAGAATCCTATTTTGGGCTGATTTCGTGAAATTTCAAATAAAACTTCTCGGTCTTTTCTATTTTAATCTTGTGTGGAAAGATGCGCATCTATCAACAGTCTTTGAACTACTCAAATCTTATATCAAAAGCTCAATATGTATTTTTAAGTATCATATCTACAAAAAAAAACTTGCCAAACGAACCCTAAATTAATATTGATCTAATGTCTTCTATTTCAGTTTTATTTATAAAACCCATTTATAAAATGAAAAATGTAAGACAACCTTATCCTTAGTGAGTTAGTGTCACCAAAAGTCGTCAGATTTGTTAATCAAACAAAATTGAAATGGGTCCTCCTGATGCCTGACGCGGTGACGCAACATAAAAGATCAACTTGGTCTCTACGAAATGTCACAATGATCAAATAGTCTTTTGTGGACCATTTTACCGGACAGACCTGACCTTTTCTTAGGGAGGATAAGGTGGTGCCCCACTAATTCTAGAGACAATGGACCATCACTATATGAGGTTCACATTCTCCTACCACCCAACTCTTCAATTATATAATTTGGTGGGGACAACATTTGGGCTTTGGCCCATAACTAGGGCTGCCTATTGATTGGGTCAATATTATAATGGATAATTATTGAATACGGGCCTCTCAAATTTAATGAATTTATGATCGACCCATCCATCATAAAGAATCGAGGGCAATAACATAATTTCTAGTGTTTGAGGCTGATAGATTCAATCTACAGAGAGAAAAGGCCTTGGGAATTGCTCCAAGGGTATATATTCCGACAGTCAAGTTAGCGGAGAGTTGTAAGGGGTCAGACCAAGCAAGAGAGGAAATTTAAAGCTTAAGTTTGTGTTCATTTACCTCAATGTGTGAGTCCCTTTTATAACTGGAGTTGTCTTAGAAGAGGCGGTTGGTAGTGGTTGATAATGGATGGCCAAGATGCATCCGAACGACACCACATGTCAAGATCCACGGGTTGGCCAGATATCCCTTCATCACTTGCCCCCCACTCTTGAGGCCGTAGCGGCCGAGGTCAATTGGCAGGTTGCGTTGAGGCCTCAGCTTCAGCCGAAGGGAGTATGAAAGATTTGCGTGGAGGTTTCATCCTCGGCTGCGGGGCTCTTTACAGCCACTGTGTGGCGACTTCTCCTTTGTCCACCCTTTGTGTCAGTAAAGGATCATTCCATGCCGAGGGTGTGTGACTATGGCCTGTACGGGTGTAAGCTACCCGCGTGTATTAGCCATGTCCCATACAAGCGCAGATGTCATCCATCGTAGGTCCATACGCAGTACGAGCGCTGAGGTCGACTGATTGAAGCCATGCACGAGATGGCATGGGGGGGTTTGGTTCGACACATCCTTGATTCAGAGTTGACGGGCGAACCAACCCTGTATCTTGGCGTCGTTTCGTCTCTTGAAGTCAGTGCAACGTGGAGCCCGTCGGTTCGGGCTGTTAGGTTTGTTGATCCATAGCCGTTAGATCAATTGAATCTAGTACTTTTCCTTTAAATAGGGAAGTCTGTTGAGCGAGACTTTACCATTTGCTTAGAACCCTTAGTCTTGGAGCTACTGAGGACACCTCAGCTTTCCACAACCAGTTCCTTAGACTTCATTTTGCAAATAATTCTTAGGTAAATAACCTCTGTCCTTGACATGTCGTCTCAGATTCTGATCTTGAAGATTACAAACTTCGTGACTGGAGTGCTCCAAACAGTACTCCCAATAACGATGAAAGCGACAGTAGTGACTCCGAGAGCTCTTCTTGGACATCCAACCGTCCAGGTGTTGAGGGAGAGGGTTATGTCTCATGGGGCTAAGCACGACCAGTAGGGTGCGGACTCTATCAATGAGAGTACTTGCTCCATGTGGTTGAGGGCCGACACCACTAGAAATGTTCTTACGCTTCTTGAAGTGGTAGACATGGAAGAGATTGTGGGACCCACGACCAAGGATTGGGCTGAGGCTAAGTGCTGAGGTGTGACACTGGGGCGTTATCCTTACTCTGACCTAGATGGCATTCTCGACAAAGAGCAAGTTAAGGCTTTGGCCAAGTAGTACTACATTTTGGGGGATTATAGGATTAGAGTCCATTGCGTTGGTGACCGACTGTGGCTTGCTCCTAAAGGGGAGGTGTGCGTCCACAAGCATTACCTTCACTTTGGGTTGCGTTTTCCCCTGCACCCTCTAATCCCCAAGATTTTGAACCACTACAATCTCTCCCTTAGCCAACTGCTCTCAATTCCATTAAGATGGTAGTGGTTGTGTTGGTGACGACCCATATAGGAGGTGTTTCTGTGACTCTAAATATATTTCGGAATTTGTTCACAATGGGGAAGCATCCCAACAGATAAGGCTTGTGGTATTTCTAAGGCTGATGGGGGAAGGTGGTGGACAACCCATCGTCTGTCCATAATTGAAAGAAGAAATTCTTTTTTGTTAGTTGCCCCCAAGGGTGGTCCTTTTAGTCTAGTTGGGGGAGCCTAGATACACTAACTGAGAAGATCACACCACGTAGTAGCGATGAGGAGAAGGTCGTGATGAATCGGATTCACTTGGGCAGGACGATTCATGTTGGACCCTTGGTGAAGGAGGAGGAGGCCTTGGTGATGGCTGACCTTAGTCCTGCCCCCCTTGGTATGGACACTCTTGTTGTTTGCCAGTTACGACATTACTTGAATTTCATTGCCATATTTTTGACTTATTTGTTTTCTCTTGATGGAAAAAATGAACAGTAGCAGAAAGGCAAAGTTGCTGGAGGCCATGGCGTTTAAGAGAGCCATCGAGGAGGGAATTACTAGGGACATGCCTTGGCGTTCGCAAGAGGAGGTGGCCGCCAAACAATGGGTCGAGGTCGAGGCGGCCAATAAGAAGATGATGGCATAGAAGCACCCTACAGAAGTGGCCCAAGACCCTCAGGCAAAGAAACTTCAATTACGCAAGTAGCACTGGGCCTAGGGGACCTCAGGTGGATCACACCAAGGGGTGCCTTTGTCATTCGTCCCCTAGTAGAACAAGTCGTTCATCAACCATCACATCTTCCAACCATAGTGGAGCATGCGAAAGGGGGACTCCTTGTCAGTGGCTGGTGTCGGCATGATCCTTCTCGGTTACTACTAGTCCTAGACACAACACTGTGTAGATTTGGTCCGGGACACACTTTTGGACAAGGCTGCTGAGGTATGTGCATACTTCCCCGAGTCTGTTATGTGGTCGGGGTCTTCGTGGCAGAATGTTATTGACGGTTTTTCCTTTTTTGTGTGTAGATTGTCTCCTGCTTGATTGGTCTCTATGAGATTGAGCGCCTAAACCAGCAGTTGGTAGAGGCTGAGAGGCGGGCCCATGATGAGAACGAACGCCACAAGAAGGTTGAGGCCGAGGTGACCGCTAAGAGGGATCTTGTGAAGGAGCTAAAGTCTTCCCTGGCTTCAACGGAGTAGTAGTTGGAGGAGGCAGCCGTGAAGGCGGTCGAAAAGTGTAAGGCCTCGGAGGAGTACTAGACGGACCTGACCTCCTTTTTCTCCTAGTCTTACCTAGAGGGTTCCGATGATTGCAAGGCCCAAGTGTCAAAGATTCTTCCAAGCTTCAATGTTGGCTAGTTGGACTTGTTCGCTACCGAAGCTCAATAGTTAGTGGATGTACTGTGGACAGACAAGAACCCGACCACCGACACCACTGCCTAGACCACAGCTCAACAGTTCAGGCCTATGTGCCCCTAAAACTTGTATACTTTTTCTTCTTTCTTCTTCTTTTGTAAGGGGCCAACGCCTCCCTCATAAGAGGCATTTTTCTGTAAAGACACTTGAGTTAATGGGATTTAAGTTTCTTGACAAAAGATGTTGTTCTTCTCTTCTTGTCGTTTTTAGATTGAAGTCGATGTTGTAAGTCACTCTATAACAGTTTCCATGGTTTCAGAATTTTCTACCTTAGTGAAAAGGTTCCCTTTGTTTAGTACGTCATTCTACGGGGGTTTTGTGGCCGAGGCCATGACGGTTGCCTTAGTGGAGAAGTGTTTGTTTACTTAGTGTGTCTTTCATTATGTTTTTTATTAGGTAATTTAGCTGATGTAGTCTCTTTTCCCTTCGTGAAGATTCACTTCTTTAAGGGTCTTTGAGGCTGAGGCCAAGGCTGTGGGCCACTTATCAACAGTTGTTGAGGTCTTGGAAGCTCTAACCTTAGTCAAAGAAGGTCAAAAGGAAACTAGGTGTATGAATCACAAAGTGTCGTATAAGAATAGAAACAACAACCCTAGTAGCCATCTTTATAGTTGGTTCACTTGTAAGTTTTACTGGGTATGCCTTATATACCGCATTTAGGCAACCCTCTCAACAACTAAGAGATCCATTCGTGGAACACAGGGACTAGTTGAAGTAATGTGCCTCCTAATTAACAGGTATGCGTTATTACTTCAATTGAAATAATGAAAAATCATTTCATCTTTTTAGTGGGAACTTTAGGTGGTTCTCGAAAAAAAATAGCGAAAAAAATTATCTCTAGAGTTGAGACCTTGGGCCAATGCTTGGTCTGAGTGTATAACCTTAAGGAAGGTTGTATGTTATGATCAATCGGTTGAGGGGGCCCATGTTTGGTTCGAGCATATAACCTTAAGAAAAGTTGTTTGCTACGGTCGGTCGGCCGAGGGGTTCTAGCGACTAGAGGGGACGGGAACATTTATACAAAGAAATATTCGAAGTGAGAGGAACTTGCACCTTTCATTTACAATTTTCCATTAAGGTTTTCACACTACTATGATAGTAAATTTAGAGATTTTTAGAGTTCTATGTACGAGGCATTAGTCTTCCACCCATATATTCTAGTCGAAAGGTGTTGGGTCAAACTACTTGCTTGATTCTGTAGGGCCCTTCCCAGTTTAGGCAAAGCTTTTTTACTTCAGGCTCAGGAACCATGACCTTTCTAAGGACGATGTCGCCTTCCTTGAAGCGACGCTCTCTAACTCGTGAGTTATAGTATCTTGCAATTCTTTGTCGGTAGCCCGTGACCTTGATTTGTGCTTGCTTTTGAACACATTCTAATAGGTCAAGGTTGTTCCTTAACTCTTCATTGTTCTCAACTTCCTAGTATGCCTCATTTCTATGTATTGGTTAGTCGATCTTTCCTGGGATGATTGCCTTTGTTCCATATGTCAAGTTGAAGTGAGTTTCATCCATGGCAGTAGTAAGTGTCGTTTGGTACGCTCATATAATGTTATACAACTCGTCTGCCCAAAGGCCTTTGGCTTTTTCTAACCTTGCCTTCAATCCGTCTAGGATCATTCTATTGGTGACCTTGACTAGCTCGTTAGTTTGAGGGTAGTTGACCAAGGTGTACTGCTACCTTATTCCTAGGCTTCCACACCATTCTTTGAACTTGGAGTCATTGAACTGTCGGTCGTTGTCGTCTTAGTCGTAATGGTTGCCAAGGCCTCGACTTCGACCCACTTAGTCAAGTAGTTTACTGCCATGATGAGGTGTCTCCTATTCCCCATGGTTGGGGGAAAGGTCGTAGGAGGTCCACTCCCTATTTTGCAAAGGGCCAAGGGCTGTTGAGGGCCGAGAGGGTCATCGTAGGCCGATAGAGGATGTTGGAGTGCCTTTGGCATCGATCAGACTTTTGTACCAATTCAATAGCATCCTTCTGGATGGTCGACCGGAAATATCCTTGTTTGAGTGATTTCTATGCCAAGGCCTTGCCCCCAAATGATTATTGTAAATGCCCTCATGAATTTCTCTTAGCGCATACTCACCCTCCTCTCGATGGAGGCATTTGGGATAGGGCAAGGTAAAAGATCTTCTATACAACTTGCCTTTAAGTATGGCGTATCGTGCTTACTGCCGTTGGACTCTCCTTGCCTCATTCTTGTTAGATGGCAGCTACTCATGTTGCAAGTATGCTAGAATGGGATCTATCCAGCAAGGTTCATCTTGGACGGGAACACTTGCCTCTCTTCGATGGTAGGATGTGTTAGTTTCTTGATGTGCATAGTATGACCGAAAGATGATCCTGAATAGCTTGCAAGTTTTGACAAGTTTTGGCCATATTTGGCTCCTTGACCTCATATTCCCCATTCACCAAGTTCACAACTAATTGCGAGTTGTTGAAAACTTCAATGTGCTCGGATCCGAGGCCTTTTGCAAGTTGGAGGTCAATGGCCAAGGCCTCGTATTCAGCTTCGTTGTTGGAGGCAGGGAAATCGAATTGCGATGCATACTCTAGCTCATTATCATCTAGAGTGAGAAGTATGAGGCCGGTTCCGCCTCCTTTGGGGTTGAAGGATCCATCTACAAACCAGGTCCAGGTCGGCCAAGGCTCCTCCTCACTCTCAGGGGCTTGTTTGTGGCCATGGCTGAAGGTGCATTCAACCAAGAAGTCTGCCAATGCCTATGCCTTTATTGCATGCCTCATTTGATAGTGTAATTCAAACTCTGACTGCTTGATAGCCCACTTGGTTAGTTGACATGAGGTCTCAGGCTTCGAGAGCATTAACTTGAGGGGCTACTTGGTTAGCACCAAGATGCTTTGAGCTTGAAACTAAGGCCTCAACTTCCTAGCTGAGACCACCTACGCAAATGCTATTTTCTCTACTTTTGGGTATCTAGTCTTGGCCTCACGGAGGACCTTCTTGACATAATATATCGGTCTTTGAATTCCCTTGTCTTCTCGAACCAGCACCGAGCTGATTGCCTCTTCCCCAACTGAGAGATACAAGAATAATGTTTCTTTTGGGATGGGCCACGTAAGCAATATGATGATGCAAAGTAGGACTTTAACTCTGAAAATCTTTTATCCATTGGAAATCCTTCAACTTCTTGATGGCCTAGAAAAAAGGGTATGCATTGGTTGGCTGACTTGGACGTGAATTGAGTGAAGGTTGTAACCTGATGTGTGAGTCTTTGGGTTTCTTTAATTGACCAAAGGGGCTCCATGTTCAGCATGACTTGTATCTTCTCAAGGTTGGCCTCTATGCCTCGTTGGGTGATTACAAAATTCAGGAATTTTCCCGAGGTGGGCATTTGGTGGGGCTTAGCTTCATGTTGTACTTCCTCAGTACCCTAAATGTCTCACTGAGGTTCGAGGTGCGTTGACTATCCCTAAGGCTCTTCACAACCATGTCGTCAACATAAGCCTCAACGTTCCTCCCAATCTGCTCTTTAAAAATCATTGTTCACCAGTCTTTAGTAAGTGGCCCCGGCATTCTTTAGTTGGAAAGGCATCACCTTGTAACAGTAGGTGTCATGCTCGGTAATGAATGTGGTTTTCTCGTCTGTTGAATGCATCTTTATCTAGTTGTAGCTAGAGAAGGCGCCCATGAGGCTTAGTAGCTCATACCCCATGGTGGCATCAAAGAAATGATCAATCCCTAGTAAAGGAAAGTTGTCTTTGGGACAACCCTTTTTGAGATTTGTGAAGTCAATGCGTATGTGTCATTTCCCATTAGTTTTCTTAACCATGACCATGCTAGATAGACATTTAGGGTAGTGTACCTCTCTTATGAAGCCAGCATCGAGTAACTTGTCCACCTCCTCTCCGATGGCTTTCCAACCCTCCGGTGCAAAGTCCATTTTTGTTTTCCGAACTGGCCTACAACTTGAATCCATGCTCAACTTGTGAGTAATGACCGAGGGGTTAATTCCTAGCATATCAATGGCGAACCAAGCAAACATGTCGATATTGGCATTGAGGAAGCTTACCAGCTCAGAAAGAATGTCCTAAGGGAGGTGAGACCTGACTCGTATTGTTTTCTTAGGCTCGACCTGATCTAAGGGAATCGAGCTGAGGTCCTCGGCCTGACGGTTCATCACTGAGGTTGAGCCCCTCCAGTGGTAGGGCTTCCTTGTTCTTGCCTTTTAGCACCACAACATAGCATTGTCTAGTAGTTTACTAGTTTCCCTAACTACTCCTACACCACATTCTGTGGGAAACTTCATGGTGAGGTGGTAAGACGAGATGACCTCCTTGAGTGTGTGAAGGGTCGACCTCCCTATAATGGTGTTGTAAGGTGTGCCTATCTTCATGATCAAGAACTCAGTCATCGGATAGACGTGCCAAGGTTTGGTCCTTACAGTGACTAGTAAGTTTATCTTCCCTTCAGGTCTGACAACTGCTCCAAAAAACCTAACAAATGACACATCAATGGGTTGTAGTTGGTCTGGTGTCAGCTGCATTTTCTCAAATGTCTCATAGAATAGCATATCGTCCAAGGAGTCGTTGTCTATGAGGATACTTTTCACCATGTAGTTGGCAATGATCATTGACACCACCAATGCGTAGGTCATCATTTGAGAAAGAGATGAAGTCCTTTGGCCTCGAGACGAGGCAGATTCTCCCCCTGAGGCCGAGCCCCCAGCTATGACTTTAATGACTTCGGACAGGGGGTGGTGGATATGGGGTCCAGCTTGTGGTTGTTGCAAGGATGACATTGGGGCATTGCCTTAAACATAGTCTTTCAAGTGCCCGCGGCAGATAAGAGACTTGATCTCACTCTTGAGCTCGTAACAATTCTCTGTGTCATGGCCGGTACCGTGGTGGTACTTGTAGTACTTCTTGGGGGTTCCCCTTTCTTGCATTCCTCTTCA
Source organism: Nelumbo nucifera (assembly GCF_055504915.1). Classification (NCBI taxonomy): domain Eukaryota; kingdom Viridiplantae; phylum Streptophyta; class Magnoliopsida; order Proteales; family Nelumbonaceae; genus Nelumbo; species Nelumbo nucifera. Next base: position 67,823,361 of record NC_142650.1, on the reverse strand, counting down.
ACTTGGCCTGCTATTTCATGAATTCCTCCTTCCCTACTTGCATCAGTATGTGTTCAAGAGGAGTTTAGTGGTGTGTACTTGTTGACGGAAGGGCTAGTATCTTCTTTTCATTGCCCTTGTTGGTGGGGTTGTCACCGTGGCCATCCCTTTCCTTCCTCTTCTTGTCACCAGGCCCTACTTTCGGATCTTACAGGCGTTTGTTGGCTTCGACTTCCTCGGTGGTGATGTACTTCTGGACCTTCTTCAAGAACTAGACTTTGGTCTTGGGTGGAGTCTTGGAAATGGACAAACTAAGGGGTCCAGGTTAGAGGCCATTGATGGTCGTGTGCATGGAGACCGAGGGGTCAAGGTCCTTGACCTCGAGTTCTTCTTGGTTGAACTTCTTCATATACGCTCGAAGGCTCTCCCTACGCTTCTGCTTGGGGAACATCAGGGAGATACGGTTTTCTGACACCGTCAACTACTCACAAAGTGACCTAGAAAGAGGTCCTCAAACTGTTCCCAAGAACTGATGGAGTGTGGAGGTAGTGTCGAGAACCATCGTCGTGTTGCTCCCTTGAATGTGGCCAGGAAGGCTCGGCACATGAGGGCGTTAGAGTATCTATGGAGGAGCATGAGGGCCCAGAAGCTTCTAGGAGGTCCTTAGGGTCTGTACTCCCATCATAGGTCTCTAGTGTTAGGGCCTTGAAGTTTGGTGGGAGGGGCTCAGAGATGATGGAATCCATGAAGGTCTCCATCCGGGTTAATGAGGCATGGCAACTGACGAAGGCATCACCTCGACCCTCCTTTACTTTGTGAAGCTGATCCTTAATGGTGCTAATTTGCACCTGAATATCTCTGAGGCATTGGTCGATGCATGGCATCGTTGCTTCGGTCTGGTCTGGGTTCTCTCTCATGTGGGACAGGCTGGCTCTATTCTTGAAATGCTTGGATGTTGGCACGTCGTGAGCCTTGCGGGTGTGATGATCATTGAGGAGTTCACGGAGGTCGAAAACTAGCGGGGGAGAGGCATGGCGCCTGCTTGGGGTGTAAACAGATTGAATTCGAATCGGAACAGGCAATATCCGAATTCGAATCCGATTAGAAAATCCAGTATCCAAATTTGATTTGATATCCGACATATTGAAAATTAATATATGAATTTGAATTCGATTAAATATTTGAATATTCGAATCAATTCAAATTTGATTAATTAATTATTTTAGATAATTAATAAATATATAAAATAAATATTTTATCGATATAAAGTATATAAATATGTAAATTATATATATAACTTAATTATTATATATAAATTATATAAAATAATTTATATATTATATATAAGAATTAAATAATCGGTTGAATTCTGATATTTATCAATTTGAATCAGGTCATATCTGAATTCAAATCTGATTAACTATTCGGTAAGAATAGGATATCCAAATTTGACCGATTAGATATTCGAATTATCTGAATTCGATTGGATTATGTCGAATATCAAATTCGAAATCGGATTTTCAAATACCATTGACACCCCTAGCACCTGCCCCCTACCATTCGGGGGGACTGTAGTGGCTTGAGCACCTGTTGTCATCCCGGTTGGTTGCCGTGTAGCTTTGTTGTTAGTCATGGTTTTGCGCTCAGCGTGGGACCCTGTGGGGTCGCTCCCTTGGTTGGGGAGCCGAGGGGTCTTGGAACGGGGCTTGCTAGCTAGTCAACTACTACTGTCAGATTTCGAGGGTCAGCCCACTTCGGGCCGCCCAAGTGCTGGCTTAGTGGGGTATGTGCAGAATGCCCACCATGTTGACCATGGCTTCTGATGGGGTGGCCACCCTATGGGCGGCCTCCTGCCGGATGCCCTATGTTGTTCAACCGCTAGGCTAGGTTGTCTAGCCTATTTAGGACCAACTCAAACTGGTTGATCATAACTAAGTTCTAAACATTGGGAATGGTGTCTTGCTTGTCAACCATTGCGGAGACACTAGTTTATTAGTTTAGATTTGTTTTTCTTAGGGGAAAGTTTGATGTTTCCATAGACGATGCCAATTGTTGCTGTCAAACATGGAGTCGAGGGCAACAATGTAATTTCTGGTGTTCGAGGCTAACGAATCCAACCTCCTGAGAGAAAGAAGACGTTAGAGGCCCCGGGAGTTACCCCATGGGCATAGACTTTGATGGTCAAGTTAGTTGAGAGTTGTGAGGGGTCGAACCAAGCAAGAGAGGAAACTTAGAGCTTAAGTCTCTATGTATTTACCTCAGTGTGTGAGTCCCTTTTATAGCCAGAGTTACCTTAGAAGAGGGGCCAGTTGGAAGCATGTGGTGGTGGTTGGTAATGGTTGATGATGGAGGGACAGGATGCATCTGGTCAATGCCACGTGTTAATATATATTTGTAAATAAATTAAGGATAAATCTATGATGCTAGAAAAGAATGATATCAGAAGATTTTTTACCAATCAAAACACAAGAATTTTGATGAATACCACTTGAATGATTGCTTACCAGTTTTATCATAGTGGTTGATTGGCTATAAAATTTTCAAGTATCACAGTCGAACCCATCAATTTGAGTAATCCTTGTGCAAATGACTTTGTTTAGATTAGGGATGTTTCTACCCTACCCAATAGGTACCCATTCTGTCAAGGTGGGTTTTCTTGTTGGAAAAATTGATTTTTGGGCAGGGAAGGGTTTTGGGCTTTTACAGCCTATATGGGTATGTCATTAGGCTAAACCTGACTCTACCCTACCCGCATATTAGTGGAAGATATGAATTCTTATATTGGGTGTTAAGTTTAATAATATTTTAAATTTTATATCAAGAATAATTGATAATTTGTGTTTTCTAGATGTTTTAATCAAATAATTAGAAAATTTAGTATTTTTTGTGTTATTTACTTGTTTATTGGTTATGTATAAATTGGAAGTAATATGAAATTAGATGTGAGTTCCGGACCCTGCTTGCCAACTTGAGTCACCCCACCCTCAGATGTGGGGAGGGTTTTGCATTTTCATGTATGGGGAGGGTTAGATTTTGAAAATCCAACCCACTACAAGTTTTAGAAAGGGTAAAGAATGGGAAGATTAAGAAGACAGGTAGGATCTCAAATTTACAAAACTCTCCTTGAACCTGCCCCATTGCCATCCCTTTGTTTAGTCTAGGCAAAATGTTCACCCGATCCATAAACCCAATCTGCCCTAACCTGAAAAAAGCGGGTTAGGGTCTCATATTAAGTGAACCTCTTTTCAAACTGGCATTGATCCAGACTATTGAACTGCTCAACCCATTTGAGCTAAACGATTAAACCTGTAGTTTTGGTTAAAAAAAAAAACAAAAGAAAAAACCATTGATCTGGTCAAAGACTAACTGACCCGAACAGTTGAATCGTTGACCCATGGATAAACCCTCACCTGAATATTTAGGATTAGGACTTACCATTTGCTTTGCTGATGTAAACTAAAAAGTTATCTGACTCGAAATTTCCTTCACCCGATCCGATTGTCAGGTCTTTGTTCTTGGAAGATCCTTTTGCAGTATTCTTCTTTTATGGACTTCGTTTGCTAGAGAATTGATAATGGATAAGATCATCAACATATTGTTCAAATTGATTCTGTCTGCAAGAATTTCATGGAAGATCAATGTCAATGTCCATTAGGCTCCACCTGAAGAGTACAAATACAAATATGCATGGTTCACGAAAACGACAGCATTTGTATTTATATTTTCACACTTCACAAATGGAGTCAGACTCAGTTTGGAAGCAGTACAAATGCAAATATGTACAGCATAAATACATATAAAATAATATAAAATATAAGGTTTTGCACTCTACATATTTGCATTTATACTCCATCCAAACTCAGCCTAATGTGTAAATAAATTGAAATCAAATTCACAAAATGTAATTTAATTTATTGTCAAATAATAGCTACAAATGTAAACAAATTGGAGAAATCAAAATCAAAATTTGAATGATGTAGTTCTGACTTCCAAGCGCTTTTTTTGTGAAGCAAAATATAGAGAGCTATTTTGTACATTTGGGGAAGTAATGTTTAAGTATGTGTTTGCTATAGCTTTCATTTATTAATTAAACGTTTGTATATGATTTGCTTTCGAAATCAAGAAAAGTATTTGATAAATCATTTGTAATTAGGCGTCACATCAGCAGAACAGAGAATAAATGCTCAACTGTTGGGAGAAGCATTAAAACGAAGCTTCCCTCAATGGTTGGTGCACATATAAATCAAAACCCACTTTTGTGAATGCCAATGCGTATGGATAAACATGATGGGAAAAATGTTGATTTAGCGATGATATGACAGCGTTTTGATAAATGCCTATCACGAAATGCCCATGAAACAAAACACACGCTAAGCTTTTGAGCTTTCATTTGTGACAAAGAGTTACCTTCTACTTTCAAATTTCTATACTCTTGCTCCCATCATTAGCCTTCCATCAATTTTGAACTTTTGTAAGACCATTTTACCCTCCCCCTATTCCATATCCAAAACCCAAGTTTTGAACATTTCCTAATTATACTGAGGTGATGTTTGGCATTGAGGATGATTACTTGAAAATCTCTACCATGTCGGAGTCGCATTCGATGTTAAAATTTTTGTTTGGTTGGCTAATTTTGATGGTTTTCAGGAAATTGACCAAAAATCAATTCTTGAAATCAGACCTTTTTAGGAATCACCTATTTTTTGATGATTTCCTGATTTGTAGCTGATTCCAATTTTTTGAGGATGACATGATATCCAACATGGCATTGAATAATAACTCTAATACAAAAATAATCAACCCTTGAAATTAGTATTAAACAGATATTACATGGCAGAAATGATACCAAATAACGAAATTTACCAAAGTTTGAAAAAAAAAACTAATTTCAAATTTGAAAAATCAATAAGGAAGAATCAACATCAATGCCAGACATCACCTTAATTAACTTAATTAATTAGACTTAGTTAATTGTCTTTATTTGTTTAATTAACATAATTTAATTAATTTATTTAAACATTTTTTTGTGATTACTTCTTTCAATTCCACACATCATTTTAGATATAGGTTTGTGCATTAATCTAGACCATCTGTTTGAGTTTTCTATGCACCCTCTATGTCTCCTACCCCTTAATTGTGATAAGTGTATAATATATAACTAGCAGGGTCCCGTGCGATGCACAGGAAAATCTAAAAGATTTAATAATTTTATTTTTCATTTAATGTTGATTTATAAAAAATAATTATTGTTAATTGAATATGAACAAATATTTTTTAATAAATTTAGTTTTATTAATAATTTGTAGTAATTTGAATAATTTTTATTATTTTTAAATGAAATTTTGATTAATTTTAAATAAATAAAAATAATTATAAAAGCTAACATTTTTATTAATTCCACTAATAATTAGCAATTATATAGGAATGACAACAGGGTGGGTTTAGGGCAGGGCACCCCATCCCTTTCCCTACCCCATAGTCAAGACACTCTACCCCATCCCTAGTGTCATGTGGGTTCTAGGCAAGGTAATCACTCCTCAATGTTGGGCGAGTTTAGGGGCAAGTTACCCTACCCCTCATCAAGGATGGAGAATCCTCGAATTTCCCTACCCCGTCCCTAATATTAGACGGGTTCAAGTAGAGATGTAAATTGGGTCGTGTTGGACCGGCATGACACGACCCGCATGTGGCCCGCATAAAGTGTGTCGTGTGGTGCTGGCCCACGAGGCATCCCGAGCCATGCCTCCCTCCTTTAGGCTAATTTGGGGGGTTGGTTCGACACAACCCACAACTCAAGCCCACACGGGCCTGTGTCGTGCCATGGGTCGGGCCAGTCCATGGGCTGAGCCTTGGGCCAGGCCATGCCGTGCACTAAGCTAAGCTCAAGGCAAGGCACTCACTCCTCATACAAGGCTTTTAAATTGTTATTAAATATATATTTTTTGATTTGGTAGTTTACTAACTAATTACACTAACTCATCTTTTATTTTTCAATATAAATTAATTAATAATTTCATTTTCTAACATTATAATATTTTGTTCCCCCATTTTTATTTGGTTATTAATTATAATAATAACAATAATTAAAATTTTATACTTTTTGATAATTGTTAAATATAATTCTCAATTTTATAGAAATTAGTTAAAGAGTTTTCCATTTCTATCAAATGTTGTTAGTGAGTTAATTAATAACAATATTTACTAATTTTTGGTAATTTATTAACCGTATTTATCAACTTTTGGTAATAATACTATTTAATACTCATTAAATATGGGTGTGATTAAATATTAACCATATTTAACTATTTATTAATTAATATGAATATTTTAAATGAGAGAGAGTGGATATAGATTGAGGGGATGCATTATAGGGATTGATTAGGGAGTGGGGAAACATGATACTTTCCTATTGGTTTAAATGAGATACCTTAGGAGAGAGATTATGGGAATACTGTTAGGTAATTGGGTGACATGGCTTAATGGGAGTGGTGGGAAGAGGAGAGGAGAGAAAGTCAAAGAGAATGCAGAGTGGGGATAATGGAGCAAGGAGAGGCATGATGACGGGACCCGTGCTTTGTTAAGCGATAGTTAAACAATAGAAATACATAAAAGTATATAATTGTTTTATATTTTAACTTTTTAATAAACAATTTGATCAAATTCAACTCGAGTTGGTTAGTTTTCTAGTATTTTAGATCGACTTTGGTTTAATAAATATCTATTAATATTTTATATTTTAAATTTAATTTTTTAATATGGGAAAGTAAGCAAATTCCCATATTTGTTAGTCTAAAATATTTTATATCATAGATTTAGTTTTTGTAATTTATTTTTTAATAATATCATTGTAATTTATGAAATTTAAAGTTAATTTTTAAGTTTAAATCTTTTGAGCAAACAAACTAAACCAAAAATAAACCTAAATCGATACAACCCGAGTTGGTGGGTTTTCGTTAATGGTCAATCAGTTTCGAGTGACAAACTGCGGAGTTGACCAGATCGATTTGATTGGCGAAACAGCCTGCAACTAAACTGAACCAATCATTGAACACTCCTAATTTCAACTAAATTTATAGTCTAATTTCTAATAAATAACAATAGTTTAATCTCCAATAATTATTGAAAATTTATAGCAAACATACACAATCATTGAAAATAAGTTTATAATGAAAATATAATAGATATATAATAAAAATATAATAACTACAAAATATAATAAATACTGAAAATATACTAAATGAGTCAGTAAATAGTGTAATCTTAAATAATAGTTATCTCTAATAAGTATTAATCTATAAATTATAAAAAATATATAATTACTAAAAATAAATTAATAACAAAAATACAATAAATACGATAAATTAAATTTCAGAAGTTAAATAATATTTGTTTAATCTCCAATAATTATTGATAATTTTCTATTAAATAAAAAGCAAAAATACATTTATAAATAATTATTAAAAGCATATTTATAAAAAAACAATAAATAATTACTAAAAATAAAATAAATATTAATTATAGTATATATAAATATATAATGAATATACACTATTATTGTAAAATTATTACTAATAAATATAATTTTGTTGATAGTTATTTTCTATAATTATTAATTGATATAAGTGAAGTTAGTTATTTACAATATTATTTAGTTATTGAAATAATAATGTTATTTAAATTCTTAAAATATTAATTATTTATTGAATTTAATAATCCATAAAATTATAATTATACTGTTATTACATAATTCATTATTTATTTTATAAAATATTAAATTATTATTAATATGAATATTATAAATTCTATTGTAATTATTTTTCTACTTTTAAGAATTTATTTTTTAATTTGTTACATAATTTCGTGATTTTTAACTATTTAAAATTTTGTCATGTTAAATATTTTGTTATTTAAATAATATGTAAAATATTTAAAAATATTCATTATTTGAATTTTATTTATTTTAATGTTATAATGTAATATTATATATTTTGTTATATTATTTAGCTATTTTTAATGTTTTTTTAAGATTTTTAGTTATTGAAATATTTAAATAATGTTTCATTTTTTAATGTTAAATTTTTATTATACGAATAACATTTAAGTTGAATAATTTGTAAAATTGTAATTTATATTGTTACTACATAATTATGATGAAATTTGTAAAAATATTAATAATATGAATATTATTAAATCTATTATTTTTTTTGTGTTTGAATAAATATTTGAAATTTAGTATATAATTATATGAATTTTTTATTAATTGAAACTTTCTTTAGATAGATATAGATAAAAAGTGGGAGAGAGGATAAATAGGAATTAGCTGGAGATAGTTTAGGAGATAATCTCTCTACTAAATTAGAGATAATTGAAGAGATATATAGGAGTTAAAATAATTTAGGAGATAAATAAGAATTAGAGACAATTTAGGAGAAAGTGGAGGAAAGTGGTGCCACTTGGCTAAACATTAGAAAAGCTTTATGATTGTTAGAAATAGTTAAGCATATATGATTTCCTTATTGGCTTAATGGGTAATTATGTGGAATTAAAAAAATAATAAATCCATAAAAACAGAAAATTAGGAAGGGGAGTTTGAAGCATGGAGAGGGCTGCTGACATGGCAGGACCGATTTTAATATATATATATATATATATATATATATATATATATATATCAAAAAATAAATGCTATTTTTTTATATTTATATGGGGATTTCCCCATTTATCAAAATATATGGATAAATTCATGCTTATCACTAATGTTTTAAAAACTGACCTGGAACCAAAACCATTCTGGCCACTGGTTTCTTAGTTGACGGTTCAACTATCGAGTTCAAATAAATGGTCCGTTTTAACAAAAATTTAAAAAAAAATAAAAACATCAAAAAACCATTGAACGAATTAATTAATTTAACAGTTCAACTATCTTGATCAATGAATTGTTGACCAATTCAACAATTTTTAGCCAGAGATTAAGTTAAAGGTAAAACTGAATTAGTTGTGTGGGCAATTCAACGGTACAACCGTTCTGGTATTACTTATCACTGTCCCTCAAAACATTTTGTTACATAACATGCAATTTTTTCTTTTTCTCATTTTTTTGGTCTTGAGGTAGTGACGTGACATTTTACTACCTCAACTTCTGAAAATGTGCATTCTACGTCTCACACACCATTAATTGACATTACAGTGGGTGATAAAATTACCAAACTGCCCAATTTAGTACCTTGTACTTGGTGTGTAGCTTCTTTGCAACAAGCAACATTATTCTTATCCCTTTTTGAATCTCTCTTTTTCTCTCTCTCCAAACCAGAGTTTCTAACACCAGCTCCCTTGGAATTCTTAAACAGATGTTGATAACGTATAGCTATTGATCGATCCACAGTTTTCATTCAAACGTTCTGATGGAGGAATGTACCAGTGTTAATGCAAACGTTCTTGGAGATACGGCCATTCGATCTAACTTCGGACTCAACGAGCACGATTTTCGCTTCTTGACTCTTGTCGTTGGATCGATGAGGAAGAAGATGGACCCCAATTTTGAGATACAAAATAAGCTTCCACCAACCGTATTAATGCTCTTAATTGTGTGATTCATATGGAGCAGAGCAATAACCTCAGTTTCTCTGGAGAATGGTGGTTCTAAGGTGTTTAAATAGAATTCTTGGAGGTGTCTCGTTTGTGATCTTGATGATGTTGATGGGATCACAGAAAGTTAAAGAGGGCAACCGGAGGGGAGTTGGCTAAAGAGAAGGTGAAGTTGATACGGGGGACCCAGGATTTATAGAGCATGCAGTTTATCATTAAGACTGTGTTTGGTTTTGTGGGCATTTATTAAGAAACGTCGTTATATCAGTGTTATGTAGGCCTTCGCATTTATTGTATATGAAACAACTGTTTGGTTTAACCGTCTATCAAATAAATTGTAAAAAATTAAAACACTTTGATTTTTGTGCATGGGGCATTTGAGGGAATGTTAAATTCTTATTTATCCAATACCCCATCATTTCTTGAAACCAAATGCTGATGTAACACACTTTAATGGGTATTAATCTGAGTTAAAAAGTAAATAATGTTTAAAGTGATACTCAACCAAACAACGAAAACATGAAACATTTAAAATAAAAAATATTTAAAGTAAGAAAATACGAATAAACGACCCATTCGTAAACACCCACAGAATCAAATACATACTAAATGATTAGATTTATCTTTTTTTTTTTTTGTTTTTAGGAAAATGAGAGCAAATATAAAGTTGGTTTTCATTAAGCTCGGTTGAAGCCATGAAGAAAAGAAATAATCAAATAGTTATAATGTCATTGAGCTCGGTTGAAGGAGGTAATTGAAACCCTAGAAAAATATGTTTCTCTGATGTTCAACAAGTTGGTTTGGGTACTTTTTCATGCAAAAACAAATCAGAAATGGCCAAGAGGACAAACCCACCTTCCAATATTCTACCTTTTCCAAGCTATAGAGCTTTCAATGGATCCTATCACCAACTGTGGTTGTCCCTCTCAGAGATATGATTGCTAAATGGTAATTGAAACCCAAGAGAAAAATATGCCTCAGTGGAAATTGCAAATTTTAAAAAGGAGGAAATGCTCCTTTTTCTTGTGGATAAAAGAGCCACGTTGTGCATGGATGAGACTATCTCAAATTTCTCATGTCCCATTCAGAATTTCAATGACTTGTGACATTTGCTCGATGATGAATTATAATCACTATGGGGCGTCAAAAAAATTATAATCCCTATGGTGATTATTTTATTCCTTAATTTTATTATATTTCAATAATGTATTTCTTGAGTTATTTTTTGCATTTCATTTTCTGCCCCTACTAACAAAAATTCAGAAAAAAAAAAATACACCACCTAAGTCAATTCCTTTGCATTTCGTTCTCTCTCTCTAAAACCATCAGTCTTTTTCACCCTAATAAATGTATATTATATTTTTCTTTTAGTTGGTAGGTTTGAGTTGAAATTCATTTAGATTGAGTGTTTAACTTATGTCAACATAATTTATATCTCCATCAATTTGTCAACGGATCTGGTAGCTCTGTCAATTCTAACTATGACCCTCCAAAACTTATGGTAGCCAAAGCACGCAGTAGACAAGCAGATAATCAAACAAATAAAAAATTATGATCTGTTTACAAATTGTGAGCAGCATGTGAACGAATACTTGAATAGCAAGTACAATATACCAATCCCTATTATACATTAACTTTTTTTTTGGTAAGATTATTCATTAACTAATGAGAAATCGATTCTAGTTTGGTCTGATAGAAAATATATAAAAGAGAAACAGAAATTTGATGGAATTTTCCCTCATTTTTTTCTCAACCTGTTCAACGGCAACGCCCCCATTTATTTATGGTTTGGGTTGAGATTTTTTAGTAGCAGTTAGACCAGGCAATTGGGTTGGATGGATTGGGTTAAGGTACTTCGGGTTGATTTTGGGTCGGATTGAATTTCGAGTTAGATTGTCAAAATGCTAGACCCTAACCCTATATGTTCAAAAAAATAATTGAAATTTAAAAAAATAAAGAAAAATTACATGAAAAATGTCAAAATTAAAAGAATTAACCTTAAAATTCCAAATATAAAATAAAAACTTGAACATTTAACAATTTAAAGAGTAACAATAAAAAGTAAAAACTAAATAGAAAAATTAAAGAGTGAAAACTTCTAACAATGCATAAATAATCTCAATTAGACTTGACAATCGGGTCAGCAGGTTGACCCATGATCCAACCCAGTTTTCGGGTCGGGTCGGGTCTTTCCACATTCAGGCAGCTATATATGAGACCCTAACCCTGTTTTTTTGGGTTGGGTTGGGTCAACTTTTTGCCAGGTCTAATAGCAGTTGTTAATGGGTCATCAACCCAATGGATTCATTTTTAATGATCAGGTGGATTGGGCCATGGTTTACCAGGACTGTCAATGGGTCGGCCAATCGGGTCTGGGTCGGGACAGTGTGGTTCCAGTCCTGCACTTATTATTAATTGGGACTAAATCACAGACCCAGAGTTGGGTCTATTGGGTCCAAACCCGATTATACTAAAAAGTATTTATATGTTAATAAAAATGATTAAAATACTAAATTATTTATATGTTAATAAGTTAAATATTTTAACTAATACTATCTCATACATTATCTATCAAACATATTATTTCAGACATGAAATATGATAAAATTATAAGAAAATATATAAGATTTTATATATTTAATAAAATAATCAGTTTTTGACAGAAAAGAACTAGAACCAACCCAATTATTAATCAAGACAAATCAGGAATTAAAACTGACAAAATCTGTTTGATTCGGTTTGGTTTTCGCAGTTTGGTAGAACTTACCCATTGAGAGCCCTAACCATTTAGATTTGTTCTCTTCTCTTATTGTTTGTTGGTCTCTGGATTCATGGGGCCTATTTGATCTAAACCCAGAAAAAAAGGGTAAAAGACTTAAATATATCTTAAGTTTTTATAAATTAACTTAAGTATACCCTAAGATTTTTTAAAAAGATTTAAATATATCATATGACTCTTTTATCTTTCATTTTCTTTCAAATTTTTAAAATATACTCTGAATTTTTCAAACTCATAGGAGGTGGATCTCTCTCTTTTCCATTTCAACACTCAAACCCATTTTTCCTTCAATTTAGAGTTCCATAGCCACCCCTCAACCCCCCCCCCCCCCAAAAAAAAAAATAATAATAATAAAAAAATAAAAAAATAGTAAAAAGAGAGAAGCGATAAGATTGTCATGCTTGCCTCATAGAGAACCATCTCTCCCAAGACTGATAATTTCTTATTTTGATTTTTCATTAATTAGTGGAGATTTGATGACAATATTTAGTTACTCATTTCCAACTGTCAATGAATTTATCAAAATAATTTCATATTAGTTTCACGATGCACTTGTTTTTAATGTTGTTTGGATTTTGTTTTTTGAAAAAAAAAATGTTGTTTAGTGTATTGGTTGATTGAATGTCAACTCAAAACACACAAATAAATGATAAAATAACGAGAAAAAATCATACCTGAAGTAGTCATATACATGAACCAAATTTCCTTGACTTTATTCTTTATCAAATATTTCCAAAACGGATTGGCTAGCAGCCTAGATCGATCCTCTTTCTTGATCTCAAGTATTTGCCTTGGAAAACTTACTTAGTGAATGCCAATAAACTTGTTCAATCCTACTTATTTTCTTCCTACATGCAAGGGTGTTCATAAAAAACCAAAAAATCCAAATTAAATCGAGCAAACTGAACTTAAAACATGTGATTATTCGGTGGGATGTGTATGTATGTATATATATTATAGTATATGTTATAAATATAAGAAACGAAACCGGTCAACCGATTAATCGATGATATCGATTTGGTTTTGATTTGGAGATTTGAAAAAAACAATAAGACTAATTCAATTTCTAAAAAGCCCTTATGATTAGATTAACCTAACTGTGAACACCTCTATTTTTGTGTAATATTTTTAACAAAGCGTCACAACAATCTTGGGAGGGCTGGACTGGACTAGTTTTGAAGTTAACTTCCGGCACTTTAGCACAAAGTGTCTCCTATCCTATCAAGTTGAAGCTCAAGCATGAGTTGAGCTCTTGAGCAGAGTCACTGGTACCCGAGAAAAAAAAATAGATACACCAATTGTCTATGGTTCATAATATTAAATCAACAGAAAGATTTGGTATAGATGAAAGTAGTGAAAGTAGTTTTAGGTGTAAAAATAAAATGCCCTACGATCGTACACCTTTTCTTTTCTGAGAGAAAGTTAATGAACATGTATATATATATATAGTTGGGCTAGGTTTGGGTTGGGTTGGATTTGAGCTATTTAAGGGCCAAGTTCAGGCTTGGCCCAAAAAATAAAAAAGTCTGACTTCTTAGGTTCCATTCCAACCTGAGAATCAAAAATCCAAGCTCAGCCAGTATAAAATTTTAGACTAGGCTAATTTGGACTTAGGCTAGGTCCGTCCAAATTGCGCCCCTAATAAATCCTATATCCTATCTAATGATTCCGTGGAGTTTATAAAGATTAGTTTGGATTCATATTTGCTAAGCAAGTTGGATATTTAAATCTGATATAGGCCAATTTATTTTGTAATAAAAAAAAAAACAATCTATACAAAGATAAAATACAAGCAGCTTCTTTTTTACTATTTTTGTCATATATATTTCAAAGAAAATGGGGTATACATGTCTTTTTACAAAACCACATAATATATATTATTGGATATAGGGGTGATCTGAATTCGATCCAATTTTTAAATGGATCCTATTTTTCGATTCGATCTGGTCCAAATATAATTCGAATAGGATCATGATGCAGTATGCTTGCACCCACCCCTATATATAGTAGGGCTAGTGAAGATAGAAAGAGTTATTGTAAAAAAATCAGAAGCTTGCCTTGGGAAAATCTAGTTTTGGTTGGTAAGATTAAGGAAAGCCATCCAATTCAACCATTTTACACCTTTTGGTTTTGAATGCAGCGTTGCAAGAAGATTGTTTTGAATTTGATGCCGGAATCCAATTCAACAATTTTGAATTTGATAAAAATGTTCGACGAATATGTTAAATATAGTTTCAAATTTGATTGATTTATATATTTGAAGATCAGATTCAAATCCCTAGCCGTGATTGTATCAACCCCGGGTCAAGTTATCAACACTGTTTTCAAACAAATCTAAAATCTGAACTAATTTCATCAAAGCATCCATCTTCCATATGATTATTAGAAATATTTCATTGATAGTTTTTTGAGTGGTTTGAAGGAGGAAATAAGGAGCATGGTCTTGACATTTAATTCCATTACCCTCTGACAAACCTTCAATCTAGCAAGATTACAAGAAGCCACCATAGATGCCCTTGTCTTGGGACCTGAGTTCACCACTTACGCAACTGAATTATCAGCCCCGTCTGAGCTTACCTACACCTAAAACTTCCAAGACATACTTTACTAATTCCAATCAACAATCCGTAATTCTTTTCCATCCTTTACATCTAATCCTAATTCTACCTACAGCTCTATTGCTCAGTCCAAATCCAACCCACTAAAGTCTCCAAATGAAACTCTGCCTACCAAAATATTGCACTACTCAGAAATGAAGGCTAGAAGTGAGAAAGGTTTATGTTTCTATTGTGATGAAAGATGGCGGCCTGGCTATAGATGTAAGAAAAAGTTGTTCCATATATGATCATAGCCACAACACCTGAGAAAGAAGATGATGAAGGTCCTGGAGAGTCAAAGAGTACATAGGAAGAAATTGTTGCAGAAGGGGATATGAAATTGTTTGTGCATGCACTAGTAGGCAGTACAGCCTAACACACACTCAAGATTCAAGGATTGGCCAAGAGGAAGCCAATTACTATTCTCATAGATGGTGGGAGCACCCACTATTTCTTAGATTCATAGGTAGCACAACAAATAGGATGGCTAAACAAGGAAGTAGGACGGATGTTAGTGATGGTAGCTGATGGTAGCAAGATGATCAGCATAACTGTATACTATGGATTTATTTGGAAGATGCAAGGGAATGGAATTCTCAGCAGATGTTAGAACCATTAGATTAGGAGGATGTGATATGGTCCTCGGAGTTGATTGGATGAAAACTCATGGTCCAGTCATTTTCGACTTTAGCAAAAACCAACTAACAATTAGTCGGAAAGGAAAGGTGTCATTGAAAGGCCTGACGGAAGAGGTAGAGCTGCAATCTATCAATGTTCATTCACTACATAAGATGATCAAGAGAAAGGCTTACAAGCTTTTCGGACAATTATTCTTGATGAACACCACAACAGAACAGCACCCACAGGTAACACACTCTTACCAAATTGAGGGATTGTTATTTGAAATTTCTGTAGTGTTTGAAGAACCAACTACACTACCACCACACAGGCTCAAGACCATCAAATACACCTCAATCCAAATGCAACCCCTGTTATATGTAGGCCTTATAAGTATTCATATGTATAAAAGGCAAGGGTAGAAAAATTGGTGAAGGAAATGCTGAAAATTGGCATTATCAGACCAAGCACTAATGCTTTTGCCTTACTTGTAATCTTAGTAAAAAAAAAAAAAGATGACAGTTGGAGGTTTTGTGTTGATTACCGAACCGTAAATGACATAACAATTAAGGATAAGTATCATATTCCCTTGATTGATGACTTGTTGGATGAGTTGAAAGCGCTAAAGTATTCTCCAAACTAGATCTAAGGGCAGGTTACCACCAAATTAGAATGAAGGAGGATGTGCACAAGACTGCATTCAAAACACAATAAGGGCATTATGAATTCAAAGCAATGCCCTTTGGTCTCACCAATGCCTCAACAACATTTCAGTCTATTATGAATGAGATGTTTAGGCCTTACCTTAGGCATTTTGTGTTGGTATTTTTTTATGATATTTTGGTCTACAGCATGGACTTCCCCACATATCGAACACCTTAGGGTGGTGCTTGCAATGCTGCAATAGAATCAGTTTTATGCAAAAATGTCCAAATGCTCCTTTGCACAAGGACAAATTGAATTTTTGGCCATATTATATCAGGAGAGGGGGTGGCCACAGATCCAACTAAGGTGGAAAGCATGGTATCTTGGTCCAAACAAACTAATGTGAAGGCTTTGAGAAGATTATTCGGCCTAACTAGTTATTATAGGAAGTTCATCCAAAATTATAGTCATTAGCAAGCCCTTAACAGAACTACAGAAGAAGGATAATTTTCATTGGACTGAAGTTGTTGATAAAGCCTTCGAGTCCTTGAAGAAAATTATGGTCACCGCTCCTATTCTTACCTTACCTGATTTCAAAAAGGAGTTTGTGGTAGACACTGATGCATGCCACTTAGGCATTGGTGTTGTCCTTATGCAAAATGGAAAGCCATTAGCATATCTCAACAAGGCATTGAGCCCCAAGAATTTGGGCCTCTCTATTTATGAAAAAAAAACTTAAGGCAATAGTTTTTGTAGTCACAAGATGGAGGTCTTACCTATTAAGACAACAGTTTACTATACAAACTGGTCATCAAAGCTTAAAATACTTGTTAGAATAGAAATTGTCACAAGTGGCTTGCTAAGTTGTTGGGATTAAAGTACAAAATTGAATACAAGAAGAAAGTGGAGAATAGAGGTGTTGATGCTCTTTCTCGACTAATTGAAAATCAAGGTTGTTGCAATGTTGTGTCTTGTGTTCAGCCATTATGGATGGAAAAAATCAGCAACGGTTATGAACAAGGTAATAAAGCCAAACAACTCATTACAACCCTTTGCATCATGTTAAACCCCCCTATCAGTATCACCAAGGCATTTTGTGGTACCAAGGCAGAATTTTTGTGGGCTCTAACAACACCCTAAAGACACAACTTCTTAGTAGCCTACACACTTCAGCTGTAGGGGGCATTCAAGCATGCTATAATAGGGCTAAACCTCTTTTCTATTAGCTGGGCCTAAGAATAGATGTTAAAAAGTTTGTGATTGAGTGCGATGTATGTCAATGAAATAAAGAAGAGATTGTCCCTTATCCAGGGTTGCTTCAACCACTATACCTGACCAGTCATGGAGACATATTTGCATGAATTTTTTCGAAGGACTTCCTAAGTCAGTAGGCAAAGAACCATCATGGTCGTCATTGATAGGTTTACCAAGTATGCCCACTTTATCCCCTTAGCACATCCCTTTTCTACTGAGTCCATTGCTCTCTTATTCCTAGATTACATCCACAAACTCCATGGGTTACCCCAAAGCATTGTTATAGATAGAGACAAAATCTTTGTTAGTGGATTTTGGAGGGAGATCTTTAAACTATTAGGGACTAAGCTCCATTTCAGTTCAGCCTATCATCCTCAAACAGATGGGTAGACTGAGAGACTCAATAGGTGCTTGGAAACATATCTTCGATGCATGGCAAGTCAAAGACCTAAATAGTGGTGCAAATGGTTGTCCTTGGCTGAATGGTGTTATAATACCAACTACCATATTGCCTTAAGAATGATGCCATTTCAGGCTCTCTATGGTTTATGTTCCACCCCAATTGTTTATTGGCCCACAATTGAAGTATATAGTAGTAGTAGTCGAGGATTTTTTGCTATAGAAACAACAAATGATACAACTCATCAAAGATAATTTCTCATTGGTACAAAATAGAATGTCATGTTTCCTAGTTCAAAAGGAAGGTTGGGCCAAATATCAGTCCCCAACCCACACTACCAATGATGGGGACTGATATTTGGCCCAACCTTCCTTTTGAACTCTATCCTAATCAAATATCAGTTCAAAAGGAAGGTTGGGCCAAATGTCATGAAAACAAAATCATCTATCCTAATCAAATAATTAATTAAGGCTTTGCAAAGCTACACACTGATGAGGTCAACTATTCATAGGAACTCTTCACAGCAAGTGTTAAAGGATGTAAGATTTACTAATGCTATATGTTATATATTGATAGAACCTATATTCCAAAAAATAGAGATGCAATGCTCGGTTATGTGCTATTAACAAATGATTAGAAAGTGCTATTAGCAACAGGTCACCCGTGCAAGGCATGTGATGCAGCAAAGGCAAAATGGAAAGCTCTCATAGTTGGACTTGAGGAAGCAAGAATGAGAAAAATACCTTCTTTGGCAGTTCTGTTAGATGTTCAACATATGGTGGATCTTATAAGTAGAAAGATAACTAAATGTACTTAGCGTGAGAAGCCATATCTAGATCAGATCTTCAGCTTTACTAAAGTGTTTTGATCTATGTAGTATATAGTATGTAAATAGGAAGGAAAATGATCTGGCTCATAGTTTAGCAATAAGTTTATCCGTTACTTGTCCATCTCATCTTGAACAACATCAATAATCAATTTTGTACAATCATTTCAAATACGAGTAAAATGTTTAAGGGTAAATCTGACCAAATAAATTTTCTCTATTAGACTATTGTTGTTTATTATATCAGATGGCTAGAAATAAATCTTTATTTGGAGGTATCTTTTTTTTTGTGGATTGGGTTATTAGGATAGTGTTATATAAGTTTTAGAGAATCAGATTGAGCATCAACTTGGAAAAAGGAGAGGTTCATAGATCAGAAGTTCAACTAGGGTTGGACCTATTCATCTTAGTTTTAATTTTTTATATTAAAAACTAAGATTTGAAATAAAAAAATGCATCTTTTGGCAAAAATAGTAGGCCTTGGAAAATTTAAGATCTTGAAAAGTTACCCAAAATAAAAAAAAAAAAAAGATCACCCCAATAGAACATCTTAGAAAGTTCTGGTCCGGAAGTTTATATTTACTTTTAAAAAAAAAAAATCAAGAAACTAGTTGGTTTTCTGAAAACAGAACTAGTTCACCATTTTTCCAATTGGACCAGCCAAGTTAATCGATTTAACTGATTTTTAACACATTCTAGTTTTGGGGGGTATAACAAAACTGACCAAGGGCTTGAGTCATGGTTCAACTGATCTGGTTTTCTTAACATTGGTGTTATCTATGATTTAGGGTTATGAAGGCTTGGAAAAAAATATGTAGGATATTCTTCTAAGGGCTTGTTCATTTTCTAATAAATTTGGGGTGGGGGGGAGTTGGTCAATGTTGATGTTGACCAACTTTCCCATGTTTTTTTGCAAGGAAATATAACACCCACAAAAAGTGAACTTTTTCTTCTGATAAATTTTTGGGCCACTTTCCTGAGAAGGAAAATTGACCAAACTATTATGGGACTAATATATCCCAACTAGCACACTAAAGTTAGAACATTTTTAAAAATTTCTCATTTACCTAGATAACATTTATCTATAAATTAATCTATACTATATATAAAAGTGTGAATATAAAGTGAAATTTTTTAGGACTAAAATTACCCTCTATTTCATTGTTTGAGAAAGGGTATAAAAATCATTTTATTATAACTCTAATGGTTACTAAAACGCCCATATTTGTGTATTTAGTTCATCTCTAATTGTAATGATTGAAAATGTAACTTCAATTATTATTTTCCACATTTAATCCCCTCTTATTAAGTCTTATAGTACTAACTCTTACTTTTTCTAATTAAATCCTATATTTAAGTTATTTTTCACTAATAAATGCTATTAATTAGATCTATGTCAATGTTTTTAACAATATAAACCCATATATTTTAAAATTGACTCAAAAACAAAACTATTTTTTATCCAAGAGGTGGTTAATCAATTCAACCAACTGAATCAAATTGATCAACATATGAAGTCATAGTTAGGTTATAAAAATTTTAAAATAGAACTAAATATAAAAAATTATAAACATGTAGAAAAAATTAGACACATTATATTTGTACTAATCAAATTAAAAAAAAAAATAAGTACAATAAACAAAAAATATTTTTATTGATAATGCAAATGAAATACATAATTTACAACTAACTAACCAAAAATGGAATAATTTTATTGTTTGACAAAGATCAATAGTTCAACTTTTGGGTTAAATGTATTAACCTTTAATGTCATAAATAAATAATAAAAATTAAAAAAAAAATGTAAAAACAAAAATGAAAACATACATAAATTTTGCAAAAAATCATTTAGGCACATGTATAATATCATATATTTATCATATTAAAAAAAAGTAAGTGTGACATATAAAAATTATTTTTATGCACAAAAATACAAAAGAATTATAGAAAATACTGAACACATTTATAATTCTATATTTACACTACTATAAAAATATGAATAGGATTATGAATCTTTCTTTTGACTATAATACTCATGTTTGAATTTAGTCCCTATTTAATAGGTTTAAATTATAAATTAAACTACTACTTTTCACCTCATTCAATTCTCTCTATTTAAATTCTACATTTTTTTTATAAATGAACAAAAAAAATACACCAAAAAGATAACAAATTACAAAAAGAATAGTCTATGTATTTGCACAATATAATTAAACTACTACATTGTATTTCACTTCATTTACAATGCAAACAAACATAACAAGTCAAAATCTGAAAAAAAAATCAAAATATGCACCCAAAGCATTTGCACTCTCATACTTCTGCTCCAAAGCAAATGAAATTGCAAATTTGCAATGCAAACAGACCAAGCCAAGTATTTTTGAAATGTTTAAGGAATTGTAGTGAACTCTAACAAGTTTTGTTTTGAATTTATCAGAAAAAAGGCTATAACAGGTTTCTGGAGTTTAGAGCTTCAACTAATAGTTGCTTCAATGGTTAATGGACTCAGGTGTGGCTCCATCAAAGGAACACCATTTAATGGATATCATTGGTGTGCATTAGATTATTTGGAAGGTTCAGCCCAAAGCTATTTTTCAACCCCCATGAAGCGTTAGATCCAGCTAGTATTATAGAAAGGATTGAATATTTTAGGCTCAGTTTGGAAGGAGTACAAATACAAATATGTAGAGTGCAAAACATTGAATATTTGTATGTATTTGCACAGTTCATATTTGTATTTGTACTCTTTCCAAATTGAGCCTTATAGTCTCCTAAGAATTGCTTAAACTTCATTCCCATAGACTGGATAATCTCTTACATATCAGAAGGGTATTAACCATTGAATATAGCCACATGTAATATGTATATCTTATGGTATGGTGCAATATGTATCGATACTTCGAAGTTGGGTAAATATTGACAGGTGGGCCAATTAATTCGAGAGCAATGCCTCATATTATCATGTTACTATAACTTCTAGGGGTGAAACTTGGATTTGGATTGTGCCCTAATGCTAACCCAAGCTCCATATAGTTGAAATTCTTCAAAATTGAGCAAACCGATTTACAGGCCTAAGTCACTCCTAAAGCTCTGCTTGTGCTCCGTGTTAGATGCAGAAATCTTTCCCTACCTTTTCTTTCAAACCAAACACAGCCTAACAGATGTTGTCCAAACTCCTTCAGAAGTTTCTATTCTTTACTTCCTAGTTAGTGGAAAGTTTAGTGGTGTAGCCCATGATGTGGCCCAACTAACTAGACACCAATCAAGCCCGTTATCTTGGTTTACTTAACTCCTTACTTGTATTTGAGAGAAATAATCGGTTCAGATCTCTCCGTTTCTTTGATAATTTCACAGAATTTTGGCATTCGTAGCATGGTCCGGACACTTTGGACTTGGATTGACAGTTTGACACGAATTCAATGTTATAAAGTTTGGGGGAAGTAATTATAATTACCAAACTTTAAGTGTAATATATAAGAATTATTTTTATACAAAAAAATATACAAAAATTTGAACACATTTATAATTCTATATTTATACTATTAAAAATATGAATAAGATTATGAAACTTTTTTTTACTAAGATACTCATTTTTGAATTTATTTCCTATTTAATAAGTTTAAATTGTAAATTAAGCTATTGCTTTTTACTTCATTCAATTCTCTCTATTTAAATCTTATATTTTTTTATAAATGAATAGAAAAAGATACACCAAAAAGATAAAACATTACGAAAAGAATAGTCTAGCCAAGTATGTAGGCTTGTCAATGATACTTGAAACTTCACAATTCGATCACATTATCTCATATTTGGATGAGGTGTTTATGTAATCAAATTTGAATTTTGCAATTTACATCTGATTAATAATAAAAAACAAATATATATATATATAAAAACAAAAAATAAAAAATACATAAAGTTTATAGAAAATTTTAGATACATTATTATTATTATTGTCATCATCTAGAATTGCCCCGTACAAAGCACTTGCACACTTACTACTACAAGTAAATGCATCTATCTGATTTATCCAATATAATTAACTTCTCGGTAAATGTACCCTAAGTGATCTAGTGATTCAGGGCTTCAATGATTGCCAATATTTTAGTGGGGAATAGTTTTATAACATACTGTTCAGATCTACCCATACTTTTGTGCTATTATTCATGGAAGATGTTCCCAATTCGTATTAGTGAGGACTAGTAGATTCCAATTCGTATTAGTGGTCTAAAAAGCATGGTTTTCAAAATCAGACTGGACCAGAAAAATCGAGAACCATTCACCTAATAGGTTTTCACCCAAAACTGTTTTTTGACCAAAAACCATTTATATGATCAGTGAATCGCTGATCCGAGCAGTCGAACGATTGACTTGGACAACAGTTTTTGACCATTTTTTTATTCTTTTATTATTTTTTATCAAAATAGACCTTTCATTCAAACCAGATGGTCAGACCGTTCAACCCAACAACGGGTCCTAGAACGGTTTAAAACCTTGCTAAAAGGTGAAGTTATTGGACTTTTTCTTTTATTTCGAATTTCATGTTTAGAATTCTAATACTTTTTTATATCAATGATGGTACGATCATGGCAGCTGCTTTTATAACCACAAAAAAAAAAAGAAAAAAAAATAGTCGTTAATTTTTTGAGTAGAGAAAACAAGGGGGCTCGCATGTTACAGTAATATTAATGATATTAGACTTTTTCTTTGAACTAACTTCATTTTGTTGATATTGGTAGAAACCAAAATCGGACAGCCGCTCTAGTTCATTTGATACAAAATGAATTAATTGTCAGCAGCATTCCATTATTAAAATTTAAAAAACTGATTTAATTATATGGTAGATAGAATCGAAATCGAAATATGTGAAAATCGAATAAACTGAATCGAAATTTTTTTTGGTTATTTAAAACTGAAATTATTTAACCTCAAAGATGCAATGCAGCGTAGGAAGATGTAGGTGGCCAACAGCACTCGACAACGAATCAACACCATTTGTGTTTGGAGTCTGGAGCGCAGGAAGAAGAAGAGGACCGAAGCCTGAAGCCTGGAGCCCGGAGGAACTGAGGAAGCTGTAACGCAGCAGTGGCAGCCGACAGCCGGCAGCCGCAGCACTCGGCAACGAGTCAACGCCGTTCATGACTTCGTGTTCAATGTTCCTGCTGGTGCTGGGTGAGCTGGTGACGTTCGGCAGCCGCAGCAGTCAATGCCCATATTTTTTAGTTGAAGTGGTTATCTAGTATGGTGTGATAAGACAATGGTACCACCAAATTTGATATTTTTTGAAGAAATAACAATGGTACCAAATATTGTGTCATAACTCAAATCATTTGTGATAGAAAAAATGTATTCTTATAAAATCTGTATTGAGCAACATAAAATATTACAAGTAGAAGGCAATAATACCAAACACAACCTTAAACAAATTATCATAAAATGGAATGTAAAAGAAGAATCCATGTATAGTGAAATTAAAAGACAGAAATGGGTTTTTAATTAAATCTGATTGAATCCTAGAGGACTTAAAACAATTATAAGAAGGGTTTAATAGTAGAAACACACATGCCTAGCTAAATTAAATAATTCGGATTTGAATCAAATTAAATACTATTTATTTGCAGTGCTGTCCCTTCCATATCTTTGAACCTTGAATAATTTTGAATAATTTAGAAACGATGGGCTTCTTCCCTTGTCAAAACAAACAAAAAAACAAGGATATTGATAATGGGTGATTTGGTCTGATCTCATAATTGGGTGACATGTGTACGTGATTCGATGTAAACGACAACTCAATATGAGCAGATCGGCACGTGGACATGGCTCAACACAGGTGACAAATCAGCAAGTATCAGCTCGCTACAAAACGACCTCATAATTGAGCCCATCCCAGTTCACGAACTAAAACAACAGCACCAAGTTCTCAGCAGTCTGAACCCAAGCAAGTGGGCCACCTCGAAGACGACTTGCCTCGGGCAGAATCACCTCGGCATGCCACCAGTAGCTCGTCATGGGTAGCTCGCCACCAAGTAGCTCGCTACAGGGTTGCTCGTTGTCAGGTAGCCTAGCGTCTCGCGAGAAGCTTCCTACCTGACAGGACCGTACCTGCCAACCCTGAAGACTGCACCCACGTCCCTTCTCTGGCGGCGCAGTATCTGCCAACTCTGAGGATTGCACTCATGTCTCTCGCCTAGCGGCGTCATGCTTGCCAACCCCGAAGGTTGTCTCCTCTACGAGGAGAGCAGCTACTTTAGCGGCAGTTGAGCGGCTGGTGGTTCTGCGGCGTTATTGGGCACCGCGGTGGAGCTGGTTGTCGGCTTTGCTACAGCGTTGGGAACTGCTGTTGGTAGAAATGACACAGGACTTGCTACTGGTAGTGCTGAAGCTGCTGGACTTGCTGCATCTAGGCTTGAATGGCCCGTACGCACTATACTAGGTCGCCCAACTGGTTCTCCCCACTGCGGGTGGAACCACGGAGGGTTCAGTGAAGGTGGTGTTCACCGCAGGAGGAAGTGGGGTGTTCACCGCCTCGGCGGCCTGGGACAGGTTCAACGTGGGGACCCCAAAAGTGCTAAGAGGTACAGTAAACTGACTGATACGCACGGTGGGAGCCAAAAGTTGCCCCCATAAGTGTTCATTTTGTTGTTCTGCTCGGCGTTGCTAGAAGACGCCACTGATGCTAGTGAAAGTTTGGTAGATAAGGCTTTTCGAAGCGTTTCCCACAGACGGCACCAATTGATGATACGCAATCCAGCCACTCCTAGCAGGAAGTGACTGAACTCCTAACTGGCAACGGGCAAGAGATACCTGCGTGAAGAGAGATGAAGGAACCCGGGGTTGCTCACCCAGCAGGAGCACTCCAATGCTTAAGTTAGTACTCGGTTGCGAGCTGGAAGAGAATGAGTTTGCAAGAAGAGAAAGCTAGAGAGTGGTGAATATGCGATACCTTGGCCCCTGGGGGGTTGAAGTCTTTATATACTGGCATCCTGACAGGTTTGGTGGGATTGATCTTGAATCTCTGTTGCGGCGATCTTTTGTCAGGTAACGTTTCGGAGTGACTGGCTGTCATCGTCAGGACTCGGGAGCAGGTGGGCTAATGCGACCGTTGTAGGGTACGGTCCCGCCAGGTAGGAGACAACCTCCGGGGTTGGCAGGCACGACGCCGCTAGGCGAGAGACATGAGTGCAGTCCTCAGAGTTGGCAGATACTGCGCCGCCAGACAAGGGACGTGGGTGCAGTCTTCAGGGTTGGCAGGTACGGTCCTATCAGGCAGGAAGCTTCTCGCGAGACGCCGGGCTACTTGTCAACGAGCAACCCTATAGCGAGCTACCCTTGACGAGCTATTGGTGGCGTGCCGAGGTGATTCTGCCCGAGGCAAGTCGTCTTCGAGGTGGCCCACTTGCTTGGGTTCGGACTGCTGAGAACTCGGTGTTGTTGTTTTAGTTCGCGAACTGGGATGGGACTCAACCCGAAGTACCTTTAGCTCTGGACATTAGTGTATTCGAGCTCGTTCTGTAGCGAGCCAATACTTACTGAGATGTCACTTGCGTTGAGCCATGTCCACGTGCCGATCTGCTCATGTCGAGTTGTCGTTTACGTCGAATCACGTACACGTATCACCCAATTATGAGGTCGGGCCAAATCAAATATCATTGTTGTCAAATTTGTATTGGGCTAGGTGTATTTCGTACAATATGGTTGGTATTGTTTTTGAAAATATAAATATTTGACACATCATAAAATATAATATAATTTTGCTATTGTTGCCCAGATTTTAAAATGTTGACTTATTTAAATTACCACAACATTAGTATAAATTGATTTGAGCTTATTTTTATGTAAAGTAGCTTTTAAAGATAATTTAGAACCTTTTGTACCTTTTTTTTTCATTTTCTATTTCAATGAATTAAGCGGCTGAACCAAATGGTTAGAGCCTGTTTCACCCGTCTCTCTTAGGAATAGCAACAGAACAGGTTCGGCGTGGGGATCATATTCCCTGTCCGTGACCCCGATATTGGAATAAATCCCCGTCCCTAACCCCAATCTTCATAAGAGATAAAAGTTGTCTTCCATCTCCAATCCCCAATAGGGATCTAGATCCCCGAAATTTTTTAGTTAACAATATTTTTTTAAAACAAATTTACTTAAAATAAATAAAAATTTTAAAATATAAATAACATTTTAAATATATTTTGACATATATAAATAATATAAATGATATCATATATAATAATATATTTAATATATATCATTGGGGTCGAGGCGGGTCTCTCTCTCTCTCTCTCTCTCTCTCTCTCTCTCTCAAAACCACCTACCTTACCTTCCCATAGCATTTTTTTATGCCTATTACAAAATCTCCCCTAAAGTTTGGTAATTGCTATCATCTCCCCTGAACTTTCTGACATAGTTGCATGTAGATCCCATTTGGTAGATCTTCTAAAAAGAGGCATAAAATGTTCAAAATACCCATGTAATAACTTTTAATCCAAATGTTTATTTTCCAATATTTCTCCTCATATGAATCACTAGCCCGAATCCTTCCAATCTCTTTTTTTAAAATTGATTTATTTTCAAATTTTGCCCTTCATATCAATCATTCAAAGGCAAAGCTGTAATTTTAAATTCTTTATTTTTTTGTTGTTTATAAAATTTTGTATTATTTTTCTATAAAAACCAGCATTTTTATAAATGAACAAAAAAAGATACACCAAAAAGATAAAACATTACAAAAAGATTAGTCTGTGTATTTGCACAGTATAATGAAATTACTACATTTTATTCCATGTCATTTACAATGGAAACAAACATAATAAGTCAAAATCTGAAAAAAAAAATCAAAATATGCACCCAAAGCATTTGCACTCTCATACTTCTGCTCCAAAGCAAATGAAATTGCAAATTTGCAATGCAAACAGACCAAGCCAAGTATTATTGAAATGTTTAAGGAATTGTAATGAACTTTAACAAGTTTTGTTTTGAACTTATAAGAAAAAAGGCTATAACAGGTTGATTAAGAGGTTTCTGGAACCGATTTAGAGCTTCAACTAATAGTTGCTTCAATGAGTAATGAACTCAAGTGTGACTTCATCAAAGGCATATCATTGCTGTGTATTAGATGATTTGGAAGGTTCAGCTCAAAGCTATTTTTCAACCTATGAAGCGTTAGATCCAACTAGTATATAGCAAGGATTGAATATTTTAGGTTCAGTTTGGAATAAGTACAAATACAAAAATGTAGAGTGCAAAACCTTATATTTGCATTATTTTGTATGTATTTGCATGGTAGATATTTGTATTTGTACTCTTTCCAAACTGAGCCTTATGGTCTCCTAAGAATTGCTTAAACTTCATTCTCAAGGATTGAATCTCTTACATATAGCCACATGTAATATGTATATCTTATGGTATGGTGCAATATGTATCGATATTTCGAAGTTGGGTAAATATTGACAGGTGGGTCATTAATTCGAGAGCAATGCCTCATAACTTCTAGGGGTGCAATTTGGATTGGGTTGGACTGGGCCTAATACTAATCCAAGCTCAATATAGTTGAAATTCTTCAAAATTGAGCAATCCGATTTGCAGCCTTAAATCACTCCTGAAGCTCTGGTTGTACTCCGTGTAAGACGCAGAGACCTTTTCCTACCTTTTTTTTCAAAGCAAACACAGCTTAACAATGATTCCAAGGATGATGTTGTCCAAACTCTTTCGGAAATCGGAAATTTCTATTTTTACTTCCTTATTAGTGGAAAGTTTAATGGTGTAGCCCATGATTTGGCCCAATTAACTAGACACCAATCAAGCCCATGATTTGGCCCAATTAACTAGCATAGTCCAGCCCACAATTGAGGGCTTGTCCTCTGTGACTGAGATTCGAATCCGGCGAACACTTTGACTTGGATTGACAGTTTGACACGAATTCAATGGTTATCAAACTTTAAAGGAGATTTTAGCAATAATCTAAACCCTTTAAAGTAGGGATGTTCATCGGTCGGGTTAGGTTGATTTGAGTCATTTTCTTCAACCGACCCAATCTAGTAGGTTTACTTATTGATTAAATCGAAACCGACCAACCCTGAAAAAAAACCAACCCAAACATAAAGGGTCGGTTTGGATTGGTTTATCGGTTTAGTTGGTTTTTATATATATTTTAAATTAAAATATCTATTTATATTTAAGTTTTTTTTTAGTTTTTATTCAAAATCAAAATATATATTTAAACCGATTAATTTTTTATGTAAAACTGATTTTTTTTGTTAATATATATTTAAATTTATACAAAACTGAATTAAATATTGTACCATTGTATTATATTTGTATTGGTTTTACGTTTATAGTTTTTATCATAAATAACCAATATTTATTTCAAACTTCAAACAAACACAAATAAAACATATCAACCTTTAAAATATAGGGTAGGGACTAATTAATAATTACTTAAACACTTAAACATATAGGATCAGTTCAGTTCAGTTTGGTTTTGGTTTCATGTATGAAAATCGAACCAAGTTACTGATTTATTTTCTCATACAAACCGAAACCAATTGGTGGTTTTAAAAAATTGACCAACTCGGATTGGGTCGGGTCGGTTTATTCGATTTCACATTTAATATGAACACCCCTACCTTTAGGAGATGTATCAATAATTTATTTAAAAGTTTTGGTAAGTTAAGTTTTCGGATATGCAACCAACAGGCTGTTCCCACAGCCCTTGTATTTTGTAGGTAGACGTGTGGGAACAGTTTGTGGGTAGCAGATCCCGAGTAACGGATTTTTTTTGGGATTGATTTTGGGGTAAAATATAAAAGCCCCCTTTGTGGTTTCTGAAATCATAAAAACTTCCCTTGAGGTTTTACTTTCATAAGAAATTCCTATGGATGCATTAACTGTTTCCAAAAGCACCCATTTTATCCTTATATTTATCTATTTAGAGGGAAATTTATTAAAATGCCCCCAAACGAGATTTTAACTTTTAAAATCCGATTATTTCGAATATCGCATTAGAGTTTATGGGTGAGGTGAAACCTCAATAAAAACAAAAATCTTGAATTGAACCCGACGTGAATCGAACACGCAACCTTCTGATCTGGAGTCAGACGCGCTACCATTGCGCCACGGATCCGTTACTTGACAATGAAGTCGATGCTTTATATTGGTTTTATACACTCTGCCGTTAAATGGACTGATCTTCCCGCGGCTTTCCCGCGGCCCAATAGGCCAAGAATATGTCTAACCAGAGATTTTTAATTAGGGTAAAAATATACCTTATGGGTTTTTATAAATTGACTTAAACTTACCCTAAATTTTGAAAAAAAAAATACTTAAACTACACTTGGCAAGTAAAAAGTTGACCTAACTCATGAATCCGATCCAACCCAACCTGAAAAAACAGGGTTAGGCTCTCATATTTAGCTATCTGAATGTGAGAATGACCTGACCCAACCCAATCCAACCCAGAAAAAACTAGGTTGGGTTGGATTGGGTCATGGGTCAACCTGTTAACCCGATTGTCAAGTCTAATTGGGACTATTTATATGCATTGTTAGAAGTTTCCATTCTTTAATTTTTTTCTATTTATTCTTTTTATTGTTTACTCTTAAAATTGTTAAATATTCATATCTTTTATTTTATATGGAATTTTAAGATTAATTCCTTTAATTTTAGCATTTTTCATGTAATTTTTCTTTATTTTTTTTTTAAAGTTCAGTTATTTTTTTGGGATAACCCAAATTGACCCATGGGTCAACCCTAACCCGGACGTTAGGATCTAGCATTTGATAACCCAACCAGAAATTCAACCCGATTTGTCTTGACCAGTCCTGAACTCGACCCACCCAACCCAATTACCAATCCCGAACTCCTCCGTAAATGATAAGGCACATGTGAAGTCTCTCAGGTCGCAACTCTCGCAAGTTCGCTCCTCTGCTTTCCCCTCCTCCTCCTGCGCCGCTTCCTATCTCTTCCACTATTGCCTCCACTGCACCCTATTCTATTGATTTCCCCCCTTTTTATAGAAGATTACAAATCATTCGGTGCTACGTTTTTTCGTGCGACGGTGGTCATCCGTGTCGTTTGGTTGGTGGTTTGCGTAGGTACAACTCACATTCCAATATGGATTGTTTGGGTTTTTTTTTTGTTTTGTTCTGGTTTAACTCAGATCAAATCTATTTTCTTGTTAGTCAAAATGTTTTTTGTTTGTATTCTGTATGGTTTAATTTGAATACATCATTCCATGAACGGATTAATGTGAAACGCATCCATTGTGTTATGTATAGATTAATGTGAAACACATCCGTCCCACTTTGTCATTCTATGAATGGATTAAAGCGAGTATACTAGCGTTTATATTCTATCTCTTCTTGAACTACTCAGTTTACGTGCCAATGGAGTCACCACTTATTCGGAGTTTGTAAACTGATATTCCAGTTTAATGATATAGTATTTTTATCCATAAGAAAAAGGATAAATCCCATTGAATTGAAACTTAGTAATTAAACTTGAAGTTAAGTTTAGTATCATTGCCATTTGTATTTGCAAAGTTTTCGGTTGATCAACACAAATTTTTGATAAATTGTCTTATCACACCATACTAGATAACCACTTTTTACTAAAAATATGGACATCCAAGAAACAACAATGGTACCAAATGTTGTATTGATAAATCAAACGAAGAATCCATGTATAATAAAATTAAAAGACAGAAATGAGTTTTTTTTCTAAATGTGGTTTAATCCTAGAAGACTTGAAATAATTATAAGAAGGGTTTAATAGTAGAAACACACATGCCAAGCTAGATTAAATAATTCGGATTTGAGTAAAATTAAATACAATTTATTTGCAATGCTGTCAATTCTATATCTTTGAACCTGGAATAATTTAGAAACGATGGGTTTCTTCCCCTCCCAAAACAAGCAAAAAACAAGGATGTATATCATTGTTGTCAAATTTGTATTGGACTAGGGGATATTTCGTACAATATGGTATTGTTTTTGAAAATATAAACAATTGACACATCAGAAAAAATAATATAATTTTGCTATTGTTGCCCAGATTTTAAAAATGTTGACTTATTTAAATTACCATAACATTATTATACATTGATTTAAGCTTATTTTTATGTAAAGTAGCTTTTAAAGATATAGTTTAGAACCTTTTTTACTTTTTTTTTTCATTTTCTTTCTCAATGAATTAAGCGGCTGAACCAAATGGTTAGAGTCTGTTTCACCTGTCTTTCTTAGGAATAGCAACAGAACGGGTTCAGCATGGGGATCATATTCCCCGTCCCTGACCCTGATTTTGAAATAAATCCTCGTCCCTGTCCTCAATCCTCATCAGGGATAAAAGTTGTCTTCCATCCCTGATCCCCAACGGGGACCCAAATCTCTGAAACTTTTTAGTTAACAACATTTTTTGAAAACAAATTTACTTAAAATAAATAAAAATTTTAAAATATAAATAGTACTTTAAATACATTTTGACATACATAAATAAGATAAATAGCATCATATATAATAATATATATTTAATATGAATAATATTTAATATATATAATTGGGGTCAGGGCGGGGCGGGGCGGGGCGGGGACCTCATTCCCCATCCCCATCCCCAACCCCAATCTCGACCGAGGATCCCTATTAATCATTGTCCTCTTTGTGTGTGTGTGTGTGTGTGTGTGGTCCGGTCAAAAGACTCAAAACCACCTACCTTACCTTCCCATAGCATTTTTTATGCCTATTACAAAACATCCCCTGAAGTTTGGTAATTGCAATCACCTCCCCTGAACTTTTTGACATAGTTGAATCCCATTTGGTAGAATCTTCTAAAAAGTGGCATAAAATGTCCAAAATACCCATGTAATAACCTTTAATCAAAATATTTATTTTCCAAATTTTCTCCTCATATGAATCACTAGACCAAAACCTTCTAATCTATTTTCTAAAATTGATTTATTTTCTAAATTTGCCCTTCATATCAATCATTCAATGGCAAAGCTGCAACTTTAAATTCTTTATTTTTTTTGTTGCTTATAAAATTTGTATTGTTTTTCTGTAAAAACCAGCCTTTTTAGTAATTTCATGGGTATTTTAGAAATTTTTGTGCCTCTTTTTAGAAGATTCTCATAGGGAGTGTCTATTTAACTGTATCAAAAAGTTTAGAGATGGTGATTTCAATTATCAAGGTTCAGTTTGCAAAGAGTACAAATACAAATGTGTAGAGTGCAAAGCCTTGTATTTTGTATTATTTTGTATGCGTTTGTTGTGTACATATTTGCATTTGTACTCCTTCCAAAGTGAGCCCAAATTAACTTCAAGTCAGATTTCAACAATATCAAAAACTTCAGGGGAGGTTTCAGTAATTTACCCTATAATTTAAAATTGTGATGGTCATCACCATGTCGTACCAAACAGAATTAGTTGCTTAGTCCATTCTTAGGCTTCTAGCTCCCCAGATAGCCTTGACCCTCCAAAAAACATAGTATCTAAAAGATAAAAGAAAAGGAAGAAAAGAAATAAGATACAAGAGGATGGTTAAAATCTGTTTGAAGTTTTTTTTTTTTTTTGTAGTTTATGAACAGATGATCTCTTGTGTTGATCTTTTTTCAAGGTATAAAATTTCTACATCTTCTTAGGTATTTTTCTTTTGAGTTATTGGGCTCAGTTTAGAAAGAGTATAAATATAAATATATACTGTGTAAATACATACAAAATAATACAAAATACAAGGTTCTGCACTTTACATATTTGTATTTGTACTCCTTCCAGACTGAGCATTAATAAAACTTGCAGGAGTGGTCACCCCACCCTCCACCAGGAGTAAAGTTTGAGGTTAGAAAGAGTACAAATACAAATCTACATAATACAAATACATACAAAATACAAAGTTTGCACTCTACATATTTATATTTATATTTGTACTCCTTCCAAATTGAGCTTTTAAAGAAAAACTAAATAGAACAGGTTCATATAGCCAATCCTATATAGTTCAAATAAGACTTAGATGATGATGTAATGGTTTGATCAACACCCATTTGAATCTAGTTACATGGTTTTACTTTAAATATCTCCAAAGTCCGAATTTGACAAGTCTATTAGAAATTCTTGTTGTATAATCTATTAAATTCTAAATTGTGCTAAACTAGACCCATGCCATCCATTTAGCGTGTATATCAAGAGGCAAATACATGAATTTAGTTGGATGTATGTCCTCGAACTGGGTAGGAGCCAAAAATGTTTCTCTAAGGTACAATTAGCTTGAATCCAACCCAAAAGATTTAGGTTGGGTTGGGTTAGAATTAAGGTTGAGGCACTGAACAGGTCCAAGAAGAAAGATAATTTTAGTAAAATGAAGTCAAAGAATTTGGTCAATCCAAACCCAACTCAAAGACATCAGGTTAGTTTAGGCCTTTAGGGTCAGGGTTGAGGGTTCAACAACTAACAACTCAGCTTATGTTAGGGTTAGCTTGAACTCAACCTAACCCAGCCCAGACTTGCACTCCTATTTCTTAATTATCATGGTATTTGGAACCAATGCGTTTCACATGCAAGCATACCATTTCACCAAGATTCAGAAAACACCACCTCTGTTGGGGAACAAAGACATCCCCTTTGGGGAACAAACACCATCTCTGCAACCAAACACAATCTTAATGTCATTTGACAAAACATTTTTTATTTTAATTTTTAAACTTTATCTTTCACCTTTGAAACAGTTAATTGTATTGTTCCTAGTTCCTACTAGGCTAGAGCCTAGCTAGGTTTCTGAAACATACTTTATTTCTTTCAATAGTTCTTAGGGATGCAACCTGGTAAGGATCAACCCAATACTCCAATTTTTGGGGCCACGTTGGGTTGTGGATCAATGAACCAAACCCAATTTTAGGGATAGAGTTGCTGAGACATCATGGAAATCTTATTAATATATTTGTTCCATTTGTTTGAAGTGTAATTTTATTTGCATCAATACAAATGTATGAGAGTGGTAATGAGAAAAATGCAAATTCTGGTTCACTTGGTATTTGTGCTTTGCTTCATGTTTTATTTCACTCCATTTACAATGCAAACAAACATAATAAGTCAAAATCTGAAAAAAAAATCAAAATATGCACCCAAACTCTCATACTTCTGCTCCAAAGCAAATGAAATTGCAAATTTGCAATGCAAACAGACCAAGTCAAGTATTAATGAAATGTTTAAGGAATTGTAGTGAACTTTAACAAGTTTTGTTTTGAACTTATCAGAAAAAAAGGCTATCATAGGTTGATTAAGAGGTTTCTGCAATCGATTTAGAGCTTCCACTAATAGTTGCTTCAATGATTAATGGACTCAAGTGTGACTCCATCAAAGGAACACCAATTAGTGGATATCATTGCTGTGCATTAGATGATTTGGAAGGTCCAGCTAGTATTATAGAAAGGATTGAATATTTTAGGCTCAGTTTGGAAGGAGTACAAATACAAATATGTAGAGTGCAAAACCTTATATTTTGTATGTATTTGCACAGTCCTTATTTGTATTTATACTCTTTCCAAACTGAGCCCGAAGCTCTGCTTGTGCTCCGTGTTAGACGCAGAGACCTTTCCCTACTTTTTCTTTGAAACCAAACACAGCCTAACAGAATATCAATGATTCTAAGGATGTTGTCCAAACTCCTTCTAGCCCATGATGTGGCCCAACTAACTAGACACCAATCAAGCCCACTATCTTGGTTTACTGAACTCCTTGTATTTGAGAGAAAGAATCCGTTCAGATCTCTCCGTTTCTTTGATAATTTCTGGTGTATGAAACAAAATTTTGGCATTCCTAGCATGGTCCGACCCACAAATGAGGGCTTGTTCTCTGTGATTGAGATTCGAATCCGGCGAACATTGTGGACTTGGATTGACAGTTTGACATGAATTCAATGGTTATAAATTTCAAGGGGAGCGATTATAATTACACTTTAAGGGAGATTTTAACAACAATCCAAACCTTTAGGGGATGTTTCAACAATTTATTTTAATATTTCTGGTATGTTATATGCAACCAACAGGCTGTTCCCACAGCCGTTGTATTTTATAGGTAGAGGTGAGGGAACAGTTTGTGAGTAGTAGATTCCGAGTAATGGATTTTTTTTTGGGGATTGATTTTGGGGTAAAACATAAAAACCTCCTTTATGATTTCTGACAATCATAAAAACTTCCCTTGAGGTTTTACTTTTATAAGAAATTCCCCTATAGTATTAAAAAACCTGCAGTTACCTCCCTTGTATTGTTGTCTTGGATGAAAACGTTGGCATAATGCATTAACTGTTTCTAAAAGCACTCATTTTATGCTTATATTTATCAATTTAGACGGAAATTTATTAAAATGCCCCCAAAAGAGCTTTTAACTTTTAATTAAAAATTTCCAAAGCAGATTGAAAAGAATAAAGTAATTTTACTCTAACTCAGTTTTACACCTACATATTTGTGTTTGTACTCTTTCCAAACTTTACCTCTATAAAAATGTTAGGTCTACCGAAACCTAGAAGGGCAAATCTAACATTTTGAATTATATTGAAAATGTCCTAATAAGTTATAAGGATAATTTCATAACTTTGAAGTCTCCATGAGTAGGGATGGCAATTTTCTCCATCCCCAATAGGTACCCAACTTCCCCGACCCCATCGGGTCAGGGATGGGGATACCTTTGGTAAGGCGGGGACGGAGATGGGGATTAATATGGATTTCTGACCGGGGTCGAGGTCAAACACCTGCCATTTTGATGGATCATTTTTTCAAAAAAACGTTTTCTTAGACCATGCCTTAAAAATCAGGAAAGATATGATATGATATGAGAAAACACCTTTTTTTGGTATTTTCCTGTTTTTTCTACCATTGCTAGAAAAAGTATGCTGATGTGGCACTGAAAAACACCTATGTGGCTAAACAACAATCGTACTAAATAGAAAACCTGGAAAAACAACATGCTTGTGCATAAGGGTGTAAATGGATTGAATTCGAATCAAATCAAGCAATATCTGAATTTAAATCTAATTAGAAAATTCAATATCCAAATTTGATTCAATATTCGACGGATTTTAAAAATTAATATCCGAATTCAAATCCGATTAAATATACGATTCGATTAATTAATTATTTTAGGTAATTAATAAGTATATAAAATAAATATTTTATTTATACAAGTATATAATATATAAATTATTCATATAATTTAATTATTATATTATATATAAGAATTAAATAATTGGCCGAATTCGGATATTTATTAAATCAAATCAGGTCATATCCAAATTCGAATACAATTAGTTATTAATAGGATATCTGAATTGGACCGATTAATATTCAAATTATCCAAATCCAATTCGATTATGTCAAATATCAAATTCGAAATCGAATGTTTGAATACTGTTGACACCCCTAGTTGTATAGCAACGTGTATAGGAAACAACGTCAATCTTTTGACACCGCCTTAGAGTTTTTGGGTGAGGTGAACCCTCAATAAAAACCAAAAATGGAAAACCACAAATCCAGGATTGAATCCGACGTGAATCGAACATGCAACCTTCTAATCTGGAGTCAGACGTGCTACCATTGCGGTACGGATCCATTAGGTCACGATGAGGTCAATGTGCTATATTGGTTTTATACACTTTGCCGTTAAATGGGTTGAGCTTCCCACGGTCCAATAGGCCAATAATATGTCTAATGACAATGGGTCCTCGTGGGAAACTTGTCTTTTCAGAGATTGGGGACGGAGGACAACTTTTATCTCTAATGGGGATTGAATATATGAATTTATTTCAAAGCCAAAGTCCGTGGGATGGGGAATATGATTCCTGCCCTGTTGTCATTTCTATCCATGAGACAAAGATGAAAGGGAGGTAGTTACGGATTTTTGTGAAACTAGAGGAGAGGTTTTTATTATTTAGGGAAATTTAGTAGGTGTTTGAAATAGATGTTGTTTTCTCAGAAAACGGCGCCACCTTAGAAATTCATTTTCTGAGAAAACACCTGTTGTTTGATAAACTGTTTTTCTGAAAAACGTTTTCTTAGACCACGCCTTAAAAATCAGGAAAGATAGGTCTGAGAAAACACCATTTTTGATATTTTCTTGGTTTTTCTA
The DNA here is from genome assembly GCF_055504915.1 of Nelumbo nucifera. Taxonomy (NCBI): domain Eukaryota; kingdom Viridiplantae; phylum Streptophyta; class Magnoliopsida; order Proteales; family Nelumbonaceae; genus Nelumbo; species Nelumbo nucifera. The sequence continues at coordinate 67,785,578 of NC_142650.1, read as the reverse complement.
TCATTGCTGGCATTGGTGTGCTGATGTGGCATTGAAAAATGCCTATATGACTAAACAGCAATGGTACCAAATAGAAAATCTGAAAAAAACAGCATGCTTGTGCAGCAACGTCTATAAGAAACAGCATCGATCTTAGATACCAGCTTAGTATTTTTATGGGTGACCTATAAAAACCAAAGAGAAAAAATAAAAATTCGGCGATTGAACCCGACGTGAATCGAACACGCAACCTTCTGATCTGGAGTCAGACGCGCTACCATTGCGCCACGGATCCCATAATAGAAAATGAGGTCAATGATTTCATTTATACGCATTTCCGTTAAATGGGCTGAGCTTCCCGCGGCCCAATAGGCTAAGTATATGTCTAACTAGAGATTTTTAATTAGGGTAAAAATATACCTCATGGGTTTTTAATTTTTTATAAATTCACTTAAACGTACCCTAAATTTTGCAAAAGAACCTTAAAACAAAACTTAAAACATATCCTCCATAAATGAAAAGGCAAATGTGAAGTCATTTAAAATTAAAAAAAATCCTATTTTGCCCTTTTGGGAAGAAGAAGAAGAATATTGGAAGAGATAAGAGAAAAAAAAAAGGCCAATAAACTGGTTTATGCCCGTTTGGAAAGTCTTTTCGTATCGTCTTTTGTCTGTTTAGAAGTTTGGAAGACCGACTTTCGGTCTATTCCCGTTTGATTCGCAGAAGATCTTGCTGTCAAAATCTGGAGCACCAAAAAGACACGAAAAGCCCATTTTGGACTGATTTCGGGAAGCTCCAATCCTAACTTCTCAACTTTTATGCCCTCTCACAGCTTCCACATACATGTACCAACGCTCACACCCGAACTAAAATGAAGAGTAGACACTTGAGAAAAACCCCCAAAACCCTCATTCGCACATGCACCCTGTTCTCTCTCAGGTTACAAATCATTCGGTGCTAGATTTTTCTCATGGTGGTGGTCATCCATTGTTTGGTTGGTGGTTTGCGTAGGTACAACTCACATCCCAATATGGATTGTTAGGGTTTTTTTTGTTTCATCTTTTTTGGTTTGCATAGGTAAAGCTTAGATCAATTCCATTTTCTTGTTAGTCAATTTGTTTTTTGTTTGTGTTTTGTATGGTTTAATGTGAATACATCCTTCCATTTTGTTGTGTTATGTATGGATGAATGTGAAACACATTCGTCACTTTATTGTGCTATGAATGGATTAAAGTGAGTATGGTAGTGCGGTCTGTGGTTTGATATGGGAACCACTGATTTTTTTTTTGTGTGTGTGTTTATATTCATCCGTAATGTTCTGAGAAAATAAATGTCGATCTATGAGCTTTTGATGCAAGAGGATACCAATTACTCGTGTGAAAATTTGACTCTAGTTACCATGTGATGGAAGGCTTTTGGCTTAAGATTTGTAGACACAGAGGAGATTACACAACAAGAGAGATCATAATTCATAATATGCAACTCGTTTTAGGCAGAGCCTATAGTCCTATATACGGTTTTCTTATCTTGGTATAACTACTATATATTAGAAGCAATTTTCTTATTTTTTATTTTCATTTTCTTCGCATTACATATAAATCTATTAATTGGATTCAATTCAATGACATTATAGGTAGCTAGCCATTCAATTGATGGATTATTTAATGGCTCATTCGTCACCATTTGCATTGGTTCAAAATTGAGGTTGTGTTGGACATCCTAGGCAAACATGATATTATAGGTATCTAGGGAAAACATTTTTTGATGTACAAGTGTTCTTTTTGTGTTGGGCATCTTAGGCAAACACGACTACAAGGAAATATATAAAAAATACCACCTATACCAATAGACTATATCTGTTGGTATATCTTGAACCTATACTGACGAATTATATCTGTTGGTATATCCTGCACCTATACCGATGGACAACCTCTGTTGGTATATTCTAATCCTTCACCAATGCCCACAATCTGTTGGTATAAAATGAATCTATAATGACAAACAGGACCTATATTGTGACGAACGAATCTATCGGTATAGCAATATACGCCAAACCCAGTACCTACAATGTAGACCAATGGATAGCTTGACGGGCGATTTAGAAAGTCATTGGACACCTGTACCGATGGACAGAATTTGTCGGTATAGGTTTATACCGACGATATCTTACCGAACGCACTAGTTGACTGTCGGAGTAGCGCATTTAGAGATATATCGACGGTTTACACACATACACCAACGGATTTGGTCTGTCGGTATATGGCATATTTTCTGTAGTGTATGTATATAAATAGTGAAGTTGTAAAAAGAAGGTTAATAAAATTGTGAATCATAGTATCATCCAAGTGTAAAGAGTTTTCGATATAACGGGTGTCAATTGTGGCTAGAAATAAGAGATATATATGGAGAGACCATAACTAGTGAATCGACCTTTTAATGGAATTGTTGGCATTGATAATGTTTCCATTGATAAAGGACAATGACTTGGATACAAACCTACCTATGTTTAATGATACTCTAGATAGAGATAATAAAGGATTAACTGTTGATCATACTAAGAAAGAAAATGCTTCAAAGGACTATAAGTGAAAGAATTCTGGTAGTAGGTTGTTATATGAGGCATGTAAGACAATTATTAAAACCCCTAATAGAGGGCATCATGTGCTACAAGTGGTGCTACTTTAGCTTCTGATCCCTTTTCAATCACCAAAAATGTGAAATTTTTTACTATGATAGAGAGTATTAACAAGAAGTTTCAGAAAGAAGTGGCCCTAATGCAAGATTGCAACTAGAGGGATATGTTTATTAAAGTGTTTGATTAGATGAGGGGATGGTTGTTAGATGACAATGAGGATTAGTGAAAAGAGTTTTATGAACTTTTTTAGTTAAGTTGTGCTATGAGAACTTATGTTTATTAGACAAGTGTTATGGTATTAAACTTTATGGTATGCTACTCATTATGGACATGGTTGCTTTGGATGGTTATGTTATTGTCACTATGTGTCTTATTAGTTGCTATTCATATGTATTATCAATTGAATTTTAATAGGTTTATTGATAATATGTTAATATGAACCCATATAGTGCTTATAATGATGGTAACAATAATGATGACTAGGAAATATGTTAAAGGAACCAAAACGTAAAGACTTAGATAAGGGAGCAAGGTATTTACATGAGGCTCTTTAAGGACACCATGAGAGGTGTCAAAATGTTTTTTGAATGGAGACACATGTGTTTAAAATTTTGTGTAGGGACTTCACAAAGACAGTGAATTATTAAAAGATTCCAAATTTATGATTCGAAAAAAATAATTGAGTATTTTTTTAAGGGTTAAATACTTAAAACACCCCTATGGTTTAGCAAATAGACAAAAACTTACCTTACTATTTGAAAAATTACTTAAAGACCCTTAAGTTTTCTGACAATGGACAAAAACCTTCCCTACCATTAGTTTGTCGTTATAATCCATTCGCATGTTGTGTTACATGACTTATATAATTTTTCTTAATTCCAAAACTACCCTTTATGGTTAATTTTTTCCTTCATTATTCTTTACATTTTCAAAACAAAACCCAACTTACCAATGAAAGAACCTTAGATGAATTGGGATAAATTAACACGGAAAATGAGGGGTTCCATCCTATTGTGGAAAGGGATGCTCAACCATCCTATTGTAGGGAAGAAGTTGTGAATAAACCTTGCAATTATAGTGAACATATTTGTATTTGGACTCCTCTAAAACAAAGCCAATTTATGTTTAGAAGGCATGGACTGGAGAATTTACACCTCTAGGCATCAAATCCTACAATAAAGTTTGCAAATCCATATGGAAAGTTAAGAAGTCACAAAATATTCACCTATGTCAAGAGGCAAGTTATCCCTAAGAAACAAACATCCAAACATACACATAATTTATTGGAACTAATGTTCAACTCTAAGAACAAGGTTTTACATGAGTACCAAAGCAGCTTTCAAGGTCTTACAGTAGGCATGTTTAAACTTTAAATACCGGTATTGGCTTACAAAGTTCAAAACATAAGATCTATATGGTGTTAAAAACCCATAACTTAACTAAAACCTGCTTTCATATCCCAATTCGATCTCTATCTATAATTAGGCAACTTATGATGCAGATTGAAATCCATCAAATTTTAAACTAGATTGCTTTATCAATTGATCTATATTGAATAATTGAAATACTTTTCAATAAAGCTATTCTTTGGTATCTAAAGCCATATGATTCCTCTGACAAGTGAAGAAATCATCTTGAATAGTTGAACATCGAATTTACAATAGGAAATGCTAAAACCCTAAACACAAGATATGGAAAATGCTTGTTTAGTAACATTAGGAAATGCCTCTATCATTTTCTATACGTCATTTCTTCAAAGCTTCGGGTATCCAAATTTCTAGAGAAAAAATGTTAAGTCCTAAAATATCTTGCTACTAAAACTACCCGAATTTGGTATACTTCTATTGGATAGTTATGCTATTTTGAAAAGTTGGAAAAACTAGTGACCTATTAAGCTAAATAAAGTCCTAAAATATCATATTCTCAAGTATTGGATCAAAACCATCTTACAGAAACCACAAAACACAATCTGAAGATGTTTTTTGTACCTTGGCTACATTGAAGATTTCTTTGGATTTTTGAAGCATTAGGATCTTCTTCCCAACCAAAGGTGACAATCAAATTTGAGAAGAAACGCAACAAAGAGAATAAAGTGGTAGGTTCAAATATGATCGCTGAGATACCTTACGATTTTTAAAAAATTTCATTGGTTGGGTTTTGTTTTGAAAATTTGAGAAATAATGGAGGGTAAATTTGACATTTTGCTTATTTTCATCAATATTTAACGGCAATATCTATTGCTCGAAAACTTAAGGGTACTTTAAGTAATTTTTCAAACAGTTGTGTGAGTTATTGTCTATTTGCTAAACCATGGGGGTAGTTTAAGTATTTAACCTTTTTTTTATTGTCATGTGTCACAACCTTTTAAATAAAAGGATTATAGAATTTTGGTATTGTGACAATCCACCAACATCTCAAGGCAGTTCTAAAGGTATTTATGTTATCATTAAACATACATACATACATACATACATACATACATACATACATACATACATACATACATACATACATACATACATACATACATACATATATACATACATACATACATACATACATACACATACATACATACATACATACATACATACATACATACATACATACATACATACATACATACATACATACATACATACATGCATATATGCATACATAGCTTAAATAGGCTAGGTGTCGGCTTTCCACACCCACTTTCATATAATCTCAAATCTTATAATGTATGTTGTTGTAAGTGTGAACATAACTTAAATACAAGTAAATATTACTTTGTGGATTCAAGGTATGCTAGTCTTTTAAGATTCTTGCCACCTTTTCAGGGCAAACGAGACAAGTAAGGGATGTAAGGGAAATTTTAATTAAGTACATGTCTTGCTACATAATCTATATTAGATATAAAAGTGTGAATGTAGTGTGAAATTTTTTTGGACTAAAATTACCCTCTATTTCTTTCTTCGATAAAGGGTATAAAAGTTATTTTATTGTATCTTTAATGTCAACTTTAATGGCTATTATAATGACTATATTTTTGTATTTAATCCATCTCTAATTATAAGGGTTGAAAATGTAACTTCAATTATTACTTTCCACTTCATTTAATCCTCTCTCATTAAGTCTTATACTTAAGGTATTAAATCCCATTTTCTCTTATTAAACCCTATATTTTAAGTTATTTTTCACTAATAAATGCTACTAATTAGATCTATGTCAATATTTTAACAATATAAACCCATATATTTTTAAACGGACTCAAAAACAAAATCATTCTTTATTCAAGTAGTGGCTAAGCAATTCAACCATCTAAATAAAATTGGTCAACCTATGAAGTCATACTTAGGTAATATTTTTTTAAATAAAAATAAATATAGAAAATTACAAAAAATGTAGAGAAAATTAGACACATTAATGATATTTTATTAATCAAATTAAAAATAAGTGTAATAAACAAAAAATATTGTTATTGATAATGAAAATGAAATACATAATTTAGAATTGACCAAAAATGAAATATAAAAATTAATAATATATAGTTTGACTTTTGGGTTAAATGTGATAACCTTTAATGTCATAAATAAATAATAAAAATTAATGAAGTATAAAAATACATAAATTTTGCAAAAAAAAAAACATTTAGGTACATGTATAATATCATGCATTATCATATTAAACAAAAAGTAAGTGTGACATATTAGAATTATTTTTACACACAAATATACAAAAAAAAATATAGAAATTTCTGAATGCATCTATAGTTCTATATTTACGCTACTATAAAAAATATAACTAAGATTGTGGAACTTTCTTTTGACTAAAATCAAGGTTTTGAAAACTGACCAAAAAACAGAACCACTTTGGCTTTCGATTTCTGAGTTAGTGGTTCAATAGTCCAATTTGAGCGGGTCAAACTGATAAGATGTAAAATATAAAATAACTTTTTATTTTGACCATTAGGTTAGGATTAGGTTAAAGTCCACCATATATATACATTATTATGAGAGGGGAGTATGAGACTTTGAGAAGAAGTAAGGGTGATCACTGGTTGGGTTGAGTCAGGCCAGGTTTGCACTTACAATAAGGGCTATAGCCTAGGCTCGGTCCTAAAACAAAAGCCCTAGTCCAAGTATATACAGGCCCGGGCCTATGTCTTTCATATATAAAAACATTACATATATAATTTTTTATATTAAATGGCATATAACAAGCATATAAACTTATTTTATACATTATTTAAAATAAAATATTATATATAATATAAATTATACATGTTATATTATAATATTTATATATAAAATAATATAAAATAATGTGTACATATATATACACATTATACACAAAATGCGTATGTTTAAATATATGCTGGCAAGGTCGGGCCTAAATAAAACCCTAGCCCAAGCCCAGAATTTTTGGGCTAGGACGAGCTAAAATGGTCACCCCTAAGAAGGAGGCACCTTGTTAAATTTGACAAGTGAGAAAAAAAAAGAAAAAAAAAGAAAAAGAAGAAAAAGAAGAGAATGAAGTGTCACCAAAGGTGGTTGTCACCATGTTCATTGATCATTGTTGCGAAATTGTTTTCCCTAAGAACAAGAAGAAGGAATCGTCGGCGGTGGCTATCTCCTTGTTCATTATCATCGCGGCTACAATACCGCCTCCCCTCTTCTTAATCTCTCTCAAATCATAGATCATTTGCTTCATTGGAGTATCTTAGATTGTAACATAAGATTGATGTTTAATATCTTATCTCTTGCATTGATTTTTTATTTCTTTTGTTGTTACAATTTAAAAAGAATCATAGAAATAAGAAAACTCAAAATCAAAATGGAATAATTAAAAACCCTAACTACTTTTGGCTATTGGGAATAATTGAACAAGATTTTGAGATATGAAAGTTTCTTATATCATTTTTATTTTCTAAATTCTATTTTAAAATAAATAAAAAATTTAGAATTAGTTTGAAATCAACTCGAGATCTGTTAACTGTGTCGAACATGTTAAAGGTTAAATTGTTTAGATTAGTAGTTCCCTAACCATTTCAACATTTTTTTCTGTAAAATAACAGTTTAGCACCAAAACATAACCGATGACCTGACCTTTCCCGGGCCAAACGGTTCGATCAAAACAGAACATGTAAAATAGCAGTTTAGTCCTTATTTAATTATAAGGTTTAAATTGTCAATTGAACTACTACATTTCACCTCATTCAATTCCCTCTATTTAAATTTTACCTTTTTCTGATAAATGAACAAAAGAAAAATAATTTATATCTAATAAAAGTGCGGATGTAGAGTGGAATTTTTTGGACAAAAATTACCCTATATTTTTTTTTGTTTGATAAAAGGTATGAAAGTCATTTTATTACAGCTTTAATGCCAACTTTTGATGGTTATTAAAATTTGCATATTTGTCTATTCATTACATCTCTAATTGTAAGGGTTGAAAATGTAACTTCAATTATTACTTTCCATCTCATTTAATCCCCTTTCATTAAGTCTTATACGTAAATGTATTCACTCCCATTTTCTCTTATTAAATTATATATTTAAATTATTTTTCACCAATAAGCTATTTAAGTTATATCAATATTTTTAACAATATAAACCCATAAATTTAAAACTAACTCAAAAACAAAACCATTCTTTATCCAAGTGGTGGCTAAGCAATTCAACCATCCAAATCAAATTGATAAATCTATGCAGTTATAGTTAGGTAATAAAAATTTTAAAATAGAAATAAATATAAAAAATACAAAAATGTAGAAAAATTAAACACATTAATGATATTTTATTAATCAAGTTAAAAAAAATAAGTGTAATAAACAAGAATTATTTTTATTAATAATGAAAATGATATACATACTTTAGAAGTGACAAAAATGAAATTATTTTACTATTTGGCATTTATCAATAGTTCAAATTTTGGGTCAAATGTGTTAAAATTTAATGTCATAAATAAATAATAATTAATAAAATATAAAAATACAAAAATGAAAAATACATAAATGTTGCAAAAAAAACATTCAGGCGCATGTATAATACTAGTTAATCTTATATATACACACACACACACACACACACAAAATGGGTGGTTTCCCTTTCGCCACGTGTTACCTTGTGTATAGTTTATTATTAAAACCAACCTTAAATATAAGTTTTTATTTTGGTGTTTAATCGACCAATTTTTAAGAAATTAACAAGTTGACCAAAAATGATTATTAAAACCAGCTTTAAATATAACTTTTTAGGTAAATTATGATTATTTATAAAAAAAATTACAGAATCATTTTGGCCACCGGTTTTTGGGTCGATGGTTCAATCATCCAGTTTGAACGGGTGACCTATTCTGAGAACAAAATTACAACCAAAAAATTGAGTGTGTGAGGTCCATTAAGTAGTATCATACACGTTATGTCATTCGAGCGTGTGACTCATTTGACTCAAAAACGAAACAGTTCTAGCCACCAGCTTTCGAGTCGACGGTTCGAATGTCCAGTTTGATTGGACGACCCATTCTGACAACAAAAATAAAAAAGGTCAAATATCAAAAAATTACAGAACCATTCTGGCCACTAGTTTTTGGGTCAACAATTCGATCGTTTGGTTTGAACGGATGGCCTATTCGGACAACAAAAATTACAAGCAAAAAATTAAGTGTGTGAGGTCCATTAAGTAGTATCATATGTGTTATGTCATTTGAGCGTGTGACTCATACGACCAGAAAATGAAACCGTTCTGGCCATCAGTTTTTGGGTCTACGGTTCGAACATCTGATTTGAATGGACAACCCATTTTGACAACATAAACAAAAAAATGAACAAAAACCAAAGAACGGGTCAACGGTTCGACCGCTCGGGTCAATGGGTCATTGATTGATTCAACTATTTTTGGCCAGGGACTAGGATTAGGGTAAAACGGAACCAGTTGCCTGGACGGTTCCCAATTAAGAAAAAAAAACAGTGATTCGACCATCCGGTTCGAATGGATGACCTGTTCTGACAACAAAAATTACTAACGAAAAATTGAGTGTGTGAGGTCCATTAAGTAGTATCGTACGTGTTATGTCATTCGAGTGTGTGAGTTGTGACTTATACGACCCGAAAATGGAACCGTTCTAGCTATCGGATTTGGATCGATGGTTCGACCATCTAGTTCGAACAAACGGCCCGTTCTAACAACAAAAATTAAAAAATATAAAAAATGGCCAAAAACCATTGAATGGGTCAACGTTCAACGGTTCGACCGCCCTGGTCAATGGGTCATTGACCGATTCAACAATTTTTGGCCAGGGACCGGGATTGGGATAAAACAGAATCGGTTGCCTAGATGATTCCCAATTAAAAAAATAAAAAAACGGCCAAAAACCATTGAACAATTCAATGGGTCGACGATTCGACCACCCGGATCAATGGGTTGTTGATTGATTCAACGATTTTTGGCCAAAGACCGGGATTCGGGTAAAACAAAACCGGTTGCCTAGATGATTCCCGGGCCGAAATGTCCATCCGTTCGGGTCAACAATGGTTCGTAAACCATGGTTTTTTATGCTTTTGGATTTTCACTATTCAAAGGTTCTTCTACTGTGGGCTTTATTTGAGCGTATGCAGTATATTCCTTTTTTTTCATTTTTTGCTTTTTTTTTGTGTTTGGTCTTGTTCAAGATCTTGCAAAACAGTTTAGGGTTTACCACCATTTTATTTCTTCCCTTTTGTTTTTTCTTTGGGTTTTCTTGTGCAATGTTTTTTTTTTTTACAAGACGATCGATCTACTTTGTCTTTTTCTTTGATTGCATGTATGTTTAGCTCCATCTCAAAGCGGAACTTTTAATTTTTTTCCTTGGTTTTTCCAGTTTAATGGATTTACCACCATTTTTTTTTTGTTTTGTATTTATGGTCACTTTGGATTTATCTTTCAAGGTTTTGGAATCCCTTGCAATGCCCACCCTTCCCATGGCTATGACTACAAAGTTATTTCGTCTAATTATTGACATCTAGAAAAAACGACCCGGAAACAAAACTATTCTGGTCACCGGTTTCCAAGTCGACAATTTGACTGTTTGGTTCGAATGGATCATTCTGACAATAAAAAATAATAATTAAAAATAAACAATGGCCAAAACCATTGAACGGGTCGACGATTCGACTGGACGAGTCAACGAGTCATTGACTGATTCAACGATTTTTAGCCAGAGACTGGGTTTGGGGTAAAATAGAACTGGTTGTCTGGACAGTTCCCAGGCCAAACAGTCCTACTGTCTAGGTCAATTGGGTGTTCTTGATGTGAAACAAAGGATAGCTATGAAGTAGAAGTCAAAACTATCATTGTATGATTGTGTTCTTTTATATGAGATGCTTTGCTGAAACAATATTTAAAAAACAAGCACATGATGGTCTCTTTTAAGTCTTTATATGAGTTTCAAGACTTGAGTACTTATAATTGCAAATTTCTTATTAAGAAACAATTGTCTTAATGTAGCAAATAGTAATGTTATAATTCCTATCCAGCCCCTACAAAGCAGGGTCTCTCCGCTAGTTAACATATTAATCAAAAAGTAGGTGTGACATGTCGAAATTATTTTTACATAGAAATATAAACAAAATTGAACACATATATAATTCTATATTTACATTATTAAAAATATAAATAAGATTGTGAAACTTTCTTTTGACTAAAATACTCATTTTTAATTTAGTCCCTATTTAATTGAGGTTTAAAATATAAAATTAGTAATTTTCACCTCATTCTATTTCCTCTATTTAAATCTTCTATTTCTTTGATAAATGAATAGATAAAAACATAAAAAAATAAAATATTATAAAAAGAATAATCTAGCCAAATAGGCATATTAATGATACTTGAAATTTCACAACTCGATCTAATTATTGCATATTTAGATGAGGTGTTTATGTGATCATATTTAGATTTTATAATATGCATTTGATTAATAATAAAAAGCAAAAGGCATATAAAAATAAAAATACATATTTATAGAAATATTTGGATACATTATTGCTATCATTATCATTATCTAGAATTGTCACGTGGAAAACACATGCACGCTTAGTAGTGTAACTAAACGATGCTTTAGAGTTTTAAGGGCATGATTCCTAATTTTAAAACTAATGCGATAATTATTTTTTAATACACAATGTTGAATTATGATTGCAAGTTATTCTATATACAGTTTATCAAAACTAAAATCATGAGAGATAATAACTTTAATGATTTGATGAATAAACTTGATGGTGGAAAAATTAAAGTAGGGGATGATAGTTACAAGGAGGATCACATTAGTGGAAATGATGGACAACTTAAGAAAATATAAGATATGATGATAATTCAATATAACATTGCTAACTAGTTAGCAATAATTATGAGTTTTCACAAATATAATATATTTTTTTGTTTGATAGTGTTTGGTTCATTTTGAAATAATAACTCTTGTTTGAACTTTGTATTTCGTAGACTTTAAATCATATATTTTTTTTTGTTATAAAATATATGCATATATTCTTTTGAAGGCATGTAAGGAAAAATAGAAGAGCTTATTCAAAAATCAAAAGTTTGTAACGTATCGAATCGTGATCCGATTACAGATATATTGATCTTAAAGAATTTATAAGAACATTTTTTAAATGTTAAACATTAATATTCCATCCCCTCTCCTAATTTTAAATAAAAAAAACTAAAAAAAGTTAATGCGAGGTTTAAAGTATCAATGCACTCAAATATAACTAAGACTGAAAGAAATTATGATCACTATTTTTACAAATATCCACGTAAAGTGGTATGCTATATATGTTTTCATTTTAAGCATTGTTGATCATTAATAAAATATGTATATACAATATTTGACATGCAAACACATCACAATAATGTGTTGTTTGATAAGTTTCTTTTAAAATATCTTATTGAAGATTTGACAGCTAAAAGTCATAGTGAGCATTTACAAAAAGATCTTGGAAGCCCACGAGCCATTTGGTTATAGACGCATCTTTTCGTATGAAAATAATACAAAAAAAAAGCAAAAAACTCAATTTATAACTTTTCAAAATAAGTTCATATTAAGCTTATCACGTCTTTTTGAGGCATAGTCTTTCGACGGATAAATCTTCCCCCCAAACAAACGAGAAAAGATGAAAATGCAGGTCATCGGGCTTTTAAACAATCGACACTTCACGTGAAAAGATGCACTCAATGAGGCCTTCATTTAGGTTAATCAATATACATGCAAAGAAGAAATCTTTATTATACAAAATGAATTACATCAAAACCAATCTTTAAGGAGAAATCAAATTTTTATAATCATTGCGTTATTGTATAATGACTAATTGTTGGCATTTTACCTATTTGTTATGTGTCACAATAATTTTAAAATAAACACATATGACTTATCTTTTTTTTATGTATTTGAGAATGATTTAAACATAGTAAAGTATATTGTAGTTTGAAATTCACTTATATTTATTAGAGTTGATATGATTTTATGTATTTCTTATATAAGGGGATTGGCTTATGTCGCAATGCAGACAATCGGGTCCGAACAACTTAACTCAAGTCAATTTATCCATTAATTATTGAATATTCCAACACAATAATAAAATTAATGTATGAGTATTCTAGAAACTAAAAAAAATTCTTAGATAAGAAATAAATATGAGAACATTCTAGATATAAATCCAATTTAAGTATGGAAATAAACATGTCATTTAAGTGACAGGAGAGTAATATAGAAATAATAATTAATAAGATAATTATAGAAAGATATTTAATTGCATGTTTTAAATTTGTAAAGAACATTATAAAATAATAAGGTAAAATAGGAAAAACACAAGTAAAGAAACTTGTAGAATATGCACAGAAAATTATAAATGGATGTTATTGGATCAACATAAACTAAGAAAGAAACACAAAAAGAACCTGAAGAAATTATAAGCAGTAAAGAAAGATGTCAATGCTCTAACAGCTGCCCAGTGGCAAAGAATCCTATTATATGGGCCAAAAAAAACCTCGCAGCAAACAAAGGCAAAACTGTCCCTATGCAACAGATAAAGAAAAAGGCAATCCCAACATCAGCCCCTAGTGAGGACTTAGAGACAAAGAGGAGAAAAATTGTAGAAAGTTGGCCAACACCAAATGCTGTAAGGGTTTGCATAATTTGTAATGTGGTGTGCAATAGTCAATCAGTCTTCAATTATCATGTAGCAAGGCAAAAGCATATTGCAAAGCTGAAAAAATAGACAACTGAAATAAGAATTGCCTAAAGGTAGAATTGCCCCACGATACCACTTTCCCATTTTGGGTGTTTGATTAATTAGGAATCTGGTGTAGTCTCTTTTTTGAGGTGAAAGATAATATAACCAATTTTCTTTCTCTTTCCCCAAAATTTATCTGTAGAAGGGTTTATCAACCTCTTGTTGATGCAATCTGGTAAATAACATAATATTTTGTTAAGAACAGGAAAAAGTTTGAGAATATGCTTAGTTCACCAGTCCATCAGATAGGTAGGGGACCTTGTACTGGCCATATGTTAACCTCCTTACTCTATATCAACTCTATCCATTGAAAACTTCAATTTATAAGCAAAAAAGTTGGAAATTGATATGTTTTGCTTATTACTTAAGGTTCATTGGTCTTAAAATTTACACCATTGATAATTGTCTGAGGACAAAATATGAATATAGGTCTGGTTATATCATAGAGCAATCAAATGGTCAATTAGAAACATTTATGACAATAATTTTGAGAAAACTGAGTCTATATGGTATAATTGGTTTAATGTTAATGGATTGATTAATTGTTATGCTAATATCTTTTACCTCATTTGTATTTATATCATCAGTTTTCCACTCCCGTAGGTTTTAAGGCCCTAACCATAGTTTTTATTATTACTTTAATTTATTATTTTTATCAAATATCTTCTCATTTTGAACTTTCTCATATACTTATTATTGTTATGCTAGTTGGGAATCCTAACATTATAATAATCCATTAGAAAAAACTACTTTGTGCAGTTGTTTCTATTATTTTTTAGTACACAAATAACACTTATCCATGTAAGTAATTTCAGACAAAAGTTGTCTAAGTAACTTTCGTGTCAGTACTATTACGTGTTTTTACTTACCTAAGAAAGAGAGGAATAAATGATTAACATTTTTTGACAAACGGTTAAATAACTTATCAACACTCTAGGCCAAATAACCAATATTCTTCAAAAAATTTGTTTTTCGTTTGAGACATTATAATATAGTGTGAGAATATGGGGAAGTTGGTCAATTATCCGATTAACCAATTTACCTCTTACAAAATATTGAAAAACGAATGGGCATATATGAGAATTCTCATAATCCATTCATTTTTAGAAAAATTATGAAAATTAGACTTTTCAAAATTGATGTAAAATAATGCCTAAGTCTTTATTTAAATTATTTTATGTCATTCAACTGTTTTTAAGTCAATATATGTCATTTAGTCTTTCTTTAAATTATAAATTTATTGTCAACTAGTTAATGGTTCAATTGGTACATAACTATTACATAATAGAGATATAATATCTATTATGTTTTTCCACTATGGTGAAAAGAGGTTTAAGGGATAAATTACCCCTTTATATAATATTCTTTAATATAAAGTTATAAATGCATAATATATCAAAAAATTTAAGAAAATATAAAGCAACATAATATACAAATAAAAAAAACTAATAATAAAGCATAATTTTTAAGTGCTTACAGTAATGAGTTTGGGCACTTATTAGTTATAATTTACAAGCTTAAAAAATTCATATAGATAAAACATTCACAAAATTCAACAAGATCATTATTGGAAGACTAATTAAAGTAGTATTAGATTATATATACATTTTTTTATTATTTATTAAAACTAATTAAAAATCATAGAAAAAATGTAAAAATAATTATATAATTAAAAGAAACACCAAAATAATGTTTAATGCATCACTACCTTCCACATAAAACAAAGTGTTTTAATGTATTTTTATTTTTATAAATTCTCCAATCAAATATAAAAATTAAGTGATGAAACCATCATGCTAAATTAGCGTAAATGCATAGCATTTATAAAAATAAATACCCACAATTCTAAACACGTAATTAGCTAATCGAAAGCATATTTTTAATGTTTGTAATAGAGTAATCAATTCCCCTTTTAAACTTATTTCTACTATTACGACATATTATGTTCATTATTTTGAAATGCATTTTATATATTTGAAGATGTTTTATTATATTGATTTTATGCAAAATACTAAATAGATAATACATTATTGTTTTAAATGACTAAAATAGTGATTTCTTATAGTGACCTACAATAAGGATAAATGATATAAAATGACCTAAACAATATTGAATATTGAATGACGTAAAGTAATTTAAAAATGGCTAAGTGACTTAAAGATATCACACTGTGAATAAATTGATTTTAATAAGGTAGAATGATATAAAACAACTCTATGTGAATAATATAAAATAAGATGTGCAGTTGAAAATGATATTATGAAAAATTAATTTTAATTTTTTTCATTGTTGTCTTATCTTCTTAAGTCACTTTTTTATTATTTAAGTTTTTATTTGAGTATTTTAGTAATAAACTTGTTTAATATTGATACTTTATCATTATAAAATTGTCTTATACTTGTAAGAGTTGTGTATTTATATGTTAAATAAAACTATATCATTTATTATATCTTTATAATATTATATATATATATATATAGTGCATTTATAACCTTAAAAAGACTGAATGATAAAATGGCTTAAAGAAAAATCGAATGCATAAATTATTTTGTACAAATAACATATAGTAAGATGTGCGATAAAAAAATAAGACTGAAAATATTTAAAAGGTATTAACATTTCAAATAGAATCTCTTTCATTTATAAATAAGACATTTCTCCTTTAGAGTAGATTTGAAAGAAATAATGAATATAGAGGTTTTTAAGTATTGCTTTTCTTTTTATGTTAGTTTTTAAAATATTTGTTGTAAAATTTTATACATATAAAAAAACATATAGAGGGGTTTAAAGATGTTTTTTTAATATAAATATATAACAGTATATAAAATAGTCATTATCAATTTTGATTAAACAAATTATGTCATTTCGTTAATATAACTATTACTACATTATTATTATGATTAGGTAAGCACACCTTAAAGAGCGAGTATGAATGTGAAAGATACTCTATTACTAATAAAAGATATTTGAATCTATTTAAGATAAAGTATAGATGAAAGAGATATTATATTATTAAAGAGAATCTCTTTATACATGAAAGAGCATCTTCATACATATTATCTTACATTTAAGAGGAATAATAATAATACATTTAAGGAAGAATTTCTTCACATATAAATAATGTCATTTTTCTTTAAAGGGAGCACTAGAAGAAACAATAAAATTAGAAATTCTTTAAGGTTGTGTTTGATTGAGGTATAAATGTGAATCGACATAAAACTTAACCATCGATTCGCATTTACACTTATTTATTTTCGGTGTAAAACCCTATACCTGGTCCACTTTTGCAACTATTTATTTTAATCATGTTTTTTAGTTGATTTTTACATTGGTAATTGATATAATTAAATAGGGGTGACAAATAGGGTGGATTGGGTTGAGTTAGATAAGAGTTGAATACAAACTTATCCATATTGACCCACCAACCCACTATAACCTATCATCATTCCTCGTTAAAGAGTCATAACTCACCATGACCCACTTAAATTGACCCACTTGACCCATCCATATTAACCCTTAATCACATTCGCCCATACTAACTCACCTACCCTCACTTATAAATACAAAAATGGGTCAAGATGACCCATATACCCAAAATAATAATTTTTTAGACAATAATCTCTCTTAAGACTATCACGTGACAAAAACGAGTTAGGTTAACCCGTATACCAAAAAATGTAAAAAATATATATAAATGTAAAAAATAGTATAGATAAAGCTGACTTTGACCCAATCCACCTTGACCCTAATAGGTACCTTTAATCCAACACACCTTAACCATTTTCCATTGACCCTAATGGGTTACTTGACCCATGACCCGCCAATAGATTGAGTGGGTTGGGTGGGTCAAATGGGTTGGGGTCAAGATTGCCAACCCTAAATGTAAATGATATATCTATAAAATTGATGCAGTTTACATTCATTCTCACTTAAAAATTTTCAACAGTCCATTAGTTTTAAATTGATGGACTTTTACACGATGGATTTACTATCAATTAACTTTTAAATGGTGGATTTTTCCACTGCATTTAAACACGATATAAGTGTTTTCTTGTATTCTTAAGTCCTTCATTTTAAATTTTAATTTAAAAGTATTTTTTTTCTTTCTAGGCATTAAATGAAAAGAGACAAGAGATATTAAATTAAGGAGAATTGTCCTATATGTAATAAATTTAGTCAAAAAATGAGATCAATGAGAAAAAAAGAGAAAAAAAGGTGGTAATCCCAAAATCATTAGATTATGACAAAATCCTAGGCTTCTATACTTTTAAATTTTAAATTTAGTATATGTTTGGCATCGATGCTATAGATACAACACACGGTGCTGCTAATGTATGGGCTAAAAGCACCATTTTTTTAGAAAACAATGTCCTCTTTCTATTTGGAAACGTTGCTAATAGATAGGACGTTTCCTGGATAAACAACAACACTTTCTATTTGGTACCAGTGCTCCATGCATATTTTCAGCATTGATACCCATTATAGGAAGTCCACATCACGTCCTCATTGGTAGCAATGAGTTGCAATTTGAGAAAATGTCAAAATTGGCATTGCTCCAAACCACACATTCTTGATTTCCAAGGCGTGGCTTGGAGCACTATTTTTTATGGTAAAACGGTTCCAAACAAACAAGCGTTTCTTAGAGCACCGTTTTTTTGTGTGATGTGGCACTGATGTGTTTAGAGGTGTAAATCGGGTCGTGCCTCCCACGGGCCATACCATGCCTAATATGATCGTGTGGGCCATGTTGGGCCTTGGGTTTTAGGTCCACGGGCCGGTCAGTACGACATGATCGAGCGGGTTGTGTCGTTAGCGGCTCGCGTGCCGACACGGCCCAAACCGTATCCTAGTCCATATATATTATATATTTATATAATATTATATAAATTATAATTATATAATATATTAACAAAATAAATATTTTTTTAATTTTATTATACTAATTTATTTAATTATTATATATAAGCAATTGTGTACATCAAAATTCATATAAAATTAAATTTTTAAGTTTTTTGTCAATTTTTTAAATAATTAAATAGTTTTGACCCGACTTGGCCCATGGCTCGGCCCATGGGCCAGCCTAGCATGGCTCGCTTTATACCTCTAGATGTGTCACTGTTTTATAGAGCAACAATATCAATGCCAAATATACGCTTAAAGTTTTTTCTTTATAGGCATTAAATGAAAATGGGCAAATTTATCCCCTAGGTAACAAATTCGATTAAAAAAGTGGACCAATGAAAAAGAAAAAGAGAAAAAAGTGGCAGTCCCCAAACCATTAGATTAGTATCAAGAAATTGTAGCCTTCTATCATTATGAATTTAACTTTAAAGTTTTCTCTTTATAAGTAAATTAAGGGGAGTTGTCCCTATATATGTGTGTGTATACATACACACAAAAATGGAGATATTCAATGATATATTATTAGGCTAAATAATTTAATACTTGATCAAGTAATTTATATTTCAAAAAATTATTAGTTCATTCATACAAAAAATAAAGTCAGTGTTTTAAAATGAACTTGAAGGTTGAATAGTTTTTGCATCTGTCACAAGTCAACGGTTCAACTATCCAGATTGTACAAATCAAACCATGACACATCATCCATCTATATATGTATAATATGATATCAATATAAATATGTTTTGTGTGTGTATATATTATTTTGGGTTCAATTTGTAATTTTTTATTTTAATTTTTAATTTTTTATAAATAAAAAACCAAAAAATAAACTTTGAAACAACAAAATGAGTTTTTTTTTTCACAATTGGGTTATAAAGATCATGAAAATTTAACTAAAATAAAAAAGATCTCCCCAATTAGACAAATGAGCACAAAGTTAAGTCCTTTAGAAGTTTTCAATACATTGATATTATAACCCATGACCTACCTAATGACTAGATCAAAAGGGTTAATTGCCTAGCTTAAATGGGTTTTGACCAAATCAATGGGTTTTGACAAAATTAAACATTATAAAAATTATAATCCATTTATATTCTATTTAAAATAATAAAAAATAATTAATCATAGTAAAAATAATTTATAAATTACTTACATAAGATAAAAATAATTATTAATTATTGTTATTGATAAAAAAACTTTATTAATATAATATCATTAAAAGAAAATAAATTAAAAAAATGTAATAAGATAAATTAAAAACTAATATCCATTTATAATTAATATAAAACTAATACAAAATTATCTAACAATTATTAGTCTTATGTTTTTTTTACTAATGAAATTAAATTCCATTGAAAAATATAATTTTAATATTAATTAATGAAATTTAATAAGAATTAATAAAAATACAAATTAATAGAAATTTATTTAAAATAGGGAAAATTC
This sequence comes from Nelumbo nucifera, assembly GCF_055504915.1. Lineage (NCBI taxonomy): Eukaryota > Viridiplantae > Streptophyta > Magnoliopsida > Proteales > Nelumbonaceae > Nelumbo > Nelumbo nucifera. The sequence continues at coordinate 67,765,368 of NC_142650.1, read as the reverse complement.
GATTAATTTAAAATCAACTTAAATTATATTTAAAATAGGGAAAATTATAAGATCTTCTTTGGGTTTTCTAACAATCTTATGAACCTCCCCTATATATGTTTTGACCTTAACAAAAACCACCCATATTGTTTTGGAAAAGGATCCAAATATTTTCCCTCATAGCATTCGAAATAGAAAATGTTGATATAATGCATGAATTTTCCTTAAATACCAAATTTACCCTTAACTAACTTTATTTAGAAATAAATATAAAGAAAAAATATTTTGTTACCTAAAAATAATACAAAACAATTATAAACCATAAAATTTTAAAATTTAATAAAAATTAGCATTAAGATACAAAAAATAATACTGATTTATCTAGAGCAATAGAAATTGGTCACTCAATTTTAAAATTTTAAAATTTAAAATTGGTCACCCTCACTAAAGTGGAACATGAGTTGAGATCGAATAAATTAGACATATATAACTCAAAAAAAAAGTTTGAATTAGACTTAAATAAGATTTAGAAGGTCATAAAGCTTCTTTATCAAATTTTCTTAATACAACCCCACACGAATCCCAACTAGTTGACCTTAAAACTCTTAAGGTCAAAAACAATGCTGAAACAAATCTTGACAAGATATGTTATTACCAAAACCTAAAAACTACCTTATATCATGTTCTACCTTAAAATTGACCAAACCGACCTGTGTTATTGGAAGAAGCCCCGAGAACGAGGTTTAAGGGTTTGTTTGGTTTATAGTTGAAATTAAAATCGAAATCTTTCGAAATCATAATTGAAATGGTTTATTTCCATAGTCTATTTGGTTTAGACAAGAATGAGAATGAGAATTAGAATCAATAGGAATGAGATTTCATTCCCATGAGAAGGGCAGAGAATGAGAATTAGGGGTGTAAATGTATCAAATTTGAATCAGATTAGGCAATATCTGAATTTGAATTCGATTAAAAAATTTGATATCCGAATTCGATTCGATATTCGATGAAAATTAATATTCGAATTCGAATCCGATTAAATATTCGAATATTTGATTCAGTTTGAATTCGACTAGTTAATTATTTTAGATAATTAATAAATATATAAAATAAATATTTTATTTATATAAAGTATATAAATATATAAATTATTTACATAATTTAATTATTAAATAAATAAATTATATAAAACATTAAAAAATTTTTATATTATATATAAGAATTAAATAATCAATCGAATTCGGATATTTATCGAATTGAATCAGGTCATATTCGAATTTGAATCCGATTAAATATTCGCATTATCCAAATTCGATTTGATTATGTCAAATCTCGAATTTAAAATTGGATTTTCGAATACCATTAACACCCCTACAAAGAATGACGATTCCCTCAAATGGGGAAATGGCATTTCAATAAAAATGGAAATGAAATTTTGATTCCATCCAATCAAATAATTAAAATCGGAATTGCCCATTTGGTTCCAATTCCAGACCTCTATTATCGCAAACCAAACAGGGCCTAAGTTTTGGATTGGGCTTGACCATCAACTACACCCAATCCTCTTGCTTTTTGAACCAAACACAAACTACAGCCTTCTTCGGTTCCTCTGGCGCCTTGAAAAAATATAAAAAGATAAAAAGAGAGACGACAGCGGCTGCTGAAGTTGAGTTGGGAGCCGGAGCGCCGGCACCGTGAACATCTCCGGCGAGGAGGACCACTATCAGATATGCGAAGGAAGCTCTACAACCGAAACCTTCCATATCTCTTTCTTAGGTTTTTTCACCTCGCAATCCCATTCGTAGGATAAAAGAGAGACGAGAGACTCCGTTTCTGAGTGTTAAATGAATGGTAGAAGCTTCAGAACCAGCCAACAGTCATCCAGATTTTCCTTGGGATCCCATTTTCCTTCTATTCTTCGTTGTTTTTGCTTCCGAGGCTTAGCTAGCTCCTAGCTGTCTCATAACTAAACAAAAGGAATCATAGGGTAAAGATTACCTGCCCCATATAAAGGTTAAATCTGGAGCGTTGGTTTTAATGGTGGAATGGGTGAGAGCCACAGATATATTCGAATCCGGCGGATAATATTTGGTCCTCATGTGCGACTTGCGCACTACATCTTTTGACTATTTTAGTCTTGTCTGTAAACATTCCTTCTCGGCGCAGCGGAAGAAGATCGAGGTGAAGATGGCGATGATGATGATGATGAAAGTGGTGGTGGTGGTGGTGGCGGTGATGCAGGTCGCTGCGAGTGATACAAACAGGGCTTTCCAGCCGTGCTCGGATACGAAGATACAGAGATCGGATGGTTTCACCTTTGGGATCGCATTCGCTCCTAGGAATTCGTTTCTCTACAACAATTCGCAGAATCTCTCTCCCTGCGACCGGCGCCTTAGTCTCTCGTCTTCAGGCTCTTCACTCGCGCTCTTCAGGCCCAAGGTCGATGAGATCTCTCTTCTAACAATCAATACCACCTCCAACTTCTTCCCGGTACGATTTTTGGGACTTCTTTCCTTATCAGGAAAACAAAACTAATGCTTACGGGTTTTAATTCTGCATTCTGTTTATCTTGGAGCTGTTTGTTAGGTATAGTCAGATCAGTTCTTTGCTTAGACCTTTGCAGATTTTGTTATCTTTCTTTATTGCTGCGGTTTAACTTTTTCTGTTATTACAATTGGGGCATTTGTGGGTTAAGGTACTTATAATCCGAGAATGCTGTCTAACAATCAATACCACCTCCAACTTCTTCCCGGTACGATTTTTGGGACTTCTTTCCTTATCAGGAAAACATAACTAATGTTTACGGGTTTTAATTCTGCATTCTGTTTATCTTGGAAGTGTTTGTTAGGTATAGTCAGATCAGTTCTTTGCTTAGACCTTTGCAGATTTTGTTATCTTTCTTTATTGCTGCGGTTTAACTTTTTCTGTTATTACAATTGGGGCATTTGTGGGTTAAAGTACTTATAATCCGAGAATGCTGTTAGGGTTGTTGACTTTGTGAGAGCATTGGATCTATTTTTGAGGAGATGCGCTATATGCTTTTAGGTAGAACTTGAGAACTTGCCTTTGAATTAGAGATAATGTGATCTAATGGATAAGATTATTCGAGGAATTTTAGATCCACTGAGGACTCCAAAATGCCAATTTGTCTCAGTTCATGACAAACATAGAGCAAATGTGCTGCCTTGTTGTTTGCTGCTATGCTATATGATTTGTCCTTTTGATCCATGGGGAGATGGAAACTAAAGCCACTATTATGTTAAGTTGTGGCTAATGGTTTGGGGACTCTGGTATAGATCTTGGAAGGATGGGAGATGTAGAGGAAAGTCTATATAGCTGTCAGAGGTGTCAGAGGTTAATTTACCAAATATTCATCCTAGTACACATTGTTATGGTCTTATGGGTGCGAGTATTGGAATTTGGCACAAGGCTACGGGATTTTTTTTTTTTTTTGTTTAATTTTCTTTTTGGTAGTTGTGGGATGTTGGATTTGCAATTATTTTTGATGGATTATGACGTGTCATTCTGTTCCTTGGTGAGATGATTTTTTTTTTCTTTTCTTTTCATTTAGTGTAAAAAGAAAATCAGCAGCAGTATATTCAAGTAACAAAAATATATCCATTGAGGTTCTAAATAACCCCTCCTAGTCTGGTCTTCCTGGATTTTTCCCCAAGGCTGCGACTATCAAAGTTGAGTTTGATGTTCTGATGAGGGGCCATCTAAGATTTAAGATCTTTGCTCCTATTAGTTCCAATGCTTTTTCTTCTTTCACCATTTCTTGATACAAACAATTCGTAACCATATGCCTATTTTTTAGCATTAAAATTCTATGCCAAGAGTTGCTTTTTTTTGTTGACCCCTCCATCCTCTTAAGGAGAAATATTGTCGGGTTTTTATATTATCTCATTATTATTTATACTTTTGGATTAGTAAAATTGAAATTTTGCTAAGATGTCTTAAACAATGGTAATAATGTAGAAGATGAATTTTCAAGTACCCCTCTAGTTACCCATGGTATGGTTTACAATATTACAGTCAGTCATCTTGTTATCCTACCAGGCAAGGCATTTGCTGATCCATATGTTCACATGAAAGTTTCCCTGACCTCATCTAGTATTCTTTTTGCCTCCCTTATCGCATATACCCATGGACCTATTTTGTTTAAACTATCCCCACTGCTACTTCAGAAAAATGCTCTAAATGAGGAGGCATGATCCATGGCATTCCACTCCTTGGATTTGTGAGGACAAGCCATGAGCATGTATTTTTTCATAGTTATAGTAAAACATAATATTCATGAAAGATATTTTAAACATGATTTTATAAAAAATATTTTAAACATGATAGCATGCATAAAACTTAATTTTAATTGCCAAATTGTCAATAGACTCGATATTTGAGTTCTCGATCCCAAGTTCAATCTTTGTTTAACTTTAAACTTTAAGGGAATATGATATTGAACTACTAAAGTTTATAGTAAGAAAGTAACAGTGAGAATAGACAGGGCAACTCGATTCTGGCGATTCAAATGCAGATGGAGGAAATACAAACTATTTTGTTTGCATGAAGTGGCTGCTCTCAAAATTGAAGCTTCAGCATCTTGTTGCAAGATGTGGCGGTAGAGTTTTTCTTCTCTGCAAAATGTTTCATAAAAGTTTTTCTCGGGGCGTTCAAAGGGGAGGAAAGAGATGGGAAGCTTAGAACTGGTACAGAGAGAAGGCATGGGGGCATGGTCAAGACCAAACTTCTCCTATAGAAAAGCGATGGAAGCAGGAGTTTGGCAGGATTGGGGAAGTTCTGATTTGAAAAATGTTGAAGGTAAGCCTATGATTTTTACAAAGATGAGCGGGGTGGAGGCTAGAAGGAACTTTTTAAGGGATTGCTTAGTTGAAAGATTTTGGGTGGAAGGTTGGGTTACAGGAGGTGGAGAACTGGGCAAATAAAACCTGGAAGGATGTGGGGGGAGTGAAGGTGAAGAAGTTGGCGGATGAACTCTTCTTATTCATTCTACCTTCCAGAGTAGAGGCGAAATGGATTCTTGACAAAAGTCCATGGTTAATGGGGAGGAATCCTCTTTTTCTTGATTGGTGGGGAGCTAGCACAGGTTGTTTTTATCCAGAGTCGGAAGGGGACTTTGATCGGTTGGACGATATCCAGATTAGGGTGTTCGGCCTGCCTCTTCTTCTATGGTGCTCGAGTGTCATCAGAGCAATCAGGGATGCGTGCGGTAGTTTTCTCGAAACCGATGGTACTCCCTCTGAGCTAGCTACATGCGAGTGGATTCGAATGAAGGTGAAGAAGGGGGGCTCGGTTCCTGAGAAGGTGGAGATCGTAGCTGGGGAATCTCTCTTTTCAATTTCCATATGGCCTGAAATCTTACCGTCAGTTCGGAGGTGGAAGATGGAGAGATTCACAGAAGAGGGAACTCAAAAGGACAAGGCGGACTCGATGGTTTCTAAGACAGTTGTCTTAGAGGACGTCAGCGAATGCTCTCTACAGCATGACCTAGGAGGAGGATTTGTGCCGGTGAGATCGCTGGAGATGGATGGAGAAGATGATTGGACCTGTGGTTCTAATAGGAACCGTTCGATCCCAATATCAACGGAGGGTCAAGATTCAAAAGTCAAGGAGGGTCTTGAGGGAGGAAGTGCATTTGTGTCGAAAATGGGTTCTCATGGGGATGGTGTGTTGGTTGAAGAACTCAAAAATTTATAAAAGAGTGTTTAAAAGATCTAAAAGTGGTGCCTATGGAAGAGTGCTTGCTGAAGAAAGCTAATGAAGTAAGACTTTTCTCAGAGGTTGGGGAGTGTGCAGATGTGGGGTTTTCGAAGCGGGTCTAGGAGTCCAATCCAGGTAAACTAAACCCATTTACCCGGTCCAGTCAAACGCATAGTAGAAAATTGAACCTTAAATCTGCAAGTGAACCAAGATGGGCCGGAGGTAAACCAAGACACTATAGCCCAACTAGATTGGAACCAGCTCATACTCTGGGTAGCTTTGAATCGACGTGGATTACCCAGCCCCCTTTGCTGGCTGGGCGGAATGGACTTGACACTTCGACGAATCAGTCCTCTCCTTCCCCTGAACCTGAAGCAGAGCTCAGAGGTGATGGTTTGGAGCTCTCGGCTCCCCTATCTTGTTCTCCTGGAATGGTGAAGCCAATGAAAGCTGATCATAGAAGACTGCATCAGCCTTCTCTCTGCATGGTCCCTGTGAACGAGAGTTTGTTGGAGGTGACGCCGTTGGCGGTAGTGGATGTTGAAGATCAAATTGCAAAAAGGAGTGATGCTTTGGATCAATCTAGAATGATGGAGGAAAATGAGAAAAGCCAAGTTGCGACAGATAAGAGAGAAGAAAATAGCCAGAAAGAGAGTGTGGGAAACTCAAATCTCGGGATTGATGAAGCCGATAAGTCTAGCAACAACACTTCTATGCCTTCTTCCTGGGTTACTTCTAAACTTCTAGGGTTGGGAAGTGATGAGGGCAGATTTGGCCCTCCAGTGAAATTGCGACACGTGGCACCTCGTGACAATTAGGCAAACACCCAGGCAACAACTTACCAAGTTGGTGTCCCACCCGGGCACCGGTCTGGCCAACCTGGCGCGGCCTGGCGCGACCTGCATGCGGCCTACGGGCGGCCTGCACGCGGCCTGGCGCGGCCTGCACACGACCTGGTGCGGCCTGCGCGCGACCTGGCACGGCCTGCGCAACCTGGCCGGATTAGCCTGGCACATGATCCGACCTGGCCGACCTAGCTGCCCATAAGACGCCCACCGATGAACCACAACGGCTTACCCCGCGAGCTCGGTAGCTCACCAAGGAGCTCGCCAAGGAGCTCGGTAGCTCACCAAAGAGCTCGCCAAGGAGCTAGGTAGCTCTCCAAGGAGCTCGCCACCAAGGAGCCAGGCAGCTCGGCAAAGCTCGCCACAAGCAGCTCGGCATAGCTCCCCCGGGCAGCTCGCCACTTGTAGGGTAGCTCGGTACAGAAGAGTAGTTTGGCGTATAGCAGGAAGACCTCCTGCCTGACAACCTGGCCCAGACACCGACCCGCCGACTGACACAGGCGCCGACCTGACAACCTAGCCCAGACATTGACCCGTCGATTGACACAGGCGCCGACCTTACAACCTGGCCCAGACACCGACTCGCCGACTGACACAGGCGCCGACCTGACAACCTGGCCCAGGCGCTGACCTGGCTGCCTGACACAAGCGTCAGCCTGACAACCTCGAGTTCACCATCGTACCCCGGTTCTGACGGGATATGATGAGTCTTACCGTTTGAAGGCTTTTCACCCACCTAACCCGCGAAGACACCACTATATAAGGACTTCGACCCCCAAAGCCAAGGGAGGGGAAAAAAGGATGGTAACCCCTGTTCTCTAGCTCTCTCATTTCTCTCCAAGCTCTCTGTAATCAGAATGCTAACTTAGGCATCGGAGAGTCCCCACCGGGAAAATACTCCCGGGTCCTCTGATTCGGTTCTCGCAGGTCCCTCAGCTCCCGCCGCCTACAAAGGAGAGGAAATCACCTCATGCAGACTGTAGTCGGGTTGCGCTGCACCAGGGAGCTCCACCATCCTCTGAGTTGCAGGCCGCCTAGGAGCAGGTCAAATGACGAGTCCAACAGGCAGTTCTCCCCTAGACAGTTCGCCACCAGGCAGTTCTTCCCCAGGCAGTTCGCCACCAGTCAGTTCGCCACCAGGCAGTTCTCCCCCAGGCAGTTCGCCACCAGGCAATTCGCCACCAGGGAGTTCGCCACCAGGTAGTTCGCCACCAGGTAGTTCTCCCCCAAGCAGTTCGTCACCAAGTAGCTCTCCACCAGGGAGTTCGCCACCAAGTAGTTCGCCACCAGGCAGTTCTCCACCAGGGAGTTCGCCACCAAGCAGTTCGTCACCAAGTAGCTCTCCACCAGGGAGCTCGCCACTAGGTAGTTCTCCACCAGGGAGTTCGCCACCAAGTAGCTCATCACCAAGGCACGTCACCACCAGGTCAAATAACGAGGTACTTAGCCAAAAAAAAATTTTACATCACAAAAAGTTGGTACGTGACCAAAAACGGTTACATCAGGAAGCTTTTTGGGGTCTCGATGGAGGGAATGGAAGTGGAGACGGTGAAGTTTTTGGAAGAGATTGAAAAAAGAATTCTTTTGGAGAGGGGTAAGATGGCGGCCAAAAGAGGGGGGACAAATTCCAAGAGGAGTAGAGAATTGTTGCGCCTATATTGGGGCTTGAATGAGAAGGCGGGGAGCAGTGATGGGGCTAGTAGGGGGTTGAAGAAAAACTGAGAGGGTGGGGGATGTGAGTTTTTGGAGTGGGGGGTGTTGGCTCTTTTGTTTTGTTTTATCAATGAATATTAAAATTCTCTCTTGGAATGTTTGAGGGTTGGGGTCGGGGAGAAGAAGAATGGTGGTTTGTGATTCCCTGAAGGCTTCAAATTTGGGAATTGTCTTGATTCAAGAAACCAAACTGGAGAAAATTGATGAGGGTATTATTTGGAGTATTTGGGGAGAGGGCCAGGTAAGATGGAGGGCAAAGGTGGCTAATGGGAGTGCAGGAGGTTTTTTATGTCTTTGGGATCCCCTAGTTTGTAGTCTGATTTCATGCAAAAGTGGGAACTTTTCGATCTCTCTTGTCTTGAAGCTGCAGGATGGCAATATTGTTCAAGTCACAAATGTATACGGTCTAACAGTTTCTAATCTTAGGGGGAGTTTTTGGGAGGAGCTGGCTGATATGAGGGGCTCCTTGGTTCATCCTTGGGTTATTGGGGGTGACTTTAATGTCACCTTATCGGTGGAAGAGAAAAATATGAGAAGTGGTAGAACTGTGTCGATGAGGCATTTTGCAGATGGACCGTATACATCCCCATACAAGGTAACAGGTTCACATGGACAAATAACCAAGATATCCCTACCCTGGTCAGGTTGGATAGATTTTTAGTGTCCTCAAATTGGGAGGACATTTTTCTGGACTTTAGGCAGATATCTTTGCCTAGACCTGTCTCAGACTACAGTCCTATTCAGCTTATTTGTGGGCAGCGGGAGGTGGTCAAAGCTCCCTTTAAATTTGAAAACTCTTGGTATGTAGATCTGTTGGGACAGATTCAAAATCAGAAAATTGACATGAGTGTGGAAGATGAATGGACTTGGAAGTGGAACGCAGATGGTAGCTTCACAGTTAAAACCCTTTTCCTCAAGATGTGCAGTTCAGGTCAGGAGAACTTCCCTGGTAGGCAGATTTGGAACCCCATATGTCCCTCCAAGGTTAATTTCCTGGTTTGGACAATGGTTTTGAATAAATGTTTAACTAGGGTTAACTTGGAGAGAAGGGGTATTCAGATTCTTGATCCCTCTTGTGTTTTATGTGGAATGATTGCTGAATCTACAGAGCATTTGTGCATTCATTGTCCGGTTTCCTCTTTAATCTGGGGACATTTTTTCAAGAAACTAGAGGTGTGTTGGGCTATGCCTAAGTCTGTGAAGGAGCTGCTTATGGGTTGGAGATTGGAGGGACTTAGCAAGAAAGGTATGCATGTTTGAAATACCATTCCGCAGGCTGTTCTTTGGTCCATTTAGACTGAAAGAAACAATAGAGTTTTCTGCAATCAACCTAAAAGTCCAGAAGAGATTGTGCAGAAAGTGGTGGGGAAGATTTGCTCCTGGGTGTCGGTGAATGAGGAGTTTAAAAATCAGAATGTATCTCTCTTTGTACTAAATCATGGATGTTCTTGTAATGTGTTTTGGGTCCGGGTAGATCTAGTGGCCTGGCCTTGTTGTTGTAATCTTCATTCTCTATGAATAAATTACTTTACCTTTTTCCCAAAAAAATTGTTTATTACTTTATTTGTTAAAAAACAGAGCAAAAAGAAGTTAACAGCTAGCATTTAGCAGCCAAGGCTCATACCTGTAGCCACAGGTTTTGTGGTTTGGACTTCAAAGGCAGCATAGCAGTCTTTGGTTTTCCAAATTAGAAAAAGGTCAGTAAGAACAGGGTCAGCCAAGCTGCTGCTATGTCGTCGTCCAAGGACTGAATCAATATGGACTACACGTTAGAAGAAGATGATGATGATTAACAACCACAACTGTAAATGTATAAGCTTGAGCTTGAAGTGAAAAACAATACAAGAGTCAAGTGAAACAAATAATTAAATAAATGTTTTGGTCCTTCCTTCTAACCCAGTTTCCTCTTTTACTGTTAAAGAAGTTTGGAGTGCTCCTGCCCCCCCAGAAGTAAGGGCTTTTTGTTGGGAAGCGTTTCTCCAAAAAATCAATACCTTGGAGGTGCTTCAAAGAAAGAGACCAAATTGGTGCTTGTCACCTCATGTCTGTTGCCTTTGTTTGAGGAATGGTGAGGTGGAATCCTCCCACAAGTGTAGCGGATTTATTTGACCCTAGCTTTTTCCGACAACCAAAGAAGAAAGGAAGGGTGATGTGGAGAACAATGAGGGCAGCTATCTTGTGGGCAGTATGGAAGAGAGAAACAATAGGATTTTCCAAGGGAAAGAAAAATCAGCTCCTGAAGTTATTGAAGGGATCACCATCAAGGCAGTACATTGGATGAAAACTCTTGAATTGTTCAAGGATGTCTCTACAGACGATTTGATTAGAGGCTGGAATATTTTAGCAAGATCTTCTACTTCATCACCTACCATACAAGAAGTTTGGTCCCCTCCTTTGCAGTGTCATGTCAGACTGAACTTTGATGGCAGCTCTATTAGGAACCCTGGACCTTCTGTAATAGGGGGTGTGTTTAGAGATGCGGAAGGAAAAATCCTAGCTCTGTATTCTGGCCCAATAGGTGTTGGGGACTCGCTTAGAGCTGAAGTTTTGGCGCTCCTCCAGGGGCTCAGATGGGCCAAGCAATTGGGTTTCCAACAATTGGAAGTGGAGGGGGATTCAAAATTAGTAATAGGATGGCTGCAATCAAACAGTTTGGGAACATGGTCCCTTAGACAACAGGTAAGGGAATTATTGAGCCTCACAAGGGAGCTGGATGCAAAAGTGTATTGGTCTAGGAGGTCAGCAAATGCTTTAGCTGACTACCTAGCAAAACAGGGGGTGAATCGGGAGTTTTTGTTTTGTGCATTGTTGTAAGATTTTTGTTATTCAGGGGTCACCTTTTACTTTGGAAGGTGACAGTTGTTTCTTATGGTTTTATCTAATGAAAGTTACCATTTCCTATCCAAAAAAAAAAAGTGTACCTGTAATAGCAAGATCTGCCAAGAGATTAACAGGTTGAAAATTGAAGTTGGAGGTTTGCAGCAGTTGTAGTGTCAAGCAACTCAAGCTCTAGTTTCGGTTTCTTCCTCTTGTTACAAATGAAATCGAATGGAGGATTATTTCCTCCTACGTAACTTATAATAATGAAAGCATATTACAGGGGCCATGATATAATTGTTTCCCCACCTATTGAAAGTTAGAAATAACAAGGCATATGTCTCACATGCTTCCATGCTTACAATGATATAATTGTTTCCCCACCTCCCATGTCTTTCAAAAGATTGCTTTGAAATCCCCTTCCACTACTAGATTGTTGTAATGTAGTGGTTTCCCCAACCTCAAATCCTTGCAATATAGCCATCAATTTTGCCCTGATGGAGTCACCGATTCCTATAGGACCTAGGGGTACAGCTAATATATTGCCACCACTCTCTCTATACATGTCTCCGGTGCCTGATGCTTCTGGATTTACCCAAATTATAATTATCAGAGTTCAATATAGTTGTCAAGGCGACAACGCACCCTTTGAAGCTTGCCTCGCCTAATCACCAAGCAGTTTTGTACTATGTTCTATAAAATACCAAGCAGTTTTGTACTATGTTCTATAAAATAATTTTTTATTCTTTATTTCTTGACATTATAATTATAAAATAGACACTATTAAACTAAAATATTCATTTTGTGTGTTTATATACTAATTTCTTTTTATTATTTTCTTATTTGTTAGGGTTTAATCAATACAAACATTGCTAAATGCTGTATTAAACTAAAATATTCATTTTGTGTGTTTATATACTAATTTCCTTTTATTATTTTCTTATTTGTTAGGGTTTAATCAATACAAACATTGCTAAATGCTGTATTGAATCCTCAAAGACTTTAAAACCTGAACCAATAAGTATGAAAGAACTTAAAATTTTATCTAACTACTACTACTGCTTTTACTTTTTTTCTTTTCCTATAACAAAAATAAGGTTTCAGCCCCTATCTATATATGTTTTATTTTTCTTTTCCTTCTTTTTCTTCTCATTAATATGTTGATTTTCTATACTTTAACATGAACTCTATACTTTTTTTTTATGAAAATTATGAACAATTATTAAGGAAATATGGTTATGGTACCTAAGAAACTACCCTAGGATCTATGTATTCTACATAAAAAAATCCATCGCGTAGGACGCCTAGTCGCCCACCTAGGCAACTAGGCAACAAGGCGCCCCCTGTCACCTAGCCTCGCCTTGGTGCCTTGGAAACTATGGAGTTTAATTTGATGAAGTTCATTGCTGGAGTAGACCAAGATTTAGAAATAATTATACTTGTCGAAGATGAAGAAGCCACAATATGCCAACTTCAAATGATATTGTTGGTAGAAAAGGGTTGAAACACTTCCAAAATCTTCACCCAATGAACTACCTTTACAGATATCTTTCTATTAGGATATCCTTGTGCCTCTTGATAATATCTTGCCCCTTTTCTTGGGAGGAGAAAAGAAAGAATTACTGAAAGCACTTCACACATCCCCTGGGGGTTCCACCTACATCCAAACAAAGAGAAGAAAATTCCTAAATACTTGACACAAATGGATAGATCTGTGAATAGTAAGTAGATTCGCATCTTGCTTTACAAAGAAAAATATATGGGGAGAAAAGCAACAAAATAGCACTTCCAAACATAATTCCCTTTAGATGATGTTGGTCCCCTCCAAACTACTTTCACGTGGAAAGATTTCTGGTTAGATGATTTAAAATTTAAAACACAAAAATTTGAAGAAGGATGCACAGAAGAGTTGACCTGATGGACAAAAAGATCAAATTCTAGTATATGAAGAAGAGGGATAAGAGTTAGTAATTGTTGATCATTTTTTTTTGTCACAATATCAAGGATCATATGTTCCATTCCATCCTACTTATTCAAATCTATGTTTCTCTTTACACAAGCAATGAGCACTGGGTCTGAGGAATCTATCTAGTGACACCAAACTTACATAAAAGGACAAGTTTTGAGCCTTTTGCTCTAAAAAATGGGCTGGAAAAGAAGTGACGTAAACTACAACTTATCAAAATTCTAAAAATTCTGCAATAAGACTTTTTAAGTTGAGCCTTTTAAGTATTAAATTTGTTTCCAAACACCAACAAACTAAAATTGATCAACAATCAGATCACCATGTAGTTATCAAGACAATGATGTGTTTCCTGAGGGGTGACAAGGTGTTTTCTGGGACATGTCTTTACTAAATCATGTTTGCATGCATGTTATCCCTTTTAGAAAAGAGAATGGCCAAGATGGGCACCTTATCATATGTTGTATATCATAATGTATTTTGTTTGTACTCTATACATGTTAGTGTGATGTTCACTGCTTATTTGTTTGGATTCTAGCTGCAATACTTGGATTTTGTGTTTTTATTCCGGTCATTGGCTTGATTATGTTGTATTGCTTGTTTGCTTGGATTCATTAGGCTATTTGACTAGTTACTTCACTTGTTTGTTTTTAATTCTTGTTGTATATGAAAATTCATGATTGTCTTACTTCTTTGCTGAATGCAATTGATTATATTTTGTATAGAATTTCAAAATAAAGCTGATATTGCCTTATTAGTGGTTTTTCAATTCATAGTTAAGGAGTTGAAAATGTAGAATACGCCAACATAGATGATATCTTATGAATTATAGGTCTTATTTGTCAAGAACCACCACCTAATTGGTGTTGGGCACCTGCCTAAGTTAGGCCACAAGTGCCATTCATAAGTATTGATCACCCAAAAATTATGAGATTGCTATTGGTGCAGGAATATGGAGAAACTTGAATTTCTTCCATGGTTTTTTTCCTTGCTTTTATATATTCATATCTGCCTCACATGGGTCAGCCTGTTTGAGGCTGTTCCTGTAACACTTCAGGCTTGTATGTCTCTGCCATATTCTTAAATATTCTAGAGAGGACACGATATTCATTTCTGGGTTCTTTTCCCTATTAACTCCATACTTTAATATTATTATTTGATGAATCTGTCTCACTGTATGATATTATTGGTTGACCTCTGTACATTTATTTTATGGTTGATCCAGGATTCTTCTGGCTACATGGTTGCATTTGCAGGGAGGAAATATGCAGCAAGGTCACCCCCTGCTTTTGTTGCAAACAGTACTTATATTGTAACCAGCTTTACTCTGGTAAGGAGATACCTCACAAAAAATTTTTTCTTCTTACATTCTATTAATCATCAAACCTTTTGTTTTTCCTTTTTTTAGGAAAGATATATTGATGTGTAGTATCAATTTTTCATTAAACCCTTATTTCCATTGTGAATGCAGGTTCTTGAATTTCAGAAGGGTAGGCTGCAGAACTTTTATTGGAAGAGAGATGGATGTGCTTCCTGCTCAGGAAATTCTAAGTTCGTCTGCCTCAACAAACAAGACTGTGCAATCAGAACTAGTAGCTGTAAAAGCCGAAGGGGGTCTGTAGACTGCAGCTTGGGAATACAGCTTGCCTTCTCAGGTACGGATAAACATGATGTTGTACTCAACTCATGGTATGAAGTGGAAAATCTACGCCAGTATTCCCTATATGGCCTATATTCAAATCTCAAGAATTCTCTCACCAGCCAGTTTAACAATATATTTTAATTTTTTTGTGGGCGTGTATTTTGTTTGTGATCATATTTCTTTTCCTTTCTTTGAACTGAAATATCATTTCTTATCTCCTTTTTTTCCCCTTTTCTTTCTCTCTCTGTGTAATTGCCAGTGTGTAAATTTTCATTTGAGTATTGTGATTATTTGACCTGTAATTGGTATATGATTTACATCATGGTTTTTGTTTGAATTTGTTACTAGCCAAGTTGTTTTTATACATTTAAAGAAGAGTTAGAGTTGTGCTTAAAAAGTAATTAATTGCAGAAATCATACCTTTCCGGCATCATAAATTTAGCCAATTTTATATGAAGTTAGATAAAGGTAAGGGGAAATCTCACTGAAAAGCCACCCCACAAAATTTTACTTTACCGCACACTTACAACCATAGTTTTAAAAAACGACCCGGAAACGGAATCGTTCTGGCCACTGGTTTCTAGACGGTTCGACAATCCGGTTTGAACAGATGATCCGTTCTGATAATAAAAATTAAAAAAATAAAAAAATAATTAAAAATAAAAAACGGCCAAAAACTGTTGAATTGGTCAATGAGGTTTAACGGTTTTTGGCCAGGAACCACCAGGTTTGGGGTAAAACGGAACCGTTTGCCTGAACAGTTCCTAGGCCAAACAGGCCAACCATCCGAATCAACGGCAGTTCAAAAATCATGCTTACAACAGTTTAAAGCATTCAGGACCCCCACTTATCATACCCTTATAATGGCATCAATTCCCCCAATGTCACTGTTGAGTAAAAATTTGTAAGCTGGGGGTAAATGAAAATTATTAGGGAGATGAAAACGATTATATAGCAAGTAAAGAAAATAACAGCGTATTGGCATAGGATTGGTAGGTTTTGGTCCATACAGACCAATACCATGAGAGATGTTCTGATGTGCGGCTAATTAGTGTTTTGTGGGTATGGTATGAGTAGCATATCCAAGCTTAATACTAGTATACTACCAATGTATCAGTTGATACCGTGGATATGAATGGAATAGAATCAAAATCTTGGCGTTTTCACCCATGCCACATCTATAACCCCAAAATCAATACAAATCAATGTTAAAAGCTTTTAGATGAATATAAATAAGGTTGCCTTTGGATAAACTTTAGGATTTCTGTGCATAAAAATAAATAAATAAAATAAACTTTAAGATTTCTATCTATAAAGCCTCAACGCACAAAACCCGTATTTTAGGCTTTGTGTTTCGGGGCTTAAAAGTGTGTTTGACTTTAGGTTATGTTTTCAAAACACGTATAACACTTGTTGTCACATATTTGTTTAACACAGCCCAAATCTCAAGAGTAGAAGCTTATAAAAAACATATTTTGATGGTTTATATAAAGTACTAGTAGGGACCCGTATTAAAAGTGAAATAATGGAAATACATAATAGTAAATACATTTTTCTCAATTTTCCATTGTAACACTATGAACTAATATCATCATAGACAAGGATTACAATGTTTAAATTATATAATTTATAATTTATATGAAAAAAACAAATGTATTTTAAATATACTATGAATTAATTACATTTATTTCTTGAAGATTATTGATAATTAGTACATATTTTCAAAAAGTAATTATGACAAGATTATTGGTACTTTATTTTCGGTTATTTTCTTGGCTAATTGTTAGGCATTAAATGTAATTTTCTGCTATTTATAGCTTAAATTATATTTAAATATAATTACTTTTAATTACAGTTTAAAATTTAATTATATTGCTTACAGTTTCAAATATAATTTAAATAATATTTAAAATACAATTTGAATAAATACTGTAATTAATAATACTGTAAAATATGGTTAATTATTAATACTATAATTATTAAAAATACTATTAGTAAAAAATACATTACTTTTAGTAGATAATTTTAATTAATTAAAATATTGTAATTATTAAAAACTACTGTATTAATTAAAAGTAGGTTTAATAAATTATAACATACACTATATTAATTAATAAAAGATATTAATATTTTTAATAATACAATGTTTTAATAAACGCTATTAATTAATAAATACTATAATTAATAATACTGCAATTATTGAAAAATACTGCAAAATATGGTTAATTATTAATACTGTAATTATTAAAAAATTTGTAATTATTAAAAGTACTATATTAATTAAAAATACTGTTAATTAATAAATTCAGTATTTTAATAAATATTTTTAATTAATTAATAATACTGTAATTATTAAAAATACTATATTAATTAAAATGCAGTTAATACTGTAATTATTTAATTACTGTTAATTACTAGATACTGTAATTGTTAATACTGGTTTTTAATAGTAAGCACATATAGTAAACACATTTTTTCTATTTTTCGTTGTAACACTGTGAACTACTATCATCATAGCCAAGGATTATAATGTTTAAATTATATAATTTATAATTTATACAAAAAAAAAACAAATGTATTTTAAATACACAATGAACTAATTACATTTACTTCTTGAAGATTACTGTACATATTTTCAAAAAGTAATTTTAATGATTATATTTTTTAATGGTAATTTATCATATTTACTGAAAATCATGTTAATCCATTTTTGGTAATTTCTTGAATAATTTTTGGTAATTATGACAAAAGTATTGGTATTTTATTGTTGGTTATTTTCCTGACTAATTTTTGTTCATTAAATGTAATTTTCAGCTGTAAAAAATAAAAATAATGTGTGGATAATTCCACCCATGCAATGGGCGGTAAGCCTCAAAACCAATGTCGCCTAAACGGCCTGATACATTGCGATAAAGCCTTTGAATGTTTGTATTATGTAGAGTGGAGAAGAACTTGGGCTACTTAGTACAATAGGATAATAGTTTTTTAGCCTTCTCTCTCTCTCTCTCTCTTAGATGAGTAAGAAACTCCTTTAATCCTTTTTATTAAATTTTATGCCACCATTGGATTGGAATATTTTCAACTTGTTATCTAGTTAGGTGCAGTTGGGTTAAGCTGCAGTATAAATTTCATTTGAACTAGTGTAAATGCATGGGAGTGCAAAAGGGTTGCATGTAAATTCTAATTTATTTTTGATTCGGATTTGACTTTGTACTATTTGTTTGTTTGTGACAAGTAAAATGAGGTGACATCTACTTTACATAAGAGAATGGAGTTATGAGGGTTATCTATCTTCAAGTAAGGTATGATACAAGATGATGTTGTTACCACTTTATATGGGGAAGAATTGAGATAAGATTGTGGGAGGAAGCCCGAAAGATTCAAAAAGCAAAATTTATAATGCCAGTGAGTGCAAAGGTGAGAAAATACAAATTTTGTTTCAAGTCATAATTACAAATAACTAAAAGTAGAACTGGACCAGATACAAATTTTACACCTGATCAAAATTTGCACTACAGGTAGTATAGAGTTTGCTTCAATGAAATAAACTAATAATGTTGTAAATACATTAATGAAATCGACATAATAACGAAAGCTATAACTATATCAAGGGCATACAGGAGAAGATTCAGATAGTTGATTTCAATTTAGACTACATAAGGCCAGGGTCATTGGGCCAGGCCTATTTCAAATTTAAATAAATGCTTAGAGGTGATTTGAAACTTTCTCTCTCATCTATAACAAAATCAACTTTTGTTTTTATTGTAATGAAGGTTTGAAATATCAGTATTGCAAAGATAAAGCAAGAGACTTATCTAGATGAACTCTTATTCTCTTAAGAAACCTCCTAGATGCATCAATTTATAAGAAGGGTTCTGTCAATATGTATGATTTTGTTTTTCAAAACAAAAATAACTGCTACATTAATATAGGGGGTGTTTGGTAGAGTGATGTTACGATGCCATTGACATCAAAATTGTCATTTAGAAAGAAATAACAATTTGTATTGATAAACCCAAAATGCAATGACAATGTAACACCACTGTACTAAACGCCCCTATAATTTTGTTGATTTGACAGTTAAGAATAATATCATACATATTTCCATATTTACAAATACATCCCAAGTTGTTTAATGTGATTTAGAGAAATAAAAAACACTTGATAAGTGGTGAGGAAAAAATATAATGATCTCTATAAAAAAAAAGGATATAAAAAATTGTACTAATTATCACATGAATAAACCTAAGAATCATAGTACAAAATTTTGGAAGAGGGTGGTTTGCACTCTAGATCTGTTACCCGCTAAGTGTTCCCACGTCCCTACAATGACAAGTGAAATATTCTCAGTGCTTAGCTATAATATGCTGTGGGGTTGTGAGTAGAGATGTAGGAACAGATTGTGGGTAGCAGATCCAAGCCCAGTGATTTGAACAACAAATAAGCCATGAAACTACTATGTCAAAAAAAATCAACTTGACTTCATTTTAAATAATTAATTCTGGAAGTTATTTTTAAATTCAAATTTCACATAAAAGTTAAGAGAATGGAAGAAGTTTATTAATTTGAAAAAAAAAAAAACATATAATAGAGTTCTTATAAAGGTCATGTGGTGGGTTTTAAAAAAGAAAGGAGATTCAAGTATATACCTGAAAGAGATACAAGAGAATTTTTACTTGTGGTTGGTTTTAAACAAAAAATTTAGCACTTTCTATCTTTTTTCATCAGTTATCGATGCACTAAGTAAATACTAGTAAACGTGTACGTGCATTTACACGACAGTATCTCTAAGACAAAATTATTTATAATTCATAGGTATTTTTTTTTTGTTATAAGTGGGTAGTTTCTGAACTATTATAAGTGGGGCAGTTTCTAAAGTGAGAGTAAAGGACATTTATGCCCATTGTATGCTTAGACAAGAGGAGTAGAAAAGGTCCAATGAAAATTCCAGAAAAGGAGGTATTCACTCTTTTATAAGTAACATAGATTATTTTATATTAGTTTTTTGATGACATAAAATTAATTGACAAGATTGAAGATGAGCTAAATGCCAACATTAGCATAACATCTGGTTTCACAAGAGAAAGAAGGATTGTGGAAATTGAAATCAAGGGAGACATGGTTAGAAGAGGAGATAAAAAAACATAGCTTTTTCATCAAGTAACGAAGTTTAAGAGAAGAACACAGGCAATTGAAGGAAGAGGAGGGAATGCAAATGAATGGATTACAATAGAAAAGAAATAGGAAGGAGATTTAAGGAAGAAATAATAAAAGTGGGAGGAAAAGAAGAGGGATTCAAAGAATTAAGAGGGGTTAGAAGATCCGACACTGCCAAAACTTTTAATAGAACAACATGACTTCTGACAGAGCCATATAAAGAGGAAATATACAATGCGGTGAAAATTTTGAATGCACATAAAGCTCCTGGTCTAGTGGTTTTTCAGCATTCTTTTTTTTTTTAAAGAGTTTTGGAGCATTAGGAAGAGGGATGTATATAAATTAAGGTTAGAATTCTTCTCAAATGAAAATTCTGTTAAAGAATGGAATGGCACGAATTTTGTGTTATTCCCAAATGTAAAAATCCGGACACATTTCAGACCCATTAGTTTTTATATAATGTTGTCTATAAGATATTATCAAAGTGGATAAGATTGCGAGCAATCTTACAATAGTTAATATCTCCAAATCAATTGAGGTTTCTAAACCATGGAAGCTATCATTTTTTTTTTCAACCATTGATTCAAAATTTTAGAGAGAAAAAGAGAGATCTCCATATGGTGCTCATTAATCTAGAGAAAGCATATAGAGTTTCTAGAGATAATATAGTGGATTTTAGAAAAAAAAAAGGGGCTCAAAATAGATATATAGAACTAAGGATATGCATGAGGGTACAACAACCAATGTTAGGACATATGTGAAGTTACATTTATGATGGGTCTTCACCAAGGTTTTTTTTTTTTTTTTGTCAAATATCTTTATTATGATTTAACACTTAGCTCTTATTTATTGGACTTATCATAAAGGTATTGACTAAATATATTTATGAGGAGGTCCCATGGTGCATGTTGTCTACTAATGTCATTGTTTTAATTGATGAAATTAATGAAGGATTAAATGCAAAGTTGAGTTTATAACCAAATGCCTTAGATACAATAGATTTTAAAATAAGTATGACAAATATAGAATAATATATTATCTAATCTTAATAACAATAAGCGTGCATATCAGGGTACAATTAGAATTGGATGACAAGAGATAACTCTAAGCCCATTTTCAGTGAGGTAACAACCTCTGCTGTTGCTAGTGGTAACAATCCTTCTGATTTCAGCTTCCAAATGAAACCAAACAACAACAATTGGAACAGGCAATTCCAATTTTGATTTCTTTGATTTCAAGGGATTTTGATCCAGAATTTGATTCCAACCGTGAAACAAAGAGACCCTTAATGTTACCTTTTACAGTACCTTAGTTTGATAATTCATAACAAGAAAAAGATTGAGGAGGATGTCACCCATAGAATTAGAGTTGGATGGGCATAATGAAGGGGGTGCATTTGGAGTTTTGTGTGATAGGTGAGCACCACTTAGATTAAAATAAATTTTCTATAAAATGGTTGTAAGGCCAGCTATACTATATAAAATAGAGCCTTGGGTAGTAAAAAAACAAGTTCAAATAGGTGATAAAATGAAAGAAAGTAGAATAGTGGGTTGAATTTACCTAACTTGTCAAGTCGACTTGGCATACTTGGTTTGGTTGAGTCAAAATTATTTTTTTATGTTTATGTTAGTGGGCCTTGTCTATATAGGTTTATTAACAATTTACTCATTTTTTTATGTTATGTTATGAGCTGGCTGCCCCATTAAGGGCATCTTTGTAATTATATACCTTGCGATTAGATTAATAAAAGTAATTAGGAGAAACGAGAGAGGTCTGATTGAACTCTCTTCTCCTTGTTCCTTATTCTCTCACCATCTTCTTCATCTTTTGGTTTCTGCTATTTTCTTTACTTTTCTTCTATATTCAAATTGAAATACATTTTTCTTTTGGGTTGATTTAAATCTTGGTATCAGAGCAACCCTTTTCTCTTCATTGTTTCTCTTTAATCCCATACACCCTTTGATTTGAAGAGTGTATAAAGAGTTAGATTGCTGATTGTTTTTAATTGATTGTTGCCTAGTTGGAGAAGAGTCTGGAGATCTAGGATCTAGCTATTTGAATTCCAAGAAGTTTTTTTTTTCCTCTTGCCCAAAACCCTAGCCAACTAGAGAGAAACATTATTAAGGGCCAAGGAGATTGAGTGAGGCTGGCACTCAAGGGTTGACAGACGTTATTTGACTACTAGAGGAGATAGATTTTAGTTGGGAAGGTTTTTGGAGTCACTAGTTGGAGCGGTTGTAGTTCTCCCAATTCTCCCAGGTTGTAGGGCTTGGTGGAACTTTGGATTTTTTATCATTTCAGTGTTGGATTGACTACATGCTAGTCTATCTAGGCCAATGATACAATATATTGATTTTTGTTTAATTAATGGAACAGTTTAGAGCCAAGATAAAGCATAACCTAAAGTTTGGGCTGGTCCAATAGGGTTTGTAGAACATTGTTGAATGTTGTGACTACAATTAAGTTATATGAAACAAATTACCTATCTTAGGCACAATTTATACCAATTCATGTTTGCAGTAGAGGCTAGTTGGGGTATCTACATTGCCTTTGGAGTGATTCAACCAAGGAGATTTGGGATAGTGTCTTATACATATATTCCCGAAAATTGAATGTTTTTAGGGCCTATAAATTGAAGAACAATGTGGATAATCTAAGACATGAGAAATTTATGGTTGTATATTATTCTATGTGGATAATCCTTGTGGTAGGAGACCAATATATATAATGGAAATTGTTGTGGGGAAGTGCCAAAGATGCCAAGACTTATAGAAAGCTGGTAGAAAGGAGTAGGGTATTTGAGTTTCTCATTAGATTCAACCTTGAGTTTGATATAATTAGATAAAATATTTCGGCAAAGGATAACATGACTCTCATTCGGGAATATACCATGGTCAATAGTGAAGAGAGTAAGTGGAAAGTACAATTACAGGCTCCACATCTAGCTTCAGAACATTTTTCACATTCAGAAATGAAGTTTAAGGGGACTAATGATAATAAAGAAGTGGTGAGTACTGTAGGAATCCTAAGCATAGTAGGGATACTCATTGGAAACCATATCCACATCTTCTACTAGAAAGGTTCTGGAATTAACAATAATAATGAAAAGATTGAAATGCAAATGGCTTCTATTCAGGAGGGTGAAAAAGGGTGTGGTGATGAGAAAAGAACTATAGAGAAATTGGTAGTTGTAAAGGCAGAGTTTGAAAAGTATGGGATGCTTATAAATCACTTGGAAACTATAGTTGCAGCTTCCAACTCTTTAGGCATCACTTCCTCGTCTACCTTTGTTCACTTAAGTATTCGTGTTTTTGCAAATCATGCCATGTCAAGTAATTGCAAAATCCTTTCGATTATAGATTTCAATGCTTTGATCATATGACCAACATGTCTAACCTATATTCAATTCATACAAACTTCTTTTTATCCATTAAATGATATCCCTTGCAAATGGGTTTCTTGCCTCCTATTCCCTTGTTTTGTTTGATCATCTATCCTTCATGTTTCTAAACTTAACACTAATATTTTGTTTCTTAGTATCTTAACAATGTTTATGAATTGCACTATAGCTTTTTTTTTTTCTATTTCATATCATTGTATTTTTTAGAACTTGAAGCCTGGAAAGATGATTGATAGTGTCAATGAGGCAAATTAGATCTATTTGCTGACAATAGTCTAATACCACATGAAGGAGTTACTTTGGAGCGCAGAACAAGTACGAAGCTGAATGGTTTTAGAGACAAAATGATGTGGATACGCTTCAAGAAAGCAAAGGATTTAGAATCGTTTCTCAAGCAAGTACCATGGTTGGTAAAGGGATATCCCCTATTACTGAAAAGTGGTTTTTAAGAGTGGACATGAAGATGATTGAGTTCACTGAAATATCCATTACAATTAGAATCTTGGATGTCCGTCCAAAGAAGATAGCCTAGCTAGGTGTGGGGGTGCTAAAATGGTAAAATGTCTTGGGGTTCCACTTAAGTTTGAGAATAAAGGAAATGAATCAAATGATGAACAACCAATGTGGGAATGGAATTTTCTCATAAGAGTGATATTTAAAATCAACAATGCATTAGCTTTAGGAGACTATGATGAAGAAGAAGATGGATCCCTAATTTGGTATGATTTTCAATATGAGAGACTTCTTGTATTTTGTTTGAGATGTTGGATAACAGGTCATGAAGAACCAAATTGTAAGATAATTTTAGATGGTCAATCTTTAGAGGAGTTAACCCAAAGAATGGGGAACCAAACATTAATGGACCATAATAGGAGGAATGGAATTTTTTAGTTCAGCTTTAAGAGCACTTGTGATAGAGAGGAAAAAAGATTCATAAATAGAAGGAAGAGGACAAGAGAAAGGGAAGAAACAGAGGAGAGAGTGGAAAGAGGGATTCCTTGGTTGGAGCATAAATCTGATTGTCCAATGAGAATTGACGTTTGTAATACAATTTGAAGAAAACTCTTTCAAGATCCTTAGCCCTTACACTAGACACATGATGAATATCTTTACCAGAGATGGGGAATTCTATTTGGTTCTCACCAAAGAGAGTAGATCGAAAGATGGGAAATTTGGTGGTGGAACACTTTGCTAGTAATGGTGGATGTAATGATGACAATAGGTACAATATAGCTTTGCATAGCCTAAGAAGCATGTCAAGCTCAAGTTGGCCAGTTTTCATTTCAAGTTGAAGTTACTAGAATGGGGAAAAAGTCAAATCATTTAATGAATGGGATTTTGAAAGATTTTGTAGAAAGTACACTGCAGCCCATCGCAGAATTATTCTGAAATTATAGATCTCCATAATCTACTAGTAGCCCCCTATAAACCGCATCCTGTTAATGGATTTGACATCAATCCACGATTAGGATTCATCGCACCTATATGGTGAGGTCAAGACTTCTGAAGTGAACTGATCGAACAGTCATTCTCTCAAGATTTTGAGAGTTTGAAAGCTCTAACAAGAAAGAATAAAAGAAAAGGAAATATTCGACCCAATAATGCTGAAGTGGCAATGGAAGAGGGATGGGACAAGAATAAGAAAAAGACGTAGTGGAATAGTGATAAGGGACATGTCAGAAGTGCAGGGAGAAAATATGACCCAAGTTTATGAAATGGGTCAAACCAAAAAGCTCAAAGTGGGTCTAGGGATGTTAGTAAAGCTGATGGAAACTAGAACCAAGAATCATAGGCAAACGTGGAGGTTGATGAAGACAATACAGAACAAGGGGAAGAGGAAAACATTTCAGAAAATGCGAGTGATTTTGTTACTTTAAATTGTGCCTTTAATACCCCATATCCTTACTTCCTCAATCTTAACGATAGCCTAAGTTTGATTGATTTTAGTTGTGTTCAAAGAGAAACTATTAGTAAAGCTGAAAATGACCGAATATAAGCAGTGGTTTTAATGCTCTAGTGGATGATTTAGATGATGGTTATTATTTTCATCAATACAAGAAATTGATTGAAAGAATTAGAAAGAAGAAAATAACTCAAAGTGGAGGGAAATTCAAGAAAAAAAAGAAAATTTCTCTCAAAATAAAAAATAGGATTAATGACTTTGATTTGGGAGTAAAATTAGGTTGGAAAAAAGATGTAAAAAATAATTAAAAATCAATTGGAGAAAATGTTTTTTCAAGAATTTGCTAGCAATATTTGGTTTTTAAAATTATAGTTTAGCTCCTATTTTTTAGTTAGCTTGTTAAAAAATTGGTTATAACCTAGTAGACTTGTGCGCTGTGGTATGTAATGTAATAATAAGTGGGCTCTAGGTCATGTTTAGAGGTGTAAATTGGGGCCAGGGCCAGCACAATTTTGAGCTGGCCCAGCCCAATCCGACCTGATGGTTCATGGGCTGTGCTGTAAACCGGCACGATTGTATGGACCAATGGGCCGTGGTAGGCTTGGGGTTTTAGGTCGGTGGGCCCAGTTGGCATGGCTTGCATTGTCATGTCATGCCGCTTGTGGCCTGTGAACTAGCACGGCTAGCCCGTAGGCCCACAGCGGGCCGCACTCAACCCGTCCGAAGAACTAGTCATTGGATACCCCCCCCCAACAGCTATAAACAACTATATAGGGGGGTATTTATGTATTTTGGGTTTGGAGAGATAAAATGACAATAATGCCACTCAACAACTATATAACAACTAGTTTAGGGGGTATTTAAGTAAAGTAATAAATGACTTCATAATGACTAAAATACCCCTCCCAACAACTAAAAATAGTTAGTTTTAGTGTATTTTAGGTAATTAATTAAATTGTTTTCAATTCCTATATATAGCCTTATCCTCCACCATTCTCATCACACCAATTCTCATACTCTCTTTGCCTCTTCTACTCTATCGAATTTCAATATCTTCTCATACATCATACTCTCATACACCCATACTTTCTCTACTCTCTAATTCTCAACTTAATTCAAGTTTCAACAAGAAGAAGACTTGCTTGGGTATTTCAAGTTAGCAATTTGAGAGACTTGGAGGTTTTAATAGTTGAAATTTCAAACCAGCTATCTAGGTAAGTGCAATTAAATTAATTTTTATTTTTTTATAATTAAAAAATGGTCAGCTCCTCCTCTTGCTCTTGACACCAATTCCCCAACGTAGTCAACGTCGACGATGTCGATGTTCAACCGCAATATGATAGTGTTAACGTCGATATGGATGCTATTGCTAATATTACCAACATTCCCAAACCTAAGGAGAACACTAGGTTGATTAGCCCAGTTTGAATAGTATTTAAAATAGAGGAAGTTGAGGGGAAGGGAAAGAGAGCTGTTTATCATAAATGTAGGAGTTAATTTAGCTATAGTACGTAGTAGTGGTGGTACTGGCCACTTGGTAGACATTTGAAACGCCATTTGATGAAAGAAAAAGAAGGGAAAGAAACATCACAAGTACAAATAAGAAGTGAGATTTTTTGTACTTTTAAATATTCCCAAGAAAAAATGAGGTAAGAATTAGCAAGATATATTTTACATGTTGTACATCCATTTTTATTAGCTGAAGATACTATTAGAACAAATTCTTTAAAATTTTTTTATTCCTATAAACAAAATTTAATTTCTATGTTATCAAATCTTAATTCTAAAATTTCAATTACTTGTGATATTTGAACATCTAGATTTAACATAAGTTATATTTGTATTACCGGTCATTTTATTGATGAAAATGGCTTTTACATAAAAGAATTTTAAGATTTACTAGGCTTGAATGGCCACATACTAGCCCAATTATTTATACAAGTATTTTAAATACTTTACATGCTTATGAAATTGAAAATATTTTTTTTTTTCTATTAGTTTTGATAATGCTAATAATAATGGTTCAACAATAAATATTTTAAAATTTCAATTAAAACCATTTTTAGATGGTAAATTATTTCATATTAAATGTGCATGTCACATTTTTAAATTTATGCATTCAAGATGCTTTAAATATTATTTCTCATCATATTTCTAAAAATAGAAATTGTATAATATACATTAAAAGTTTTGGAGCAAGAAAATAAGAATTTAAATATTAATGTCAAAATTATGATTTAAAATATAAACATTTTGTATTAGATGTTCAACATAGATGGAATTCTACCTATTCTATGTTAGAAAGTTGTATTGCTTACAAACAAATTCTTAGTGATTTTTATACTGCAAAAATGCCACATGATCCTATACGTGAGGAAGATTGGGAAATAGCAATTTGTATAAAATATTTTTTTTACAAATTTTTTATCATGTAACTAATGAATTTTTAGGTGCTTATTACTCAACTAGTTGCCTTTGAGTTAATCAACTATTTATAATTAGTGAACGTTTTGCAAAATATAGGAAAAATCCACAATTTCAAAGTACTATTGAAATAATGAAAAATAAATTTAAAAAATATTGGGAGAAAATTTCTCCCATTTATTGCTTAGTTGTAATATTAGATCCTAGGATTAGGAAAGATGGTTTAGAAATTTTACTTGAATCATATTGTGAAAATATGAATATTGAAGTTGGAAATAAAATAAAAGAAGTTAATAACTTATTATTTAAAATGTATAGTTTATATGAATCTCAAGCAGGTGGACATAAAAAATCTTGTACAGGTGCAAGTTTCACTTCTGAAATAGTTAGTTCCATTTCCGGTAGTGGAGACAAAATTCGGTCTTTACTACATAAGAGCCATAAATCTATACTACCAGTTCATTTATTGAAAATTTTTATTTACAAGCAAGATCTTCTACTTTATTTGATTCATCCAACAATGAGGAATGCGATAACTTTGATATTTAAGCTAGGTGGAAAGGACATGAAAAAAACTATTCAGTCTTTATTGCCATAGCATGTGATATACTAACCACTCAAGAGTCTATATTTCTATCAGAGTCTTGTTTAAGTACAGGTACCAGGGTGCTAGACAATAAGAGAAGCTGTATGAATGATGAAAGTCTGAAAATGTGCATCTGCCTTAAAGATTGGTTGGATGCTAAAGATAGATTACAAGACAAAGGAGGGCATGACATTGCACCTAATGTTTCACCTAAAGCAGATAATGACAATCAAGGAGATGATTAGATGAAGATACAGGTGGAGGTGGAACTTAAAGAAAAATAATGAAGTCAATATTTTTTATTCTTTTGTATACTCAATATTTCATTATTTCAATTTATTGTAATTTTTTTCAATTTTTAAAATTATTGTAATTTTTTAATTTTATTTATATTAGTTTTTATTTTTCAATAGTATAATTTTTTATTTTCAATTTATAATTGTATTATTTTTTTTGTATTTTATTCCATTTTCTATATATCATTCATCCATTGTTCATTTACCATTGTATTGTTCAAATTCAAGAAATAAAATTCCTAATTTTCCAATTTGTTGTCCATTTTGTATTTTGTTAAGTACTTAAGTATCTTTTTAATTTCTTTGTTAGATTTTGTATTTTTTCAATTTGTTCCCAAAGCTCAAATGAATTATTGAATTAAGGAAAGTGAAGTATTTTAGCAAAGAAAAATCAAAATGTAAAAAAAAATAGTTTGGCCCGGTTCGGCCCAAGCCCAAGGCTTGGCCCATAGCCCAGCCTGACACGGGCCAGGCCCACTACACAGCCCACAGCCCGCCTATATTGGGCCAACCCCCAGAAGTATCCCAGGGGAGGAAAGCACAGCCCGGTCCAGCATGCACTTTGCATGGACTGCATGGCACAACTCAATTTACACCTCTAGTCATGTTCCACATTAGGACCCAAGAGGAAAATGAAAATTATGTGCTGGAATTGTCAGGGGTTGGGCTCCCCCTTGATAATTCATGCCTTACAAGAGGATCAAACTTGTGAAAGAGCAAAAGCTTCATTTTGAGGGGTGGAATTGCTGGGGGGTTGATTCAAGAGGTCTGAGTGGAGGGCTGGTGCTCTTCTAGAATTTAGATGTTAATCTAAAGGTTTTATGTTTTGATAAATATTTGATTTATTCTCGGTTAAGGATGAAATTAAAGGTGTCTGCTGTTGTTCCTTTATTTATAGTGAGCCAAAAAAAAAAGAAAAAGAAAA
This sequence comes from Nelumbo nucifera, assembly GCF_055504915.1. Classification (NCBI taxonomy): domain Eukaryota; kingdom Viridiplantae; phylum Streptophyta; class Magnoliopsida; order Proteales; family Nelumbonaceae; genus Nelumbo; species Nelumbo nucifera. The sequence goes on along the minus strand of NC_142650.1, from coordinate 67,736,000 downwards.
AGAAAAGTAGCAAGTAAATTGCTCTGGAAACATGGAAGAAGATGGCTAGGTTAGTTAAAGAACCTTGGATTTGTCTTGGGGATTTCAATAGTATATTATGGAAGAATAAAAAGGAAGGAGGAAAAAGGTGTACTTAAATTACTTGAGGAAAAATATATAGAGTTCCTTTCAGATTGTTGCCTCCAAGATCTGATTCGCCATGAACCTTGGTTCATATGGTCCAATAAAAGAGATAAAACAAATTTGGTTAGAGAAATGTTAGATAGAGCAGTGGGAAACAAAGAATGGATACAAAGTTTTAATGAAGCTTCTTACAAAATATTACGTTCTCTAGCCTCTAGCCCTGCTCCAATTTGTATCAACAAAAATAGGGAATTCAAGGAGAGAAGAAGATAACTTCAAATTTGAGGAGATGTGGACTGATCATGAGAAATGTGAGAAAGTTGTCTTGAATTCCTAGAATCAACAAATCATTGGGTTAAATCAATTTAAATTAAAACAAAAAAAAGGAGCATATAAGATAGCGTTAGAAAATGGAACAAAGATACTTTTGGTAAGGTGCAGAGTTAAATAAAGGATCTAAAAGATGAATTAAGTGAGAAGTCTCGTAGGGTAGGAAATCAATTTAGTGCAGATCAAATCAAGAAGGATAGCGTTAGAAAATTAGAATACTTGTTGAGAAGAGAGGAGATTGTGTGGCACAAGAAGGATAGAGTTAATTGGCTGATTCATGGGGATAAAAATACTAAATATTTCTATACAATCACTCTAAAGAGAAGGGCAAGAAATAAAATTTTGAGACTTAAAATTGATGACAAGGCTTGGATAGAAGTAGATGAAAAGATTGAGATAAATATCTTGAACCACTTTTAGGAGATCTTTTTTACCTCAAATCCAGGGAACATTGAAGATTGTCTGAACTGTGTTGAGCAGAGGTTAAATAAAAAAGATGTAACAATGCAAGAGAGAGAGGTCATTAAACAAGAAATAACTGAGTCTCATTTTCAAATGGCTCCAAGAAAGGTTCATGGACTTCCAAATGTTTGTACAATTAAGAATTTCTTTATTTCAGGGCATATTTTGAAGGAATTTAATTCTACATTTATTTCCCTAATTCCCAAGGTTAAAAACCCTGAGACAGCTGCTCATTACATACCAATATGTCTTTGCAACACAGTTTATAAACTTATCTCAAGGATTATGGTGAATAGACTAAAACATTTCTTAGATAAGCTAATAAGTATAAACCAAAGTTCCTTTCCTCTAAGAAGGGTGATCTAGGATAATATTCTAATGGCTCATGAAATAATTGATTTCATGAAAAAGGCAAAAGGTAAGATGTAATGGATAGCCTTAAAGCTTGACATAAGTAAGGATTATGACAGGGTAAAGTGGCCTTTTTTTGAAGAGAGCCCTTTAGAAACTGGGTTTTGGTGAAACTTGGACAGGAAGGGTTATGGAGTGTGTGACTACGATTTCCTACAAGATCCTAATCAATGGCTCCCCTTCCCAAGACATAAAACCTGAGAGAGGCTTAAAGCAATGAGATCCTCTTTTTTCTTACATTTTTCTTTTGGTGTTGAAAGTTTTATAAGCTAATTTAAATGTATTTATTAATTCAAATCAAATATCAGGAATAAAAATGAATAGTAATTGCCTAGTGGTCTTACATTTGTTTTTTGATAGATGATAGTCACTTATTTTCAAGGGTACATTCAGCTAAGAGACAAGTTCTTATGGAAACCCTTCATTCCTATGAAACTACTTTGAGACAAAAGATAAATCTCTCAAAATCTGAAGTCTTTTTTAGTCGAAATATGCATTGGCACCACTAGAAGATCATGGTTAAATCCTTAAACATGAAAAGAGTGGAGCTTGGGAAATAAAAAGTTCAAATTACTTGAAAGATCTAAAGCAAAAACTAATAAATGGCATGAGCTCCTTTCCCTACTTTTTCCTTCAAACCAAACATAGCCTTATTGTTTCAATGCAACTCTCCTACCTAGAAAAGCTTGGAGACTTTGCACAAAATAAAATAACTTATGGGCCTAGATTATAAGAGCTAAATACCTAAAGGAGAAGAGCTTCCTATATGCTAAGGCTGTGTTTGGTTGCAGTGCAATTCTATTTGCGCTAGTACGCATGCATGAGAGTGCAAATGAAAAAACTGCAAATTTTATTTGGGTTTTACTTTGTTCTGCTTCATGTCTTAATTTACTTCATTTGTAATACAATCAAACAAAATAAGCTAAAATTTGAAACAAGAATAAGTCAGAATTTACACTCAAATCATTTGCACTGCCACAGTTTCACATCAGTACAAATTTATTTGCATTGCAACCAAACAGCCTAAACTTAAAAAAAAAGGGGTCTTGTGGTTGGCAAAGCTTGGTACCTGGCATAGAAGTGCTTTGCAAAGGCACCTGTTAGGCTATTAATTCTTGGACAGTTGGACTGAAGTTAAAGTGTGGGAAGAACCACGGTTGCCAAAGCTTCATGGATTTAGAATAATGGGTCTCATAATTAAGAATCTGACCATGGACAAAGTTAACAACTGATGCTTGAGTCCAAGAGAGGGTGGAATGAGTAGCTTATTTGAAGCATGTTTTTAGAAAATGTGGCTAAGAATACCTAAGTATCCCTTTAGCCTCGAACACTTGGAAAGATAAGCTAACTTGGGTGCTAAATGAGAGTGGGAAATTCTCAATTGAATTGGCTTACTATGTTGCCAAGCAGTTAGTAACAGATTGAACTACTAGGAGGGAGAACATTAGGACAAGTCCAACTATGAGTACGAGCCACTAGAAACAGATCTGGAAACTGAAACTAAACCCTAAAATTAAAATCTTCATCTGGAAATGTTATTGGAATGGTATAATTGTTAAAGAAAATTTAGTGAAGAAAAAAGGTATTGAAAACTCTACCCTGTGCTTGACTAGTTTGGAAGTGCTTTGAATTGTAAAACATCAAGTTTTGGTAATCTGGATTCTTTTGATTTATGGTTAGTTCTTGAATTAATAGTTGCAAAAGTTCTCTTAAAAGTTCAGATTTTTCTGCTAAAATATTCTTTACTTCTCATTTGGTTCATTTGGAAAAACAGAAATAAATTTATATTTGATGGAACTGATCCAAACCCTAAACTCACTATAGATGTTGTTGCTAGGATGATGAAGGAGATGGAAACGATTTCCCCCTCAAACCCTCAGAGTAGCAAGGATTCCAGCCTTTTTTTTGGCAGCCACCCTCCTCAACCTATGTTAAAATCAATATGGATGAGAGTTTCTTTTTTTTTCTTTTTTGTCTGTGGCCTGGTAATGGTAGCTTTGGTGTGATTATATTGCAAGGTATTACGGGGGCTCAACCTTAGCAGTTCTTTTCGGTGTGATTATAAGGTCATTATTAAATACATGGGGCTCGCATCTTTTACAATAGAGTCCGTGAATTTAATACTGTCGTGAAACCTCATCATTGGTTCCACAGCCCACTGAGTGACTAAAGCGTTCAGCTAATCCAATATATTTGGCCTGAATGTTGAAAAGAATGCATTAACCAGTTGTTTGGTATCATTTGGTGAGTGTGATATGATCTTATTGGCCTAGAGATCTTTATTATGAACCATAGAATGGTATCTCGAATTTCTACCCATGTAACATAACATGGATCTAAACCACAACTTGTGCTATCCACAGCCATATATCAACATGAATCACTCCATCTCAGGCAAACAAGAGGATGTGGTGGCCACTTCCTAAAGTGGGAATGACACAGACAAAACAAGCAACAGTAACCAACCCTCTCAGCCTTCTGGATCGATCCCCAAGTTCTGAGGTTCTACAATCTGAAAGCCCAAATGCAAACTCATCGAAGGAGGCCTCTGGTGGTGGATCAAGTCTATCGGGATCAAAGGTGACTAGCATGCACTCTAGAGGAGATTTTGTTCATTTTCAGATTGATCGTCTCCCTGTGCCCATCTACTTTCCACTTGGGCTATATTTGGTTTGAAGGAAAAGGTAGAGAAAGAAAGAGAAAGACAGGAAAATCTATACAAGGTTTGTAAAGGTAGTTTGTAAAGGTTTCCTTACCTTTCCTTCATTTCCATGCATTTTCCTTTTCTTCAAACCAAACATAACCATAGATATCACTGATAGTGGTTAGGGAACTAGATCCACCCAATACATCAATAACATCTAATGATACAAAAGGACTCCTATGGTCTTCAACAACAGAGAAAGGAAAATGAACATCCGTTCTTTGCAGTGGTCAGACCCGGGTTATTTGCAAAGTTTGAAAATGAATTGGATAACGGACCAAATGGTCTGACCGTGAGATCGGACCAATTGTGCCATTTGTTATTTTTGCAAAGTTAACCAATTGTGTCCTAAAAATGGGAGTGTTTATTTGAAAAAATTAGAACTTATTCTAACAAGTTCTCAAAGTGCTCATGAGTGAAAGTGAAAAGGTTCTAATTTCAAATAGAGACAGTATAGGTATTTTCAAAATGGCGTGGCAGGCCAAGAGAGGCCAGAAAAGAAATAAGCACTTGAAAATAAGCCCGAACTTTAAGCCGATTTTTATAAAGTACTTTCATATTTTTTCGAAGTACAACAATACAATATAACGTTTGTATTGTATATTGTATACTTTATGCTTTACTTTTATAAAGTACTTTCGTATTTTTTGAAAGTACAAAAATACAATTTAACATTTGTATTATATACTTTATGCTTTTACTTTCATACTTTTAAAAGTACAAAAACCCCTAAAAGCACGAAATCGGCTTTTCATACTGTGCTTTTGGCAAAATAGTGCTTCCGTTTTCGTGTGAGCAGGTAGTCACGTGTGACCACCCTCCAATAAATTCTCCACCCTATCTCTTCTACTCACCGTTGTTGGAATCAGACTGCCGCTCCGGTCTCAGACCGCTAAACCATCAAAAACCGTCACTGAAAGCACAAACAGAAGTGCTTTTGCCAAACATAAAATGATAACTCTGCTTTAGAAAGTACAAAAGTAAAAATCGTCACCGAAAGTTTGTACTTTGGTATTTTTGAAGTACAAAAGTAAAAATCCATTAAATACTTATTTTGGACTTATGTGCTTTATACTTTAGTATTTTTAAAAGCAAAAATACCAAAATTCTTTACCCCAACGCCTATACTCAGAATAAATACTTATTTTGGACTTCTTTCGCAAATGCCAATAAGTGTTTATTTTTATTAGCCAGTTTCGGACGATTTTCTAGGTCAATTAAAGGGTCGGCTAATTATTCATAAATCATAATCTAAGAACCGGGTTCTAGAAAGTAGAAACCCCAAAAGAGGGTTGAATCCCAGCTGAATGCTCCAACCATCCCGTCCAATACAGGGCTGGCCACCAGCTCAGGCCAGGCCTCCTGAGGCTTGGGCTTGGCACATTGTGCTGGGCCTGCTGGCCTGTGTCCTGTGAAGTGACCACTAGGTAGGTGAGAATGGTTGACCTAAAACCAGACACCTAGTGAATCCATTTCCCTTTGGTTAATTTCCATAAAATGATCAATGGCTCCATTGATCACAGGCCAATTTTAAACATAAGAACCTCATTTGCACAGATTTGAGTACGGTACAAATCAAACTGCACATGCGACATGTAAAATGGCATAACTCCGAAGAGTGTTTCCCTGTTTTCTTCGGGTTAGAATATTCCCCAATTTGCAGTCAAAGAATACAGACAGCAAATCATTATCAGAGTGCAGACGGAGAAATAAATAACAGAACAAATGGTCTTCTCATACATTATTTCACAAATCAGTAAGTCTAAGGCCATTAAAGTTAGATAAGTCACAAAACCACACATTTTCAACATCATTTTGAGGATCATAAACACAACTGAAACACACCTTCATGTCCTTTGAACTCATAAATCACCATAACAAATCCAGTGGGGACTAACAAATGGTTCAGTTTTTTTTTTTTTTTACAATACATCAAGGACCTTGTCACTTTTGACAGCCCTGAGATGGTGAGACTGCTTTGAGCGACGGAGACCTTAATGCAAACAAGCCAAGAATGATTTGCCTAATAACAACCAAATGGTGGTGGGGACCATCCCTTGACCGAAACCTGTTGCAGTAACCAGAGATAGCACTGCAACAGAGCTCCTCCATTCAGTTGCAGCAAGGATGGGGTTGTTTATGTGGGATGATGCTCAGCTCTCGAGCTTGCTGACTGTTTTCTTATCAGAGCTCAAACAAGCTGATGATACAACTCGTACAACCCCATTTGTCACCTTGCATTTAAACTTTAAGGAGGTTGCAACAGCCATTTGCTGCTGCAACCCATTTGTTGGGTATCCCAGTTCCCTGTCCACTATCAATGATATCTGAGTGGAAAGTAGATGGACGGAGACGATCAATCTGAAAACAAACAAAATCCCCTCTAGAGTACATGCTAGTCACCTCTGATCCTGATAGACTTGATCCACCACCAGAGGCCTCCTTCGATGAGTTTGCGTTTGCACTTTCAGATTGCAGAACTTCAGAACTTGGGGATCCAGAAGACTGAAAGGGTTGGCTGTTGCCTGTTTTGCCTGTGTCATTCCCACCCTTTGAACTCTTTGTGTTCAGGAAGCGGCCACCACATCCTCTTGCCCGACGCATTGCATGGAGATGGCGTGATTCATGCAGATATGGCTGTGGAGCATAAAATTGTGGTTCAGATCCATGTTACATGGATGGAAGTTTAAGATACCATTCTATGGTTCATAATTAAGATCTCTACTCTAGGCCAATAAGATCATATCACACTCACCAAATGATACCAAACAACTGGCTAATGCATTATTTTCAACATTCAGGCCAAATATATTGGAGAATGGTCCAGAAAAATCCAGTCAGTAGGCTAAAACCCCCAATTGGTTGGAAAGTGCACATGCACCACATGCATGAAGGCAAGGGTGGATAGAAACTGCTCCTGTTCATTTCTTAAGAAAAAGGCATTCTGACACAAAAGATGGATAACTTTTCTCTTCAAATTTCTGGAAAATCAAGAAAGTTAGCATACAGTACCTTCCGAACTTTGATCAACTTATTCTCCATCTCTGCCTTTGCACGAGACTTCCTACGCCTTAGTATTCCATGGTACTGCTTGGCATTAACATAGATGGGTCCATCTTCTGGCATATTCAGTGGCAACATCACCCGACCCTGATCCATTTTGAAATTGAGAAACCATAATCAGCTGTTATGCCTAGACATTAAATTTTAGTTGATTAATGCATTTTAATAAGTAATAGAGGTTTCATTAAAGCTAGAGATCTGTTGAAATGCTGTATGGTTGAAAAGAAAACTCAAGAAGCAGAGTTATATTATAAAAAAAGAATGTAAACCAAACAAGGGAAGAAAAAACTCATTCAGCCACTCAAACAATTAAAAGGGACACTACAATGTTGGTCCTGGACATGAAAGTGCTCTCAGAATCGAACCCCTGTTCTCATGCTTGTGAGAATGAGATTTTACCATTGCACCAAGCAATGGCCCCTACAATTGAACCCATATCACTATCTCTAGCCAATGTTGATATTTATGATTTATCAAGGCACCATTTTACAAGTTCATTTTTCCAAGCAAAGGCCAATCTGCTAGTGCCATGCCATCCAAAACCAAAACCAAATGCATCTTAGATGTACAGAATTAATGGGCACACTGTCATGAACAAACTGGTTTTAGAATGTAATTTATACTCCACCTTTCACATCCCAACCTGATGCACAAGTATGTTTCATCTATGGTGTAAAACAGACAGGAACTGAAATGTTTCCCTTGTTATTTCATAGCACAATGAAGTTGCAAACTAGCAGATTGAATGAGATCTCTAACTGCATTTGGACTAATTTTATGAGTCTATGATCAAATTGCAATTTACTGGTGAAATATGGATAATATGAAGTAATCTGCAAAATATAGACCTGTTTGATAGTTAAGATAGTTTATTTAACATAAAAGATAGAGAAATCTAAATTGGAGTCCCATGGATCCAGTGCGATGGCCTATACCACATGGATTCTCCTTTAGTCATAATTACATAGTTTTAGTTACTTGACTAGTATTACATTATGAGGATTAGTATTCTTAGTTAAGAACCATTTGATAACAGCTGAAGTGGCTGAACTGAATGCCTTGTGTCTTTGTCTTCTAGTGAATAAGTTATTAAGGAGGTTGTGAGATCCTTAATGATTGAAGCTATAAGTTGGATTGTTACGAAGTCTCAAATATTTTTATTATTTAATTATTTTATCCACTTAAAGACAAAATAATAAGTCATTTAGTTCAGTCACTTTAGTCATTTTCAAATGGTCACCTTCCCTTAGTAAGTTACTTGGATGATAACTTTATTTGTGCAGTTAACTTTTCTCAAAAAAAAAAGAAAAGAAAAGAAAAACTTTAATTGTGACCTTTCTTTAAAATGTCAAAAACTTGACACTGGGTACAACTTAACTCATTTAAATTCATATAGGCATGACAAAATTTACAAACACGTCAATCTATGATAACAATCCTGCAAAGTTTTACTCATTTTGAAATAGACAAACAGTAAATTTTGTCAGTAAGTATGAAGGGGATAGAATGGTGTGATGGAGCTGATTAAATGAAATCAACTTCTGAAAAAAGCTGAAACCTTTCTGTACAGTGTGATCTATGTGATTTCTTGGTGGTGATTACATTTAAAGTCTTTGAATCTGATTCTAGTTATTGTTCAGAAGGAGATGTCAAACTCTTTTTGTTCCTCTTGATTTTCATTGATTATCATATGATTATTATTATTTTTGATAGGTAACAAAACTTTATTGCTATTTATTAGAAAGAACAAAGTCATTCAAGGCTTACGAACCCAACATATAGGCTAGACTAGCCACCTATCCCATATTTATAGTATTACATCTGAGCCTAAACATTTGTTCCTTATGTACCTCTTGTTTGTGCAAAGCATCACCCATAGCATTTGCTGATTTTTGCACCCATTGAAAAGTTACAATGGCTTCCCTAGCCTGCGAATTTGTCTCCTTGATTACTTGTCTATGCCGCCACATTTCCTTTCTGTTCTTAAGCCAGCTAATTGCAACTTTAGAGTCCCTTTCAACTACGATATCTTTTAAACTCAATTGTCTTGCCAGCCTCGATCCTTGTAAGACAGGTAGAACCTCAGCTGTTATTGAGTTCCCACATCCATAGGTCCTGAAAACAGTGCTATAACCAATCCATTCTATGCTTCCACATTGCCTTGCTATTGTTCTTAAGCCAGCTAATTACAACCTTAGAGTCCCATTCAACTACAATATCTTTTAAATTCAATTCCCTTGCCAGCCCCAATCCTTGTAAGACAGGTAGCACCTCAGTTGTTATTGAGTTCCCACAACCAATAGGTCCTGAAAACCGTGCTATAACCAATATTCTATGCTGTCACACTGCCTTGCTATTGCTCTTAAGCCAGCTAATTACAACCTTTGAGTCCCCTTCAACTACAATATCTTTTAAATTCAATTGCCTTGCCAGCCTCGATCCTTGTAAGACAGGTAGCACCTCAGCTGTTATTGAGTTCCCACAACCAATAGGTCCTGAAAACAGTGCTATAACAAATCGATTCACATCATTTGATTATCTTTTCTTGACTTTATCCTCTTAGGTGATTGTACATGTGTTCCACAACCCTAAAAGAGGCTGGCCTGCAGCTACCTCTCCCACATTTTGTTCACATTGCATTTTCCATTAGATTTCCCTAATACAACTGCAGTCTGACAACCCCTTTTTTTTGGCCATAGACACAGCTTGCTTATTTTCTAATCTGTGGACACCTTGCTTCTAACTTGCGAATGCATAAATTTCTTTCATAATATTCCAGGAATTGCCATGTTCCTAGCTTGTTTTTTAGCCAGCTCACTAACATTTCTGAGTTACCTTCCACCAAAATATTTCAGATTCAATGATTTCCGTATCAGCAACCCTTATAGTACTGCCATCACCTCAGAACTTGCTGAGTTCCCCACTGCTATGGGACCTGAGTAAGTTGCCAAAATTTAACCATAGCTGTCTCTAAAAACTCCTATGCCTGTTTTCCTTGGGTTGCCTAGGCTGTATCCATCAAAGTTGAGCTTCATTGATCACTATTCAGTGAATTCTTGATTTTTATGTTTCATGATTATATTTCTTTTGGTAGGTTAATGGACTATACAAGGGAGGTAGCCCTCCCCCAACCCTGATGCAGGATTTGGTCCCAGGTCTCCACTACAACCAGCAAGCCAGCTGTTACCTTCTTATTTATGTTTGAGTTCTTGAATCTTCTTTCTTAATTCTTTAATGTTAACTTTAGAATCTCCAGTTATGTCATCTTAATCCTTGATCCTGAAACTTGTTTTAACTACTTATCACCTCTAATTGACCTAAATACCTAATATATATATATATATATATAGATAGATAGAAAAAACAAATACAACCTGATGAAGAGTTTTCCCAAGGCAAAACATAGAAGTCCAAGACCAAAATAGATAACAAGACTGTAGACCAAGCACTCTTAACTCTCCTATTTCTTTCTCTACAAATAATCCAGCAAGCAGAATAAGGAATTATTCTATAGAAAATCTTGGCCCTTACTTCCAGACAGTCCTAACCTATATTAGCCAATTCTCCCTACTTGAGCCAGAAAAAAGATAATATTGATCATGCATTTAGGGTCTAATTCAGCCAATTGTTTAAGTTTTGTTGTGCCCACATAAACTAAAACAATTGGCAATTGAATCCATTATCTACACAAATGTAGATTAGATAGTTGATTGGGCCAAAAGAAAAGAAAAAGGAAAAAGAAAAAAAAGGAAAAAGCATGTTTCTGTTTCTCATATTTCTTCAAAATTTCTGGTTTTGGCCAAGCAAGTTAGTTTCTAGAAGGTGAATACTGGCTTTGACAAGAAGATTCTTTCAAACTCAATAATAAGAAATCCTTTCACTTGGACACAGTGTTTTACAAGGCATGCCTAGGCTCACAGATGAGGCCGATTTTGTGGGTGTCCCTCACCTGAACATTACTATGTAAGTGCACCTCACCCGACTTCTTGCTATATTTGATAAATTAACCTTGAATTTGATTTTGAATAGGTCCCAACTCAACTATGCCTTGTCACAACTATAAGGGATCAACTCAGTAATTTAAAAGGTTTGCCTCAGGCGTGCCTAGGCACACAGGCAAGGTGCATATTAGGGTATGCACCTTGCCTAGGTCCCAGGCGGAGTATTTTCAAAAGACGCACACCTGGTGTGCCCTTGCACTTCAGCCCAAGCATGCGCCTTTTGAAAATCTGTGTATTTTTCTCTTTTCTTTTTTTTTGTGTGTGTGTGTGTTTAGCGGCTGGACCGGGGGCAGAGCCCCCAGGCCCCCAATCAAGCCCCTCAAGGCAAGCCCAAATAAGTCCATACTAGGGTCTTCCCTATGACCGGAGCTCCAAAACCCCCATATTTTCCAATGTTGCTCATTCATTCATCCTAATAAAAGATATTTTTAAAAGATACTTGAGGTTATAAAACCTTATTTTATAGGGATTAAGAATTTAAGACCCTAATATGTACTTGTTTGGGCTTGCCTCAAGGGGCTTGGTACAAAGGCCGCTTGTAGAATCAAAGAATGCATAAGGCTTAACATCATATTAGCTATTTGAAGTAATGCAATTAGGAAAAAACTAAAGATATTAAGAACTTACATGCTTGAATATGTTTTATATGTTGTGCTTAATTTTATTTTTAACATTTTAAATATGTTGTACATGTTATGTTTATGTATTTTAATTTGAGATAATAGGTTTTTTAAAGCATTTATTTTAAAATTTAAGTTTATATTTTTAATTAATAACTTGTTTAATATTTTAATAATTTGCATTTTTTGAGTTTTTTTGGATTTTTTGAAAATTTTGGCATTTTTTTGAATATTTAGATTTTTTTTTTTGCATTTTTGCACCTTGCTTCAAAAAAGCATGCGCCTTGCCTTGTGCCTTGCACATGAGGTGCAAAATGGCCCTTGTGCTTTTTTTGTGCCTTTCGCTTTTAAAACACTGGATCAACTACAGGAATCCTGTTATGCCTTGTGCCTTGCACCTCAGGTGCAAAATGGCCCTTGCGCTTTTTTTGCACCTTTCGCTTTTAAAACACTGGATCAACTACAAGAATCCTGTTATGCCATTCAATTTAATTTTGAATAGGTAATTTACTATATTGTAGGTTGTAAATGTGATGTTTAGAGTACTAAAAAATCCCTAAATAGGACTTCAACATACAAGGATACAAGCTTTTTAAAAAATGATTTTCTAACCAATTGAGCTAATGGATTTCTTTTAAAATATTCTATTTTTTCAGAGTTTAGATTTGCATATATGCATGCATGCATATGTATGTATGTATTTGTGTATGCATATGCATATGTATATATAACCATATTCTGGTTAATAATATACAAATAAAATGTGTTAGGCAAGTGATGCTAACAAAACCAATGATTCAACATAGAAGATTTAGGACCCAATATGTTTACAACATATTCGAATATGTTGATACAGAATAAAAACAGGACAAAGTTTTACTGTTAGCAGTTGCTACATTCTCATTCATTTTGAAATAAGTAATTCCTGAACGATGGCAAGAACTAGAGAAAGAAACTAACCGTTGGTTGAGATCCATAAGTTGCAAATATGCTATAATATTGATCCATATAAGGGTAATTTGCACAAACCTACAGATAGCAAATGCATCAATAAGAAAAGCAATCCATAAGCATATCAGTACATAAAAACCAATCAAGCACAATTAAGATTTTTCTGGAGTAGGCCAATTCAGCAAAATGCCATGACAGAGGAAGGAAGGTTACCATAGGCTGACCAAGCCCCAATTCAATACACGCTTGATAATCAGGTGGGAATGATTGTCGAGAAATGGCTGATGGAATTTGCTGAGTTTTTTGCCCCTTCCCAGAATCCCTGCTATCACCTGGATGAGAAACTTTAAAACTAGTCACATTGGAGAATTCTAAACGGGGAAATAAAAATGAGAAAAAAAATAACATATGACAAAACAGAAACTTCTCAGAATCACATGGTTAAACTTATGTAGGCAAAACTCCCACTAAATTCAAGCAAGGAATGAACCGAAAAAGGTTTCCTGATAAAAGCATATTTACATGGGAAGCAGATTTCCTTGTAATTGTAGTGTGGACTTTCTGACAGTAATACACCTATTGTTTTCTTCTTCCCTTGGTCATGATACATCAAGAGAAGACTTCCTTAAATAATCAAACAATAATTTCACCTAGACCTATTACAAATGTACTGTTCTTGTGATTGATCATTACATTGAGGAAAACCTAAGCAGGAAAATTTTCCACTGCCAAGCAAAATCTTTTTGTTATAATACATGCTTAAAAGAAAAAACTAGAGAAAACCAGTGGCACCAAAAAGAATATCTTAAAAAAAACTTCCTTGTGACTAACAGAGTAATGGTTTCTTTATCTGTCAATACTAAATTCCTTTCTTTTTTTTTTCTGAGAAAAGGTAAGTTAAGGATTTTATTAACCAATAGCATTGTACAACAAGCCCCCGGGAAAACAAGGCAGGAACAAACCAGCATCCCCCACCCAAGCGAAGCACCAAATTAAAAATTCTTGGAGTTCAGGAAGAGAAACATGTTCTGGTGCCTGAACTCATTAACACAGAAACCCAGGACCCTACTTTACCCACTGTAATGCTATTTAGATCTTCAGTGTTCTTTCTTTTGCTGCTAAAGAGTACTATTTCTCTCTACCCACACAGTCCCAATCACTGCAGCAGGAACAAACTTCCAAACACACTTCCCATTCTTAAAGAAGCTCACGCAGGCTCCAACCCAACAGAAAATCCTTCACAGATCGCTGCATTCACAGATCACCAGGCAATGGATGCAATGATGGTCAACAGACCCAACCACCTGGCCACATAGGCCACAGATCAAATCCTGGATCTGCACACCCCTTCTCATCAGGTTTACCTTGGGAAGGCATTTTCCATACAGCAGCCCAAACCAAGAAGTTCAGCTTCAAGGGGGAGATTGGGTTCCAAATTTTCTTAGCCAGAAAGCACAACTTATTAGATCATCTAGTCTGAGAGGAAATAACTTGACAGAGAATTCTCCATCCTTATTCCACCTCCATCTCCATTGATCAATCTGATCTATATCAGATTGTGGGGACTACGAAATTCCTGAAGTTGCAAGTATTAGAAAATGTCCAGCAAATGACAGAAAAATCATGGTCTAAGTAAAAAAAAAAATGCAAATATAATATTTTTTTGGATGGATATAAACATTTTTGTCAGTAAAAAGTGCAATTTATTATCCCATCTTCATATAGGATCTTGCACAAATGAATCCATGTACATAGAACTAGAATGAACCACATGATTGAATGGGGTTTCAACTCCCTAAGAGCACACAAGAAAAACTATCTAGTATGCTTATACAGGGAGTAATTCAGGGAAAAAGCACACTTTGCTGAATTCCTTGGAGATGAACAAGCATGAATACCTTTTGCTAATAAGGTCCATTTTTGAAAGACTCAGGCATTTGTTTCATTCTAAACCATCCAAACATATCAGGGGTTCTCCAGATAAAAAAAAAAAGCTTTGATATTACCATTTGACGATAAGGCAGCAATCCTGGATGTCAATGATCTTCGGGATGAAATTACCACAGTGAATACCAGAGTTGGAATGGCATGGATTGAAAACTGGAGTCTAGCTTATCATGAAAAGGAGCTCATTGCAAGGTGTACCCAGATCAAAGTCTTTGAACTTCCCTTTAATCTATGGAAAGAGCAAGTGTTCCATCAAGTCTCAGAAGTCTGAGGAGGTGGTGATGAATGTCTCCTATCTACAGACAATGAGGCTAAAGATCGTAGGCGCCAAACCTAAGTCTATTCCACATTGTTTGGAAGTGTTCACCGGCAAATGTTGGCAGAGGGTGTGGCTGGCCTCGGCAGCCGAAGTGGCGCTGTGGGAAGAATGGAGGGAGGAAGATGCAGATGACATGGCAGGGTGGGAGCCATGTGGAAGAGAAGGAGAGGCCAAGGGGAAGCTAGTTCCGAGGAAGTTTAATTGGGAAGACGAAGAGGAGAGGAAGGAACTTCCTTTGAAGGAAAAAGCTTCAAATAATTTTAAAATGAATCGAGTGGAAGTGTTTAATAGAGGAGCCTCTGATGTTGAAGCTCTTAAAAAAAGGCACAACTTGTGAAGGCAATAAGGTAAGGGACCATGTGTGAGGAAAGTATGGAAACTCGGGTGGGCTTGTTACAGTGCAGCCCAAAGATGTTGGGCTGGGAAAAAAGGGTGGGCCAAACGAGAATAATGGGAATATTAGACTAGTTATGGAAGAAGCTCATGGAATTTTAAGGGAGCACATGATCAGTGAGAATGGGGAAATATTAGATGATACTTTGGTCTTTTATCTCCCCACTTAATAAGAAGCCATTGTGAGGTCATAGGTGTGATTGGTATTAACAGCACGACAGAGGATCTTCTGGGAGAGGATAAAGAGGAGAATGGAGGGGGAAATGCTGCTGGTGTTAGACAGATGTAGGTAGTTCAGGAAGGCGAAGAGTTTCTTCAGTTTGTTGGAAAGATCAAGGAAGGCTCTAATTTGCTCACTGTAGGTGGAAGAGAGGGAGTTCCAAAGAGTTTGAAAGAAGTGAAAGGGGAAGATGAAAGGAACTCTAGGAAGGGAGTAAACAACGATGAAATCTGTTTGGGGAAGGAGATGGAAGAGCATGGTTATGGTAAAGAAGATGAGAATAGGGAAGGGAGCAAGAGGAAGGAGGTTAATAGAGAAAAGGTGTTCCATAGAAGGAGGAAATATAGAACGAAGCCGCTCAAGGATGTTTAGGAGAGGGGGAATGAAGAGATTATAGTGGAGGAGACTCATGAAATTAAAAGGAAAGCTGATCTGGAAGAGGTTATTAGCAACGAAATTGAGGTAAGAGATTGGGGCTGTTTTTCTTAGGTGG
The DNA here is from genome assembly GCF_055504915.1 of Nelumbo nucifera. Lineage (NCBI taxonomy): Eukaryota > Viridiplantae > Streptophyta > Magnoliopsida > Proteales > Nelumbonaceae > Nelumbo > Nelumbo nucifera. Next base: position 67,719,963 of record NC_142650.1, on the reverse strand, counting down.
AGAAGATTTTGCAATGAAAGCTTTTAAGTGGGAGAAAATTCAAGTGAAATCCTGAAAGAACAGCGAGAAGGAAGTTTTAAGCCCCATTGAAGATTCTATAGAGGCAGAGGGGGAGAAAAATGACAGGCTCCAGAGTGAAACAAGGCCTAAACAACAGAAGAATGCAATATTTGAGCTTGAAAGGATTAATGATCTTAATGGAAAAAGGAAGAACAGTAAAGGTCATCCCAATGCAGTTAAAAGATTTAGGCAACAAAAGTTCAGTAGATCCGTGCTAATCTCGAAGGTGTTTGATAGATTGAAAGGGGATTCACATGGGATTGGAATCAACAAGAGGGCTAAGAACAAATAGAAGGCTTGTCAAGAAAAAGAGAGAGAAATTTTATTTAAATTTCACAAGGGTGGGGTAAGCCTGTCTTGCTTTGTAAAGGGTTCCTGGGCGAGGTTTTGTCAGGTTGCTGTCTATGGGTAGTGAAGTGTTAGTGTGGGTGGGTTAAGGGTCCTGGTTTTCTTGTTGATTTTTCGGGTTTTGTTTTAGTTTTAAGTTTCTTGGGCATCTCAGGTTGTTGCTTTTTTTTTCAGTTGTTGGGTGATTTCTTATAACCTCTTTGTATTCTTCTTTATCACTATTTCTATCTTATAATAAATTTTCTTCTTCATTTATCTTCAAAAAAAAACAAAAACATAGATTAGATGGTTTTGGTTCTCATTGAGTTCTAAGTGATCTACACCATCTGGTTGACAAGTCTAATATGTGGACAGAGAGTTGATATGTGATTTTGACTGGTTTAAACACGTTAGGCTGGGATCAGATTGTTTTTGATGCATGAACAATCTGGACAATTCATTTTATGGGTTACCTTACAATCACCTTTTGGCACCCATATATAAACTCTCATAATGGGAGGATCCCCATCAATACAGTATATGGAACCAAATGAAGATTTGGGTGTAATTCCCACAAACAAAAGCAGTAGGGATCAAAGTACAAGTTGTTCAGTTCATCAATGGCTGCATGCATCTATCTATGAGTTTCTTTTGAATCTGCTATTCTTGATTAGGACAAAACAGAGAGTGCAAGGTTCAAAGATATTGATTTTGTTGGTTCATGTTTTGAAAATGGTTCAGGATCCTTCAATGTCTTCTTTCTTGAACTTTTATTTTGTTCCAAGTTCTTGGTATGGAGGCTAAAGGTGGACTCTAAAACCTCTATTTCAATTCTTTGTTCTTTAAACCTAGGAGTGTTGTTCTAGATTTTTTTTAATAACAGATTACATTTCATTAATCAGGAGAAAAACACCAGACTGCTCACGCAAGCGGGTATCTGGCCAATAAGTACACCAGCTTTCAACAACAAAAGCCAAAGCATACAATAATAAAAAGGAAGAATAGAAAAGAATAGAACAGAAAGGTTGAATTTCAATCTTCTAGAAATTTACTATTCTTAGTAAAAACCAAAATTAGTATTTATAGTAACTTTTGAACTTACTACTTTGTAGTAATTCTCTAATACTATTTATAGTAAAATTGCAATATATTATTTTAAGTATTTTCTGGTCTCCTTAGATTAAGCTAATAGTTTTAGTTATTTGACTGTCCTTAAGGATACCTATGAGTTTTTCTTATTCTGAAGCAGTTAAAAGCTGTGTTGCACCGTGTTTTTTAGTCTAACTTGGAGTATATGAAGAGAGATCTGAGCCCTTATGTTCAGTCCATAAACAAAAGTCATTGTAGTTGAAATTTTAGAGTTGATTCAATAGAATGAGAAGTTTATTTTAGTTACATGAGAATAAGAGTGTGATCTTCTCTCTCCTTTCAGCAAAAGAAATTATTAAATTGTAAATAAAGTACAGTAGGTAGAGTGTGATCTTCTCTCTCACTATCTTTTTTTCTAAATGTGCAATATGTGTTCTCATTCTTTCCATTCAAAAAAAAGTAGGGGAGAGGTAAACTCCCTTCTCCCAAAGGGTGATAATTCCTTGTTCGGCCCACATTTTTTTGGGTTTGGACCTAGGTTTTGTGGTAGGGTTGGGAAATGCATTAGGCCTGAAATTTTGCAGGCTATGCTTAGGTTCTATCTCAGGTGGGATGAACAGGCCTTATATGAAGAAGTGTTGTATCTCATGAAACTTTTTACAGACTGCAATGATGTATACATTCCCAGGGATAGGAACTCCATAGTCCACATTATGGCTACTAGATAGCTAAACAGAACATGGAATTTCATGATCAATTCTGGATTGGTTGCAAAGCCTTTTATGCGATCAACTAATTGCGGAGCAATCATGTATATATTCTGTTTGAATGAAGGTTCTGTTTTCTGTTGTGCCAAAAGAAAAGAAAGGACAAAAAGAAACATAGACATGGTTGTAGGACTGAGTTCCAATCCCTAAAACTATTGCTTAGTAAAATCGAAATTTATAGTAATTAGTATAAAGAGCAAATTACTACTTACAGTAATTTATACAAATTTACTACTTTATAGTAATTTCTGGTTTCCTTACATTAAGTTAGTGGTTTGTTTAGCAGTAGTAGGATTAGTGTAATCAGCGTTATTTTAGGTGTTAAGAGTCTTTATTTGACTATAAATTATTTCATAAAGCATCAGAGTACCAAACCATGATAAGGTGGCAAATAACTCATGCATGAGTTTAGGAATGTGAATTTAAAACATTACGAATTTATTTTTCAAACCCAAATTTCCAAACAGTTATATGATCACTGACCTTTGGGTCATCTATGAACTATTGTTGTTTTCAGTCTAAAGAAATAATCTCCAATATACAGACAATCTATTGATAATCTCTTATATGGATCTGAAGTTCTAGATGATACAGAACCCATGAATTGTATTTTTGCAGAAATAACCACTGACATTAGAAGGTAACCTGTCATTAGAGAAAGAAAATAAAGTTTTGGTCATTAGAGATAAGGAGGTTGTATATGTGGTTGGTCCTCTCTTATGCTTAGTATTTTTGCAGTAACGATTTACAGGTTACCTTCAAATGTCAGTGGTCATTAGAGATAAGGAGGTAGAACAAAAACAGAAAAAAAAAGAAAGAAAATAAAGTTTTGGTTGATATTCTACTATGCAGATTATCTCGAACCATACTACTTTATCCTTCTTTGCTCATTACTTCTAAAATTATGAGTACCAGTTGAATCTTGAATCAAATTTCTCTATGTTTGGTGATACTCTATGATATAATTTGGTATAACTTTCTCTACAATATACAACATGATTATGATTTTTTTTCTTTTGAAGGGCTACACAATGGGGTTTCAAAACATTGATATGCCCTTTCATAATTTATACTTATTTACCTCAAATCCTCAATTAAAGCATGATGTGGTTTAGCTATACTATGTACAAAATTATTCCACCTCATTCATCAAAAAAATTATTCCACCTCCCATATAGAAGAACCAAGCTGAGCTGCTGAGGCACAAGGCAATATCAAAAAATGCTTTATTGCCAAAGTGTCACACTGTCACCTTGACAACAATGCATGTATGCAATGGTTTAAACAGATCATGAGATATATAAATATAGATTCATCATCTAGTCTCCTCGTTTAAAAAAAATGAATAAACCATCATCCTCGTCGTGTAATATCCCCTCAAAGAAGTAAGGAATAATTGGTATGTTATTTGCTTTTTAAATACAATGCAATTGTGCACTTCTCCAAAGTACCACACCAACTTCTAAAAAATATAAAAATCAGAAACTATCATGTCTATTATAACTAGCTTGAATACATATTTTCCAACACAAGTGCTAGCTATTAAATACAATTTAAAACAATAGGAAACCCAAGAAGTAACCAAATTAAGGACTCAAGAATCAAGCTAAAACCCATGAATTGTAGGACCAACCACATGGACCTCATGTGCATCAGGGAGATTTGTTGTTACATAAAACTTCAGACATTGAGTTCCATATGCCTGCTTATAAGGTGAGGTGCTCATTCTAGTTGGTGGTTAATCCTAAGAGAAACCATAGCTACTCAAACATTAGAAAATGATGACTACCTCCAGTCCATGATTTCCCTATTTTTCTTTCAATTTTGGAGGGAGGAACAGAATAGACATTCATTATGAAAAAGGAAAACTGGTCAAATTTTCTTGGTCGATTAAGGAAACTAACAAATCAAAATGGAAAATTTTATAAAACAATTATGTGTCATCTATAGAGTTGCATACTTAAATCCACTTATCAATAGCAACAGACAATGTTTTGATACTGAAAAACAAATACCACCAAGACTCATGCATGCCATAATAAGAAACAAGGAGAAGGTTACCAGATAAGATAGTAAACTGAGCAGTACTTTGTTCCACACCCCGCTGAGCTTGCCGAGAAGCATCTGTTAATTGGTCTCCACCACTGGGATGATCCGCCGATAAAGACTTCAGTTGGCCAAATGGCTCTCCAGAGGCCGGTTGTGATCCAACAGCACTCCACCAGGGCATGGGAGTAACCGGAGACAGCTGAGAAATATGATTACGGGCAATTCCTCCATGTTCTTTGAAACAAAGAGTTTGCATCCTGAAGTTCCTCGAAAGTAAGTTGGGACTATGTTTTGAGAAGCAAGTATATCTCTCGGTTTCAACCTAATCACCTGCAACCAGAAGCTCTCGTGCAAGTTATACAAAATTTTTCCAAATAAAATCCCATCTGAGGAAGAAAAAATCATCTTGAAATCGATTACAGTATGATATAACCAAGACACTCTAGCAGAGCCTTACTTGATCAAAAGGGGCATCCAGACTAAGAGCAAAGAACCGACTAATTAAAAATGTAAATATAAATTTACATCCTATATATCATAAGAAACTTTTCAGCGAATGGGTAAAATTATAGGCACTGACATCAACTTACATGTAAACAGGCAAACCCACTTCAAACCCCACCGGGGAGGAGACAGAGAGAGAGAGAGAGAGAGAGAGAGAGATGTCAATTCACATAGAACAAGCCACTTCACTAGAGGGAACCAAGAAATCTTCAATCCATTAGCTAAAAGAAAGGAAACCCAAATGACAACTCAGACTCAGGTCAAACAAGAGCCTCTAAAAGAAGAAGCATGAGCATGTGAAGAAGAAAGAACAAGCATACAAAATAGATTCAAGCGTCCTAGAGTCCACCAGAGGCTCTCATGAGACATAAGAATTTAGACAATAGGTTGTACCTATGTCTGTACGAGAGAGAGAGAGAGAGAGAGAGCTCACATTTCAGTAGGCGAAGCAGCTCAAGTCTTACGCACAAGCCATAAGGAGAGAAACCCCAATTGGCAGGAGGCCTGTCGGTGTAATATCAAGCCAAGAAGAGAGAGAGAGAGAGAGAGAGAGAGAGAGAAAGAGAAATGCGTCAAACTGTAATGGAACAACACGGCAGCAACCAATGAGCTTCAGCTTTCATGCAAGACCTTGTATTATGTGCAGTAAATAATAAAGTAATGTCTAATACGATTGTTGATCCAGTGATCATCCTCTGGATTATTTGTTTACTTGTTGTACCCTTTTTATCTATTCCAAGTTGGGTTCTAAAATAACAATTCTTCTTTGCAAATTTACTAATTAAAGTGTTGGGACAATATGTGAATGTTAGAAATGGCTAAACATAGCAATTCATAACTGTCTACAATTTACACAATTAAATAAAAACATATCAATATCACATAGAAAGCAATTAAAACAGTTGGATAAGGAATTGACATATGATGGGAGGAATGGTGGTATACGGCTCTGTGGGGCCTATGGATATAGTCTTTTTTTAGCCTCTTGTTCTACTTAATTCAGCCCACAACCCTTATTTGGTTGTAACATGTGTGAAATGGGAGTTGGGACGAGTTAAAGCTATTTGTGGTTCTCAATTTGTTCAAATATGCAAAATTTGTAATGCCCGTGATTCCCCACTAGCTCACCTTTAGCAGGAGTCATAATAAAGTTATATTGCCAAATTTCAATTTACATCCATTAGTACAACCTATGGTCTTATAAATATTTTTAGATGGCACAAATTAAGTATCATTTAGCCAAGCTGAATTTTTATAAAGTCAATGTTTTAGTTGGGTAGATACATCATTTTATATATAGATTTTTAACCCCTAAACTTTATATTGAAACATATTTTGTCATAGATGTCCTTGTTTTTTCTTTTTCAGCAAAAAAACTTTGCATTAACTGATACCATAGCCCTAAAAAAGAAACATCTATACAACAATTATAAAATCACAGCACCAAATTAAAAAAAAAACAGCACACCAAGAAAACCAACAGCTTGGAGAGCAACAAAACCACCACTTAAGACTGTTTGGTTGCAATGCAAATAAATTTGCACTGATGCAAAATTATGGCAGTGAAAATGATTTGAAGCAGAATAAATTAAAATCTAAAACAAAATTAAACAAGAATTTGCATTTTTTACATTTGCACTCCTATTCATTTGTACTAATGCAAATAAATTTACATTGCAACCAAACACAGCAAGGAACAAAAACAGCTTGAACAAGAGAGATTAATCAATTTGGACACACACCAACATGAATCTCCTAATTGCTGAAACCAAACTGAACTAGGGCATGAGTAGCTATATTCATAGAACACCTAATACATAAGAAAGTACAAGCGACATTTTGGATCATGGTCAAGATATCTTTAAGTAAAAAATAGGCTTCAGTAACAATATCCAAACTAATAGTTCTAGCTTAGTTGATTAAACTCAAACTATCCAATTCAACCTTAGCTTGAAGTGGGGATGATATCGAGCATGGACCATAGCAGGCTACAATAAAATTATCTAAGCTATCTCTTATGATTGCACTTGCACCAACGCTAGCCTTATATAGTTATATAAAGCAAGGAAAACTTCATCAACATTAATCTTTACTACATCAAAACTAGGAAGGGGACTAAATAGGTTTAATTTCACTTCTACTAGGCTAAAAAGAAGCATTACTTGGGTGAGGCTTCAGGACCTCTAAGGCATTCTTCACTATCCTATTGATAAAAATCAGGGATTCTTCACTATCCTATTGATAAAAATCAAAGTATCAAGAAGCAAACCATCAGAGATTACATTACAAAAAATGATCTTAGTTCAGCATTTTTAAATGGCCAAATTGGTTATAGCAAAAGAAATCAACAGCAAGTTTTTTTCTCCTTATTGGTTGAGCACAAAGACAACTTGGTGTGGTTGGTAGTTCCTAAATGGAGTGAATCTCTTATAGAACAACTGATGGCAAATGATACTTTGACAATCAAGCCTAAAGTACTTGGGTAAACACTAACCTTGTGGTTTACAACTTGTTGAGAGAAGTGACCTTAGTTTCTACACATGTGGAAGATGCTAAGGCCTCTATGGCTCTGTAACAAGTTTAATGAGAGGGAAGGAAATGATAAACAACTTGAACAAATGAATTCTTCTATTCAATTCAACTTAACTTTCCTGATACAAACTCAACATACATCATGTGGTTTACAACTTGTTGACAGAAGTGACCTTAGTTTTTACACATGTAGGAGATGCTAAGGCCTCTATGGCTCTATAACAAGTCTTGTGAGAGGGAAGAAAAGGATAATCAACTTGAACAAAGGAATTCTTCTATTCAATTCAACTTAACTTTCCTGATACAAACTCAGCCTATTATGTATATAGCTAAGCGAGGAAGATACAATCTAGCACTCAAAGAAAACATAAAAATGAACAAAGGGGTGGTTATAATGATTAGACACTCAAAAGCTTTAAATGGAAACTAGCAGCTTGATGGATCATTCATGCAATCTAGCTTATGGTCAGGGGTTGGGAGTAAACTTTAGTACTTTAATAATACTAGGTCAACACTCATCGGAAGGGCCTGAGTTGTAGGAGCAATGATCTCACAAGGCTTTGGTGATGTGATCTCATGAATGGTGATCTTACTCATGTCGTCATCTTGTCATCGACTTCCTAATTTGCAATCTCACGGGCTATATCATCCTCTCTAGGTTGAGGAGAGTTCAACCTCGAGTTTGGGACTTCACAAATGTCATTTTCCCCAAGGGAATGATACAAATGTTTGACATTAAACACATCGGGAGTTTTGAAATATAAGGAGATTTCAACCCTATATGCATTATCGTTGATCTTCTCTAAAATGTGGCAGGGTCCAAATTTTGTATTCTATATCCTACAAGGTTTGTCTATTGGGAAACATTGATGGAAAAATAACCCATACTAAGTCACCTACATTGAAGGTTATCTTTTTTTTTTTTTTTTGCTTGTTAGCTTGTTTCTTTATAGTAGTTGTTTGAACCCTTGAGTTGTCCCTTGACTCTATTGCAAATATCCTTGTGTTTGACAAACATTTCATCCACCTTAGAAATTAACTTAAGAGGAATTGTGGTTCGGTCAGCTCCAAGGGGCCCATGGGTTGAGGTCATAGACTACTTGAAAATGGGTGAATTGTGTGCTACAATGGAGAGTCTTATTGTAGTATAGCTTGGCAAGAGGCAAAGTAGTATCCCAAGTCCAGGGAGCTTGTTGATCTCAACTTGTATGAATTTCTCCATCTCTTTACTAACTACTTTGATTCGACCATCAATTTTGGGGTGGTAGGAATTGTTAAACCTCAATTCCTTGTTCAACCTTAACCAAACATATTGCTAGAAAATGCCCAAAAATTTTCCTATCTCAATTTAAGACAATGGATTCAAGAAACCTATACTCTTACCACCTCCTTAATTACCAATTAGATAACACAAAATGCATCGATGGCCTTCTAGCATAGGATGGAGTGCACCATCTTGTAGAATCTATCATCCATGGCCAAAATTCTATCAGCATTGCATAAGGTTATGGGAAGACCAAGGATGAAATCCGTATTGATGTCAAACCAAGGATGAGAGAGTATAGTCATATAGGCAGTGGTTGATACAGGCCAACATTAGAGGGGTTGGCCCTTAGTGGCTTGGCAGATCCTACAATGCCTAATAAATTTATCCACATTTCACTTCAACTTTGGCTAATAACACTACTCGACAATCAAGATATAGGTCTTATATCACCCAAAGCATCCCTCATTATGGATCTCTTGCAAATTTAACAAACACCAAAAACAATTAGCGACCTGCAACTAATTATATTTGAACAAATAGACACCATGCAAATGATAGCCATTATGTTTTCCATTACAGGTGGACTTAAAGTTTAAATAGAATCATCTACATACATCCCTCTAAAATAATGAAAACCGAACACCTTTATCAGGAACATCACAATGAAAGGTACCCTTTTATTGAGAGTATTAGCCACCTTATCTAATCTTTAGTTTTGTAGCAAGGAGAAGGTCAACTCCTAGATGTAACTTGTGTATTTAATGTGCTTCACATTGATATGACACTTTGAGTTCAAGTGCTTGAGCCTTGAGGGCCTAGTGGTCAAAGTAGATGAAAGATTCTATAGAGATGAGATAATGTCACCAATGCTTGAGTGCTCAAATAATGGCAAAGAACTCTACATCATATGTGTTGTAATTGAACTAGGGACCTGTTAGCTTCTCATTGAAATAGGCAATAGCTCCTTTGAGCTACATAAAAAATGCTCCAATCCCCACCTTTGCACTCAAGCTCAACAAGATCTTGAAGTTAGGCAGTGCGAGGACAAGGGCATTGGCGAGATTCTCCTTGATCTCACAAAATGTTGCTCACACTACCTCAGTCCACTATAACTTCTTCTTGTTCTTCATGCAATCTATAATTGGGGCCATGGTGGTGTTGAAGCTTTTGATAAATTGCCTATAGAAGTAAGGCCATAAAAGCTCCTGACCCCGTGTAGGTTCTTGGGTGCGAGCCACTCACGGATTGCATAACCTTGGAGTCATGCACTCAAATTCCCTAAGTTGAGACCTCAAAATCGAGGAAGATTAACTTTGGTTGCAAAAATGAACACTTCTTTAGACTTGCAAAGAATACCTCCCTACTTAAAACTAAAAAACTCTACATAGATGTTGCATATGTTCATTAGTACTACTATATATAAGATTGTCATCAAAGTAAACAATAATACATTTTCCTAACTAGGTTGAAAAAGTTGAGTCATCACTCTCATAAAGGTTGATGGGGCATTGGACAACTCGAATGGAATGACTAGCCATTCATGCAATCCTTCCTTGCTTTGAAGGTTGTACTTCTATTCATCGCTAATCCTGATGTGAATCTAATGGTAATCACTCTTCAAGATGATCTTCGTGAATATTGTAGCTTGATTGAATTGATCCAGCATCTTCTCCAATCAAGGTATGGGAAACCAGTACTTGATTATTATATTGTTAATGGTGCGGCTATCTACAAACATTCACCGTGAGCCATCTTTCTTGGGAATGAGTATGTAAGAATAGCACAAGGACTAAGGTTGGGTTAAATGTGTACTTTCTCAAGCAGCTCATTAACTTGTTGCTATAACTCTACATGTTCCCAAGGGCTGAGCTTATAGTAGAGTTGATTAGGTAGGGTGCTCCAAGGATGGGATCATTCTAATACTAAAAGGTGTTGCCTCATAATAGGTTTGAGCCCTTTGATGTACAATGATCTCCTTGGGTTCCTAAAGTCTCATTCCAGCCAATAGGGGCTAAAACTTAAAGACATCCTCATCCACATACTTGTTTCCTCATCATAGATGTTGTGTTGAATAAATAGGTTCTAGTGATACTCATGGGAAGGAACTCTTTCTTCATCTTAGCCTACATGGCTTCTCCAATTTTGATCTTGGGCTCACCTTGTTGATGATGATTCCAGCATAGGTTATCCTATTAAGCAAGGGCTTGACCTTGTAGCTTCAAGGCCACAAAGGGAACCTTTTTGTCTTTTGGGACCATCTTATAATCAAAGAACTTTTCTATGCTTCTTAGCTAGTAAAAAAAGTTTTTAGGGTGAACCGTGTTAGCAAATTCAACGATCTCACGTTTACAACAGTTAAATGACATCTAGGGTGAGGCAGAAAATGTCAAGGCTTTATCATATTCATCCACATAAGATCAACAAGGTGAATAGGATAAGAAAGACAATGGGGATAGTTGAACACTTCTAAAAGTTCTACCACAAAGCACAAAGACCAAGTTGGTAAGATCTTGGACTTGAGCTAAAATTTGGTCCAATCTTTCCTTGATGTTGGTGATGTGATCCTTAAGGTCCTATATTAAGGCGTTATTCCTCTATAAACCTTAAACAAAACTCTCTTTGGTACTGTTTCCTATATGCCCAGATGTCATAAGCTTTGATGCCAGATAGTGTAATTGGTAGTTCCTATATTAGTGCATCCGAGTAACACTAACCTCATGGTTTTACAATTTGTTGAGGGAAGTGATATTAGTCTCTACACATGTAGGAGATGATAAGGATTTGACTTTTGTGGCTCTGTATCATGTCCATGAGAGGGAAGAAAAGGATAAACAAGTTAAACAAATGAATTCTTTTATTTAATTCAACTTGTTTGATACAAACTTAACTTGTATATATATATATTTGAGCAAGAAGACCTATTATATAAATAATTGAATGAGAAGGAAGATATAATTTTTCACCCAAAGACAACACGAAAATGAACAAAGGATGGTTACAATAATCAAACACTCAAAAGCTCAAAATGGAATCTGGTGGCTTGTTAGGATTTAGTGGTCAGTTCATGGGCTAGGAGTCAACTTTATTACTTTGACAGTACTAGGATCACACTCGCAAGTAAGGCCCAAATTGTGGGAGCGATGATCTCATGAGGCTTTAGTGATGTGATCTCATAAGGTAGGCATGACCTGCAATATTATTGTATTTGCAATCTCACAATATCTTGGGGTGTGTTTTGTCTAGCCTTATTGAGCTAAGCCTTTCTCCCTACGATCTAATGGAATGCGATTTTACTCCTGTCTTTTTCTTATCCTAAACATCATAGTCTACAAGATTGCAAGTTGCATCACAACCAATTAAAAGAACCAAGATTTAAAATCCACATAAGGGGGAATCTGGTCCATTTTTCTATCAAGAATGCTATAAACCAAATTTCCTAGCTTGGTCAAACAAACACAAAGCATGTACAACAAATTTCAACTCATTTTGACAAATAGAATATGTATTATTCCAAACCAATCCCCTTTATAGCCCTACATGAATTCACTAAAATGACATCATTTAGGCTTTTCCAAAGGAAGAGTTTAACTTTCATTTTAACCAAAATGGACCGAACTTAGTTCCATTAATTCTTATTGAGAAGTTGAGAGAACCTACTCACATTTATCTTCAAGGGATAGGACTTTGCTATAAAGTAAGCCAACCTCACTAAGAACACATCTTTCTTGATTATCCCTTGTTCACATAATCATATCTCGCCATTGGCGTCATTTAAGGAGATACTAAGAATTTTATACCAACCAATGAATTTTATCATGATCACTTTGATTGTTCTCCCACCAAAATTGTCTTTGAAGTTTTGATAGTCTACCACAAATGCTCTTAGGTAGAAGGAAGCATAACATTACATAGACTAGAACTACAAAGATTATTACTCTTAGACAACTCCCCTACTCGAGAATAATTTATTAACCAATATTTCGTTTCCTTTTAATTCTTTCTATTAAATTTGAGAAAACACCTACTTTCGATCTTCCCAAATTAGTAGGCAAACCTAAGTCTTTTAAAGGACTTGAGACTCTCTTGAAGTGAAGACTGTTAGCTACAACACTCTTTAAATTAGGGTGAAGGTTAGCACTAAAGAGATGTCTTTGTATGCTTTAATTAAAAGTTTCTTTACTATTCATGTGAACACAGTAGAAACACGACAAAGATTAGGATAATCTTTTGAAACTTTTAGCTAAGGTAATGTTTGGAAAATAGGATTCAACTGACCAATTGATGAACTAATTTTAACCAAACCATACTTTTCTTTTTGAATTGCCTAAAATATGCTAAAAACCATTAACATTGGTTAAAACTTGAATAAGCCCTAATTAGACCAGTGTTAAGCCAACTACCACAGTTCAATCAAAGCTTTTTCAAATTTGTTATTTAACTTATTTATGTATTCAAACTTTGTTAGTATGAGCTTCTCTTACGCTATTGGTCTCAAGCCATAATTGTCTACGAATCTACATAGTTAGATAAAATTATATCCAATGTCACCCAAAAAGCAATTAAAATAGGTGGAATAAGGAAACAGTATTTCAAATATGTAAAATTTGTAAGTTAGGACTTGGGACCAATCAAAAGATTCACTTTCACTTCTATTAAGCTGAAAAGAAGCATTAGGTGAGGCTTGAAGACCTTTAAGGCATTCTTCATCATGTTGTTGATAAAAGCCAAAGTATCAAGAAACAAACTATGAAAGAAATCTTATTTCAGCATTTCTAGATGGCCTAAATGGTTACAACAAAAAAATTACAACAAGCGTTTTTGCTCTTTATTTATTGCATGTGAAGATAATCAGTCAAAGAACCAAAACAAAATTTAAAATCTACATCAAGGGGAACCTGGTACATTTTTTCATTAAATATGTTGCTAAACTAATTTACTTTACATAGTCACACAAAACATAGAACATGCATACCAGATTTTGGCTCTTTTTGACAAATAAGATAGGTACTATTTGAAACCAAACCCGCCCCTAGCCTTGCATGAATTCACCACCATGGCATCATTTAGGCTCTTCCAAAGGAAAATTTTATTGGCTCCATTGAGCCTTATTGAGAGATTGAGAGGACCTAATTCACATCTATCTTTTAAGGCATAGGACTTAGCTATGAAGTATGATCATTTCACTAAGAAGATTCCTTTCTTATCCCCTTTCCACATAATCTTATCACACCATTGGCCCTCATCTAGGGAGATGTTGAAAGTTTTGTTTGCCAAGAAATTAGTGAGAAAGTTTCTAACATTTTTTTTATTTTCCAAATCCCTCTTTCTTAGTTGATTAAGTCACTCACCATGGAAGGGTATTTCTGATTTAGATGTGGGCCCATAATCTACTTCCCTTTATGAATGGAATCTAAGGGTCATCACATATAGAAATGTTTAGACCTCTATTCACTCCCAAAAAATAACTCTTAAGAATAATTTCTTAACATGCAAGAATGCTTTTCCATCCCAACGACCAAAAGGTCTTATTAATGACTTGGGCCTACAAGTTCTCACTAACAACAATTCTCCAAAAAGGCTTTGCAAGAAGAATTAAATTAAAAGAGTGAGGATCTTGAAAAATGAACCCTCTATCTAACTTATTTTTACAAACTTAGTCCCAACCCAACGGATGAATTTTATCATGGCCACTTTGATTCTTCTCCCACTAAAATTGTCTTTGAAGTGAGTGTTGATAATCTGTCATAAATGCTCTTAGTCTAAAAGAAGCATGCCATTATATAGGTTGGAATCATAGAGATGAATACTTTTAGAAGAACTTCCTTCCTTTTTGAGAGAGAATTTTTCCAAACCAAGAGCATGCTTTCCTTTGAACTTTTCTATAATAAAGTTTGAGAAAACACCTACTTTAGCCCCCCCCCCCCCCCCCCCCCCCAAAAAAAAACACCTAGTTTAGATATTCCCAAATTAGTAGGTAGACCCAGTATTTTGAAGGTCCAAAGACTCTCTTGAAGTGGAGACCTTTAACTACAATGCTCATTAATCTGGAGTAAAGATTAGCACTAAAGAGATGTCCTTGGATGCTTTAATTACATGAACACAATAGAAACACAACTAAGATTACGATAATCTTTTGAAACTTTTAACCAAGGTAATATTTTGAAAACAAGATTATACTTACCATTTGAACCAGCTTCAACCAAACCATACTATCTTTTTGAATTGCCCAAATTATGCATGGTAAAAACCATTGACATTGGTCAAAACCTGTTAAACCTTGATCAAACCATTGTTTAGCCAATTACTATGGTCTCCAACTCTACCAGTGTGAGATTGTTTTACATTGTTTGTCTCAAGCCCAAATAAAGAGGAGGGTTGTGTCCAACTGATAATCATCACTGAAAGTTTTGTCAAATTCTCAAAGCAATGGATAAATTTATTTATGACCTTAAGCAAAATAGGATTCATATAGCCCACCCCTATGTTGGGACAAGGCTTAGATATGATGATCATGATGGCATTAGTAATTGAACTATGGTTCAATGTTATACTGTGTGCTTCAATTACAAATGACATTTCCAATTCTACAATAAATCTGGTTTCTAAAATATTAGAAAGTACCAAGTCATCAATATCATCCAAAGTCTTTGTCAATGGGGTCAGCTACATCAAGTAAGTCCAAATACCTTTAAAATGCTATAAACGACACGTTATTTAGAACCCCATAATATCTCTGTTTTTTCGCTGGTAAAATATCTTGTGATATTATTGAGAACCCCATTATATGTTTGTTGGTTTAGATACAAGATATTTTTCAAAATACCTTACTATATATAATGCAGGTACTTGACTTCCTCATATCAACATCTCAAAATTTTAATTCATTTGCATTCCTCTCTCCGGTACTCTTTTCATTATGGAAAGAGGTGGGGTACCCTATATGGCCAATGGTCTGCATTGGCATGCGTCCTTTGACATGGCAAAAATGGTTTGAATCATCCAGGGAGATCCATTAAAAACTTACTTTATGTACCAGTGCTATTTTATGATACATATCAGTTTTTAAATTCATCAATAAAATACTATATGAGTTTGGACATTTGGCCACTTTTGAAGGTTAATACTCTTTCTTACAAATGTCTGGCTCAAAATTACGGGCTTCGGGCTCAACTTTACACTGTCTCATGCTCGAGTTTCAGACTGGGTCTATTAGAATTATGACAAAAACCAAGTCTAAACCTGACCCATGAACAAGTCTACAATCCACCCAAGTATTTTGCTCCCAAGCCGGACAATAGATCCAAAGCATCAGAAATAGATTTAACTTTGCTCATTGACATCCCCAATCCCCAGTCCTGGATGGCCCCATGAGTATAGCATATCCAATTGAAACCAAGGACCAATACTCAATTTTTGAATGATTTGAACACTTTGGATCACAAACAAAGAGTAAATCTCACATACAACTTTGGTTTTGGTATTAACCAAATTAAATTGGGTCTTCCACTGTGATAAAGTCGACTCACAAGTCATTACACCACCCCTTGTTCCATACCCACTTCAATGGCAGCCATTTATGATGTCTTGTCATTTTTCTCACTCCCTTCATCCGGTCCTTCAAAAGAAAAGTCCATGGGATACCAGTCCATGCTGTCCCAACTCCCTAGTCTCCTCTAGGCAGAGCCACATAGGGCAACCATTTCAAGAGCGACAGAGAGAGCCGAGTAGGTTGTAGTGGGAGTTGTCCTGATGGTGATCCTAGATGAGGTGTGGGCCGTTTGGCCACCGGGGACCGCAGAAAAAGGTTGTCTCCTTCCCAACCCATCAAAAGTAGCATTGTCCTTTCTGTGAGGCATTTCATCAAATGGTTAAGCTGATACAATGGAATTCACCGTTGCTTCAAGTCTTACCTAAGTTCCATGTGCCACAAGCAACCCAAGCTGCACATTTTGTCTGCGCTCGATTCTCCCGAGGCGCTGACACCAGATACATGGCGTGGACGCTTCTACGCCACACAGTTTTGGAAGCCTGGTACGAGCCATTTGTAGCTGCCTGGAGCTACTGCCTTACACATGTCAAACTGCATAAACACCCTATACGCTTTAGCAGATTAGCCTCCCTGTTGTAGGCAGTGTTTGGCTCGACACCCACAGTTTCTACTTTGTGGGTTGGCAACTTCAGCTTTCTTCCCAAAAAAAACCTGCTTCTTTTCTTCAATTTGAATTAAATTTATAACCTAAACATCCAACTAAAACTGCTTCTAAAATATAAAAAGCTGCAAAAGCCCATTAAAAAAAACACCCCTCTAAAGGCTGCAATAATTGATCTGAAAAAAGTTTCACATTTTCAAAGTTTGCTACGCCTAGTGCTCCACCCCAAGTAATGCATCTTATTCTTATCTCACATGTGAATCATGAAAATAAAGAACTTTTATTATTTTATTTGATTTGCAGCAATTTGACAAGCCACTTGAGAGTTGAGACTTTGAGAGTGGAATTTTTTTTCAGGCAGCTATTCAGTGCAACGCGCTACCGACACAGCAATGCCCCATCCGAATAATTGTCTTTTAGCTCATGGGGCCAGTCCTGTGCCTGAATTGCAGGTGCAGCTGTGTTGCTTGCAGATTGCGGCATTTGAGGGTCATCTTGGGATAGCTGGACAGATGGGGCACAAGCTCCCAAGCCAAATTCAAAATCCTTGGCTCACTCACCAATGTCATTAAATTGGTGGGATGGATTGAAAAACCGAGAAGCATCATTCATGGACATGCATCCATTGATGTTGCATATAATGTCTGTATTTAGGAGAAAAATCAAGATGTGTTTTATCATTATGTTCTAATACTTTTTTTTTTTTTTCTGTCTTCTTTTTGGTAAAACATCAATATCTTGTATATTCAATTTGGTTTGACTTGTTTTGTTTTTATTTATCTTTTTATTTTTTATATTAAGATTTTTATTGATTACAGAGTAGATTCCATTCCCATGGATCAAATCAAATGATGAATTCTCATCCATTTAAATCTTTCTGTGAACCAATCAACACATATCCTCTTCTAGAGGCCTACACTTGTAATTAATATACAAATCAATATCGTCAACCTGCCATTAATTGGCCATTTAGCTTCCAAACCATTAATCAAATAACTTAGATGGTTGAACTACTAAATTATTATTTGACTTAGTTAATGGATCACGGGTTAGATGTTAATTTTCTTTTCTGAACCAATAAATTATTCTATATAGTTAATGGGTCATGGGTTAGATAATTTATATTTATTACACATTTTTATTTATTATAATAAATGTATAATATTAAAGACATCTCCTAATTTTTTGATAATTTTCTTTATCTTTTACATTTTACCTATTTTTGTATCTGTATTATTTTAGTTATAGCACTAAGTTACCCATTTGACTCAGTCAATCAGGCCTCTAATCTGCCATTTGAGGGGAAAATCAATTTGGTTTCAAGGTTGTTTTCAGAAACACTAATATAAACCATGTGGGGGTTCATTCCCTTCATGATGTGTTTACTTGCACCTAAGTGCTTTCCTAATACTCTTTATCAAAAAATAATTAATTTATTAATTAAATGCTTTCCTAATACCACCCACTGGCCACTTACTAAGAAGATAGGTGGTTTTAATAAAAGAGTTCATGTCATGGGTAAGACATAAGGTTATATTTGGTTTGAAGGAAAAGGTAAAAAAACCTATACAAGATTTATAAAAGATTTCCTATCTTTCGTTTTGGGTGGAGGCAGAGCATGATGCACATGAAGCCCACTTACTATATACAATAGGGAACCTGCAGTTCCATAGGTTTGACAACACGCCTCTTACTTAGAGGCGTGTCAAATGACCATCTTGACATTTTTTTTGGTATTTAATCATCGCCTTTTTCCCTTATAGGAGCCGGCCGTATTTCATTTTTACTTGGCATAGTACATCACTTTCTTCAACAACAATCTGACAACTTTTCTCAAAGGTATGGTGGTGAAAGCTAATAATAGCGGGGTTTGAAACTGCATTGCTTCTGGGACTACTCAGACTAAGCACCAACTGAACCACCACTCAATTGGCGCCCATCTCGACCATTGGATCATTGGGAAATATACTCTTTTTGCAGCAAATTAACCATGAATGCACCGAAAATAACTAAATAACCCATTTTGTTGAAAACTTTATTCTTGAACTCAAAGAACTGATCAGTAGCAAAGGAAGTGGTTTAGGTGCAGCC
Organism: Nelumbo nucifera; assembly: GCF_055504915.1. Taxonomy (NCBI): domain Eukaryota; kingdom Viridiplantae; phylum Streptophyta; class Magnoliopsida; order Proteales; family Nelumbonaceae; genus Nelumbo; species Nelumbo nucifera. The sequence goes on along the minus strand of NC_142650.1, from coordinate 67,701,127 downwards.
CTATTTGAAGAAACAAAAATACCTTCATATTTAACTACTTTGTATTATCATCATCAATGAGTTCTTTTTTAAAAAAATGGGATGAACCCAAGTCAGTCTGTATAATAAAATGCAACCCACATAAACAAATATGTAATAGAAATTGAGGAGAATCCATTATTGCAACTATTAAATGAAAAGATTAAATGCACCAAAAGGCCTCATCCACTTACTAAGTTTTATTAACGAATCTTAACACCACCACCACTACCAATAACAAACTTTCACAACCTCCATTATCTACCAAGTAAAATAGTAAATTGCAGCTTGTAGAGAGTGTGTGTTATATATAATATTATATAGAGATTCTAAAAGGTAAAATGTTTGATCAAGAACACTACTCAAGGAAAGCTTTTTCCATTTTGAATGAGATTTGATTTTAAAATCTCTCTCTCTCTTACATGCATCCACCCACTGTCATGAGCTGCTATAATACAAAAAAAAAAAATCAGAATTTGTCAACTTTGGTAGGCTATATTATTATATTAAAAACACATGGGTGCCTGCAAATGGTGGTGGGGAGAATACAACAGACCCCATCAGGACTCAAGACATTAATCTCCTTGGTCTCCCGAGTTTCAGTTTCTCTCTTTTGAAGCCAGATCAAATCCACCATTTAGAGCTTTAACCAAAGATCGCTAATTAATGTATATTGGTGACCCCCACACTGCCGCCTCCTGTTTGAGCAGATTCACATGCTGGCCTACCGTGCCAGTCACTCGTGACCTCTCTTTCTTCTCCCCATTCTGCCAATGCCTTTGTTCTTATGTTTACCAGCTTCAGGCTTTGGTTGAGAATTATGTAAAAATACATGTAAAAAAATCAGTACAGAGCTGCAGGGCAGCGGCTTCTGCCTTTCCGAGATGAGCCCCACAGGACAGCCTATATATGTTTGGTGAAAAATCCAGAGAGTCTAAATCAGCTGTCAGTTTGGCCATTGCTTTCTGCTTCAGCATCTTTGGATGATATACAGGGGATGCATGGTTCCGTTGGTGTTTATTGAAAAAATATCATCACATCAATGTCACATAGGCGTTGACGTTTATTGTAGATGAAGTAAAATGAAACAATTATTTGATTTCACCGTTTATGAAATAAATGGTAGAAAACTGAAATGTTTTGATTTTTGTGCATTGAAATCAAATGCCGATGCGACACATTTTAATGAGTATTAATCTGAGGTGGAGAGTAAAAAACTTTAAAGTGAAGTTCGACAACAAAAATAGGAAATGTTTAAAGTGAAAAAGTGCAAATAAACGCCTTATCCATAAACGCCCAAAGAACCAAACACATAAATAGAGTACTTGAAAGCAGCTGAACCAACTTAATTAACTGAAATATCAGCTCAGCTATGATAAATCAGCTAAAGTATTATGATTGGTGAAAAATCTAGAGATCCTAAAAACTGCTGTCGGTCAGTCATTGCCACCTGCCTTGGCCTATTTGATTAGCTTATTTTGGAGTGCTTCAATGCAGCCGAATCAGCATAGTTGAATTTTCAGCTCAACCCTCCTAAATGGGCTAAACTATTGCGTTTGGTTAAAAATTTAGAGAGCTCAAATGGGCTGTCAGGTCAGCCGGTCATTGCTGTTTTCTTCATACTCTTTGAATGGCTTATCTGGAGTGCTTCAAAGCAGCTGGACCAGCTTATCTGGAGTGCTTCAAAGCAACTGAACCAGCTTAGCTGAATATTCAGTTCAGCCCTTCCAAACAGACCCATAATCTTTTAAAAAAAGCTGAGAAAAAGATAACAATAAGCTTTTTCTTTTTTTCCTTTTTTTGGTATAAGGATAATAATAAGCTTGAAAGTTGTTAGGTCATGAATCCTCTCTTTGTGAATCTTGGATTGGGAACCATGGCAATATTCTAATTAAAAATCTACCATAGAACTGTTTTTTTCCTGAAATGGAGGAAAATCTTTACAAATCTTGTATAGGTTTCCTTATTTTTCACTTCCTTTCCCTACTTTTTCCTTCAAACCAAACATAGCCTCAGTGGCAGATAAGTGGTTTAGCCATCTATCAAAATAATCAATCCATTATATTATGCATCATATAATGACCAACTGAGGGATAACCCAATTGGTGTGCTAAATGAATTGTTCGAATCCTATTATTATCAAAGAAAAGAATTGTACTGTTCATTTAAAAGAGTAACGACCCTTAAGTGGTGTCAAGCAGTGCTTATATATATATATATATATATAACATCAAAAATATGAAAAATAGACATTAATAATGTAGAAAAATATAAAAAATCTGTAGAAAATGGACATGTATCTAATATTATATATTCATAAAACAAAAATCATTATCATCATATGCAAACCTTATCCCAATTATATATCAAACAAAATTAACTGTAATAAATGAAATTGGTTAAAAATATAGAAAAATATAAAAACATGATATTCAATATCCAATTTGTCACCCGTGAACCGGATTGAACATTTCAATAATTTAGGGACTAAATTAATGGAGCCAGATTTCCGACAAGGTGATGATCTGTCCAACTGATCTGCTCAACAATGGTATAAAAACATTGCTCTTTGGTCACAACTGAAGTGATTGAACCAGATGATTTGCTTTGTCTTTCAGTAAGCAAATTATTTAGGAGGTTGCAAGCTCCTTAATGGCTGAAGCTGCTGAAGTTGGGCTTATTATGTGTTATATTAATTAAAATTATTCTATTCATAAAAGACAAAGCAAATGGACCCCACTTCACTATTGGCGAGATTCACAATATTGATACTCTCGATACTCAAAAACTGCATATCTTGAGCTTCCAACAATGGATACTTTTTTTTTTTTATTACCTTTTCAGTTTTATATTTCACAGATGGGTATGTGGCCACATTGACATAATCCCCCCAACTGTCAGTATTTATCATTTTCAAGACCTTTGAAGCCGATACCATACACATGAAACAAATACACTATATGTATCGATACTTTGAACTTTGGAAATTGTTTGATTTGTATTGAATCAAATCTCTTGTTTGTTTAATTAATTTGGATAAATATAAAACTATCCTAATCTTTTTTTTTTTAATTTATGAAAAGTGCCAAAATACCAACCCATTTATTGTCTCAACAAATAAATTTAAAATGAATTAGGTTGCATGAAATGGACATGCCACTAAGTAATTAGGCAACTGGATTAACATTCTTATATATATATATATATATATATATATATTTCTTTTTTTTTTCTAGTAGTGGAGATTAGACCTTATGCTGATGTACACATATTAACTCATACATAATGAGATTATGGAGCTTAAACAACATTCTTAATCTAAATTAGAATCTTTGTTAAGCATTTAATAATTAGAGCCCTTGGTTGTCATGGAGGGACCAACAAGCAAGTGGAAATCCTTTTTTGTTTTTCTTAGTAGCACAAATAATGATACAAATGTATCAGTTTGGTAGATTTGAATGTTTGATGAAGACATGACATCTCACTTTCTAGATGCTGGAATTGAATCCGAAACTTGTTACAACAGCACGGTTGTCAAAATGTGGCAATTAAGTGTATTGTTGGGCCCATTGCTGATATCAATGGGATGATTATTAGAGCCATAAATACGGTTTAAAGCATGGTTTTCAAAATTGGACCGGACCGGATGGTTGGACCGGAAAAATCTGGAACTGATTAGGTGACCGGTTCTGTTTTACCCAGAATCGTTATTTTGTCAAATACTGTTGATTGGTCAGTAAACCATTGACCTGGGTGGTCGAAACGTTCGAATTGTCCAACGGTTTTGGCCATTTTTATTTTTAATTTTTTGTGAGAATGAGCCCCTAACCAGTACACACAATATGCAAAATTAATATATCACATGATTCAAAGGGGTGATGCTAATGGTTAGAAATACTATCCCACTAAATTGATGTTGTATTTGACATATCAATAGGCTAAAAAACCAGTATATATTGTATGATATGCACTAATACCTTTGAATTTGAATTTAAAGAACTGTCTTACACATGGTTTTCAAAACCGGACCGGATCAGATGGTCAAACTGGAAAAATCGGGACCGGTTCCGTTTTTCCCAAAAATCGGATTTCTCCTCAAAACCGTTAATTTTGGTCAGCGAACCGCTGAACCGGATGGTTAATCGTTTGAACGGTTTTAACCGTTTTTATTTTTTTGAATTTTTTTTTGTCAGAGCAGGCCGAGTATTTAGTTTGAACGATCAGACCGTTCGACCTGGTACCGGACCCCTGACCGGTTCAGTCACCGGGTCGGTTTTAAAAACCATGGTCTCATTCTCACTCTCACGTAAGATTAAAAGAGATTTCAGAAAAGAATGGATGGCGATTTGTTATTAAATGTAGATTAATAGACTTGGTGCTGTTCAGTTCGGATTAGCCCATCATTAATTGCTAAGAGGATCCTTGAGAGCATATCTACTTTAATTTGTGATTACTTTATCATCTTTGCCGTAAAAGTAGCTTTAAGCTTAATATTTAAATGAAAAGATGATTTTTTTTGCTATAAATTTATACTTATTGCTTTTAAGTTGATCAACTTATGAGGTCAATGGTTTCCAAACGCCCCCTAGATAAATTTCATTTCATAGAGAAAGAGAAATTGGTTTGGCCACGAGGGCATCATCCATTAATTTTTTTACTAATAACGCAGCAGCTTTACAGGGGGAACCATGGTCATGTACATGTAGACTACAAAGCTATGGGCCTGTTTGGTGGCCAACTTGGATTAATCTAAAGTCCCACTATCAGATCAGCTTTTGGGCTTTTGGGGAAAGAGGAGGGTCCCCTGGACGTTTGTCTAGTGGGAAGCTCAACTTGGGGGAAGATCAAGATCTCTCTGTAAATTTTGGAAACAATAGTTGGCCCAACATGCTTGGTGGACGAAATCTTCTCTAGTGGGCCACTACCTCCAACATCACTTTATTATTACAGACCTTGAAGCCTGGCCCATCAGCGCTAAGCAGTAATTTAACAGGCCCAATATGTAGGAAACGGCCCAAAATCCATTATGAAAGTTTTGTCTGATAAAACTATATAAAATGGGAATAATCAATAATGGGGTCATTTTTTAGAGGGAATTAAGTAAAATTCAACTCTCTAAGGAAGAAAAAACAAAAGAGAAAGTCTAGCGTGGTTTGGACTTAATGTAGTCTTGTGGGCCAGTTTTGGGCTGTTAGTGTAAAAGCCTCAGGTTGTCAGGCTTGATTTTTTAGAGACTATCATTGAAATGGTCATGGATTGGGCTTAATCTAATCTTGCTCATACTTGATCCATGTGAACAATTTTTTTGGGGCCCACAATGGCTTAGCCTAATACACCAAAAAGGCTGGCGGGCTATCCATTTCAGGTTCAAGAAATGTGGGTCTCAATTTAACACCAAGAAGCCTACCAATAGACTTTGTTCTACTTATTATCTGTCCAAGGGTCTTCTTTCAAAAATAGTTTAGTCATCAAGACTAACATAGTTTTTCTTTAAGAAATACTCTAATTGGTCATAAGTGCACCCAATTTCTCTTAAGACTTTTTTCACCATTTTTTTTTATTCACATAACCTAAGGCTATGTTTGGTTTTTTTTTTTTTTTTTTATTCACATAACCTAAGGTTATGTTTGGTTTGAAGGAAAAGGTAGAGAAAGGAAGGGAAATGTAGCGTAACCTATACAAGGTTTGTAAAAGTTTCTCCACCTTTTCCTTCCTTTCTCTATTTTTTCTTTTAAATCAAACACAACCTAAAAGAAGATTATGTTTGGTATCCTTCTTCTATAACTCATGCTAATACTTTCCTAATGGTTTAATTCTATATAAAGATACACCATTATTGTACTCTCATATTTAGAATTTTCATTTCACTATTTGTTCTATTTTTACTGTTGGCCAATTGTATGCCAGTGGACCGTCTAGCTAGCACCTGTAAGAAAGAAATAATTTCTTGCAAGTTGAAAGGATTAGAAGAGCAAGGGGCATACCAGAAAGGACTTGGGTTGAAGAACAGATTTGATGGGGCAGGTTTTTCTTTTTTTTTTTTCCTGAAAAATGGATTTGGTGCAGAGATGGGTTTTGGGATTTTATAATCCGTACAAGTATCGATAGGGTATGTATGGTTTTAGGTTGATATTACTAAAATACCCCAAATGTTTATAATTAAGTAATTGTTGTGAGGTATATACACTTATGTATTATGTGTTGAATTTAATAATGCTTTGAGGAACAAATTTTGCTTGTTTATTACTTATGCATAATAGGAAATTAGATGTGGGTTCTAGATTCAATCCACAAAATCCAATCCAATGCAGGTTTTGGGGAGGGTTTAGATTTTATCCTTTAGATCCTAATCATCACTCAATTTCTAGGTCTAACTAGAGCAAAGTATGAATTGGTTCTTAATTCAAAATAATATCTAATATCTACTATCTAATCTTATATAAAAATATATAGGATAGGGGTGCTCTCTCCGTGCAGGATGCGAGTAGATTCTCACGTGATAGCAATCCATTTCTTATTAATTATATAAATATTGTTAGATAATTAGATATATATATATATATATAATTATCTAATTATATAGATATATAATAATTATTATAAATATTGTTAATAACTAGACATTGAACCGTTCGAACGGTTTTGACCATTTTTTATTTTTTTGTCAGAATGGGCCGACCACTCGACCCAATAGATGGATCCCTGATCGGTTCAGTCTTCAGGTCAGTTTTAAAAACCTTGATGTTATGTCATTCAAGTGTGTGACTCATATGACCCGAAAATGGAACCACTCTAGCCATTGGTTTTCGGGTCGACGGTTCGATCATTCGGTTCGTACGGATAGCCCGTTCTGACAACAAAAATAAAAAAAAAATAAAAAACAGCCAAAAACCATTGAATGGGTCAACGAGTTGATGGTTCGACGACTAGGGTCAGTGGGTCGTTGACCGATTCAACGGTTTTGGCCAAGGACCGGGATTGGGATAAAACGGAACTGGTTGCCTAGACGGTTCCCAATTAAAAAAATAAAAAAAATGTATGACCCGTTCTGACAACAAAAATTATAGGAAAAAAATTGAGTGTGTGGTGTCCATTAAGCAGTACCATACGTGTTATGTCATTCGAGCGTGTGACTCATACGACCTAAAAACGGAACCGTTCTTATCACTGGTTTTTGGGTAGACGATTCAACTGTTCAGTTCGAATAGATGGCCCGTTCTAACAACCAAAATTAAAAAAACATAAAAAAATGACCATAAACCATTGAACGGGTCAATGGTTTGACCACCTGAGTCAATAGGTCATTGACCGATTCAACGATTTTTGGCCAGGGACTAAGATTAGGATAAAACGGAATTGGTTGCCTGGATGGTTCCCAATTAAAAATAAATAAAAAATGATTAAAAACCATTTTATAGATCAACAAGTCGATGGTTCGATCAGTCGAGTCAATGGATCGTTGACCAATTCAACAATTTTTTGGCCAAGAACCGGATCTATGAATCAACGGGTCGATGGTTCCATTCCAGCCCCTGTGAAACAGGGCCCTCCGCTAGTATATTCTTAAAGAAAAAGGGAGAAAGGAAAACGCGACGTGTGGCGGACTATGGGTTTGGTATTCGGAATCACATAGTAATCGAGTTGAGTGTTTGGTGCTGAGGGTGGTATAAATTACACCTAATGCCATTGGTTTTGTCTTTTTCTTATAGCAAAAGGGTAGAAGGGAAGTGTGAGTTGGTTCTTAATTCAAAATCAAACGAGTTTTAATTCAAAATAAAAATACATTTGGAGTGATGTCAGTTGCTCTCTAGATTTGAAAGTGTTTAATTCCTAATTCAAATTAAAAGTAGTTAGTATCCTTTAATCACAAATCAAATCAAATGTTATATAGTTTCCTAAGCCAAATAAGTAAACCTACCCCAATGACTTCTAAGGCCTACCATGAATAAGTTGGATTCTAAACAAAAAAATTCTTGTTGTGATGTAGCTAAAGGTTCAAAGTATTGATTGGTCCACTGAAAAATTCGAAATGAAACTGTTAGAATCACACAAAGGTTTAGAGTCGGTCAACACTCATCTGTCCTAACTATTATTCACCTTACTATAAATTACAATTTACAGATTCTTAAAATCTTAATATTTGGTGTATTGGTAACTTAAAAAACTGATACATATCATACAATACAGTATGATCATGTTACTTGATAAAAAGTAAAACCAAATTCAAAGTATATTGATACTATTGTATATTTTATTGGATCTTGGTCTTCTACCCATAAATTGTTCCTGCATCCATACCCATAAGACACTTTGCATATTCAGAATATCTCTCTTTGTGAATGATATATTCCCAATGTGCACCTATAGTGTCTCGTAGGTATGGATGTAGGAACAATTTATGGGTAGGAGATCCAAGCTCATATTAAGGTTTCATTCATTTTTCGAGAAGCTATTTATTCATGTTTTTTTATTTCTCAAGGAAATAAGACAATGACCATTTTAGCCATAAAAAACTATTATTAAAAGTGACAATTTTGTCCCATGTGTTGGTAACTTCCCCCTAAGTGAGAAAATTACTTACCCACTCGGGAGATGGGTATCACTTACCCAAGTAAGTGATGAATTGAGATCTCCTATCAACAAAATACATTCTAACCCCCTATCAAATTGATCTAACACCACACACCTCACCATGAGACTATGACCCACCATAAAAGTGGGAACCACCATGTATGAAATGTGTAGTGTCAGATTGTGTTGGTGGAGAGTTGGAATGTATTTTGTTAGTAGGTGATCCAAACTCGGTAAGTGATACCCAAGGATAGTGAATTTTTCATGGATCCCACATAAATTTGAATAAAGAACATGAGTATCTTGGTCAATTAGAACCAAAATCCCATTGGCTAACTTTCCCTCATCTCAAAATCTAACATTCCCCCTTAAGTTGGTGAGTAGATATCATATAGTTACACCTTGTCACAAATGTAATCCACTCTTCCCCAACTTAACCCCTTGGTGAATAGGCCTGCCCATTGGTTTCTTGTGTTTGCATATGCAGCACTTATTACTCCGTTGAGCACCTTCTTTCTAACAAAGTGACAGTCAACTTCTATATGCTTTGTTCTCTAATGGAAAACTAGATTAGGTGAAATGTGAACTACAACTTGGTTGCCACAATAAAGATTCATAGGGCTGTTAATTATATATCCCATCCATTGTAAAAGGTTCTTCAACCATACACATGTAGTGTGTGCCATGACTCTATATTCAGCTTTTGCGCTACTCATTGCTACCACAATCTGATTCTTCTATGTTACTAAGTTGCCCCCAAGAAAGGTGTAGTACCCTATAGTGGGCCTCCTATCAAATATTGAATTGGCCTAATTAGCAACTATGGCCCTCTATCTCAACATTTCCTCCACTCTTATATAACAAATCATGACTTGGAGCTCCCTTCAAGTATTAGACAATCCTTAAAACTGCATCCCAATATGGAACTCGAGGATTCTACATGAATTGACTTACTACACTGACTGCAAAAGATATATCTAGTCGAGTAATGGTTGAATAATTCAACTTTCCTACTAGCCTTTCATACTTTCCTAGGTCTTAAAACTCCTCACTTGTACCACTACTCAACTTAACATTTGGTTCTAAGGGTGTTTTAATTAGTTTGGAACCCAACAAACCTATCTCCTCCAACAGATTAATACCATGTTTAGTCCTTAGTCCTTGCTACCTCTATCCCTAAGAAGTATTTTAACTTCCCAAGGTCCTTTGTTTGGAAGTGATCATGCAAAAATGTCTTCAACATGTCAATTCTCAACCTGTCACTATTTGTAATGACAATGTCATCTACACATACCACCAACAAAATCTTCCCAAGAGACAAATTATAGTTAAATACTAAATGATCAATTTGACATTATCACATGCCAAACTCTTTCATAGCTTCACTCAATCTACCAAACCATCCACGTGAAGACTATTTAAGTCAATAAATAATTTTCTTGAGTCTACACACCTTACCATCCTCTCCCTGAGCAACAAACCCTGGTGGTTGCTCCATATAAAACCCCTCAAGAAGGTCACCATGTAAAAATGCATTCTTGGTGTCAAGTTGAAATAGAGGCCAATCATACATAGCAGCTAGTGAAATCAAAACACGGTCTAAATTAATCTTAGCAACAAAAGAGGTCTTTGTGTAGTTAGCGCCATATAACTATGAATACCCTTTTGCAACTAAATGAGCCTTCAACCACTCTACACTATCATTTGGTAAATACTTAATAGTGTATACCCACAACATGCTTGCCAAGAGGAAGAGTGTGAGATCCCACATATGATTATGAGCCAAAATAAAGAGTTCTTCTTCCATTGCTTGATGTCACCCTAGAGAGGTAAGGGCTTCCTAGACATTCTTAGGGATAGAAACAAAAGATAGCAAAAAAACAAAGTACTAATGGAAAGCAAAAAGTGAAATATAGAAAAGTAATTGGAAATGGGATAAAGACTATTATTGAAGTTTTAGACAAATCATGTAGTGTATAGTGGTAGTTTTTGATTATTTATTGTTTAGATAGGAAGTGGGGACAATAACATTCTTCTTGGGTCATTTTTTAGTAATTATTTTAATTGTTTTATGGTGTTTTATGTGCTAGCCGCCTTATAAGGGCATATTTATCTTTGTATTCTTTATTATTTAAGACTACAAATAATAGTGAAGAAGGTGGCCATCATTATTGCTCTCTTTTCTCTCTCAAATCTCTTATCTTCCTTTTTCTCCTTTCTTTTCTTCTTCTTCAAAAAGTATTCTCTTCTTTTACAGATTTTTATTACAGCACCTTTCTACTTGGTATCAAAGCAAAGTTAGGGTTTTTTGAAGTTCTTTCATGTAGTCCTAAATCATTTGATTGCATAAGGAGATAAAGGGCTGATCGGTATACTTCATATTGCCCAGTTCTTAGATTTTTTTGTGTGATCTAGTCATCAGGAGGGTGATCTGTGTTTTGGCATCAAAATCAGGAAGAACTGGAGTACGGGGAAGTTGGACTCTTCAATTTTGATATGATCTTGGGCGTTCAATTTTTGGAATTTTTTAGGCCTTCTAGAGTGGCCAATTCACTTTTCTCTCTGATGGGAGACAGTAGGAGGAGAGAGATTTCTCTCCGGATAAGGTTTTTCTTCTTCTGGAAATGTCTGTTACCTTTGTGTGTGAGATCTATTTGATCTTGGAGGCTCTCTACCTAATTTTTTTCGGCTTTTAAACTGTTTGAAGTAAAATGGAGATTTGGAGTACCGAGCAGAATTCCACCGGTAAAATGGGTCTGGGTGTTGGAGGTATTAGTGATATTTTTTTTGTCTAGAATTTTTACTACATTCTAGTTTGATGGTACAAATTATTTAGAATGGGCACAATCAGCCAAGATGGCCATTGGTGCTTGTGGGAAACTATGGTACATCACTAGGAAGGAAAAGAAACCTGATACAAATCCCTCCCGGTGGGTACAGGAGAATTACATGGTGATGACCTGGTTGTGTAACTCTATGTTACTTCACATTGGTAAAAGTTTTTTGTGGGCTAATGCTGCAAAGAAGATTTGGGATGGAGCGACTAAAACCTATTTCCATAAACAAAATGTAGCTAGAGACTATTAGTTAAGGAATCAGGTGATTATTACAAGATAGGGAGACAGACCTCTTGCCACCTATTTCTTCATGCTAAAAACCCTTTGGCAAGAGATCGACCACTTAAAAACTATGGTTTGGGAGATATGAATGATGCAACAACATATCAGGGGTTGGTATAGGGTTTTTGAGTTCTTGACTAGACTAAACCCTGAATTCGACATTGCTAGGAAACATCTCATTTCTAGAGAAAATATGACTCTTTCTTAAGCTTATGCCTTTGTCTCTAGGGAGGAGAGTAGGAAGAATGTCATGTTGAGATAGCTTGGAATTGATTAGTCAATTATGGTTAGTATATTTAAATCTATGCCAAATGGAGACAAGGGGAGTAATGAGGCTAGGAATGAGGGCAAGAAGGATTTGGTGTGTAACTATTGCAAGAAGACTAAGAAGGATACCCTTCAGGAACAAGAAGGGAAATGCAAATGTGGTAATTGCAGAGACCCTTCAGCACCCCTTTCCTAGGATGATCTAGAGTCCATTGCAGTAGCAACAATGAGGATTGAATTGGAAAAGTATGGACAACTTATGAATAACATCAGTTTTAGTTATTTAGATGGGCAGAACAATGCAGGAGCCAACCATACTACTTCCTTTGCTCATACAAGTAGTTCATATGCAATTGCAAATCATGTATCTATCTCAAGCAACGATGGACCTCCCTGGATTATAGACTCAGGAGCATCTGAGCACATGACCAATATATCTACCATTTTCAGTTCTTACTAGTTGTGCTCTGGTAGAGATAGAGTCTCTACAGCAGATGGTTTCCATATTTCCATTGCTGGGAAAGGGACAATTAGAGTGACTACTACTGCTCAATGACAATTAGAGTGACTACTACTGCTCAATGACATTACTTTATCCCTTATCTTACATGTTTCTAAACTCCACACTAATCTTCTTTCAATAATCTCTCTAACAAAAAATTTGAACTGCTCAATGACCTTTCTTCCTGGTAATTATGTTTTGTAGGATCTTGAATCAAAAAGGATGATTGGGAATTGTTGTAAGATGAATGGAGTCTACCTTCTGGATGAGATTCTGAGACATCGGAGCCATCATATTAGTAGCAGCAGTAGTAGTGGATCAGAGTCAGTGAGTTAGATTATGCTTTGGCATAATTGTTTGGGTCATTTTTCTTTAATTTCATTGAGGTTTTTGTTTCCAATGTTGTTTGAGTTTGTTCAGTTGTCTAGTTTGGAATGTGAAAGCTATCAGTTGGGAAAACAATATAGACATTCTTTTAAACTAAGTAATAAAAGAAGTTCCTTTATTTTTGATATTGTTCATACTGATGTATAGGGTCCTTACCACATTTCTTCCATGGGTGGTTATTGTTATTTTTCACTTGTTTGTGGATGAACATATACGGTATTCTTGGATATATCTAATGAGATCACGTGATGAAGTACCCATTTTGGTGTGAAAATTCTACAAAATAATTCTCACACAATTTGGAGTGAGGACTAAAGTCTTCAGATCAGATAGTACTAGAGAATACTTTGAAAATGACTTGTCTCCATACTTTTTGGAGCATGGTGTGATTCATCAGAGTAGTTGTGGGGTAGTAGAGAAAAAGAATAGACATATTGTGGAGGTGGCAAGGAGCCTTATGGTGTGTATCTCAGTTAATATTCATTTTAGGGGTGATGCAGTTCTCACAGTTGTGTATTTGATTAACTGTGTTCCTTCATGCACTTTGGGGTTTAAGGCACCTTTCAGCTTGCTTTTTCCAGATGAAGAGATATTTCATATACCTTTGAGAGTTTTTTGGTGTATTTCCATTGTTCACATTCTTGGTCCTCATCATAAGAAATTGGATCCTAAGACCAAGAAATGTGTTTTCTTTCGGTATTGATCAAATTCAAAAGGGGTATTATTGTTATGATCTAGTGTAGGGGAATAGGTTTGTTACTATGGATGTTACCTTTTTAAGTCTACTTTCTTTTTCTTCTCCTCAGGGGGAGTGTTTTGGGAGGAGAACGCACAACCTGTCTCTCTTCCAGTGTCATTTGTTCCTTCATTTGATCCACCTATTTAAATCTTCCAGTGTTTTGGGAGGAGATTATCAGCAACTATAATCTCATTTCTTGATCCACTACGACCAGCCTCACAAGTCTATCAGTGCCACCAGAAGAGGGTTGACTCCATACATGTTCAGATAGAAGAACCTACACCACTCGCCATCAATCCATCTGAGATCCCAGGTTTGGCTGATATAGTTCTAGGTATTTCCTTTGAGCCCGAGCCTATTATTTCCCCTAATAATGATGTTTTTGTACCTAACACTATTGTGGCAGTTGATCCCTCTAATCTTGATCTTCCCATTGCCCTTTGCAAAGGGAAGAGAAAGTATACAACCCATTGCATTTCACACCATCTCTCGTATAATGCCTTATCACCTTCCTACTATGCTTTCCTTTCTTCCTTGGATTTTGTATCTATACCGAAGAATGTCAGTGAGGCTTTCTCTAAACTTGAGTGAAAACTAGCTATGCAAGAAAAATGAAAGACTTGGTTAAAAATCAGACATGGAAAATAGTTGATATTCTTATAGACAAAGAGACAGTTGGAAGTAGATGGGTGTTCACTATGAAGTACATGGCCGATGACAACATAGAGAGGTACAAGGCAAGGTTGGTTGCAAAAGGGTATATACATACCTATGGTATTAATTACTTGGAGACTTTTGCACTAGTTACTAAGATGAGCTCAGTTCGGATTTTCTTATCCTTAGCAGCTACCTATTCATAGCCTCTATTCTAACATGATGTAAAAAATGCTTTTCTTAATGGTGATATGCAAGAAGAGATATATATATGGACATTCCAATTGGTTTTTATGAGAATGTTGGTAAGGGAAGAGTCCATACTTTTGGCGGAAAGGCCGGATCCTTGGTAGTGAACGTACATTCGGCAATGAAGTCTACTAGGGATGGAGCCTTAATTGCGAGACGAGGTGCATACTCGATGTTGAACTCACTCAACTCTACGCTCCATTTGATTAGGCGGCCAGATGCTTTCGGCCTTTGGAGGACCTGCTTGAGGGGCTGGTCAGTCAGCACTCGAATACTGTGGGCCTGGAAATATGGCCTGGGCTTTCTAGCCAAGGTGACCAGGGCTAGGACCATTTTTTCCAAGTTAGAGTATCGGGTTTCTATGTCATTGAGGACCTTGCTGGTATAGTAGATCAGCCTCTATATCTGGTCTTCCTCTTTAACCAGCTCCGAGCTAACGACCTCATCCCCAACCGAGAAGTAGAAAAGTAGCTCATCCCCTGGGCTCGGTTTGGTGAGGACAGAAGGCGAGCTCAAGTACTGCTTCAGTTCTTGAAAGGACTGTTTGCATTCCTCGGTCCACGGGAATTCCTTCGGTCGCTTAAGGGCTTTGAAGAAGGGCAGGCACCGGTCCGTGGATTTGGACATGAATCTGCTGAGGGCGGCTACTCTACCGGTGAGTCGCTGCACTTCTTTGGATTGGCTTCAATCCCCCTCTATGTCACCATGAACCCTAGGAAATTACCAGAGCCGACCCAGAAAGCACATTTGGTTGGGTTCAGTTTCATCTTATACTTCTTGAGGGTGCCAAAGACTTCCTTTAGGTCGGCAAGGTGGTGCTCGGCCTTCTTGCTTTTTACGAGCATATTGTCAACATACGCTTCCAAATTTCAGCCGAGCTGATCTTTGAATACCTCATTCACCAACCACTGATAGGTGGTACTGGCGTTCTTAAGGTCGAATGGCATCACCTTATAGTAGTATAGGCCGCAGTCAATGATGAAAGTCATTTTCTCCTAGTCATCAAGGTGCATTTGAATCTGGTTGTACCCCGAGAAGGCATCCATGAAGCTTAGGAGTTTATGGCCTGTCGTTGCGTTGACGAGCTGATCGATCCTCGGTATAGGGAAGCTGTCTTTAGGGCTGGCTTTGTTTAGGTCAGTGAAATCGATGCATATCCTTCACTTCCCATTGGTTTTCTTCACCATCACCACGCTGGCTAGCCAATCGAGGTATTTGACTTCTCGAGTGAAGCTGGTGTTGAGCAACTTCTGCACTTTGTCAGCAATCATTTGCTACCGTTCTATAGCGAAGCTTCTCTTCCTCTGCTTGATAGGTCAGTAGCGAGGGTCAGCGTTTAGGTGGTGTGTGATGACTTCGGGGTCAATCCTTGGCATATCCACCGCCGACCAGGAGAACACGTCGGCGTGATCCCTTAGCAGTTGCACAAGTTCTTCCTGGAGGTGGTCATATAGGAAAGAGTCGACCTAGACCATCCTCTCGGGATCTTTTTCGTTGAGCGGCACCTGGATGAGGTCTTCGACAAGTTGTCCACACTGTGATTTCACCTCGTCCCACAGATCGTAGGCTTTAGCCATCAACGTTTCTGCGGCTGGGTGCGGTCCTCGGAAAGAAAGCAGGTAGCACTGCTGCATAGTTCTTTGGTCTCCACGTGCTACCCATATACCGTATTCGGCGGGGAATTTCATGGCAAGGTGGAATGTGGAGACTATAGCCTACTGAGCATTGAGGGTTGACTTTCCGAGGATAGCGTTGTAAGATGAGGGGCAACGAACCATAATGAAGTCCACCATGGTGCTCTTTGTTGATGTCGAGCTTCTCAAATAAGGAGGGGAAGGGTTATCCTTCCAGGGGGCAAAAGGGACTCCTTGAAGAAGCCCATTAGCGGAGTGTTGATGGGGGTGAGGCGCTCTTTGTTGATGCCGAGCTTCTCAAATGCGTCCTCGAAGAGCACATCAGCGGAGCTGCCTGTATCAACCAGAATCTGCCGCATCTCGAAGTTGGAAACCTTGGCATTGATCACCAAGGCACCGTCGTGTAGGGTCTGAACCCCTCAGAGGTTGTCGTTAGTGAAAGTGATTGAATGGTTGCTCTTCTTCTTGTGTCCTTGATTGTCGATCTCGCACAACCACGCATACTTCTTGCATCCCGAGTTGCGCTCCCCACCTGCGGCAATCCCTCCTGATGTCACATGGATCACACCAGTAGGAGGAACTCGGGGCGGCGGCCAAACATTCTCCATGCACTATTGCTCCTGTGCAGGCTTTTCATTCTTGTCGATGAAACCGCCGAGGTACCCATGCCTGATCAAGTCCTTGATGTGGTTGCGCAGGTCGAACCAGTTCTCTATGTCGTGGCCATGGTCCCTGTGGAATTCGCAGTACTTGTCGTAGTTCCTCTTGTTGCCTTGTGTTTCCATCTTCTCGGGCCATCAAACATAATTGCAGTCACGGATTTGCATAAGGACTTCAGACCGCATTGTATTCAGTGGTGTGAAGTTCCGATAGGTTGGTGGAGGTGTCCGTGGTTTGTGATCGGGTCGGCGATCCTGCCTCTTGTGGTCCCTATCTTCCTCTATCGTACTTGCATAAGGCTGGCCGAGGTCTTCCAGTGCTTCTGGCTTGCCATGAATTGTGCGCAGAATTGGGTTTCCAACTGCTCCCACAACGCTATGGAACGTGGAGGCAGATGAATACCAAGTTAGGGTTGGATCTGTGAGGGTGGCTACTAGGGCTTTGCACATCAAGCCATCAAAGGATCCGTACAACATCATTTGAGCCTTCAGCGCCTCGATGTGGTTGGCGGGATCAGTATTCCTGCCGTACTTGTCGAGCTGAGGTGCCCGCCACCCCGTAGTAGGCACCTCGTCCACGATCTCCTGGGTGAGCGGTGGTTCCTTGGCAGTTGGCGCGGCTGGCTGCACAGGTTGATCTATAGCCGGCGCCGTGCTTCTCTAGCCTTGGCTATGCTCCAACTCTTCCAAGCATTGTCGAATGTCCCAAATTTCTGTGTTTCTGTTATCTAGGGCCACGGTATGCACGGCTTTCACCTTGTTGGGTCGTGCGAGCGATCTTTCACCGAGTTGGACTCAGCAATGGAGACCACACGAGGTGGCGTCCGCCTACCAAGCCTCTCTTTGGCGGGGATTTGCATGGTTTGGTGCATCCTACTGTGGTTGTCGGGCTCACGAGAGTGGGCCATGGAGGCGGACCTCCTTGTTGTGTCTTGCTTCTCATGGTCGGACTGCGCTCCCCTCCTTTCCGGCCGATGCGTTTTGGGGTCCTCGAGATGAGGATCATCCTTCGTGCGTGTCGAGGTATGATGGGGGACAGCCCGGTTGGGCGGTGCTGCGAATCCTAGTGTTTGCATCATCTCGAAGATCTTATTGACCTTCTTTTGCATTGCTCGGAACTGTGCAGGATCAACCGTGGCTGGAGGCTATGGAATTTCTTGATGCGGAGGGCTATGACGCCGAGATTCCCAATATGGGGATCGACCTATTGATCATTCAGACTGGTTCTTGGGCATCTTGATCGCTTTTTTGTTTGCACAGTGAGGAAGAAAAGATTTTCGGGAAAGGCATTTTGTGCATTTCCCACAGAAGCCGCCAATTTGATATTGCTCAATCCGTGGTGGTGCACAAATTGAGGAGAGCAACCAGATAGTCCTTGCTAATAGGGCAGTGTCGAGCTACAAGGACGAGGCCGCGCTTCAAGACCTGTGATCAAGAGAAGAGAAGTCAGAGGCCCGAGGAGTTATCCCTGAGTAGGCACTCCGATGCTCAAGTCAGTAGGAGGTGGTGGATGGTCGGGCTGAGCAATAAGGGTGCTGGTCCAAGTAGAGTAACAGTATGGGTGTCAAATTTGGATCCCTTACCTTGAGCGGGGAATGCCTCTTTATAGCCGAAGGGCTTTCGGGGTTATCGAGATGAGGTTTACCACCGAGGTCTTTGGGCTGGAGTCCTATTCCCTGGCGGAGTTGTCTTCCTCTCTCCTTTTATATGTAGTTGTGTTTATCTGCATGACGTGTAGCTGACATGACTGAGGGGATAAGATGGGGGGCCACAATAGTAGAATAGCTCGGCCGAGCTATGCCGACGTGGCCGAGCTATGCCAACGTGACCAGGATGACCAGGCGATGACTGGGCGGCCACATGTCTCTCAAGACTAGCTCAACCATGACCCAAAAAGGATGGTTGTATTTTTGTCTTCTTTGGTGTTATAAATATTATATACATATGCAAAAAATGGTTTTCTAAAGTAGGGAGCTTCTATTCAAGACACCATCCATGTGTGTCACATGCATGAATGCTGTGATTGATCTAGACATTCCATTAGACAAGATCTTCTTGAGTGGGCCATCTATTCCTCCAGTCCAACTCTCTTGTGTGTAGTAATGAAAATGGATCAAATCTAATCAGATATAGGTAGATCCGAGTTTAACTCATTTATAATCAAATTGGAATAGTATAATTAAATTAAACTAAAAATAATCACAATAATGCATGTATTAATAAAATGAATTAAAGTATTTCATGAACAAAACAAATTGAAAATTTGTTTATATGAAACAATTTAGTAAAACACATTTCAAAGTATATATATATATATAGAGAGAGAGAGAACTAGCAAAAATGAAAACCCCTTTTCAATTAATAACTAAGTTCTCATGTCGAAGATCACTGGAACGTTTAGGGAAGCTCACTGATCTGAAATGACCAACTAGCAAAAATGCATTCCCTATATATGCATAAAGAGCTGGTAGCCTAGCAAAGAAGGCTAAAGGCATTTCTTGGAACCATGGTGTTGTGTTTTTATTTAGATTCTATGTAAGACACAAACCTCCCCCAAGGTTTCTCATAAATACTTAAGACTTTCCCCCTAATGTTTCACAGGACTTAAACCTCCCCTGTCAATATATATGCCGTTATATTTAACAACACCAATACAAAGACTCTTTTATCCTTGATTATTTTTTCAAACTGTATTAATGTGAAACATGAACGTAATAATATAAATTTTAAACATGAATCTATTGTATAAATACAAGATTATACTGTTAACCTTAACAAATACAAGACACAAAAAAAATGCTCTCATGCACGGTGTTCTATATGTTTAACTGTAATAATAAAGATTGCTTCTTGGCCAAACAAAAATACCATACCAACTGAATATTCTCCTTTCAATTTGCAAACAATTAAAATGGTTTTGGTAATGACAATCCCTTACCTTGACCGGACCTCCGGCTATAACAATTAAAATATTCTCCTTTCATTTTAATTGTTATATATATATATATATATATATATATATATATATATATATATATTATGAGAGCTAGGTTTGTTGTGATGAAAGAGGAATTAATTTGTTTTTCCAAGAATTTGGTTATTCTGCACGATTTTCACAAGGATAGCAGTCCCAACCAATAGTGATTTGGAACGAGTTAGGGAGACAAATGAAGGGAACAACAAGTCAAAAAATATGTTGAGATAACTTGGAAGTTTGGTATATAAGAGTTTTCTTTGTTTCCATTGAAGAAAGCATTATTGAGTTAAATAGGGGTACTACCAGGTTTGATAAAAATTTAGTGGTTTTTGTCGTGTTATGTGAGCCATTAGGGGAGGTTTCAGTATTTAGGTGAAACCTCAAGGGAGGTTTAAGTCTTTTACCCATTGATTTAATATAGAAAGATTGTGTTTCGTTGATAGATTTGACTTCAACAATTGTACCATGAGGTGTCCAAGGGTTTTAGTAAGGCTTAGTTTGGAAAGAGTAGATATACAAAATAATATAAAAATGTATACATTAGTAAGCCATTAGGAGGGGTTTCGTTGATAGATTCAGTGTAAATGCATACAAAATAATATAATAATACACGGATTTGCACTCTACATATTTGTATTTTTACTCCTTCCAAATTGAGTCTATGGAAAATTCTGCTTTACTTCCCTGAACTTTGGGGGTAGTGTAAGCTAATACCCAAACTTTCAAATGTATTACTGTAGTATCAAACTTTCAAAAAGTGTCAAGTTGGTCCTTCCGTTAACCCAACAATTAATTATTTGATCACGCAATGGCATGTGCAACTTAAAATTTTTAAAAATGTCAAAACTGTCTTTCAAAAGACATTGTTCGTTGTCTTCTACCTTGAAACTGAATGATTGAGGTGTAAAACCACTGCCATTTTCTCTAGTGAAATACTTGATAGACCCTGAGACAGACGAGGTTTATGCGAAGATAAGGTTGGTACCCTTCCGAACAACGAACCCGACTATGATGATGATGGGGTTCTTGAAAATAACGGATCTGACATTGTAGAGAAACCTGCCGCTTTTGCAGAGAAACCTGCCTCTTTTGCAAAGACCCTAACACAATCTGATGCCAACAATGGTGGTGGTTTCTCTGTCCCTCGGTACTGTGCTGAGACAATCTTCCCCCGCCTGGACTATTCTGCATATCCTCCTGTGCAAACTGTTCTTGCCAAGGATGTTCATGGAGAGGTTTGGAAATTCCAACATATTTATAGGGGTACACCACGTCGCCACCTCCTGACAACAGAATGGAGTACCTTTGTGAACCAGAAGAAGCTCATTGCAGGGGATTCAATCGTGTTCCTGAGAGCAGAGAATGGTGAGATCTACGTTGGAATCCAAAGGGAAAAAAGAGGTGTTGGCAGTGGACCATAATCCCCATCTGGACGGAATCCAGTTGCTGGAAACTGTCTCGCCATATATGGGTTTTTTTGTCTTCTTAAGGGAAGATGAAAACAAAATAATGAGAAATGTCAATTGTGGGAATTCAAACTCTGGTGTGGGTTTAAGAATACGGGGGAGAGTGAGGGCTGAATCTGTCATTGAGGCTGCAACCCTGGCTGCCAATGGGCAGCCCTTTGAGGTCGTTTACTACCCAAGAGCAAGCACTCCAAGAGTGTGAAGGCATCAGCTATAAAGGCAACAAAGCAGATACAGTGGTGTCCAGGAATGAGGTTCAAGATGGCATTTGAGACAAAAGATTCTTCACAGATAAGCTGGTTCATGGGGACTATATCTTCTATTCAAGTTGCTGACCCCATCCACTGTCCTAATTCACCTTGGAGGCTGCTTCAGGTATATTGTTTGTTGATTATATTGTCATTTAAACTGATTGTGCCTTTTTTTCTTTCTATTTACTTTAGACTATTGCCATATGTTATTTTTTCAAGGATAGTGACATTTAGTTTTTATTATTAATTATTAAACCAAAAAACGGCAGTGGTTTTACTTTTACACCTCAACCGGTTCAGTATTAAGATAGAAGACAATGAACAGTGTCTTCTTTTAAAGGGCAGTTTTGATATTGTCAACAATTTTAAGTTACACATGTCATCGCATGATCAAATAACTGACGGTTGGTTAACGGCAAAGACCAACTTGACACTTTTTGAAAGTTTAGATATTACAGTGATACATTTGAAAGTTTGGACACTAACATGACAGCTGACACTATCCCCAAAGTTTAGGGTACTAAACAGAAATTTTCCCTTTTAGTAATTGGAGAATGTTTCCAATTTGGTTATTCTATTTGGTTGATAGATTTAACTCTAGTATAATATTAATAAATTTTGTATTCTTTCCAAATGGCTTTTGGTTGTGGCAAGTATAAACATGAATTTCAAGATCAAATTCCAACTTTTTTACAATGCCCAATTTTGAGTGCAAAGCTTGTATACACTTTTTGGATTTAGATACAAACTTTGTTCTCATTTTGAATGCAAACATGTCTTAGAAATTGTGATAACTGTCATCTTTAGTACATAAGGCTTAGTTTGGAAAGAGTGCAAATTCATATACTAGAGTGCAAAAACCATGTATTTTGCCATTCTATTCTGTTCAGTGCCATATGGCACTCAAATCATTTCTTATTACTTTCATTTCATGGAAATCCTTTTTGGTCTCCCCCTAATTCTAGCCCCTTCAACTTGTAATAGATCACTTTTTTTAACATGTGCTGTAGATGTAATTTGTGAATAAAATATAAATAAAATGAATAATAAGAATAACAGTGATCATAAATTTTATCTCCTAGATTTAGCACATATTTCTGCACTATCTCCTAGTATCCTTCAGAAGTTGCTTTAAATACAAAATTTGTGTTAACCCTACCCAAGCTATCTCACTTGCATAAGAGTTCCATGACATGTTAAGTAATTGTTCTACCAATTTCTTCCGAAAATTCAAAATGCTATGGTTAAAATATAAAAAATATGCGAGACAATTGCAATGGTATGATTGGTGTGCAAGTGGAGCTCAGTCAAAGCTTAAATTGATGGAATAAATCTTCAGTATCTTCCAGTCATAAATTGTTTTCCTCAAAAAAGTTCCTTGCGTATCCATGTCTTGCGCATTCCATGGATTTCAACATGAAGCCTATCTTCAGGCACAATATCGCTTTCAAGAAACAAGGTTGCTGATGCCAAAGTAGACAGTCTTTTGCCAAAAGGCATTTGTGGCATAATCAATCTGGAACTGACCAATGTTTGATTTCAATCGAAGCCCATAACCAAAACCAAATCCAGACCCGGGTTTGCCATGCCTTAGAGCAGGATTTCCTGAACGGCTCAAACAGACCGTTAGAAATAGAATAGCTTTTCTTCTCTCTTTTTTTTTTTTTTTTTGAGGGGGGGGGGGAGGCGAATAGAAACCTCATGCATAGACTGGAGGATACCAAATTAGGTCGGTGCACTTAGAATATGGTGCATACCATGCTAAAACCTGAACTACATTAAATCTAACACAACTCAAGAACCATGGATCATGTGATCCCAGGTTTCAACATAAAAGGCATCATAACATCTGGCCCTTCTGACCAAATCGGCCTGAACTATCCCAGAAACATTTTAAATTTGTATCTGAGATGGTTGTAAACTAAGGTCATAGATATTTGAAACCAAAATTTCATTGAATTGAAACATAATCAAATTACAAGTTCCACAAGGAATCTAATAAAAAAAATAAAATAGGGAATAGAAAACAAATGGGATCTCAACAATAGAGCTAGGCTTGCATAGATTATTTTCTCCACATGTGACTACACCATCTTGGTATGCTTTTCCTCATTTTATTACCTATTGAAGCTACTGTTATTTTCCTTTGATTTCTGATCCTGTCCTTCCTAGCTTTCTCACTAATCCATCTGAAAATTCACATTTCTGCCACATCTGTTTTTAAACATGTTTCTTGACTGCCCAACATTCTGCTGCATACAACCAACAACATTGTTGGCCTTACAACAGTTGTATAAAATTCTCCCTTTAGTCTAAGTAGTTTTCTCCTATCACATATGACTCTGAATGAACCACTCTATGCCCAGCCTATTTTAATTCAATGATTGACATCCTCCTCAATCTCTCCCCTTTTTATGGATTATTGAATGGAGGTAATTAAAGAAGCCACATTGAGTTATCTCTTTATCTCCAATGCTAAGTGTACATGATTTCCACTCCTGTTATTCTGTAACTTATATTGCATATATTCTGTTCTATTCCTTATTTTATAACCTCTTGTTTCTAAAGTATTTGTCCATAAATCTGATTTTGCATTTAATCCTTCTTTAGTTTCATTCATCAATTAATATTATATCATCAACTAACAACAAGCACAATGGGGCTGCCTTCTGGACATGATTCGTCAACTTAACCAAGTGCTAAGCCTAGGTTAAGTTTCATCACAATTGGAAATTCTAATGTCTCTCCCATGGGTGTTCTAACATTAGTTGCTGCACCTTCATACATGTCATTAATTAGGTCACACTTATTTGGAAGTTGGAACTCCTTTCTTTCTTTTCTTTTTTCTTTTTTGAGTAAAGGTAGAGTATAATTGCATTGCAGAAAATCGAAGGGAGAAACTTCCAAAGGTGTAACTGCACAATATATGAAAATGACAAAACTTCATAATGTATACTAGTAACAAAAAAGATTCCACTGAGATGTTTACAGCTTTAGCCCAAAAAGAACTCTTTTCCAAAATTCACTATATTATCTCTTTAGGAACTCTATCATATCCCTTCTCTAGATAAATGAATACCATAAGAATTCTTTTTTTAATCAATGAAGAATTTATTAATTCAAAAGATCAAAGCAATACAAGCATCCCTAAGAGAAGCACGAGCTGCATCCTCTCCAATAACATTAGTTAAAAATTAAAGAAAATTACAACTGAGCCCAAAAACAAATACTCCCTAGTTACCCCTTGCTTGGCTAAACAATCAGCCAAAGCATTTACCTATCTTCCCACCCACTACATTCTTATATTCATATTTTGTGTAAGCCACTTGAATTTCTTGATTTTACTCCTATAGCACCAACTAACAGATTCGGAGTCCTTCAAACACACCCCACCACCTTTGAATCCCCTTCAATCAAAAGAGACTCCAAACCAAGCCGATATGAAGTCCCCAACTCCCAGTCAAGGTTTAAAATTTTGATATGATAGGGTGTGTTGTATTGTATCTTTGAAAAACAAATATGGGATACGCATGGAAATCAGGTGCTTCTTCTTTTTTCATGCGTATTGGACCCGTATCGGGTGTGTATTGGGGGGTGTATGTGTATCAGAGCGTATTGACAAAAAAGGTACAGTCAAAAACTGAAAAAAATAAAATAAAAGGGGAAAGCAAGTTTCTTTTCCCTGAAATAAGCCTTCACCCCCCCCCCCCCAAATGACTCTAACCAAACCTCATTCCTAGTGTGCTAGATTTGCAAAAATTTGCAAGAAACAAGTGTGAATCTTTTTTTTTTTTTTGAAGATTTTTCAAATTTTGAAAAAATAAGGCAAAACTAAGTAAATTTTTTATAATATATTGTGTTTTCTTTTTTTTTCTTGAATGTTTAAATTTATGTTGATCTACATTTCTTATATTTTATCATTTGATCACAACAATTGAATATATTATAATTCTATGGATGATCTATCATATCCACAGACCAATTCAAATTTCTTCTTTAATAATTATTTTTTTTATATTTTTAGAATTAAAAAATATATAAATGGTTAATTATATTTTATCATTTGATCAAAATGATTGAATATATTCTAATTCTATGGATGATCTATCATATCCACAAAGCAATTGAAATTTCTTCTTTAATAACTATTTTTTGAATATATTATATAATGTTTATTTTTTTATAATTTTTTGGAAATAAATAATTATTAATTATATTTTCACTTAGAAGTTGTGCCAATGCATGTTTTATGGTTGGATAGGAGAGTTGGGTTTTTCCCATCCCATAAAACATTAAAACTTAAGAATTATAATTTATAAATTATAGTTAAGCATAGGATTTTTAATGAAATTATAATTAACTACAATATATTTCTTCATAAAACCATTAAAATATATTGATTTAATGTATATACACTTCATTGAGGTCTTATATTTAGTGTTGTTGAATGTATTTTTTTTTATTTATTGAAGTATTTATAGTGTTTCCAAACGTATCTATATGTATCATAGTTTTTCTTCGGTACGCATGCGTATCCAAGGCGTATCTCGATACATCTATTAAAATTGCCTTCCCGATACACTTGACGTTTCCGATACTTTGAACCTTGCTCCTAGTGAACCTAGAAAAAATAATAAAATATTCCCAACCTCATTTCTCAAGATCCCACCTATTCCAGATAGACATGGATTACCTTGACTACTTCCATCAAAGTTTAGCTTTAAATAACCTTCAAGAGGAGGTGTCCAAGTCAACCGTGCTCTATTCCTTTTGGAAGAGCACATCGCCACAGTTGACCAATTCCCCCACAAATCATCAAAGGAAAATTGATTGAATAACTCTAAAGTTTTTAACCAATGGATTACCCTGTTCAACACACAGACCTTTATTTCTTGTAGTCTTCTTTCATTCTCTTGGAAAATTCTTGCATTCCTTTCTTCCCGAATGGTCCACAACAGAGCTGATCTAACACACCTCCACATAATCCTTGTTTTTTAGGCCAGACAAAGGTAAAGGAATCAAATAGCATACTAAGCTCTAATGGCACATTCCACCTGCACCCAAACAAAGAGAAAAACCAATCCCATAATTCTATAGCAATAAAACAAGAAATTAGTAAATGGTAGCAGTTATCACCGCTAGACCTGCAAAGAATACACCAATTAGGTGAAATACACCCAGGAAAGGTCTTCTCCTTTGTAAGTTATCAAAGGTGTTTACTTTCCCATAAAACACTTGCCAGCAAAAGGCACTAACTTTAAGGGAAACAAGCCTACACCAGACTTCCTTAATAGGAAAATATTGAGGAGAAGATTAAAAGGGATTTTAAAAAATCAAGTACAAGAAAAAGACCCTTTGGAAAGTGGAGACTGAACCCATTTGTATAGTTTAGAGGGATCCAAACAAACCTTACTAAGGAAACTCAACAAAATGGATAAACAATCAATCTCCTAATCCCTTAACCCTCTACGGAACCCAAAATCTGGAGTTAGAGTAAAAGGAATTTTGACACAACCTCCTTTTCATACAAAGTGATGGAGTACAAGGAAAGAAAACGGTCCTTTGAAGCACAATCTCCAACCCAAACATCCTCCTAAAACAAAACAGGATTCCCAAAACACACATTATACCTAGAAACTGGGGAAGAATACTGTGAATTGCCTTCCATGGTGTTGCCAAAGTGGCCCAACAAGATACACCGGCATCCCAACCACTCTCTAAACAACCATGAATACTTGCCACCACTTCATATCACAAACTCCTCTCCGAAGGCCACCTCCAAAACCGTTTTCCTAATAATGCTGCATTCTTTTGTACCACATTGCTTATGCCTAAACCCCCTTCTTTTTTTTTTTTTTTGATCAGTAAAAATGAATTTTATTAAATTCAGATTATAAGCAGTTTATACAACTTGGTGATGGGACTGTTGATCCCCTTTAATCATTCTATTCTACCCTTCATTACAGTGCAGCCCAAAATAATTGTTGTCTAAATGCCCCCTGTTTTGCTAATCCATCAGCTAGCCCATTTGCACTTCTTCGGACCCATTTGAATTCAACATCAACCTCCTTTGCAATCTTCTCCACTTCCCTAATCACATGTTTAAACGTCCATGGGGTATGGCTGCTATTTTTTGCCTAAACCCTCTTCCTCTTTACTTCTAAATATAATCTCCCATTTAATTAGATGGACCATTTTGCTTTCCCCCAGCTCTCAAAGAAAATCTCTCATTAATGTCTCTAGTTTCTTAACTTCTCTAGGTGGGATCCTAAACTCAGAGAGGAAGTAGGTTGGAAAATTGGCAAGAGTGGCTCTCATCAAAGTGAATTGCCCTCCCAAGGAGACATAGTTCTTCCACGAAGCTATTCTCTTCTCAAACTTTTCTACCATTGGGTTCCAAAACCTACTCTCCCTAGGGTTGGCCCCTAAAGATGGAACACTCAAAACACTCAAAACAACCCGCAATAGCCTTAGTTTCCCTATGCCCCAAATTAACACCTGATGTGCAACTTTTTTCTGAGTTGATTTTCATATTATGTAGCCTTTCAAACCTCCTTATTAGCTCTTTTAGGTTCCTTACCTTCTTGACATCAACCTCACAAAAAAAAATAATCGTCATTTTTTTATTGGAAACGGTAAAGTTCATTGATTTAGTAAAGGAGCTGTTGAGATAGTTTACTTTATTTCTATTTTATTATTTTGTCTAGTTAGGGTCTGTTTGGTCTGTTTAAAGTATTTATTTTATGGCTGTTATTGTACTTTAGTTACAGCAGGGGCACAAGGGTCTTTTCCCTTTCTTTTTTGGTCGCCCTATAAATATTAATATATTCTGGCGCCGCCAATAATTCTTTTTGGTCGCCAATCTTTCTTCTCTTCTACCTTCTCCCTTCTTCCTCTCTTCCCTTCTCTCTCATATTTTCTGCCGTTTCTCTACTGTTAAGATGGTATCAGAGCGGGTTTACTGAATGTGAGAGCAAACCGAACAAGGCTTCCACTTCAACTTGCTGTCTTCTCCAGACTGAGAACAAAAAACTGACCTACGACTGGTACAAACCTTCCTATTTTTTTTTTCTTATCTTTCTTGGTCGTGTACCAAGAGAAAATTCAAATGAATCTGGGCTGCTGAATATTATCATAAGTTTGTGAGGTTTATACTTCTTTTTTTCTTGGACCGTGTGATCCTGTACCTATGAAAGAGTGACTGTAGGTCACGGATGACCTGTTATTTCTAGTTTTTGGTGTGATTACAATTTTTTAGGGATCTCTCCTGATGGTTAATGCACTTGGACGTTCTGGAAGATTGGTAGGTTGGAACTGTTAACCCGTACAGGTCTGAAATCAATCTGATCTTGCCTTTTTTTTGTCTGGAAATTGGTGCTGTTTTGTGCTCAGTTTGTGTCCAAACCGAAGTATGTACGTGGACTGCTTATTTGGTGTGGAGCTAGGTTTTGTTTTTTGGTGTAAGGAGGGATCCTAAGTTGTGTTGAGACTGAATTTTTTTTTAACTATGTCCTCTGAGAATTCTGCAACTTCTGGGGTTTCAAGAAGTCAAAACGGAATGAGTGGGGGGATGGATATGAGTTTTCCCATGGCTGTAATTCCCTTTGATGGACTAAACTACCTTGAATGGTCTAGGGGAATAAAACGCTACATTACTGCTAGGGGGAAAATAGGATATATTAATGGTAAAGTGAAGGAACCGAAGACTGGAAGTGTTGAATATGATAGGTGGAACCAAGAAAATAGTATGGTTATGTCATGGCTCTTGGTTTCCATACTGCCACAAGTAAGGAAGACATTCATGTGGGCTGAAACAGCTTGTGAAATATGGGAACAAACAAAATCTACTTATTCAGAGCAAAGGCACTATGCCAAGATATACCAACTGCAAGCTGAATCCTCTACTTGCAAGCAGGGGGAGAGAAGTCTCTCAGTGTACTACTCAAATCTGACATCAATCTAGAAGGAACTGGATCACTATCAAAATGTGAATTGGAAGTGTGATGAAGATGCAAGGGCATACAAGTCACTTGTTTCTCAGCAACGGGCATTTGCTTTTCTTTTGTGGTTGAACCCTACATATGAGTCTATTAGGGTACAGATCTTGGGAAGTAAAGACTTACCATCAGTTTAGGAGGTTTATGCCTTAGTTCAGTCAGAAGAGAGTAGAAGAAGTGTGATGAATTGTTCAAAGGGCCGAGGAGGTACAGATTCAAATGTCAGAGGCTCCTTTAAGACGGGTGATTCTCAGTAGAGAGTGGATGACAAGAGTAAACTTTGGTGCACTCACTGTCAGAAGACTAGACACACTAGAGATACATGTTGGGACCTCCATGGGAAACCGAAATGGGCACAGGAATTGAGTAAGAAATCAACAACAGATCAGAGTAAGAAACCAATCCAGCAAAATCAGAAAAAATATAACTAAGCTAATGTGGCATCCCAAGAGACTAGTCCCATGGTAACTCAGGAGCAGCACCCTAGTTCTAACCCCAAGAAAGAGATTATGAACTCCTTTCTTGACCATTTGGAGTTGTATGGTAGGACTCTTCGCCAAATGGATTCTGGTCCTACTCCTACCTCCTTTGCGTCTACATCGAGTAACACTGCCACTGCTTTCCATGTGTCATCTCATACATCTGATTCCCCTTGGATAATTGACTCTAGAGCCTCAAACCACATGACTGGTAAGTCAAATTTATTTCAGGCATATAACCTCCTCTCTAGGAGAGATAAGGTGAGACTGAATGATGGTTCATTCTCCACATAGCCGGCCAAGGAACCATATCTCTTCCATTCGGCCTTACCCTCTCTAATGTGTTGCATTCCCTAAATTACCTGTAAATTTACTTTCCATTAGCAATATTACTCACTACTTGCATTGCTCTATTACTTTATTTCCTTCTTCATGTGTGTTTCAGGATTTAGTCTCGGGGAAGACGATTGGTAGAGGAAGCATGGTGGATGGTCTACATGTTGGAGAATAAAGTCGGTCTTGTGGCTACAGAGTCCTTGAGTTCATCTAGTGAGACTCAAGCCTACTTATGGCATGCCAATTGAGCAAACATTGTAGAAGTTCTTTTTGTTTTAAGAAATAAAAGATCTGAATTTCCATTTCATATTGTCTATTCTGATTTTGGGGCCCTGTTACTCTACCTACTAAGGTTGGATATAAGTATTTCATTACTTTGATTGATGACTACTCTAGATAAACTTGGGTTTATCCTATGCGATCTAGAGATGAAGTGCCAAAAATTGTGAAAGACTTTCAACGCATGATTTTCACTCAATACCAAACTGAAATTCATATTTTCCAGTTGGACAATGCAAAAGAGTACTTCCATAGTGATCTCACAGAGTTCTTTGCTTTGTGTGGATCTCTTCATCGAAGCTCTTGTGCTAGGACACCCTAGCAAAACGATGTTGCTGAAAGGAAAAATCGTCATCTTCTCGAAGTAGCTCGTGGTTTATTACTCAATATGAATGTTCTGAAACGCTTTTGGATGGATGTTGTTCTGTGTGTTGCATATATCATCAATCGTATGCCATCTCAGTTACTAGAGTATAAGGCCTCACATCAACTTTTGTTTCCTATAGCTCCATTGTCCCCCATTCCAATGCGCATTTTTGGGTGTCGTTGCTTTGTTCATGACTTGCCCCCTACTCGTGGTAAACTCAATCCTCGTGCTATTCCTTGTGTTTTCCTTGGTTACTCTTTATCTCAAAAGGGTTATCGTTGCTATGATCCTGCCTCACACAAATACTATGTCTCCATTGATGTATCCTTCTTTGAGAGTCAACATTTCTTCTCGGTTTCTCCTCAGGGGGAGAGTAGGGTTGAGGAGAAACACACCCGGGCTCAGACTCAATTACCTCCTCTTCTTGATCCTCCTCCATTTCGTGTCTTTCTTCGCCACCATAAGAGCCAGCAAAGTTCAAGAGCCATGGAACTTGAAACTGTGCAACCAACATCATCGGATTCTCTGAGGCAGATCCTCTTCATAAGCCAGGCACACTTGTTCCCATTGATATGCCTAAGCCTCTTAATATTGATCCCCTTGTTATTACTGATCTTGATGTTCCTATTGCTAAGAGAAAGGGTGTTAGGTCTTGTACTACTAATCATCCTATCTCTCACTTTGTGTCTTATGATCATATTTCACCTTCATATCGTGCATTCCTTTCCTTCGTTGACATGTCTCTATTCCTAAGAATGTGGCAGAAGTTTTATCCAAACCTGAATGGACAGATGCAATGAAGGAAGAAATTGATGCATTGCACAAAAATGGCACTTGGGAGTTAGTGGATCTTCCTGAAGGGAAGGAACCAATGGGATGCAAGTGGGTGTTCACAATGAAGCATAAGGCTGATGGAACAGTTAAAAGGTACAAGGCCAGATTGGTGGCAAAAGGGTTTACATAGGTACATGGAGTAGACTATGCAGAGACATTTGCTCCAGTAGCCAAGATGAATTCTATCAGGATTCTTCTTTCATTGGCAGACTGGGAACTTCACCAATTAGACATTAAAAATGCATTCTTGAATGATGACTTAGGGGAGGAAGTGTACATGACTCAACCTCCAGGTTTTTGCGCCAAAGGCAGTGAGCAGAAGGTGTGCAGGTTAAAAAAAATCATTATATGAGTTGAAACAATCACCTCAGGCCTGGTTTATTAAGTTCCACTTAGTTCACCAAATGGGGTTCAAACAATGCCAGTCATATCACACTTTGTTTGTGAAGAAAGGTGAAGGGAAAATTGTAGCTTTAATTGTGTTTGTGACAGTGATCACAAGAGACTAGAAGATTGAAATACAGAAACTGAAGAAATTCTTAGCCACTCAATTCGAGGTGAAAGATCTAGGACCCTTACGTTATTTCCTTGGGATTGAAGTTGCCTGCTCTCAAAAGGGCATCTTTATTTCCCAAGGGAAATATGTACTAGATCTATTAGAGGATACATGCAAGTTAGGGGTGAAGCCAATTGATTCAACAATTGAACCTAACCATCAGCTGGAAGACAGTCAAGGGGAGTTCTTCAAAGATGTGAAGAAGTTCCAGAGACTTGTAGGGAGACTCTTATATTTGTCTAAGACCAAGCCTGATATTGCTTATATAGTGGGTGTCCTTAGTCGTCAGTTCATGCACAAACCTAGGACAACTCACTTTAAAGCTGCAGAGAGGATCTTTAGATACCTCAAGAAGTTTCCAGGAGCTGGTTTGCTGTTCCAAAAACATGGACATTTGAAGGTGGAAGTGTATACAGATGCTGAGTAGGGGCAGTCAATGACCGAAAATCTACCAGTGGGCATTGTACCTTTATGGGAGGAAACTTGGTCACCTGGAGAAGGAAGAAGCAAAGTGTGATGGCTAAATCCAATGTTGAAGCGGAATACAGAGCTACGTCTCATGGAGTTGCTGAAATCATGTGGATAAGAAACCTGTTAGGTGAACTGGGTTTTGCAGTTAACAACCCCATGTCACTCTATTGTGACAATAAAGCTGCTATCAACATTGCTGCTAATCCAGTCCTCTATGATAGGATGAAACACATTGAGGTGGGCAAACATTTTATTAGAGAAAAACTTGTGAGTGGAGAAGTGTGCACTCCATATGTCAACTCAGAAAAACAACTTGCGGACATCTTCACCAAGGGTCTTCATCATGTGCAGCATAATGATTTGTGTGACAAGTTGGGCATGATCGACATCTATGCCCCAACTTGAGGGGGAGTGTTGAAATAGTTTACTTTATTTCTATTTTATTATTTTGTCTAGTTAGGGTCTGTTTGGTCTATTTAAAGTATTTATTTTATGGCTGTTATTGTACTTTAGTTACAACAGGGGCACAAGGGTCTTTTCCCTTTCTTTTTTGGTCGTCCTATAAATATTAATGTATTCTGGCGTCGCCAGTAATTCTTTTTGGTCGTCAATCTTTCTTCTTCTCTTCTACCTTCTCCCTTCTTCCTCTCTTCCCTTTTCTCTCTTATTTTCTGCCGTTTCTCTACTGTTAAGAGAGTACAATGCCAATCACTCACAGCATGAGTGTTGACCCCATATTTTATCCCAAGATTTACAGTACAGCCCCAAAAAGATTTTCCCTTTGAATCCCCTACTTTGCCAAAGTATCAGCCACACTATTGGCTGACCTCCTTGTTCGAATAAAGATTACTCCAGCTTCCTTTGCTAAGCAATAAATCTCCTTCATTTGCTTTCTAAAAGTCCACGCCCCCAAACTTTTTACCTGCAGCCATGATATTAGCAGCTTAGAATCTCCCTCCACTTCATAATTTTGGAAACCCCATTGCTTGGCCAGCTTCAGACCTTGAAGTAGGGCCACAATTTTAGCTCTTAAAGAATCAGCAATACCTATTGGGCCAGAGTAAAGTGTTATTAGCCTGCCCTCCCCGTCTCTGAATACTCCCCCAACTCCCCAGGGTCCCGGGTTGCCCAACAAACTTCCATCAAAGTTCGATTTTATTTTTTGGTGTGCTGCTGGTAACCATTATGTCATTTGCAAACTGAAGGTGGGTAATTGGAATGTCATTTCTTCCTATTCTCCATCCTCTTATCACATCCTTCCTATCAACAAATGAGATAAACCTACAAAAACACGTCAGCTATTAATGTGAAGGAACGGAGAGAGGGGATCACCCTACCTAAAACCCCTAGAAGCTAGAAAAAAGTTTTTCACAACTCCATTCACCAAAATGGAATAGTGAGAAGAGCTAATGCAACCAAACACCCAATTACACCATATCTCCCCAAAGTCACAATTTCTCAACACCTCTACTAAGAACTCCTGGAGTCCTAGTCCACCAAAGCATAAGCTTTTTCCAAGGTTCAAAATTTTGTCACGTATGGGACTATATTGACCAATATGTATCATATTGGTGGGTCACTGATACATAAAATAGGGGTGTTTCAGAGTTTTGGCCTTTTTCAAGGGGTAGACAAGCCTAAGACCTACCCCTTGACATGTTTTTGAAAAGAAAAATAAACTAAAAAAAATAGGTGACCCAAGGTTTGACTAATTAGAGAGGGGAGGGCATATATTTAATCCTCATAGAAAGGACTTTAGCTAATTATATATAATACTTACCAAACTGATTCATTGAAAGTCCTTCGGGTGACTAGCATCAGATTTCTTGGGGACTAGGGTCAAAAAAGTGGTATTGACTCCAGATCTGACTATATGATTATCTGTAAACTCCTTAAAGACATCACATAAAGCATCTTTCAACACTTCCCAACAATCTTGATAGAATTCTGTAGAGAACACTGATGTAGGCCCCACGGCTGTGGTCCCCACTGTGTTCGTGTGACAGCACATGTAACCTTTGTTAGTTGGTAGTTATCTTAGACAGCTTGTTTTTTCAGTTTATTATTTGTTTTATTTGCCATGTAAGCATTAAGGGTAATTCTGCCCTTTCCTACATCTAGTGAACATAACCTATAAATATTGAGAGAGTGGCGGCGGCAGATTCATTCGATCTGTCCCTCCTTTCAAAACCCTTGTGTACTTCTGCTTCTTCTCCTTTCTTCTCCCTCTTTCTTCTACTTTTCTCAATCCGAAATCTTTTGGAATTCAAGGCTGACTATAGTCTTGATCGACTACTTGGTATCAAAGCCTATCTAGGGTTTCTCATGTGTGTCTAGTCCAGCCAAACACATGAGAACTGTCTAGGGCTGGAAGCTTACAAAGGCCTGTTCGTTGGCTGATTCTTGGAGGTTACCAGAAAAGTTTAGCAGCTGTCCGAAGACTTGTAGAGGCTTGGAGAGTGTTTTGGTAATTAGGAAGAATCAGAGAAGGTTAGGGTTCAGGCCACGATTGAAGGTAGTGATCAGAGTTTTCTGGGTAAGTCTTTATTTTTCCCTTGAGATTGCTGTCAGTCAAGATAGGTTGGAACTAATCGTCCACTTGCAGTTAATCAGTTTTACAAGAGGTGGCCATGTCAGCACAACTAATCGTCCACTTGCAACAGCTGTAACAGAAAGAAATCAAAGATTGTGAACAGTATATGTAGTGAAGCACAAAGAGTAATAAGAGGGTAATTCTTTCGGCATTAATCTCTCTCTCTCTCTCTCTCCTTTCAACAAATTCAGGAGGTTGGCTCCCTTGAAGAGCCCTGAGTTAGGCAGGTTCCTAACAAGTTGGTATCAGAGCCAGCATGACCAACACAAGAAACACGTCAATAGACACCCGAGTGGATCAGATGGAGGTAGAGATCCATCGAATGTCTTCAGATCTCAAAGAAATGAAGGAAGGTTTCACTGCTCTCCTCAATCGGCTGGAGCAGGGGGCCACGAACAACGACAAAGGAAGCCAAGAAGAGCGCAGCAATGAAAACAACCGCAGAACAGGGCCGGCGGCAACAAGAGCAGCCAAAATCGATTTCCCCATCTTCTCAGGCGGCGACCCAACTCCCTGGATTCTCAAAGTCGAACGGTACTTCGATTACCATGAAACACTTGGGCAAGACAAGGTAGCTCTGGCTTCTACGCATCTTGAAGGGGAAGCTATCCTCTGGTTTCAATGGTACCGACGGGGGCACCCTCATCAAACTTGGGCAGACTTCACTGATGCCATGAATATCCGTTTTGGATCGTCTGGGTTCGAAGATCATGGTGAGAGTTTGGCAAAGCTACGGCAGGTAGGATCAATTAAAGATTACCAGATGGAGTTCAAAAAGTTGGCCGTGAGAGTCCAAGGGTGGACGGAGAAGGCGTTGGTGGGAAGCTTTGTCAACAACCTAAAAGAAGAACTGCGACTAGAAGTGAAGGCGATGCAGCCCACTTCAGTCATAAATGCGGCAGCGCTAGCAAGATTGTATGTGGATAAGTTCGCTCGAGCAAGAAAGGTGCAACAATCATGGGGTCCAGGAACCAGGACGACAGCACCAGTCAAGGAGGAAGGAATACTGGGCCCAGGCCCATTGGTTCCTCTCAAACGACTGACCTGGGCAGAGATGCAAGCCCGCAGAGACAAAGGACTTTGTTACAACTGCGAAGAGAAATTCGGGCCGGGCCATTGGTGCAAGAAACAAGCATTTTCTCCTCAAAACAGATGCCGAAGAGGAAGACGACCTCACCGGTTGTGGGGAATCTAACCAAGGGTGGGAAATACAACCCAATGGCACACCTGAAATATCTCTACAAGCCCTTACGGGACTTGCGTCCCCTCAAACAATGAGAGTTGTAGGGTTAATCCAAGGACGCCAAGTGTCAATCCTCATAGACAATGGCAGTTCCCTTAACTTCATAACTCAAGTCTTGGTGGATAAAATGGGACTCCCAGTTCAACCAACAACGGCTTTTACGGTTCACGTGGCCAACGGTAATAGCCTATCCTGCAATAGCATTTGCATGGGCTTACCACTAAAGGTTCAGGGTCACCAGTTTGCGATGGACTTATATCCTCTTCATCTCAGTGGAACGGACATGGTGCTAGGCATTCAATGGTTAAGACATCTAGGGTCCGTGATCTGTGACTGGGCCCGTCTCACCATGGACTTCACATCTGAGAACTATACAGTCCATCTACAAGGGCAAACATGCAAGGGTCCAAGGCCCATCAGTCTTGCAACATTAACAAAGCAAATAGGAGATCCGGATCAGCCCATATTCATGCACATGGACTCAAATTGGACCAGCCCATCTTTAGCTAACAGCAGCCCAAATGGGCCTAGAGACTTCCAAAGCCACCTACAACAACTCCTTTAGCAATATGGCAGCGTGTTCGAAGAACCCCAAGAACTTCCACCACACTAGGAGCATGACCACCGCATCCCCCTCATGCCGGGAGCTGCCCCAACCAATGTAAGACCCTACCGATACCCTTACTTTCAAAAATTTGAAATCAAGAAGCAAGTTCAAGATATGCTTCAGCAAGGGATAATACAGCCTAGTCACAGCCCATTCTCTTCACCGGTATTATTAGTCAAAAAAAAGGATGGGACGTGGTGATTTTGTATTTATTACAGAGCCCTTAACAATATCACCATTAAAGACTGATTTCCAATACCGATCATTGATGAGCTGCTTGATGAACTTAGTCAAGCCACCATATTCTCAAAATTAGATTTACAGGTTGGGTATCATCAAATAAGGGTACATAAGGAGGATGTTCACAAAACGGCTTTCAGGACACATGACGACCACTATGAGTTCCTGGTCATGCCATTTGAGCTGACCAATGCTCCAGACATATCCCGGCCATATTTACCTAAGTTCATCCTTGTTTTCTTTCATGACATATTGGTCTATAGCTCCAATTGGGAGGAACATCTGAATCATCTACAGGTCACCCTTGCAACACTTGAGGCCCACCAGTTTGTTCGCTAAAGAGTCCAAGTGCTCCTTTGGAAAAAACCAAGTTCACTACTTGGGACATGTTGTAGAGAATGGAACTGTAGTGGCCAACCCAGATAAAATCTCCAGTATAATGGGCTGGCCGCAACCCAAAAGTGTGAAAGAGTTGAGGGCCTTCTTGGGCCTGACTGGGTACTACCGCTGCTTCATCAAAAACTACGGCCTAATAGCTACCCCGTTCACCCAATTGCTGAAACAAGGTGCTTTTTACTGGTCAACCCAGGCCCACCAAGCTATTGAGCAGTTGAGACAGGCAGGTGCTTTTTACTGGTCAACCCAGGCCCACCAAGCTATTGAGCAGTTGAGACAGGCAGTTGCGAGCCCTCCAACATTACCATTGCCCGATTTCACAAAAGACTTCATCATTGAGTGTGATGCCTCCGATCAAGGTGTTGGGGCTGTTCTCATGCAAGAGGGGCGACCACTAGCCTTTTTCAGCAAGGCCTTAACATCACAAAAGTGGGCCAAATCAGTTTATGAACGAGAATTAATAGCAGTGGTCTTAGCAATCCAACGTTGGCGATCCTACTTGCTTGGTAGACGGTTCATAATTCGGACCGACCATCAAAGTTTGGAGTTCTTATTGGATCAGGAACAACAACGATGGATATCCAAGCTACTGGGTACGACTACATAATTGAGTACAAAGCAGGGGCTGCTAACCGGGTGGCTGACGCCCTCTCACAGCACCCACAATCATTTCAGTTACTAGTATCTTCCCCAATTTCTCCACTCCTAGATCTACTTCAAAAAGAAGCCCAATCCCATAGGGAGTTACAGCAGTTGAAGGCCCAAGTATTGGCAAATCCCTCAAGAATGATCTACTATTCTTCAAAGGATGCCTAGAAATTCCGGCAGATTCTGCTCATCTCAGGAAGCTCCTGGAATTATTCCATGCCTCACCCACAGGTGGCCACTCCAGCATCCTACGAACACAAAAACGCATCGCCACACAATTCCATTGGAAAGGCATGTGTACATCTATCCAGAACTTCATAGCCAGGTGTGCAGTATGCCAACAAAACAAGTCGGCCACTACAACACCAGAAGGCCTCTTGCAACCACTCCCAATACCAACCCAAGTCTAGGATGATATATCAATGGATTTCATCACAGGATTGCCCATTTCTGCCAGCAAAACAGTTATCCTTGTGGTAGTGGATAGATTGACGAAATACAGTCATTTCCTACCTCTACCACACCCATTTACAGCAGTCACAGTTGCTGAATTGTTCCTCCGGGAAATTGTGCGCCTACACGGGCTCACCAGCTCAATGTATCAGACAGGGACCCTATTTTTATGAGCCGTTTCTGGGCTGAGCTTTTTCGCCTGCACGGGGTTAAACTCTTCAAGTCAACTAGCTACCACCCCCAATCTGATGGACAGACAGAGGCGGTTAACAAGAGTCTCGAAACATATTTGAGATGCTTCGCGGGAAATCGACCAAGACAATGGGTGAAGCCACTGGGCTGAATGGTGGTACAACACCACTTTCCATAGCGCCGCTGGGATGACACCCTTCAGAGCTCTATATGGTCAGGACCATCCCCCTCTACTTCCTTATGAAAAAGGGACCACCACAGTAGCGGCCTTAGAAGAACAGCTGACGCAACGAGATGAGGTGTTAAAGGAACTAAGACATCATCTCTTACAGGCACAGCAATGGATGAAGCACACATATGATAAACATCCCAAGAATGTCCAATATAAAGTCAATGATTGGGTGTTTCTCAAATTACAACCTTTCAGACAGATTTCAGTTGCAAGCCGACAGTAGAACAAACTCAGCCCGCGCTATTTTGGACCATTTAAAATCCTTGAGAGAATAGGGTCAGTGGCCTACAAGCTGGACCTTCCGGCAACATCAAAACTGCACCCTGTATTCCATATCTCCTTACTGAAAAAAGGGCCGAAGTCAGGAGTCATTACAAGTGCGACCCTTCCCACATTTTCAGAACAAGGACAAGTGCAGACTGAGAGCCCGCATCATTGATTTCAGATGGGTGCACCGGGGTGGAAGAGTCATACCAAAAGCATTAGTTGTTTGGTCTAAACTCCCAGAAGAGGATGCAACCTGGGAATCCTACTTAGAAAGCAGTTAATCAGTTTTACAAGAGGAGGCCACGTCAGCACAACTAATCGTCCACTTGCAACAGCTGTAACAGAAAGAAATCAAAGATTGTAAACAATATAAGTAGTGAAGCACAAAGAGTAATATGAGGGTAATTCTTTCGGCATTAATCTCTCTCTCTCTCTCATTCCAACGAATTCAGGAGGTTGGCTCCCTCGAAGAGCCCTGAGTTAGGCAGGTTCCTAACATCCTACCATTCTTGTGAATCTCTGTACTTGCCTAACATCTTATTCCTAGCATGACTATTAGTAAAACATGGTTCCAATTGTATAGTAGCTAGTTGTACAGGAGTGTACTTGTACTAACCCACATTTTCACATACAGCAATGCACTTACACCTTCCTTTTCCAGAAAGAGAAATAATAATATATGGATTTAGACAAAAAAGAAAAGTTCAATTCTGAGAGACTGAATATTCTGCAACTCACCAGGTACATGATGACCAGAGCCCAAGTCTGTTCCGCAGTCCATGAAAAGGGAACCTTCCAACACCTTGCTCTGAGTATAATAAGCATGAATGCTATCAGTATTTGCAATATACAAACAAACATTAGAAAACAAAAAAAAAAAAAAAAAAGATTGTATCAAAACGTTGCAGATAAAGTTCAGAATTAAATAGAGTTCAATCATTGCAGCAATAACAATAAAAACAAATCATAGCCACCTTTTAACAAACTTATAACTGCGGGTACAAATCATTCAATTGGAGAAAATGACAAGGTGTTATCCCCTGCTTGTGCAACAAGGATAATCTATTCCAAGAAAAAGGAAAAGGAACATAAATTTACATTAGGACAAGTGCATGAGACCCTACATCTTCATTGACTATTTTTTATCAGTACCTACATCTAGGGAAGTCAATGGGCCAGGTTTGGCTTGACCTACGGGTGCAAATGGATTGGATCATGATCCAATCCTATTTGGTCGAATTCGGATCACCCCTGGTTGGATCTTCAGATCGGATCGGATTCAGATCATATATATATATATGTTATTTATATGTGCTTTATAAATTTGTTATATTATTTATTTTTTTATAAAAAAAATGTATATATATGACAAAAATAATTAAAAATACTTGTATTTTTGTTTTTTCTTTCTTTAAATTGGTATATTTTATTTTTTTCTTTTAATAATTTATTATTTTTTTAAAGAAAACAAGTCAGATCAAATCAGATCTGAAGATCCAATAGGTTTCGAAAGATCCGATCAGATCTTTGGATCGGATTTGAATATACCCTGATTCGAATCCGATCCGATCCATTTGCATCCCTAGCT
This sequence comes from Nelumbo nucifera, assembly GCF_055504915.1. Taxonomy (NCBI): domain Eukaryota; kingdom Viridiplantae; phylum Streptophyta; class Magnoliopsida; order Proteales; family Nelumbonaceae; genus Nelumbo; species Nelumbo nucifera. The sequence goes on along the minus strand of NC_142650.1, from coordinate 67,659,856 downwards.
TGACCTGAAAACACTTCAACCTGACCTGACCCAACTAACACGGGATTCTGAAACCCAATCCAACCCGACCCATCCCATCCTATAAATGATACACCTATATCTATACTACTATTAAAAGTGTGAATGAGGTCTAGATTCTGGAATTTTTTTAACTAAAATACCCTTATATTTTGAACTTGGTCTCCCCATATTATGAAGGCAAAAAACATAATTAGAACTACTACTTTTACTAAATTCATTATATTCCCCGTCATTAAGTCCTATATTTAAAGTATTAACTCCCATTTCCTTTCATTAAATTTTATATTTAAGGCACATTAAATAAATTAGCTTTGTTGACTTTTCTTGACTAAAACACCCCTATTTATGAATTTAGTCCCTCTTTAACTGTGTGGGCAAAAAATGTAATTTAAAGTACTATTACTTTCCACTTCATTAATGTTGAGCAGGAGACCAAGAAGAAGAAGAAAAGAAGAAGGAGAAAAGAAGAAGGAAGAAGAAGGAGAAGAGGAAGAAGAATAAGAGGCAACTGAGTTAAGGCCTCAACAAAACTTAGCTTCAGTCGAGTGAAGCTATCTATTTATACTGTTCTGGCCGTACATAACAAAATGTATACAAAATTACGAAAATACCCCTGCGGGTACTAAGCCTGTGTACAGTACATATAATACACCTGATAACACTCCCCCTCAAGTTGGGGCATAGATATCAATCATGCCCAACTTGTCACAGAGACCTTGATGTCTGGAATAGTTTAGCCCTTTTGTAAATAAGTCTACAAGTTGGTCTTCAGAGTTGATGTATGGAGTGCATACTTCGCCTGTGATGATTTTCTCTCTGATAAAATGCTTGTCAACTTCAATGTGCTTTGTTCTATCATGTAGTACTGGGTTGGCAGCAATACTGATAGTTGCCTTGTTGTCACAGAGTAGTCATGGGTTTACCAACTGGAAAACCCAACTCTCCCAATAGATTCTTTATCCACATACCTTCGGCTACTCCGTGTGCCATTGCACGGTACTCAGCTTCAGCACTGGATCTAGCTACCACAATTTGCTTCTTACTCCTCCAAGTAACTAGGTTCCCTCCTACAAAGGTGCAGTAACCACTAGTAGATCTTCTGTCACTTTGAGATCCAGCCCAATCCGCATTTGTGTAAATTTCAACCCTCAAGTGTCCATGTTTCTAGAATAATAAACCAGCACCCGAGAACTTCTTAAGATACCGTAGTACTCTCTCTGCTGCTTCAAGGTGGGTGGACCTAGGTGCATGCATGAACTGACTGAGGACACCAACAGCATATGCTATGTCTGGACTAGTCATAGAGAGGTACAACAATCTCCCTACAAGCCTCTGAAATTGCTTCACATCCTTAAGTGGTTCACCTTGACTGTCACTTAACTTATGGTTGGGATCAATGGGAGAGTTAGCTAGTTTAACCCCAATCTTTCCAGTGTCCTTAAGCAAATCTAGGACATATTTCCTTTGAGAGATGAAGATACCCATTTTTGACCGGGCAACCTCAATCCCAATGAAGTATTTGGTGGGACCTAGATCTTTCACCTCGAACTGAGTGGCAAGGAAGCCCTTCAAACTTTGAATTTCATCCTTCCAGTTACTAGTAACAATTATGTCATCCACGTATACTATTAGGGCAGCCATTTTACCTTTACTCTTTTCACAAACAATGTGTGATCTGACTGACATTGCTTGTATCCCCTCTTCTGGACTGCAGTATGAAATCTGCTAAACCAAGCCCTTGGTGATTGCTTCAGCCCATATAAAGACTTCTTCAACTTGCACACCTTTTGTTCACTTCCTTGAGCCAAAAAACCGGGGGGTTGAACCATATAAACTTCCTCTTCAAGGTCACCATTCAAGAAGGCATTCTTGATGTCGAACTGATGTAGATCCCAATTCAGATTGGCAGCAAGAGAGAAGAGGACTCTAATAGAGTTCATTTTGGCAACAGGTGCAAAGGTTTCTACATAATCAACCCCATATACTTGAGTGAAACCCTTTGCCACTAAACGAGCTTTATACCTCTCCACGGTTCCATCAGCCCCATGCTTAACAGTGAACACCCATTTACATCCAACTGGATCCTTTCCCTTAGGGAGGTCAACAAGTTCCCATGTGCCATTCTTATGAAGAGCATCAATTTCTTCCTTCATGGCCTTCATCCATTCTGGTACTGAGAGAGCTTCTGCCACATTCTTGGGAATAGGGATACTGTCAATGGAGGTAAGAAAAGCACGAAATGAAGGTGAGATGTTCTCATAGGAAACAAAGTTGGAAATGGGGTGTTTGGTGGTGCACGACCTAACACCTTTCCTGTGGGCAATGGGAAGGTCAAGATCATTAGCAACAGGGAGGTTGGGAATCAAGTTACCTGAGTGAGTATGATCTTCCCCCAAGGAATCTGATGGCATTTGAGGTACGGCTTTTGGATTCTCCTCAGCTCTTGAACCTGATTAGCCTTTACGACGACGAGAAAAAACACGGAAAGGTGGAGGATCAGAAGGAAGGAGAGAAGGAGGAGTAGGAAGAGGAGGAAGTTGAACCAATTTCTCCTCATACCTACACTCCCCCTGAGGAGAAACCGGAAAGAAGGGCTCATCCTCAAAGAAGGTAACATCCATGGAGACATAGAATTTCCGTGAAACAGGATCAAAGCAACGATACCCTTTCTGAGAGAATGAGTAGCCAAGAAATATACATGGGATAGCATGAGAGTCCAATTTTCCCCAGGTGGGGGAAAGGTTTTGGACAAAACACCGACAACCAAAAACACTGAGAGGAATAGAAAGAAGAGGGGCTTTAGGAAAGAGAAGCTGATGTGGAACTTTGTACTCTAACCAACGAGAGGGCATTCGGTTAATGAGGTATGTAGAACAAAGGACGGCCTCAAGCCAAAAACGTTTGGGAACATTTATGTGGAGTAGTAAACCCCGTGCCACTTCAAGAATGTGACGGTTCTTTCGTTCAGCCACACCACTTTGTTGTGGCGTGCGGGCACAAGAGCTCCGGTGAAGAGAGCCATGTGAAGCAAAGAACTCTGTGAGGTCACTATGAAAAAACTCTTTTGCATTGTCTGATTGAAATATTTGAATTTCGGTCTGAAATTGGGTGAAGACCATCCGCTGAAAAACTTGGATAATTTTTGGTACTTCCTCACGGGTTCGCATTGGATATACCCAAGTGTATCTGGAATAATCGTCAATGAAGGTAATAAAGTACTTGTAGCCACTCTCAGAAGGTAAAGTAACAGGGCCCCACACATCCGAATGCACAATGTGAAAAGGAAACTCAGATTTACTATTTCTTTGAGGAAATTGAGTTGTACAATGCTTGCTTAATTGACATGTTTGACAAGAAAAATTGGAAACAGACACGAACTTACACATTTCTGGGAAAACAACTTTCAACGACTCAAAAGACAAGTGACCCAAACGACAATGCCATAAATACATTTTACTCTTTTTGAACTGACTCATAGACTCTGTAACAAGAAGGCCAGCCGTATTCTCCAGCATATAGAGTCCATCAACCATACGACCTCTACCAATCGTCCTCCCCGAGGCCAGATCCTGAATCACACAATAGGAAGGGAAAAGTCACGGAACAGTTTAAGGAATTTGTAACACTACTGACTAAAAACAAATTCATAGGAAATTTTGGAACATGAAGAACATTAGAAAGAGTAAGGCCAAGGGGAAGAGAGAGAGTTCCTTGACCAGCTATGGGAGAGTATGACCCATCAGCTAGTCTCACTTTATCTCTTCCGAAAAGGGGGTGATAAGTTTGGAAGAAAGAGGGCATACCAGTCATGTGTTTTGACGCTCCAGAATCAATGATTCATGGAGAGTCAAGGTCGTGAGAAGCAACATGGAAAGCTGTGGCAGGATTACCTGATGTGGATGCAAAAGAGGTGGTGGGAGGATCATCCATTTGGCAAATTGTTCTACCATAAAGGTCCAAATGGTCATAGAAGGAGTTGACAATATCCTCTCTTGGATCGGATCCAGAGTAGTTATGTTGGCCATGTGGTGGTTGAGTCACAGTGGAGGTGGAGGGTTGATTCTCCCGAGTAACCATATTGGCCATGTGGTGTTTCTTGGTACCTTGCTGCCCGGGTCTTCTAATACCATATGAACCTTGCTTCTTAGGTAAATCCTGAGCCCACTTCGGTTTCCCATGGAGATCCCAACAAGTATCTTTGGTGTGTTGGGGCTTCTGACAATTAGTGCACCACAATTTTTCCTTATCTTCTGCTTTCTTCTAGAGATCTCCTCTCTTGAAAGAAGGTCCACCACTAGTAGAGGAACTCCCCTTTGCTGCCAACACAATTACATCCCCTCCGATGTTGTTCATCAAGTTCCTTTTGCTCTCTTAAGACTGGACAAGAGCATAGACCTCCTAAATTGAAGGAAGATCCTTTGAACTTAGAATTTGTACTCTGATGGGTTCATAGATAGGATTGAGACCATGTAAAAAGGCAAACACCCTTTGCTGTGAGACAAGTTTCTTATACAATTTTGCATCTTCCTCACACTTCCACTCAATGTTCTGGTAATGGTCCAACTCCTTCCAAATAGTTGTTAGATCAGAGTAATAAACTGATAAACTCCTCTCCCCCTGTTTACAAGTAGATGAAGCTGCTTGCAGTTGATAAATTTTGGCATAGTGTCGAAGTTCAGAATAGGTGGACTTTGCCTGATCCCATATCTCATTTGCAGTTTCAGCCCACATGAAGTTTTTCCTTATTTGCGGTTGCATGGAGATCAAAAGCCATGACATAACCACACTATTCTCCCGATACCATTTATCATGTTCTGCATTTTCAGAAGGTGGTTCTTTGATTCTTCCATTTATGTAGCCTACTTTTCCCCTTGCAGTTATGTATAGTTTGATCCCCCTTGACCACTCTAGATAGTTTAACCCGTCAAGAGGAACAACAGTCATAGGGAAGGATAGATCATTGTTCCCACTCATTCCATTCAGCATTGTGGAGATTCCGGATGTAGCTGAATTTTCACTACTCATGATTCTCAGTTCAGAAATACACAAAAACAAAGCACAGTCTTACAGAGTTGCAACAGTCCACAACAGGACACTTGCTGATTTTTAGCCCCACAGAGAACCAAGCACAAACACTACAACTGCAGTACTAGGGTTTATCACCTACACTGTGTAGGAGTCCACAAAACACTATACGAACTGCACATGCAGTGTAACCAGGTCTGAAAGACCTACAGTTTACAACCTTGATACAGCTTCTCAGCCCAAAAAAAAAGTTACAGTAGGAGCAGCAATACGAGTGGTGATTCACCACACCTAATCGGTTGATATCCACTTTCCAAGGCAGCCGAACAGTCACTCAAGTTCTAGGGTTCATCAACAGCCCCTTAGAGTGCAAACTAGGGCAACATACAATCGGAGGAAGGGGAACAGTCCCTACTCAGATTCTGGAACATTAACAGTCGTGCAAGAAGCCATAAACAGGAAGATAGAAAAAAAAATCTCAGTACCAGCAATAGGCAGCACAGTCATCAGTCATGAACTCAAACTTCCCTTCAGGTCAGATTGCAACAGGCAGTTCAGTCATGAACTCGAACTCTCCTTCAGGTCAAAGCCTTCCTTCGAACATCTAGGATGGATTTCTACAGTCCTCTTAGCCGAAGCAACCCAGTTACCAGCAAAAATACATGTATCCGAACCCTTTTTCTGTGCTAGGAAGTTGAACAGTCAGCATACTTGTAGCAGAGCCCTACTCAGTAGTGGAGACTAACCGCAGCATTAGAAAAGCTTCCTCTTCCTTGTCTTCGAGCATCAGTACTATAACTCCTTCGCAGCAAAGGGGAGAGACCTCAGCTAGTTGTTTTTTAGGCATGGATGAGCCTGCTCTGATACCATGTTGAGCAAGAGACCAAGAAGAAGAAGAAAAAAAGGAGAAAAGAAGGAAGAAGAAGGAGAAGAGGAAGAAGAATAAGAGGCAACTGAGTTAAGGCCTCAACAAAACTTAGCTTCAGTCGAGTGAAGCTATCTATTTATATTGTTCTGGCCGTACATAACAAAATGTATACAAATTTACGAAAATACCCCTGCAGGTACTAAGCCTGTACATATAATACACCTGATAACAATTAATATGTTCAAAACCAACACGAAAAATAATTAAATAAACAACCTTTTGTCTAAGTGGCAAGTAAATAGTTCAACTATCTGTGTCAAATGGGTCAACCAATGTTCTCATAGTTAAATAGTAAAAATATAAATATAAATAATACAAAAAGTATACAAAATTGTGAAAATTTTTAAGCACTTCTCTAATGTTATCTATTTATCATATCAACAACAATAAGCATGCTAAATAAAAGTATTTTTATTCAATGGAAATGAAATACAAGATTTAAAATTGATCCAAAAATGAAACCATTCCTATTCAAGTGGTGGGTCAATGTTTCAACCTTTTATGTCAAATGGATCAACCCATGATATCATAAATAAATAATAAAAATTTTAAAAAATGATAGGGACACAAAAATTATTAAAAAAAAATATAAAAAATTGTAAAAAAAACATTTGGGTGCATCTCTAATATTATGCATTCATCATATTAAACAAAAATAATATGATAGATAAGAGTCATTTTTATTAATGATAGAAATAGGATTAAAAAGTAAACTAACTTAAAAAGAAAACTGTTTTTTGCATCTAATTGATGATCAATGGTCCATAGGGAGGAGGCAAATTAGGTGGGCTTAACTCCAGCTCGAATCGACCCAGCTCATACTTTTAGACAGGCTAGCTCGTTCAAATGGTTTGAATGGTTCAACTGTCCAAGTAACTCCAATTTGAAAACATTGGTTTGAAAATAGGTGACCTGACGATGAACTATGACTAGACCTGAGTCACCCAACCCAATCCAGATTCTTTTTCAGGTTGGATTGGTCTGCCTTCTGGTTCGGGTTGCTAGATAGGAGACCCTAGCTTGCTTTTTGGGTTGGGTCGCTTTTTTCTGGGTCTAATTGTTATCATGCCATTGGTTAGGAACACAAGAAGGATGATGATGCCTAAATGGATGGTGTGTCCATGTCAAACAAATTGAATCACATGAGAAACTTAAACATTTTTTATTAGTCATAAGTTGTGGTATGTGGACTCTCCTATATGGATGATGTGTCCATGTCAAACAATGTTAGTCTGTTAAAGCCTGACACTCTATGTATTCTTAAGGACACTTCTATGTACAATTTCCTTTTTACCTCCTTTTGTACTTGACATAAATGAACAGCTAATGTACAAGATAAATGTCATTTTTCATATCAAATATTACTTGGTGATAAAGACAACATTTTAGGCATTTTTTGCAGCTATAAATAAAGGCCATTATGGTCCCAACTATCTAGGGTCTGCAAAATGGTAGACTGGATAGGATCCTAACCTTTGACATTTTATTGCACAAAGTGGCTGCTCTCATACTCAAACCCATATTTTAATGCTTGCCATCCCAAGATTTTACCATTAATTTTAAAATTCAAAAACTATGAACTATTCTAACAGTAGATACATTCCCATAGATGTATCCCAATTCCCAACATTTTAGAAGGCAAAGTGAACACATAGGTGCATAGGAAAGATGCGTTTTAAAGCATATGCCTTGCTTGAACCTAGGCACAATCCCTTTCAAAAGACATGCACCTTGCACCTCAACCCAGGTGCACACCATTTTAAAATATGCCTCTTTTGTTATTTTTGTAGATTCTTATATGCTCTACACCTTTGTAATGGTTGTTCAACTTCTAAATTACCTTTTATTGCTGTTTGTACACTATTAATGGTCTATTAACTTTTAAAATTGGAAAAAACAAAGGCCTCTCACATACCTAAAGCCTTGGTTCTTAATAGGATCTCAAATAGTAAAATTTTCACTGAAGAAGCAACAATAATACAACCAATATCTGATCCCTAATCCTAAAATAGAATAAATTACAACTAAAACCACAAAATCAACCCCTTTATATATACTATCCAAAAATTTAGGTCAAGGGTGCTATCCCAACTTACAAGGACATGTTTGGGCTTGCCTAAAGAGGCCTTTATGGAGACAAAGGGCTGATCTCCTAGGGTTGGGAATACAATATGTTTAACATCAAACTAGCTACCTGAAATAATGCAACCATGAGATAAATAAACAAATTAAAAGTTTCGCATACTTGAATTGCGGAGTGCTTAAAGGACTTTGGTATGATCCAATTTGTTTGCTTTCACTTCCACATTTTCACTTATAATATGTTTTATATATCACAATTATTATGTATTTCAATTTGAAACAGTAGGCTTTTCCAAACATTTTAATTTCTTTTAAAATTCATGTTTGTATTTTATGTATTACTCTTTTTTTTATTTTTCAAAAATTTATGTCTTGCTTTGAAATGGCACCCGCCTCACCTTGTGTCGTAGGTGCTAAAAGGCTCTTAGACTTTCATTGCACCTTGCAGTTTTAAAACACTGGCATGTCCACGAGTACATGTTTTCTCATCTTGCTAAGTCAAACTCTTGGACATGCGTCAGACTTCAACTCCCATGTTCACATGCATGCAAAACTAGTCATAAGCAACTTAGATATGTGATGTAAGAAAGATATGCTCTGCTAGGAAACCAGGTATAGAATATCAGAACTCTACTAAAGTTTCAATACGAGAAAATTACAAGAGTTCATATTCAGAAATTGGGGTCCTCAAATGAAAGGATAAAGCTTCACATACCAAAGGGAATGTCAATTCACTGTTTATTATCAGACATGATCTACCAGATCCAACTGCACCCTCACCATAACCTCGAACACTACCAAGACCCCCAATTGCAAATGCTTGATATGGTGCCATGTCCCCTACAATGGAACCACCTGTCAATCTGTTGATGAAAAAGGTTAGAACCATAACAAGAAAGGAGTAAACAAGAATTAGGCAATACTTATATCCCAAATGCACCAAAAAGAAGTTCTGTTCACCTTGCTAAGAAAAATGTAGGCCCAATTTTAAGTCCCTTTGATGCAACAAGTTTGAATCGGTTGAAAATTAGCCATTTAGATAGCAAAGGGATTCCTTGTTCAATTTGTAGAGTCAACTGAACCACAGAACAACAAAGTTAATGAATTAAAAAATGTCTTATCCTTGGTTTTAGGGTATGGAATTTATATTACAGTGAAAAATACATGTTTAAGATGAATAAAACAAATAATTTACTTGAGAGAAACTGCAGTCATTTGCCTTTGCATAACAGGACTCCTGCTTCAGAACTACCATATTATCATGTGGACCACCACTGCATAAAGAGTTAAAGGCATTTGAGACAGAAAATTTATAGTCAATTCTTCAGCTTAATTTGAAGATTAACAAATCACTGCAACCAATAGTTACCTGCAGGTCACTGGAAACCCATCAAGATCTCTGCATATGGAATGACCATCATCATTGATTGGACGAACATGCTAATGTAAAATACAGCCAATGAATGAATTAATGACTAGAATTTGCTGTTGAACCTGAAATAAGAAACTATGAAGACTATAATAAGAGAGATCCACCTCAAACTTTATGCTGGTTGTGCTGCTCCACTTGGAACTTGCAGGCTCATTCAGGTCCACCCCTGCTGAGAAGCGGCACAAATTAACACCTCCACTTCCTGAGCGCGAAAAGTTGTCAATGGGAAAACCATGGACCCCAATCTCGGGTGAAGTTGAATGCTGGAGATACCAAACATTTAAATTAGACACAACAATGTAGACTGAATATAACTCCAAACTCCCCAATTTGGTTTTCAACGTCCAGAACTGAAACAGTTCATGCCACCATTCTTTCCGTTCCACACCCAAAAAAAATGCAGGAGCAAACCTGAATGACAAAGGACTGTTGAGCGAGCCATTTGGACCTCGGCCTCCTATAAGCTACCAAAACACTGGAATCATAAAGTCCCTTATCCCAAGATACGTCAAGCTTCTCGCTTCCACCAAACAAATTGGGATGTTTTATGCAAACACTACAATGAACAGAAAAAACTCAGAAAACCAAAATCAAAACAAACAACAAAATAGAAAAATGACGATAAATCCGCTATCCATCTTCAAGTATAAAGTATAAACAACATAACTAACACCATACCTCCCAATAATCAGAGAAAGCGGATTTCCATTGTCCCTAGAGAAAACCAAATTCCAGGTGAAGGGTTGCAAGGAATAGAACCAAAGTGAAATAAGAGAGAGAAGGAGGGAGGAAAAACCTGAGAGTAGGAAGCATCAAAGCTGCACACAGCTTGTTAGTGAAATCAATGTTGACATCAATCTTAGCTGTGGACAGAAAAAATGGCGTGAGAACAACTAACAATAAGAAGAGTAACAATTAGTGATATTTATTGTGGTTATGGTTTTCTCTTTACGTTAAGTTTTAAGCAAGTATTAACCTTTGCCGGCATGGATGCTCTTCTGAGCTCCCATCCCATCACTTCAGCAACCATTAAACGGAATTTGAATTGCGAAAATCTTTCAATTCTCAAACGGATGAACGGGGATTGGCTCTGTTGGTCAAGCAGAGAGAGAGAATCTGCACGCGTTGCTTATGGTTTGCGTGGAGAGCTTCGGAAGGACGAAGGAGACCGTTCAAGTTTTCCGGAAATTGGGATTTGGGAGTCTTGTTTTCTCTGCGCCTGCAAAGGGAGATTTACGGCCAATGTTGTGCACGTAGGTTGGTGGGACCCATTATCTACTATTGAATGGATTTCAGCAAGGAAGATTTCGAACCCATCTACATTGACCCGATGTAAGGCTGCAATCGAAGAATCGGGCTCTAATCGATTCCGGGCTTGAGTTGATTAAGCTCACTTTTGGGATAAGCTTGATTAGTTAGTTCGATCAATAAAAAATTCGACCAGAAAGCTCACAGGTTTGGAGTTTGGTTTGATTAATATATATACACTAATAATGTGGTAATTTTATATAATGATAATCATAATAATAATGTATCCAATTTTTTTATAAATTTTATATATTTTTTTTTGTTTTTTATTATTAATTAGATGCAAATTGAAAATCCAATTTTGATTACATAAACATTTCATCTAAATATGTGATAATCGAATCGAGTTGTGAAGTTTTGCTTGGCTAGATTCTTCTTTTATAATATTTAATATTTTTTGTGTATCTTTTTTTTTTGTTCATTTATCAAAAAAAAATGTAAGATTTAAATAGAGAGGATTTAATGGAGGTGAAAACTAATAGTTTAGTTTACAATTTAAACTCATAATTAAATAGGAACTAAATTCAAAATTGAATATTTTAGTCAAAAGAAAGTTACACAATCTTATTCATATTTTTAATAGTGGTGTAAACATAGAATTATAGATATTTTTTTATTTTTTTATCTTTTTTGTATTTTTGTGTATAAAAATAATTCTAATATGTCACACTTACTTTATGTTTAATATGATAAATCAAAGATTAACATATTGGTATCGGATATTGTATCGGAGAATTTGGATATGGATACGGATACACTTTGGAAATGCATGAATGTGGATGAAAAATATGAAAACAGATGGATACATTAGGGAAATACATAAAAATTCCACAAATACATTAATAACACTAAATTTAAGACCAGAATATTCACAAATAATATATAAATACATAGAAAATGTATATTTTAATGGTATATATGAAAAAAAATATTTTAATTAATATATCGGGATACCTAGATATCATATAATTTTATTTATAATGCATCAATCAAGAGTCCGAGACACTAAACACATGTGCATATTATATTTTAATTATTATATCACTTTTTTATTTTACTATTTTAATTTTTAACATTAACAAAAAAACAGCTAAATATTAAATTCTCAAATGCAAAATAAAATACCAATTAATAATTCACAAAAATATAATATTAACTTAAAGTATATCAAATTTGTTAAAGTTTCTAAGATACATTCCCTATACAAATTCATAATTTTTAATTACTAAAAAAATATTTCATTGTTAATATTTTTATTTATATAAATAATTCGAAATAAAAAATAATTTATTGAAATAAATGTAGATTAGTGAATTTGATAGATTCAATTTAATATTATACTCTTCAATATTTTGTAAACAATACTTTTATTTTTTATAAATAATAAATATGTTGTTATTACTTATTAATGTAAATTAAAATATTAAATAATAATTTTTAAAAATATATAAAAAATTAAAATGCATATCATGTGTAATTTAAACATTGAAATAATCATTTTATTATTAATATTTTATTTTTATAATTTTATTGATATTAAAAATCATCTTTTTATATAAATATGGACTTGATAGATTATTTGTTCTATTAATTTATAAAATACTATTTTTGAATATTATTATTTGGAATAGTTAGAATTATTAAATATAAACAGATGTTTTTTTCTTTAAGTTGTATGTCAACATAAAAAATATATTTTAGTCTATTTAGTAACACAAGATAAAGCCTCACTTAATGGTTTAGAGTGTAGCGAAAAATGGTGCATCCAAATGACCTATGTTCGAATCAGCATAGCTGCATATTTTAGGAAGTATAGAGAGACATGGTGTTTCGTGCGTATCACATCGTGTTGATATTTAAATCATATGATATTATACATGTGCCTAAATGTTTTTTTTTTGCAAAATTTATGTATTTTTTTCATTGTTGTATTTTTATATTTTATTAGCTTTTATTATTTATTTATGACATTAAAGGTTAACATGTTTGACCCAAAATTTGAACTATTGATATTTGCCAAACATTAAAATAATTTCATTTTTTGTCAGTTCTGATTTATGTATTTAATTTTCATTACCAATAAAAATAATTCTTTTTTATTACACTTATTTTTTAATTTGACTAATAAAAATATCATTAATGTGTTTAATTTTTTCTACATTTTCTGTAAGTTTCTATATTTATTTCTATTTTAAAATTTGTATTACCTAACTATGACTTCGTAGGTTGATCAATTTTGATTTGGATGATTGAATTGCTTAGCCACCACTTGGATTAAAAATTGTTTTGTTTTTTAGTCAATTCTAAAATATATGGGTTTATATTGTTAAAAATATTAACACAAATCTAATTTAATAAGAGAAAATGGGAGTTAATAATTTAAGTATAAGAATTAATGAGAGGGGATTAAATGAGGTGGGAAGTAATAATTGAAGTTACATTTTCAACCTTACCATTAGAGATGGACTAAATACACAATTATGTACATTTTAGAAGCCATTAAAGCTATAATAAAATAACTTTTATACCCTTTTCTCAAACAAAGAAGTAGAGGATAATTTTAGTCCAAAAGAAGTTTCACATTACATCCGCACTTTTATATATAGTATAGATATGCGTATATATTATAGAATATAAAAATATATTTTATAATATATTATAAAAATATGTTTTTATATAAAAATATATTTTTATATTCTATATATACAATAAGAATATACTATATATTATATAAAAATACCATATATGTAATATAAAAAATATATTCATTTTTTAATAGAATTCGAACTCATCCAATATTTAACAAACCAAACTTAAACCGAAAAAATATAGTTTGAATCAAGCTTATATCTCAAACTCAAACCTAATAGTATTTTAGTCGAGCTGAACCAAAACATGCCAAAGTTCAGTTTGGCTTGGCTCAATTGCATATCTATCTCGAGATGTAACATTTTATGAATCCATATTTTCTTTTGCTAGTGACACTTTGCCTATCTTGCAACCCACATCCGAAGTTGTTGTTCCATTGGTCCGACTAGATGATATGCCTAATGACTCATTTGTCTCTATCCCAACACTTGAGCCATGACCCAATCTATCCTATTCGCAAATCTTGAGCCTATTATTGTTCATGTTATTGATGAGTCCATCAGCCAACTAATGTCGATTATTGGGCCTTCAACTCTTGCTCCTTTTATTGGGCCAGCCACTAATGTGTCTTCGGTTCGTCTTGAGCACATTGCTCTTAGCATTGTTTACATATTGCTCCTGTTACTGAGCCATCTTTACCTATTGCTTGTCTTCAGTGTATACACCATCCACTAGCCCAATTCCATGATTATGTTTTCCATGGGCCCCTATCATCAATCTCCCCAAATACCCACTTCTTTTTAAGCCCACCTCTTATGCCCTTAGCATTGTTTACATATTGCTCCTGTTACTAAGCCATCTTTACCCATTGCTTGTCTTTCATTGTATACACCATCCACTAGCCCAATTCCATGATTATGTTTTCCATGGGCCCCTATCATCAATCTCCCCAAATACCCACTTCTTTTTAAGCCCACCTCTTATGCCCAAGCTACCCGGAATCAATTAGATCTGTCCTTTCCACTATTTTTTTTTTTTTGGAAAGAGATGGGCTCTTGTTAGATTTTAAGGATCTTGGTCCTCTCCACTATTTTTTGGGCCTTGAGATCTCTCGCTTTTCTTTTGGTATTTTTGCCTCACAACACAAGTATACAATGGGCATTGTTTCAATCACTAGCATGGCTAAATGCAAGCCCATGTCTCATCCCATGGACCAACAATGACCTTTTGTCAATGATTCTAGCATATTACTTGATGATCCAGCCCAGTATGGGAGGCTCATTGGGTGACTTGCTTAGTTCAAGAATGCACCACAAGAAAAGCATCTCTAGGCTACTAAACGTTTTATTCACTATGTCTCCACCACTACTCAGCAAGGTATCTTCTATCTTGCTTCTAATGATTTGATTCTACGGGCCTTAAGGCTATAAATGGATTGGGTTTACCCAATAGAACCAAACCGACCAAACTGATTTTGTTGGTTTCGGTTTTGTCATTTTGTCCCAATTCATAAGTTAGTCAGTTTTGGCTTTTGCTTGTTCTAAACCGATCTGGGCCTAAACCAATTATTATGTTAATAATATATTCAGATTTTCTAGTTTTATTGTAATTTTTATTATATTTTACGTCTAAAAGGGTAAATTTGACAAATAATATATAAGATAATTTTGGTTAAAAATACTTGATTTATTAACATACAAATAATATATTATTTTACTATAATTTTTTATTATTGTTATATTATCAAAAATCAAGTTTCAAATTATTAATAACATAAATAATTATATATGTTTCTATACAATTGGGTCCAATTAGGCAACTCCCGAATGCCCCGATTGTTAACCAAGATGGTTTTGGGTCTGTGATTTTGATTAATAATCAATTTGGGACTGGTACTGGTTGTCTTGAACCAAACCCAACTCATTAACAACCCAATGGATTTATTGTGATTCAGATTGGACTTCATACCCTCTGACAAGATGTTCCACCTTAGGTTATGTCACCATGGTTGGAGGTTCACCTCTTTCATGGAAGAAGAAAAAGTAGGTGATTGTATCATGCTCTTCAATCAAACCAAGTATCATGCAATGGTGGTGGCCTGGCTCAAATAGGCGGCCCTTCATGACCTTGGATTTCTCTTACAATAACCCATGCAACTTTTTTGTGGCAGCCAAATTGCTATTCACATTGCTACAAACCCCTTGTTCTACGAACATATCAAACATATTGACATTGATTATCACTTTACACAATAACACTTTTAGCTTTGTCACATTTGCACCAAGCTCCAGGCTGCTGACTTACTAAAGCACTAGGAGTTATATCAATGAAAACACTTTTTCCTTTCGTCTCATCTCTTTGTTAGTAGAGGTGTTAGAATACAATTGCACTAAGCCCTTTTTGCCTCTTTCATTGTCTAAATATACCCAAAGAGAAAGGACCTTGTAGTTTGGTTTGTCTCTATTTCTTCTATGTTGAAATTATAGATTACTAATGATCAAATCATTACAAACATGGGATTTGTGTTGTGACAATGGGCAATGTTTAAGAAGTCAAAGAGGTGAGCAAAATGTTTAATGGTTTGTAAGTATTGAAAACTTGCTTACAACAGAGAGAAGATGGTGTTAAGGGAGTTTTATATATACAATCATGCATTAGTTGGATTGTTGGGTGTTCCTCACACCCTACAAAACACAATTATAGCTTTGAGGTTTAGTATGTTGATATCTGAACCATCTGATTTATATGATCCTTTTCACATCTAAGAAGTGCATGCATCCATTTTTCAAGATGCAAGGAGCATGCAATGCTCCAAGAGGCTATCTTGGGCATGCTTGGTTCCATGGGCGTTTATTAAGAAAAAACGCTACCACATCAGTGCCACATAAGTGTTGGTGTTTATTGTGCATGAAACCACTGTTTGGTTTCAATGTTGATCAAATTAACACTACAAAACATAAATGCCTTGATTTCCATGAACCAAGCTGTTTCAGGAAGTTCCAAATTCTCGCTTCCCCCAACGGTCTAGCATTTCCTAAAACGTAAAGCTAAGCTGGTGATGATGTGTTCATCGATGTGGTGGGTCGTAATTCTGATCCAGTGCATTGTGGATCACTGTTCCACAAAAAAAAAAGACCTACCTAAAATCCCAAGCACAAACTTCGCTCTGAGAGGAGAACACATCGTCGTCACCCTCACAAAGACAACCTCTTCACACACTACTACTACGAATGCCAGTAAGTCCACTGTCAGCACCACTAATGCCACGGTTTTAAAAAGCAATTGAGGTGAGGCTAACCAAATGGGCCTAGCCTCAATTAGGAATGGCAACGGGGCGGGCCGCGAAAATCCCCATCCCCATCCCCGCTAACGGGGACAAGGTTATTCCCATCCCCATCCCCACGGGAATCCCTATCCCCACGGGGATCCCCATTCCCCGTGATTCTTTATAATGCTAACCATTTTGTTTTTGTTTTGTTTTTTATTTTATTTAAAAAATAAAAATAAAATAATTAATATTTACAATTGTATTAGAAAATATTCAAACATATTCAACCATATTTTTAAAAATATTCATATATAGATGTATGTTTACATATTTACATATATAACGTATGCATACATATATACATATATATATTAGTGGGGATCCCACGAAGTGGGGATCGGGGTCCCTGCAGGGCGGGGAGTGCTCTCCCCATCCCCGCCCCGTTCCCGCTAACGGGGATGAAAATTTCCCCATCCCTGTCCCCGCGGGGGGGAAATCATCCCCATCCTTGCCCCATTAGCGGTGGATCCCGACAGGGATCGGGGAAATGGGGAAAATTGCCATCCCTAGCCTCAATATCCTTTCTCTCATTCCCAAGGCTTAGGCCTTGAGTTGTTAGAGCCCTACGCCTTTAAGCCTTTAGCCTTGTGATGTGCAAGGCCTAAGGCTTAATTAAGGATATTTTTTGAAATATTGTTGATGGGAGTTACTACTAAATTATATGTTGTTAAAATAATTAAATGATAAAATTTTCAAGGATATAGTAATCTACCCAATTTCAGTTTATGCCATTAAGGAATCCACAACCTTCTTAAGAACTTATTCACTAAAAAACAAAGCAATAAGCTTTTACAATTCGACACATTCAACTATTATCAAATGACCCCTAAGTTACCTCATCCAAATGACTTACTTATGGACTATGTACCTAAATTAAAAGTCTAAAACAAACCAATGAAACTACAAAGCAATTTTTTATCAATAATGGAGCTACAAAGAATAAACCAACCTTGATGCTTTTAGACCATAATGAGAAAAAAAAAACCAAGGAAAAAAAGTATTAGAAAAAATATAAAATGAAAAAACAAGTTTGGCACTAGGGATATATGATTTTTTTAATAAGAAAAAATTTGCTAGCTTAGTCCTTGGATCGGGTCAAATTCAGGTTGGCTTGGGTAATGTAAATCTAGAAAAAAATAACTTGTCTTTCCTTCATTTTTTTCTAATAAATATAAATACATAGTTTTTGTTTTCTTTTTTTTTATGTTTGAGGCTTATGCCTCAAAATGCCTTGAGGCTTAGGCATCGCCTCTTTCACACCCAACTGCCTCGCCTCCACCTTTAGCCTTTTAAAACCTTAATTGATGCCGACATAGTTGTTCATCAACGATTTCAAATGACAAAATGTTTTTTTTTGTATACATGTATTTCTTGCCACCATCAAAGGTATGTCTGTCGGCTACTATTCATTGATTCACACACAAAGGATTGATTTGCATTGGTGGAGTTGTCTCTCCATTTTTCTATGATTCCAACAAAATATTGCTGGTGTGATTATTCCTTTATTGGTAGCTCCACCACCATTAGTTGTGTGAATGTTCCTTTTCCCTAAAAAAGCAAAATCCCTCACAAAAAATGGACTGAAATAGAGTGATGGTTCGGTCATTATTTTCAAAAGATGATTATGGCCCTACTAATCTCAAGATGGAGATCCAAAATAGAGTGTTCCTTTTCTCCAAATGTCATCCAAAACCACAAGAACCCTAGTCTTCCTTTTCTCCAATTATTCCCTCAGTTTAGCTGCTCTTAAATCCATATTGTCCTTATCTTCGAAATCTAGACCTAGCATACGTTGTTGAATACTCATCAAATTTGGTTTTTGGGACACCACCGCCATCACAACTCGACCAAAAATCCCATCTTTCTCAACTTTCTTGCTTACTTCTTCTATCAAAGTAGTCTTTCCAATCCCTCTCATACCATACACCCTGATCACATTGATTTTTGGATCAATCAATGCTTGAAACCCCTCCCCCCCCCCCTTCACTTTTGATTCTTTGGATTCATATAGAACAAAATCTTTAGTTGAAATTTGTTCCATGGTCAGTTGACTTGAAGGAATTTCATTTAGACTATTATTATCAGGGAGCCAATTCATAACTTCTTGTATAATGGTATCTTCTCTTTTTTCCATAGTTGCATTATAGGATTGATATCCACTTGTCTAACATGAGTTAAAACCAACAATCCTTGTATATGAACTCTTTAGTTCTCATTTTAAGTTGATCGATGGTGCCCTTGTAATAGATACAATAATTGATCTGCCTCCAACTAAACCCTCCCACTTTGATTAACAACCTAGACAAGCAATTCAAGATTTCCAAACCCAATTGGGATTTCTATTAATAAGTAAAAGGGGGAAACTGTAAAAGAAAGAAAAAAAATGAGTTTTTTCATCAACTTATGCTTTTTCAAAGAAACAAAACCAAATTAAACAGGAGAAACTCAATGGTAGCATAAATTTGCAAAGTAAAAATAGAGTAACAGGAGGTGTATAATTCCACTATGTGAAAGTTGTCATCTTTTAAAATATAACTTCAATTACTATGGATAACATTTACAGTTGTCATCTTATATCACAATTTGAAGCTCCAAAACATGAGGGTTTTGGATGACATTTAGAGTTGGTCTCTAAATGACTCAAATAGAAAATATATTCCAACCTCTATGTTTGTTTTACTAAACAAAGTAGGTGAAAAAAATTATTCTAAAATATTTCAATAATGTTTCTACTTTTTTACATGGAAACAAATGCAACCATAGTGTTGAGGGCCTTAGGTTGGACCTAGGTTGAGTCTATTAACTATACAATCAAGTTTGTCTACTATACAATTAGGTCAATTAACTATGCAATCAAGTCTTGCTTAGGTCTTGATACTATTGTGGTTTTTGCGAGGAGTCTTTTTCTTTCTAGTTTGGAGCTCCGTGGGTAGTTTAAACACTATTCTGTATGGAGTTGCAATTCAAACTGCTTGGGTTGGGTTACAAGCCCAGCCCATGTCCAACCTAGGGAACTAAAAAGTCAAACTGCAACTTGACCTAATTGTATAGTCAATAGACTTAGTCAACAGTCAAGTTGACCTAATTGTATAGTCAACAGTCAAGTTGCAGTTTGACTGTTTAGTTCCCTAGGTTGGACATTGGCTGGGCTTATAACCCAGTTTGAATTGCAACTCCATACAGAGTAGTGTTTAAACTACCCACGGAGCTCCAAACTAGAAAGAAAAAGACTCCTCGCAAAAACCACAATAGTATCAAGACCTAAGCAAGACTTTTGTATTGTTATTTTGGCTCTTTTTTTTGTTACGTTCACTCTAAGAACCTATGTGGGAATTCTGTTTCTTTTTTGCAACTTATGCTTTTACCATCTTTAGTATTTAATTAACAATTGGTGAAGAGAATAGCATAGCAAATCAACCATCATAAATGAAATTGGATGAAGAGATTACTATTGTTTAAAAGAGCATTGCCATTGTTTAAGAGAGCATATTGTTCAAGAAAGAATATATAGTTTCAATTCTTGAAGGTGCTTATGACTTTTATCTAAGGGATTAGTTAATGTTAAATGTATTCTTTGGTTTTATTTTTTGGGTTAGTCTGAGGGCAATAGGGAGACGAAGATCATTACAGTTAGTGAAGAAATTTGGAAAGAATTCTGCAAAATAAGTAGCATTCAAGTTAATTTGTTTCATATGTAAGTTGTGTAGTAAATATTGATTTGTGTGCATATCCGTAGAACAATAAATGGGCTAGAAAGAATTGAACAAAGGTTTATCATCACTGGGATGAATTGCATAACATTTATGAGAGGACATATGCATCTAGTGATCATGAGTATGGTAACGATGAAGATTCAGACATTGTAGTTGAGTAATCACAATGAGTGTATTTCTTACCTACATTCAATGACAATGAGCAAGACATACCATATACAAGTGAATCTCAACTTAGTCCAAACATTGAAGATGTTGGCGACAATGTTACACCAACACAAGTTCCTAAAAGGCACAAACGGATTGGAAACTTCCCTTCATTAATGAGGAAAGGAAAGAAGATACGTCTTCCACCGAGCATTGAGAAAACCCTTGGTAATTGGGCAGACGCTAGTAAGATAAAATATGAGATGCAAAAAGAAAAAGAACGCATGGTAAGGAAACAAACGGAAACTGACTCTGCAAATATGGAGACATGCATAAAGATTATAATAAAGTTGGTAATAACCTGATTGAACTTTCCTCATCTCTTGGCAATGGGTAGAAATATGACCAATACTTTTCGAATGTTGACAATAGAAAACACAAGAGGTTTTAGCAACACAATAATTAGCAATGTCGATAGTGCTGTAATGATTGGTCCAAGAGGTTTTTCTTGAAATTTTTTCTCTTTAAATTAGCACTACAAAAGAGATGAAATGTTAAACACCATTCCTCGACATTTTCTATTAAACCTCTTATTGATAAATTTACATAATCTTTTCTCCACCAATTTATTAGTTATGTTTACCATTGAATTTGTTTTTTGGTTGTACGCATGGTTTTTAAAAACAAACCGGAAATAGAAATGATCAGGGGACCGGTTTTCAGTTAAGCGGTTCAACTGTCCGAGTCGAACAGTTCGACCCATGACATCATAAATAACTTAAAAATAAATAATATATTTATAAACAATAAAAATAGCATAAAATTAAATCAAAAACAGAAAAATATATAGAAAAATATAGAAAATAAAACTATCTAAATAAAAAACAATACAGTACCAAACACATAGAAAATATAAAAATAAAATATAGGAAAATTCTAAAAAATATAGAAAAAACACAAAAAATACAGAAAACAAAAACAGAAAAATAAAACAAAAAAGTGCAGATAGATACAGAAAATATAGAAAAAAATACGGAAAATTGAAAAAAAAAACAAAAATTTGCAAATAAATACAGATAAATAAAACAGAAAAATGCAAAAAAAAATACAGAAAAAAAAACAGAAAACTGCAAATAAATACGGAAAAAAACATGGAAACAAAAAACAGAAAAATAAAAGAAAAAAGTGTAGATAAATACAGAAAAATACAAAAAATAAAATAAAACAGAAAATTGCAAAAAAGAATACAGAAAAATAGAAAAAGAAACAAAAAAATGTCAAGCTGGAGTTGTCAATTCAAGCTCAAAAAACAACAAATCATTTTACAAAAAAATAAAAAAAAAAGATAGGAAGAAAAGATGAATTGGTGTAGTTGCTTTTCAAACCTATAATCATTTCCTACTGGTAATTGCAAAATGGACAAATTTTCTTTTTTTTATTTTTTTGAAATTTAGAACATCTAAATATGACTAATTGAAAGTTTAAGCAATATACCAAAAATTGCAAATTATCAATGAACTTTTATCAAAAGTAATGTAAAAGAAGCAACTACAGTAACACTTAAGTTTCATAATGGATATCAACCTACTTGTAATGCATAATAGAACAATCAACAATGCCTCCAAGTGAACTCCATCCATCTTTTCCAGCCTTGCTAAAAATGTTGAATGCATAATTCGCATTTCAGAAAGTACATCAACTATAGTGGGATCAGCATAACTAAAACATATAGCACACTTATATTTGCATAAAGAAGCAAATAGATGCATAGACCCTTATGTTTCCTAATTTGTGCCTGGCATGGGTTTTCTAACAAATCATGCCCAAAACAGAGATATAAAAGATTGCACATCCTATGGCCATTTTATTTTTTTTGTATTAAAATAGAAAAATATTGTTTTCACTTACTCTCATGTAAATGTGGAACCTTAACTTTGATTCCATAGACTGCAAAAAGGACTACAAAGAGAAGCAAGCACAAGTTATTAGTTTAGTAACTTGTGAAAATCAAGAAATTACAAATCTAATGATGGGATCAACTTGCTGAAGTGTTTTCAGTTAGAGATGGCACAGTTCAGTTCGTATGAAGTTTTAGGAACTAACAGATCTTCATGATACATGGAAGACTTGCTTTATAAATGCCCTTACCTATACAAATGGAAATGGACCCCTTTAGATGGTCAAGTCTTTCAGAGTTTCCTCTGGACTTCGTATTCAAAAACACAAAGAAGACAAGAAAAAAAATTTTGCAAAAGATTCCATAGATATTGCCATAACATCATGCATTCTTAATTCATCAAACATAATACTTAGATACTCAAAAATAAAAAGATTATAATCATAAGTAATAAAAAGATCACAAACCAAGTTCAACAAGTATTAAACACAAATCAAAACTTCAAGTTCAACATAGAGTTCAGTTCACTAATTTAATCATCCAAATTCTCAAGATATATTGGCCCCACTTTTCAATGGTACCAACTACCAACCAAAGCCAGGTGGTATTTCACCATCATTTTCATCTTCATCTTTAGGGGGTTGTGTTTCATCTACATCTCCAACTTGGGTGTTGGCTACATTTTTCTCCATGATTCCCCATTGCTCAATGAAAAATTCATCATCATCATCTAAAGAACGAAAACAAAAAATTAGAACTCAAAAAATATCCAAAATAATCAAGTATGGAAATGTCATTTGAGATAATATCAATGATAGTTACCATCAGTCCTAGCTCTTTTTCTTAATGGTGATTCCATTATTAGAAGTGTTGTATCATCAACTTTAAACATATCATCATTCTCATTGCCATCAAGTAATGGAGGATCCTCATCATTGTGCACTATCCAATCTTCCACAACATCAGCATATTCATGCCCAATTGGGTCAAGACTTTTAGTTTTTCTCCTACAAATCAATAAATGATACATTAGATGCATTGAAAGCATAAAAAAAACAAACATAAAAGTTAAAACACTTACCTATCCATCACATGCAGGTTACAATGAACATATACTAGGTCATTGAGCCTCTAGTGCTCTAACCTATTCCTTCTCTTTGTGTGTATACGTTCAAAAACACTCCAATTGCATTCACATCTAGATGAGCTACACATTTGGCTAAGGATTTGTACAACAACCCTTTTCAAATTTGGAGTGTTACAACCAAATATCGACCACCATTCACCTATATGAAATGAAATAGAGTTGATTTAATTTATAAAATAAAATTGAAAATTGAAATAATAAACATGTTATAAGAAAAAAATATTTATTACCTGGAGGCATTGACTTAAATGCCTTCGCTAAGAAAGGTCTTCCAAAATTACCATGATAATCTTCAAAAAGAGTAAGCTCTTTGTTCAGCTTTATCACCGCATCATCTGATTTGATTGCAAGCTTTTCAATGACATCAAAAACTGCAGGCATAACATCCGGGGATTTAACTTTTGATTTTGGATCATATTGGAAGGCCGAGTAAAAATAATACCCTGCAAGATGAAGCCTCTTACCCATTTGTCTATTCCATCTTCTATCAATAATGTCCATGATTGGGCCATATTCAGCATTCTTATAATTAAAAAACTTTTTCATTGATTCTTTTTCCTTCAACATAGCACGATACATATATCCCATTGTAGGCCTAAACTCAGAATCTGCAAGTCTCAATGCACTAACAAGAGGTGATGTGAAACTTACAATCATTTTGCATTGTGCCCAAAATTCATAATCCAAAACTATTTGTATTACTTCATTCCTCTTTGCATCTTTGGCATACCTAGAATCAATAAAACTTCGATTTGTCACCAAATTTTGCAAATCGGGCATGCGCTTCAAAATGCTACCCAATGCAATGAAATTAGTTGCAAAACGAGTGGTTCTAGGACGTACTATCTTAGTCCAATCAGGTTTCTTCCTTAGCATTGAGAGTACAAAAATATGATTGTAGACAAATTTGTTAATTTTAGATGCACGTTGAACCACGTTTGCAACATAATCCATTTCCCCAATTTCCTTTAACATCAAGATTAGACAATGTGCTGCACAAGGTGATCAATATATCCATGGAAATTTTGTTTCCAACAATCTTCCTACAGCAACATAATTTGCAGCATTGTTAGTGACTACTTGAACAACATTTTCTGATTTTACCCACTCAATAACTTCCTTAAACAATAGAATTAAATGCTCTGTACTCTTGATTGTTTCAGAAGCATCTACAGATTTTGCAAATGTAGTTCCTATAGGAAAATACACTAAAAAATTAATCAATGTCCGGCTACGTGTATCTGTCCAACCGTCAGCCATTATAGTGCAACCATATGTAGCCCAATCCTTACAGAGTTTATCAGTTAACATTTGCACCTCCTGAACTAAATCCTTCAACAAATTGGTCTTACAATTATGATATGAAGGAGCTTTGTACTGTGGGTCAATAGTAGCAAGGGCATCCAATATATGTTGAAAATATTTTGAAGGCAAAGCATTCAAGGGAATACAAGCATCACACAACCACTTCATAACAGCACGGTCCACATGATTAATTGCTCCCTTAGATGTCAATACACTCTTAATTCCAGGTTGTGCATCTGGAGTGGTCCATGGAGCAAAATGTCTAGTTATTAGCCCTGAAGATGCTTTCCCCTTTCCCGATGATGTAGTTGGTTTTTTCCCTTGATAAGTATCATGTGTACTAAGTGGATCTAGTTCTCTAATCTCAACATCATCATCATTATCATTCCTTCCACACTGTGCTCTAGTGTCAACAAAATTCAATGGTTGCTTTTCACTTCTTTTTCGTTCATTAATTTCATTCAACGTTTGCTCCATTTTGAACCTTACATCATGGGGTACTTTACGACAAATTGCAATCTCACCTTTCCTTTGGGTAAGATGTTGTTTCATCCTATTAATCCCTCCCCCTTTAAAAGTCTTTTGACAATAAAGACATGTCATTGACTTTGATCCATTAAGAGAATCAACTTTAAGGAAAATATGCTCCAAAGCATAATCAATTTCTGCCCTATCATTTAATGAAATGGACTCTCGTGATGGAGTTGGATCAAATGTATTAGCATTTGGACTTTCGGATTCCATCATCTTAGTTCAATCAAAGAAACCCAACTCAAAAATAAATCCCTTCATACAAACACAAAATATAAAATTTAAATTTTAGAATAGCACATTGATTGACTAAAAAAACCAACAAAAATGTAAAATCACTCCATATAAGCAAAAAACTAATTAAGCAAATAATTAACCAAAAGGTAAAATCACTCAATTAGAAATGTGAGTAAATTGCTTGTAGAAATTTAAGCAAAACTTTCAGCATCTGATCATCACACGAAAATTAAGCAAAATTTGCAAATGAAAATTAAGCAAAACTTTCAAGCTTTCAGCAATTTTACGATATTGAGTTTGCAGAAAATATCAAAATACAAAAACGATATGTTTGCAAAAAATTAAAAAAAATCCAAAGAAAAAGAGATTTTAATATTTTATCATTCTTTGACATCATCTGATCATCATCATCATTCACATAGCAAATAAGAAAGGAATTGAAAAAAAAAATTAATAAAACAAAACTAATTATGCCAATGTGAGTAATTGAGTATGTGAATCTCTATAATTAATTAAGCAAAGAATTCAAAAAAAAAATAAGCAAGATTAACTAAACAAAGAATTAAGCAAAAAAAATTCAAAAAAAATCAATTAAACTCACAAAAAAATTCAGAAAAAAATTATACCATCGGGTCCTTCAAGGTTTCACTGTCGAGTGCCGGTAATGGTGGTGTGACAGTGGGCTCACCATTGATGGAGTCAGGCTTGGTCGTAGGCAAGTTGTCGTTGCAAGTGCTGCTCTAACTTGCAGAATCACCAATGCCCAATGGTGGTGTTACTGCCAATGCAAACTCCCCGCCCGCCGTTGCAAACCTGCTGGACAGCCGCTGCAAGCTTGCCATCCACCGCTACAAGTGCTGGCCGCCGCAACTCTTACTACTACTACCTACAAGTGCTGGTTGCCACAACTCTAAATAATGTAAACTCGCTGTCGCCAGTCGCCGTTGGACGCCGGAGGGAACTCAGGAAGGGTTAGAATGAAAATGGGTTCTAACCCTAAAGCTAAAGGGACTAAACATTTGAATTGGGTTAGCGATATAGAAGGTATTTTATTTTTTGTTTTTTTATTCAAAACATTGAAAATAAAAAGAGTAACTTGCGAACCGCTGCTCGGGTCAAACGGTTTATCAGTTTGACCACCGAGTTAGCGGTTTTTTGACCTTTTCAACGGTTTTTAATAAAACCGGACCCGGGGGCTGACCGGTTACTAGTTTTTCTGGTCTAGTCCGATTTTGAAAACCATGATTATACATAGCACAATTAATTAGATTTTCATACATAACTTCATATCCATATTTCTAACTTATTTTATGTTATTTTCTTTATAGGTTTAACATTCTCAAGGAGATACTTTACATGTGCAGATGGAGAAAATTTTGATCAAATTTCAAATGTCAAGTTTATTTCATTTTTTTGGATTGAGTTTAATGTATTAAAGCAACTTGAACTTGTAATATATTTTGAACATATGGATGTAAATGAAATACACATGAGATGTAATTTATTGTTTTAAGATTAAAATCTTTATTGGAAATTTGTGTCAAGTTCCAAAATATAGTATGAATTAAATAAGTGGTGTTTGTATTTAATACCCAAAAAATTTAAGATATAATTAAAGTTTTGAGGAACCGTATCTATAGATTCAAGTTTGTAGCTATGGACAAATTGAAATTGTAACTATAAATTCACATTTTTAGCCACGGTCATAAATCCAACCGTAGCTATAGATTCATAGTTTTAGCTACGGCCAACTTATCGTAGCTATATGTTAACTTTAGCTTCAGTTTTATTCATAGCAAAAGAACGAATGGTTATAAGTTTGAGCCTTTAGCTATGAACATGGACTGTAGCTATAGTTGGGTTTTAGCTATGAATTCTAGTGTTCATAGCTATAACCTATTGGCACCGCAACTATACCTATAGCTTTTTAACCGTAGCTGGTCCATAGCTATAGGTCTATAGTTACGGATTTTTTATCTATAACTCGAGGATGAGCCCTGACATGTCTTCTTAGCTTCAGTTGTTAACTTGTCTTTTTCTTTTTTTATACACTAGCAAGATAAAGGAAACAAGAAAACTTGTTGACTTGTCTTTAGTTGAGTTGTTATGCATTGTTTCTTTCTTTTTTTTTTTTTTTAGATCTTGTGATGCATTGGTTTTGGAGTTTTTGGGTTATTACATTTTGGGTGATTTATGTTTAAAGAACATGTGATTTATATTTGTTAAACTAATTCATGGATTATTTTATGGATCTCATGATGCAATTGGGATGCACATATATGGTTTGCAGTAGGGATTGCTTATGTATATTGTTGGTTAGTTGTGTGGTTAATTTTTGTTTGATGCACTCCACAAGTATATATTGTTGATCTTATAAAGATGTTTTATTGAGTAGTGTCCAAGGATACTAAGTGGTAAACTATCCATTATGTCTCCTCATAGTGGTTGTGAAACTAGGGTTGATAATTCATCCTCAAAGGAGGATGAGTTGATAGTCAATACTATTGTAATCCCATTGTTATTAGACACATATGCACTAAGAATAACTAGACAACCATGCCACACCTCTTCTTTATTTGGACACAATTATGTGTGGAAAGAAATACTATATGACCTTAAAAATCCAAATAGATGCTATTAATCATTCAGGATAGAATGCCGCATATTCAAAAACTTTGTTTACTTGCTCAAAGAGAGGGGTTTATTGAAAAATGCAAGAAACACCACAACTGAGGAGTCTTTTGTAATTTTCATGCTCACCATAAGCCAGAACGATAAAAACCATTTAATGGTCAAGCGATTCCAACATTCAACATGGACCATTAACACCCACATAAACAAGGTTATCAGAGCAATATGCAACTTAGTGAAGGATCTCATTACTCCCCCATCCTTCACAAATGGATTAAGGTAATGGTGGCCTCTATTTCTAGGATTGTATAGGACTTATGAATGGCACTCATGTCTCAACATGTGCACCACGTAATAAGCAAATCCCCTATAGAGATAGGAAGAAGGTTTGTACAAAAAATGTTTTCGTGGTGTGTGACTTCGACATGATGTTTAGATTCGTATACATTGGATAGGAGGGTTCAACTCATGATTCTAGGATCCTTGCAAAAACTATTGCTAAACCATACATCCACTTCTTAGAATCCCCTCAGGTGGGAATAAATATCTCCAAATCCTTACTACATTAATTCCAAAATTTCACTGCCATGATATATTATCACCATTAATACATGTAGGGAAATACTACCTTGTTGATTTCGGTCTTTCCAATGCACCCGACTATCTCACACTGTATTCTAGTTAGTCGTACCACCTAAGTGAATTCCATGGGCAGTGGGATTGGTTTAGAACCAAGGAAGACCTGTTCAACTATATGTACTCGTCTCTAAATTTTCAATATTGAAGAACATTCCATTCTATGATCTATTCTTGCAATGATTCATAGTCATGCATGATTCATTACATATAACTTTATCAAGAGAGGTGCGTAAAGATGAACATCTAAACTTATGGGACAATGACCAAATGGTGGACGATGAAGAGAGTGAAGTAAATGGTGGGGATGGTGGAAATGATGGTGCAAGTGCTTCAAATAGCAATTCACAACACAATACATTACAAGATTAGATTGCCAATGAGTTGTGGAAGAAATACCAAATGGCACACTAAGCTTGCATGTAATTTGGAGTGATGTTCAATCCACATTAACTATACTTTATACAATTATTATGCACTAATATGGCTTGACAACATAGCTTAAGTTTATGGTGGAAGACATTTTGTAGGTTCATTCCTGTTTTAAATTACCATTCAATTGCATTATAATACTTATTTATACAATTGTAATATGTTCCTATATATAGAGACTAATGGCAGAGGGAGCTATTTTGCCAATGTGCTCATGCGGAAAGGGATAAATGACATTACACATGACTAGGACTGAAAATAACTATGGATGGTGGTTTTTTCGTTGTTCATTGTAAGGGAATCATAAGGGATCTTTTATATGGATAGATCAGTACCGTGAGATATACCCCACACCACGTAGGGATGCCCCAAGCCAATACCATTTATTAGCAGTTGTACAACCACAATCTAGCAACGGTTACATTGCTTTGGTAGCTTGTTGTGGTTGTAATATTATGTGCTTTACATTTTGGGCATGGGTATGCATGATTATTCTAGTGTTCAAGTTTATGAAGTAGATTAATAAAAGTATAAGACCTGTCTAGCAATAGCAATACAGTCTTGGTAGTATCAATAACTATGTACGGATACTTATTAGATGTTCTAGTGATATAAGAACTCTAGGGAAGCATATTTAATTCACCTATATACAAAACACTTGTTTAATTTTATTAAACCATATAAGCTTTTTTTATAATTATTAAATCACATGATCAACTTGAGTGGTATCAAAAGTTATCAAGCAAGGGGATTGTGTGTAATTTGGCTTGACTCATGAACACTTTGTTTAAGACAAAACAAATGCAGCCCAGGTTATCAAACATTCAAATGAATTTATGAATTTTGTTTTGCAAAAGAAAATCAAAAAGAGGAAAATTTCAAACAGAAATAGCATTGTCTAGAGCTGGAGCGGAAGTGGAAGCTTCTTCACCTAGAAGGAAAAATGGCTCCGTTTGTATCCTAAACCGGATGACTGGATGAGAGGGAGAAACTTTCAGGATTCTCTGTAAATCTCTCCTCAAGGCTGGAACTCAAAAAATGAGAGAGAAAAAGAGTGAAACCAATTTCATTCTTCAGCACTTCATTTCTTAGAAAAATGAGAGAAAAAAAGAGTGAGTAATAAAAGAAAGAAAACCTGTTGGACTCGAAGTTTCAAACCTCACACTCTCAGTGATCTAAAGAGATATGGTTAAAATGTCAGATCTGAACATGGATGCATGCTCGTGGAGAGTGGAGTTTCATTTCGACAAAACCTTTGCCGGAGATGATGAAGAAAATGGCTGAGCTTCTAGCCACTGAGGGGAAAAACATGGGGTTGGGGAAGAATGAATCATGGACCGAAAAACAACAAAATTGGGTGTTCCATATGTTTGAGGAGTGCCATTTAGTGGATCAATGCCAACTAAATTTGATGATTGCAATATAGTGTTAGCAGTGACCTTTAGATAAATTTATCTATTTCTTTTTTAGTTCTCTCTTTTAGTGCTGAAAAGAAAATCATTTGTTATATATTTATGTTATCCTAATCACTTGGAAATTCTTTGATTTGGGACCTTTCCAATGGCATCCACACAAGCCATGGATAAATGCCATCAGGTATCATGACGCAAATAATCCTCAAAATTTAGCTTTAGGCCCCATTCTCTTTTACACTGTGTTTGGTTTGAAGGAAAAAGTAGGGAAAGGAAAGGAAAGGTAGGGAAACCTTTACAAACCTTGTATGAGTTTCCCTACAATTCTCTTCCTTTCCCTACCTTTTCCTTCAAACCAAACAAAGCCTTAGGGAGGTTACTTTCCTAGGAAATGCATTTAAGCATGTTCTTTTGTTTTCTAGGTAAATAAGACAATGACCATTTCAGCCATAAAAAGTCATTATTAAAAGGGAAAATTTCGTCTCACCCAAGTGCTGATAACTTTACGCCAAGGTGGGAAAGTTAATTACCCACCTAGGAGATGGGTATTACTTACCCAGATAAGTGGTACCTAGGGAAAATGATTTTTTTATGAACCCCACATAAGTCTGAAAAAAAGAACATGGATATCTTTGGTCAATGGGAACCCAAACATTATTGACCAACCTTCCCCTATCTCAAAATCTAAAAAACAAACAGGCCCTTAATATTTTCATGTCTCTTTATAGCTGAGACTAAGAGATATTGGTATTGGTGCTGGTGCTTGTGGTTTGAAGTTCCAGCAAATAGTAGACAAGAGTGACAATTTTAACTTCCCGGAAGTGCCACAAGGAGGTGAAAGGAAGGTCATGGGTCGAAAGATCTGCAATAGGCACAGGGGCTTCATTGACAACCACTACAAAATCTATGCAGGAAACCTTAGTTGGCCTACTGAGTGCAAAAGTCATCTATGACAGGGACTCTGGTAGATCCAGGGGGTTGTACCATTTACTTCTGCATAAGAGGCACAATCTGCCCTGTATTCCATGAATGGAGTGGTAAGCCCGGTTTGACATGGCAACTGAATTTTAAGCATCTATTTGTTCTTGAGTTAATTGTCATGCAATCAGGAACTGCAAGGGTGCCATCTACGATTGAATATGGTTGCAAAAGAGCAACTCCTTGTTAGACTCAAACACCATGGAACAAGGCAGAAAACCTAAATTGTAGTGAAATTCAATCTAGTATTAGTACTTATTAAGGCTCAGTTTGGAAATAGTACAATTACAAATTTACAGAGCACAAAACCTTGTATTTTGTATGTATTTGCACTGTACATATTTGTATTTATACTCCTTCCAAACTGAGCCTAAATAAATTATGTGAATAATGAGCTTATTTAAATATACTTCTCAAGAAAATGAGGAGTAGAAACATAATACATGTTTTATTTTTGACTTGCATTTATTGGCTCCTCATCTTCTTTCCATCTTTGCAAACAATAACATTTTGAAGCTGGTGGTAATTAAAACCAATTGAAATAGATATTTACAGATATATCAGAGGACAATAGTTGAGTTCAGA
Source organism: Nelumbo nucifera (assembly GCF_055504915.1). Classification (NCBI taxonomy): domain Eukaryota; kingdom Viridiplantae; phylum Streptophyta; class Magnoliopsida; order Proteales; family Nelumbonaceae; genus Nelumbo; species Nelumbo nucifera. Next base: position 67,627,492 of record NC_142650.1, on the reverse strand, counting down.
TAATTCTAATTATCATAGTTATTTGGATTGAGAACCACATGGCTATATAGTCTTAGGTCCATGTAGTTGGTAGATGGTGGTATTGTATGCATGGTTTTAAAAACTGACCTAGAAATGAAATAGCTTTGGCCATTGGTTCCCGGGTCAAACGGCCCAACTGTCCCGTCCAAATCCCATTCAGGCAGTTTTGGGGTCCATCCTGGAGCTGTGACTGATTTTTAGGTCAACTGGTCTAACCGTCAAGTCCAGTCTGGTTATCAAAACCATGATTCTATGCAAGAGTGTGGCTATTAAGGCCAAAATTTTCTCTTCTCCTCACATAATTGTTCATAATCTGCTCGGATTGTATATGAGTTCATGCAGTGCAGCATTGAATATTCACTTCAACTCTTCATGTTAGCATGTCTATGTCATAGGAGAAAGAATAAAACAAAATAAAATAATAATAATAATAACAACAACAATCATAATAGTTATAGTAGTAGTAGTAAAAGAAATGAAGCACATATTTTTTTGGTAGAAAATAGGATGAACTACACAAAAACAGGGGGTAGCTCTACCCCAAGAGTCAAAGCAACAAATAAATAAAAGATCTTTCAGAAGAGCGGATAGACAGAAATATAGAGGAGCTAAAGGAGAAGAAAGAGCCTGATTCGCCAATCAATCCGCTGCCTTGTTCGCTTTCCTAAAAGAGTGAGAGTATGAGACGCTCCCCTCGAACCTATCAGTTGACTTTAAACACTTAGAAATGATGGTCTTCAGCTTCCATGGGACAAAGATCTTTCTCTTTACGTTGATGGCAATGTTTTGAGCCTCTCATGATGCCCAAGCTTCCGCAACATTAATTGAAGTCATGTCAATGGAATAAGCTTTTCAATAAAAAATGCTGCCATTATGGTCCTTGACAATACACCCAATAGCACACTCCCCATCTACTTTTTCGGAGACATCAAAATTTATTCTGATAGTGCCCAATGGAGGGGGCTTTCAATACATATGTTTCAAGGATTTTTGGGAGACTTGATTGCTTGAAGCATCATTAAGACCTGTAATTAATTTGAATACTCTAAGTACTCTATCAATAATAAAGGGGGGAGGAGAATTTTTAATTTGAAAGGTTTTTCATTTCTATTTTTCCACAAAAACCACAGAATGAGACTATATTTATCATAGGATAACGATTCCCTTTGGTTTTTATCTTTTGAATGTTTCTCCACCAATCAAAGACAGATTTCCAAAATTAGGGTCACTAGAATTCAGATTAATGGTGCTCCAAACTTGATTGGAAACTACAATTTTTCTGAAAATATGATTAATGTCCTCATGTTCACCACAAAAACTAAATGCACCATCAATGTTGAAATTGAAGAAATAGTTGGTTGGCCATGAGTGTGGGGTTCCATACCCACACTCAGGCTCTAGTATGTGTGGTTTCATACCCACACCCAGTTGTTTCTAATTTCTTTTATTAGTAGTTTCTATTTTCTTTTATTAGAAGTTTCCAATTTTTTTTAACTTGGGCCAGTTGGCCTTATTGTTTCTAATTTTTGTTTACTTCCTATTCTTGTAAGGAACCTAAAGCTATAAATAAAGAAGTATGGGGCGGCAGATCATTAACCATCGAACCCCTTCTTTCTTTTCTCCTCTCTTCTTCTTCTTCTTCTTCTTCTCTCTCTCTCTCTCTCTCTCTCTCTCTTCTCTTCAAACCTGTATTACTTCTCTAATACAGTAAATAGTTCTTATTATTCTTTCAAGTTGGTATCAGAGCCTTCAATTTAGGGTTTCTCATGTGGATTTAATTCAGCCAACCACATGAGAATTGTTTAGGGCTGAAAGTTCAGAAAGATCCTTACTTTGGCTAATTCTTGGAGGTTGAAAGAAGACTTTAGCAGTTGTCCTAAGATTGGAGAGAGCTTCTTATAATCAGGAAGAATCAGGCAGGAATTGAGTGATCAAGATCGATTCTTGATCAAGATTGGAGGTGTCAATCAGCTTTTTCTTGGTTCTTTGATCAAGATTCAAGGTGCTAACAGTAATCGATTGATCAAGTTTGAAGACTGAAGGTAGCAATCAATTTTCTGGGCATTTTTCTTCATAAAGTAAGCACCTTTTCTTGAGATTGATACTCAAAAGGACTTTGTTATTCATTCTTAGATGTACGGATAGAAAATCTCATGACTGATATAAATTAGTCCAGGACTGATATCAATCCCAGGACAGTAGTTGATTGTTATCTAATTGCAAAATCATTATCCTAGGTCGGCTGTTATCAGCCTTGAAATATAGTTTTTCTTGTCACAGTAGTTTAAAGCCTCTTCTTAACTTAGAATGGAGTACAAGAACCAAGGGGAAGGTGCTTTTGGGATTGGTGGTTCAGGTAACATGACTACAAACACCTTTTAGATTACAACTGTTAAGTTTGATGGATCAAACTACTTGAAATGGGCCCAATCAGCCATGATGGCTATTGGGGGTAGAGGAAAATTGAACTTCTTGCTAGGGGATGTGAAGGAACCCTCCAAAGAGGACCCTACTTATGCTAGGTGGGTCCAAGAGAATTTTTTGGTGATGACATGGCTGTGCAACTCTATGTAGCCATACATCAGCCGAAACTACTTGTGGGCCAAAATAGCTAAGGAAATATGGAATGTTATGAAGGAAACCTACTCTCAGCCCCTTAATGTTTGTAGGGCTTATGAGTTAAAATGTGAGGTTAAAAATCTGAAGCAAGGAGAAAAGTAGGCCTCTGTTTATTTTTCAACCTTAAAATCTCTGTGGCATGAAATTGACCATTTTGAAACAATTGAGTGAGAAAGTCAGAAAGATGCACAAATATATAGAAAGCAAGTTAAAATTAACAGAGTTTTTGAGTTCCTAACTGGTCTGAATTCTAAATATGACATTGTGAGACAACATTTGTTGACAAGAGATAGTGTGACTTTATCACAAGCCTATTCCCTATTGCATAGTGAAGAAACTAGGAGAAAGGTTATGTTGCAGCAACAGCCCTTCGAATCAGCCTTGGTAGCAGTTAGACCTAAATTTGGGGGGATAAGGAGAAGAAGGAAGCTAAGAAGGACTTAGTATGTAAACACTACAAGAAACCTAAGCATACTAAGGACACCTGTTGGAAGTTGCACCCTCATCTAGTTTCAACAAAGCTTAGAAATAAGAAAGGGAATGCTAATATGGATGTCTACACTGATAGTACAAGTTCATCAGGCACAAGAGGCATTCCTCTAAATACCCTAACTACAGTCTGAGCTGCTCTGACTCAACTAGAAAATGAATTTAGTAATTCAGCTCAACCTACATTAGCTCAACAACCTACTTCAACCCTTGCTCATATAGGTAGAAGAGCTACTGCTTGCCATGCTTTTGTCCCAGGTAATATTAGACCTTCCTAGGTAATAGATTTAGGTGCTTCAGATCATATGACCAACATATCTACTCTACTTAGCACCTATTGTTTATCCTCTGGGAAAGACAAAGTTTCTATTGCTAATGGTTCTCTTGTACTAATTTCTGGGAAGGGAGACATCAGATTATCAGATACCATCACCATATCCTCAGTTTTGCATGTTCCCAAGCTTAGTGCTAACTTACTTTTAGTTAGTAGTATTGCTAAAAATCAAAACTATTCGGTAACCTTTTTCCCTGATCGGTGTATTTTTCAGGATCTAGAAACAAAGAAGGTGGTTGGGATTGGTCGTGAGATGAATGGAGTCTACTTGTTGGAACATTCACAGGGGGAGCAGAGTGAAACAGGGAAATTGTTTGTTTCTTAGTATTGTAGTAAGATTATGCTTTGGCACAACCACTTAGGTCATTAAAGAGTCCTTTTCCAAACTTGTTTGAGTCAGTAGAAGTGTTTGGGTTAAAATGTGAAAGTTGTGAACATGCAAAACATAGTAGATCATCTTATCCTTTAAGTAATAAAAATAGCAGCCTTCCTTTTGAGATTGTGCATACCGATGTTTAGGAGCCCTACCGTACTCCCACCATGGGGGTACAGATATTTCTTATTATGTGTTGATGATAAGAGGTTCACCTCTGGATATTGTGCATTTGTGGGGGGAAATCTTGTTTCCTAAATAAGCAAGAAACAAAATGTTGTTACTCGCTCCAGTATAGAAGCAGAATACAGATCCATGGCCAATGGTGTTGTAGAAGTGTTATGGATGAGATCCTTGCTTAATGAGTTGGAGGTTGATTATAAAAAGCCTCTAATGTTGTATTGTGATAATCAAGCTGCAATTAATATTGCCCACAACCCAATACAACATAACAGGACTAAGCATATCAAGGTTGACAGACATTTTATCCGAAAGCGAGTCACATCTCAAGAAGTATGCCTTCCTTACATTGCTTTAGACATGCAGTTAGCTGATCTCTTCACCAAAGCAGTCACAAAAAGCAAATTGGAGGCAAATCTACACAAGTTGGGCATGGAAAATATCTACTCCCAACTTGAAGGGGAGTGAAGAAATAGATGGTTAGCCACGAGTATGGGGTTTCATACCCACACTTAGGCTCTAGTATGTGTGGTTTCATACCCACACCTAATTGTTTCTAATTTCTTTTATTAGTAGTTTTTAATTTCTTTTACTAGTAGTTTCTATTTTCTTTTATTAGAAGTTTCTAATTTCTTTTAAGTTGGGTTGGCTGGCTTTATTGTTTTTAATTTTTGTTTATTTTCTATTCTTGTAAGGAACCTAAAACTATAAATAAAGAAGTATGGAGCGGCAGATCATTAACCACTGAACCCCTTCTTTCTTTTCTCCTCTCTTCACTATTCTTCTTCTTCTTCTTCTTCTTCTTCTTCTTCTTCTTCTCTCTCTCTCTCTCTCTCTCTCTTCTCTTCTCTTCGAACTTGTATTACTTCTCTAATACAGTAAACAATTCTTCTTCTTCTTTCAAGTGAAACCTCTGGAAATGAGGAAGGCTTTTGAATGAAGACTTGCGTTTATAAGAAAATTTTAATTTTTGGTGTAAGCTTGAGTCCCCAAATTTTATTTAGGACTAAATTTGTTCCCCATAGACTGTTGGACATGATGCTAGCCTCCTTATAAGTAAATTTTATAGTTAAATTGACCTTGGAATCCAATCTCCAGATTAATTTATCTTTTCCAGCTCTCGAAGGGAGGAAGATGGACTTAATATTAGTCCATACAAAATTTGGAACTCAGTTTTTTAATGAGTTCTCCTTCCACGCTCCCCTCTCATGGTCAATGAAATCAGAGACAAAAAGACTTTCTTCTTCCATGGGGATGTCTCTGTTCACAAAATCCTTAAGGGGCCCCTGCTCAAGCCAACTATCATTCCAAATTTAACATTTCTGCCATCACCAATCCCCCTGCTGAGAAGGGGTCTTGAGTTTAGGATGCCTTTCTAAGCTCATGAGATCCCCTTTTTTGGGTTAGGGTTCCAAAAATCATCTTTTATTAAATATTTGTAAATCACAACTTTAACCCAAAGATTTTAATTATCTTTCAAAATTTTCCAACCTAGCTTGGCAAGACAAGCCTCACTCACCCAGTGGAGATTCTTAAGACCTAGACCACCCCATCTTTTGGGAAGGCATACTATTTCCCAATTAAGAAGGTGAATAGGCTTTTTACCATTCCCTTTTGTCCATAGAAAATTTCTTTGGCTCTTGTTTATCTCTTCAATGACATTATTCGGGCATTTGAAAGACCTCATGATAAAATGCAGCATAGAGCTTATTGCCAAATTAAGAAGGGTAATTTTCTATTTCCATCCAACTAGTTTATTCTTAACCTTTTCTTAGAGGTCTCAAAACAAATATTTTGACACTCGACCATTTATTATGGGAGCCCCTAGGTAAGTATTTTCCTTTCTCTCGAGGGGGATCTTCATGACTTGACATTATTTTTTGTAGCTTTAATGGGATATTCTTTGAGAACATTAAGGCTGACTTGGAGAAGTTTGGGCTTTGCCCTAAGCCTTAATAAAATCCCTAAGGGGTTGTTCTTTTTTGGATTTTGAGAGGGGGGAAAGTTGGTCAATGGGAACGAATCCCATGTTCATTTTTCAGATTTATGTGGGGACCAGGGAAAGTTTATTTTCCTGTGTATCACTTACCTGGGTGGGTAAATAACTTTCCCACCTAAGGGGAAAGTTGCTAACACTTGAATGGGACAAAAATTGCCCTTTTTAATAATGGATTTTTATGGCTAAAATGGTCATTGCCTTATTTACCTAGAAAAAAAAAGAACATGGATAAATGAACTTACCTAGGTAGGAAAAACTTACCTAGGTAATTGCATTTACCCGGATAAGTAACTTACCGAAAAATGAACGGGGCCTAAGTATTTCTTTGACTTTCAAACAAGTTGGGATTGTGATTTTTGTGAAAATCTGGCAATCATTAGCAAATTGGATAATAGTCCCCCTCTTGAGGCTCTGCAACCAATAGGGCTCTTTGGCTTGTCTACTTCCTCTGTAAGAGTTCTTCTAAAAGCCTCAGTACAAAGGAAAAAAAATGTAAGAGAACATGGGGTCTCCCTGTCTAATCCCTCTAGAGTCTAGAGGGCTCAAACTTTCCACAAGGGGCACCATTTAAATCATTCAAATTGGACGCAATGATCAATATCCTTCAACCTCAAGCTTCAGATCTTTGATCCTAATGGAACGTTAAAAAAATACAATACTTTTAAATATTCAATCACCGGCTCAGCTAGCTTATCTTAATGATGGAAAATTGAAATGTGTTGTGTTTCAAACCTTTCATCATGTGTTTGGAGGTACAAATTCCTTGAAAGCATCTTCTAATTGAATAGTTTGATAAAATTTGCATATACAAATGTGCATGCATGAAGCATTTTAAATGCAGTCATCTTTAGATGATAATAAAACCTGCAGGAATTAATATATAATGTATTCATCCCTTGTCAAGTTCATAAGATGGAGTTGTAAGGCAAATCAGCTCCTCCAGGCTGACGTCATTTGGGTTGGGCCAAAATAGCTAAACCTGGACCAGGAAAATGGATCGTCTCAGATTTTATGGAAAGAATCGAAAGATGCAGCCAATCAATACTATGCATAAACCTCCCCTTAAACTATGCGATTTTAGAGAAGGGGTGAGTTAAGGTTCGTATTTGCCCCCCTATCAACTGATACGTATCGTTTCGGAACTCTTTCGATACGCCCCTACAGTGGGTGTATTGGGGGTTTGACTGGTTCAGGGGATGGAGGGGTCCTAGACCGGCTCCCCTGAACCAGTTTTGAAAAAAAATAAAAAGAAAAGGTAAAAAAATAAGTATCGAAATGCCTGATACGCCCCTACCGACATATCGGACGTATCGATATTTTGAACCTTCCATTCGATTTATTTGGTTAGAAACGGAAATGAATAAACCGAAACCAATTTAAGGAAATATCAAAATAACTGAACTGAATTTCATTGTATACATTGAATATAACCGAAATAACCAAAACTTTTGGTTCAATTTGACCCCTATTTTAGAAAATGGAAGAATAGAGTGGTTGGGCTGGATTGAAATACCGGAAATCTGAAGGCTAAGAAGGGACATTACAGTGTTTGGTCCCAGCTCTCCCATACTCTTACATCGATCAACCTAGGGACAACTTGACTGGAATGGAGATTTTGGCCTTTATCATCCTTTAGAGTTACAGCATCCGTAATCTGGCTTCCAAATTGAATATCTGATTAAGTTTAATTCCAAGGACTGTCAACTAACGACGGGATCGGAGGCATGTTCAGAACCTGCCCTCTCCAATTGATTCCATTGTCTTTCCTTTTTTTTTTCTCATGCCAATAATCCTCTTTCCTGACTGTGGGATTGTTTGGTTTGTTCCTCAGGAAAGCATGAGCAAAAATGAAAATCCGGAATTAGCAATAAGTGGCAGAATGAACAAAGCTTGAAGCAAACCAAGTGTCTCTTGCCAAAGAATTTTCCCTTTCAACCACGAGGTGAATCAAATCTTTATAGCTCATGGATGGCCAAACAAGTGCCTTTCCCTTGTTTATTAGGAGTGGGAAAGCCAACTGCTATTCAAACTCCTTTCCCTTGAAAGTTTCCATCTCAACATTTGCAATATACAAAATACAACATATAGTTGATGGGAACAATTGGGATGTGAACCTGTGCAATATGTCCTCATTGCCTGGGTCCATTGCTGGATCCCCAATGAAAAAAACGACATGTGTCCTGTCGACTGCGAAGAGATATGGGCGTGCAAGCAGCTAACTTCTCTGAATCTCTGTTAAATGAGTTCAACTTCGGTCAGTAAGCACGTGCTTATATTGTTTGAACAGTCTCTTGCAACTTTGCATTGAGAATATAACAAACCACATAAATACGGAAAATTTTCCGATGCAAAACTGTAAAAGCTGTTCAAACGGGCTTTACACTGACTGAAGCCGAACTCAACACTCCTGTAAATTTACAGAAACAGGTAAAAAAAAACTTTATCCTCGCATCCAAACCCATTTGGATGAGACGAACCCCAAAAATCTGAGACTTTCACTTCTTTTCTCCACCGAAAATGGAGTGAATGTGATGTGTTGGAGATGAGAACTGAATTTGATGCTTATCTTTCTTTCTGATATTCGAAACAAAAGTTCACCTGTTTTCCCTTTCCATTTGCATTTCTCTTTGCTCATTCATGAAGCTTTCACTTTATGGCACCAAGCAAAGTGTCGTATTTGATCTAATTGGTATTATAAAAGCGGTCAAAAATTTTCTGAAAGAGTAAATTTCTTAAATTGCCCTTACTATTCAGTTAATTGACTATTAAGTGTATCTTTACTATTTAAAAATTAACTAACACTATCCCTACTGACAATTGATTAATCCTTCTTATTCATTATCGTCTGTCAACAGAAATATTAAAAACACTATTTTACCCTCCTATATTTGATTCTCTCCATCTTCCTCTAATTCAGCAGACGCTGGTGGATGTAAAAGTATCTCCTGCTGCAAGAACCTTGATGCTACCTCGTCACTGCGAGCTCTGGAACCTATCCGGGACAGGATCCAACGACTGAGATGACTGGCGACGGAGCCATGCCAACATGGTTTTGAACCCAACGAATCCAGGGATGATGCCAGCACATCGGATCGGCCTGCTGAATTCATGATCTTCCTGGGTGATGATGGTAGCAAGAAGAAAAGATGCAAATATTCCGGTGAAGTGGATTACTCTCGCGTTCAAATCAAAAGCATTAATTGCAGCAGGTTCTGGAGGAAAACCTGGGACCAGCTGCGATACCTCTCCCTCTGGATTGCCGTTGGCAAGCCGCTGAACCCTCTAGCTTCGTCTGGATTGGACAATTGCCCTGTTCTGGAGGAGATCAGGATTAGGGTGGAAGGCGACTGCAGGATGGGGCCAGAACCAACAGAACAACCATCTGGATTGAGCTCCCTTGCACGGTATCACAGGCTTTCAAAGATGCAGCTAGACTGTGGAGATGCAATAGGTTATGCATTAACAGCTCCAACCGGACACATGGATCTGAACTTGTGGGAGAGGGTTTACTTGATGGGAATTGAGAATCTGAAGTTAACTGAGCTCGACTACTGGCCACCAAAGGACAGGGGATGTTAACCAGAGGAGCCTCTCATTCTCTCCCTATCTTTCATTCTTTCTTCCCTCTCTTTCTGTCTCCTCTCTCCTCTCTCTCCTCCTCTTTCACTTCCTTGTATCACCACCACCGCTGCAATGGCGAATTTGGTACTTTACTCTCTCTCTCTTCTTGCTATTTCTCTCTCTCCTCTTTCACTTCCTCTGTTTCACCACCGCCGCATCTGGTATTCTTTCGCCACCTCTTGTCTCCCTATCTCTCATTCTCTCTCTCTTTCCATTCTCAACCTCTCGTCTCTCTCTCCCCTCCGCCCCTCTGATTTCGTTCGAAGAGGGCTCATCGCCACCGCTGGAGCGAGAAGGGGTTCCGCCACCGCCGTTGCAACTTGCAGCGGCAGATTGGGTACAGGTTTCTCATCTGCGTTTTGAAGATGGACACCCGGAAAGCAGGTTTTCTTCTCCAAGTTGTAGTGTTGTTGATGGCCATTGCAGATTCGTGGTAGCAGGTGTCTAGCAGACTCAGCTGTAATCAACAAAACTCCTTCTCAGTTTCCGATCCTAGGCCTAACCGCCGGTGATGGTTCTAATGGAGTCCAACCAAACAGAGAGGGTGTTTTTGGAATGGAGGTAGGAAGGGTGTTTTGGAATTTTATATAAATATATTAGTCACATGATATTATATATGTAACGGACAGTTAACACAGTAAGGGTATATTTAGTCAATTAGTTAAACCATAAGATAGTTTAAGAAATTTATCTTTTTAAAATAATCAATGAGATGCACTTTATCAATAACCTAAATACTCTATTCTCCTAAAATTACTCCTAGACTACCTCTTCCACTATTCATCACTTTCTCCAAAATTATCTCTAATTTAGTAAAGAGTTTCTATCTTAAATTATCCATAATTCCTATTTATCCTCTCCCCTACTTTTTGTCTATATCTATCTAAAGAAAAGTTTGGATTAAAAAATTTAAGAATTATTTAAATATTCTAACAAAATTATATAATAATTTTAAAATATTTGTTAAAAACATAAAAAATAATTTTATATTTTTACAAAATATATCACGAAATTATGTACTAATAATTTAAATTATGTTTTTCTGAATTATCAATTTAAATGTTTTTCAAATATTTAATAATATGTAATATTTTTAAATAAATAAAATTCAAATAACAAAAAAATTAAATATTTTATAGATTATTTAAATATTAAAATAACTAAATATTTATCACAACTAGATTTTAAATAGTTAAAATAACGAAATTATATAATAAATTTTAAAAAATCTTCAAAGTAGAAAAATAATTATAACATAATATTGAAATTAATAATAATTTAATATATTACAAAATTAATAATGAAATTATGTAATAATAGTATAAATTATGATTTTATGGATAATTAAATTCAATAAATAATTAATATTTTAAAATTTAAATATTCTACATATTATTTAAGTATTTAAATAACTAAATATTTTAAATAACAAAATATTTAGCACAACTAGATTTTAAATAGTTAAAATAAAGAAATTATGTAATAAATTTAAAAAAAATCTAAAAATAGAAAAATAATTATAACACAATATTGAAATTAATAATAATTTAATATATTACAAAATTAATAATGAAATTATGTAATAATAGTATGAATTATGATTTTATGGATAATTAAATTCAATAAATAATTAATATTTTAAATTTTAAATATTCTACATATTATTTAAGTATTTAAATAACTAAATATTTTAAATAACAAAATATTTGGCATAACTAGATTTTGAATAGTTAAAATAAAGAAATTATGTAATAAATTTATAAAAAAAAATCTGAAAAGTAGAAAAATAATTATAACATAATATTGAAATTAATAATAATTTAATATTTTTACATAATATTGTAAATAACTAATTTTAATTATATATAGTAATAATTCGAGAAAATAACTTTCAAAAAAATATTATTTATTAATAATAATTTTAAACTCTTAACCTGTATTTATTATATAATTATATATTCTAAAATTAATATTTATTGTTTTCAATAATTATTTATTGTTTTCAATGGTTAGGTCGTTCAATTTTGGCCAATTTACAAGTGCCCAAAGTGAAACCGATCCAACTTGGTCGAATTGGGAAATTTTTTAACCAAAATTGACCTAAAATACTAGAAAACTGACCAACTCAGGTCGAGTTGATCGGGTTGGTCGATTTCATCAATTTGATGAATAAACCTAATTGAAATTAATTATTGTTATTTTTGTATTATAAAAAAATTATTAAAAGCAGTATATAAAATATCAATAATTACAAATTATTTAAAAAACAATTGTATACTCTTATGTGTTTCTATTAGGGTCATTTACTAAAGCACACCTAATAGTTTTACATATTTACTTAAATCTACCTTATAGTTTTCATTTTACTAAAATATCCCATATATTTTACAACTTATTTACTTAATCAACATTTCATTAAGGAGTGTTTGTTTTGACATAAGGCTCATCATTTTTTATTCCAAAAACACTCTTAACACTTTTTTGTACAGAAAACAAAATTGAACAAATATAGCCAATAGGGTGGTTGTCCGTGTCTCATTAAGGGCAAAAATGGTATTTTTATTTTTATTTTCTTTTGATTAAATTTATTTAACTGTCATCTAATAGAAGATTAATTAAATCCATTGCAAATTATAAGTGGTGTTTTAGTAAAATACTAACTATATGATAGATTTTAGTAAATCCATAAAACTATAAGGGGTATTTTAGTAAATGACCCTTTTATATTATTTAGCTTTCGCTTAATAAATCCTGTACATCGCACGGGTCCCCGCTAGTAAGAAAAGTGTAAGACGTTTAAATCCCTTCACATGCATAGAGGATAATGTGTCCTGATTTTATTGAAGATTCACGAAGGGAAATAGGCAATAATGATGAGCAACCAGTAGAACTGGACCTGGCAGCTCCAAGCTACTAGGTTGAATCCAAGCTCAATAACTGGTAAATATAGAGTATAAAATGGAAGACCCGGAGAGAACTTACATGTATGGCAATCTCTGGTATGGAGATTAAATCAGACTATATTTCATCAAATTTTTGTTTAGATATTGAGATAGTTTGATCACATGCATAGAAGACCATCTACTAACACCTTTAGAAAAAGTTCTGTTATAAATTGAAGCATAAAAAGAATTAAAAACAGATCAAAAAAGACTTGGGTGGAAGCAAGGATTAAAATATCAATATGCCCCATATCCGTGTTAGTGCATCCAGATACGTTTGGATACATCAATACAATAGTTTTTTAAAGACTATAAAACTTCAAAATACCATGTAGGACCCTCTAAATACCTATAAATTTTAAAATAAAAAGAACAAAAATCAAAGGATATCGTTCATATTGGTATGCACCGACACCCACTTGAGGGTATCGGGCATATTGATATTTTAATCCTTGGGTAGAAATAATAAAAAAAATGATATAAGAATCCATAATTTAACAATGGATATGGCACCGGACAAAATGGAATACTAAAACAGGATTTATGTAGCCAACCCCATATAGCTGGGACAAGGCTTAGATTGATCACGATGATGAAGACAGTAAAGGTTGCAATTCCATACATTTTGGTTGGGTGATAATCCATTGTCAAAGAGCTCATTCACTAGAAAAACAACCTAAAGCATCTTTCATTTCCAAAATAGCAGCATAAGCAACGTAACTCCCTGGCAACATCCTATCCCATTCCTTTCAATGGCATCCAGGAATTCTAATTCCCATTAACTAGTCCCACTTACTAGTAAGGTTACAACAATAAAAATTGTGGGACCTCAATTTTTTTTTCTTTTTTCACTAAAAATGGTGGGACCTCAATTGTGCTCCAGTTAAGAGAATACCTCAACATCAATAACATTGAATGAACACAAAAACATTCACTGAATCTCATGACTGCCAGCAAGAAGAGCATCTGCCACCGAGTCCAAGTCATGGGGAAAGAAAACCCTGCAGAACCAGATAGAATTTATTCAGAGGAACTGCATATTCCAAGTTCAGAATTCCAAAAACAAGTTAAAAATTTTTAAATCTTTGAAATAAAGTGGCTAAATGGATGAAATTAATCACCAAACTTGTTTCATCAAGCTATGCTCTTTAGGATGATGACAGAAGTCTTTAGATGCTGGTTGACGGGAAAAGCTCCATCGAAGGAAATATCAAGGATTGGGCTTGGTCCCTAAACTCCACCGACTATAGTTACAATAACTTGAAAAAACTGAAGTAGGAATAATTGGTCGAGTGAGTACCAAAAAAAGGGCAGGAAGTCACTGTTTGAAACCACATTGGACCTCCAGTATTGCAACTGTTTAATTGCAGGTCAGATACATGATACCATATGACTATATTTTTTATCAATAACAGCAACTCTTATTAAAGAATTAATAGAAAGGTACAGAAAGCAAGGGGAGGGATAAAGTCTCTTAACCCTCCCCAAGAAAAACAACAAACAGAATTACAATACAACCCATAACATTTCATCCCTTCCTGCCCCTTGTTCAGCAAGAGCATCCGCAAAGGAGTTAGCACTTCTCTTAACCCATTGCAGCTGAATTTCAATATTCTGAGATAGCCAATTGAACTTTCTTTTTACGTTGGCAAACTTCCATAATCCATTTTCCTCCTTTTGCAACCAGCCTATAACCACTTTTGAGTCATCTTCAACAATTAACTTTCTGGTATTCAATTCTTTAGCCTTGTTTAACCCTTCCATTACCACCATAACCTCAGGTCCAAGTGAATCCTCTACACCAATTCAATGCCAGAGGGTCCTGGATTACCTTATGACTATATTGATAATAACCATTCAATAAATTAAAAAAAAAAAAAAGAAAACTAAACCTAAAGTAGTAAAGCTAGGTTATCTCATATCATAGGTCAAAACAATTAGAAGAAACCTTGCATCTGAAGAGTTGATGTATTACACTAGTTATACAGCAAAGGTTATATCCCATGAACAGAAACCATTTGATTGGCATCTTTTGCCTTGATGCACAAGTTCTTGGACCTCTGTAATAATCACAAATAAACCCTATGAATCCCTAGTCCTAAAGGTTGCAATCCGATGGTTTTAACCTAAGGAGGACAATCTCCATGGAGAGTTCCAGCATTTTCTGCTCTTATTATCAAGGTCTAGAGTACAGAAATCAGACCTCCCTGGGGACCTTAGTCAATTCCCATATTTTTATCCGACCCTACCACTTTCCTCCCTTTCAGTTTTCTAAAACGCACAAATAAGGGATCAGCATTTCACAGCATAGATGGGCATTGAGTCACATAGTGTGGTTTAGGCAAGAAAACAATGTACAAAGCATTGAACAGTTCCAAGGTTCAACTATTTGGCCAAATTGTGCAAGTGACTTTCAACCCAACAATGGTCTATGGCTTAGCCTCAAGGCCCTCAACTGCTTAAATGATTGGTTGACAGTTGGCAAAGGTTCAACTATGGTTCAGTATGGTTTCATAAAACATTAATTACAAAGAACGTGAAGTCTTCTTAATTCAAAATATAGATGCCTGAATCAGACATACATAAACTGAAGAGAAAATGAAGTTCTATCAATAACTTACCTGCAGGTGTTGTGGTACAAGGTCTTACTTAGCTGGTTTATGTCAGCAATACCTTTACAGCCTGCCACCACCCCAAGGACTTGCCTGAAGAAAAATATGGAGGAATTATTTCAACAACTGTTAATCCAGAACAGTCATCATGGCGTGGTTTGTTTTCAATGCAACTTCATTTGCAATGGTATAAAAGTATGGGAATGCAAATTTTGATTCAAATTTGTTTCAACTTCTACCTTATCATGTTTGTTTGCAAAATAAAGTAAAATCCAAAGCAAAAGTGGACAAGAAATTGCACTCTCATGCATTTGTAGCAGTGCAAACGAATTGCACTTCAAACAAACAGAGCCTAAAAGGAAAGAAATGCCTGAAAACAGTTGGATGTCTTTCTCTCAATCTTTCTCCAATTTAACAAGTCATGCACACCAAGGTTGCAGATAATGCTTACAAGGAGAACTCCAAGACAATAAAATGACCGATTTCAATGCCTTCAAAACAACTTTTAGCTATGAAAGTTAGAGGCCCAATAAAAGAGACAATAAGTACAAGCTTGAGCATAAATCCATGTTTGATTTTCAGTAGATCACAACTAAGATAACAGACACTAAACTTTAACAACAGTAATTACCCTCAACAAATGGAAATCATATATCCACTGTAAGAGGTGAGCAGTTGAACAATAATTAGTATAATACTGTAGTAGATCCTTAACATAAGTAAAGAGCGTTGCAGTGTAAAGCTGGCTATAGTTAAAAAGTATACTAAATAACAAAAACTTCTGAAGAAAGAACAGCATTATCATAATGACATACAGATAAACTGCTAAATAAAGAACTTTTTATTCCTTAATTTCTGTAACCTGTTTTATAAGTTTTTTTTCTCTTTTGGAAAAGTAAATTTAGTGGACCATGTATGGAGTAGGTCATATTTGAGATCAACCCTTTCCATAACCACATTTATCAGGATAGGGAAATCACAAAAGATCTATAATAAGGAACTTTCACTTGCACCTCTTATTTTAAGTCTTTTTGCCTTTCTTGTGGTCATCAATTGTTCCCCTCTAAGGAAGTTTGGTGTAGGCTGATTCCTCCAAAGATCATGACTTTTTGTTGGAAAGTATACCTTGGGAAATTAAACACTTTAGATAACCTACAAAAGAGAAGACCTCTCATGTATTTCTTCCAACTGGTGTGTTCTCTGTAGATCTCATGGGGAGGATTGCTATCACTTATTGATTTCCTGTCCGTTGGCAGATTTATGGGTTTGGCTCCTCTCATTGTTTGTGTAGTTGGAACCTACCAGCTGATATACGTACAATTTTTTTACCACTCTACCTTCTCTTGGCCCAAAAAAAAAGAGGGAGAATTATGTGGAGAACTGGAGATGTGCCGGGGCAGCTTTTCTATGGATCTTATGGGAGGAAAGAAACACTAGAATCTTCCAAGAAAAGGAGAGGAGCAGCCTAGATTTAAAGGATTTGTTCTAAATAGGGCAATATACTGGCTAAAAGCCAAGAGATCTTTCAGCAATTCTCCTTTAGTGATCTTTGGAGAAACTGGTTAACAGTAGCAAGTTGCTCCTCCACTAAGATTAGGGCAGCTAAAGGTGGCTTCCCCCATCTGCAGGATCTGTGAAGCTGAACTTTGATGGGAGCAGCCTAGGCAATCCAAGACCCTCTGGAATGGGGGGTGGTATTGAGAAATCAGTATGGAGAGGTAGTCTTTCTGTACTCAGGTCCTCTGGGACATGGAGATTCTGTTAGGATAGAATTACTAGCTGCTGTACAAGGGGTTCTTTTTGCAAGCCAGATGGGGGTAGAGCAATTGATTATTGAAGGAGACTCTAAGGTAGTGGTGGGCTGACTGAATAACCCCCAGAATGCTGCTTGATGCTACAAAAATGAAATCAAGAAGTTCAAATGGCTGATAAGAAATATGCCTACTTCTATACAGTGGGTGGGGAGATCAGCAAATGCTTTGGTGAATGTATAAATGTATTAGCCAAGCAAGGGGCAAACAGGGAAGACCTTTTCTGGGATCAATTGTGATCTTCGTTGTTTTTTATTTTCCTTGTAATTTGTTGGGGGAGGCTGCAACTCGTGCCTCTCCGAGGGTTGTATGAGCTTTCAATCTCAAACCTGTTTATGATCTAATAAAATTATCATCACTTATCAAAAAAAGGAAGAGTGTTTTAAAGGCATGCCTAGATGCCACAGTCAAGGCACATTTTAAGGAATGTGCCTCACCTGAACCCAAGTACAGCCCCTTTCAAAAGGCATGCACCCGGTGTACCTTCTAAATTCCTTCAAATTCATTACTAGTCCAACCTGATCATATCAGTCCTACATCAATTGGTATCAGGGTTATTGATCCTATATCAATAATTTAGATCATCATATTGCTTTGTAAAAGTAATAGATCTACTGCTCATTCTATTCCATAGTATATGAATTAGCAGTATTTGTCTCCAACCTATTGTTCGGATATTTCAATTTTTTCTATTCCTAGTCCTAAGACTGTGGCTAAGGCTCTAATTCATCCTGAGTAGAAGAGGTGATGAATCTTGAAACGAGTGTTTCCTGAGGAATCAGACTCTAAAGATGAACTGAATGCCTTTAATAGGATATACTAGAACACAAAGGAAGATATCAGCAACGTTTTCGAATCGTCATTGACCCAGACGGTCGGACCATTCGGACCGGAAACCGGTCACTCGAACAGTTCCGGGTTTACCTTGAACCATCATTTAGTGAAAAAATGTTGACAAAGTCAAAAAACCGTCAACCCGTTCGACCCGGCCAACGGTTAGCGGTTCGGTATTTTATAAATTCTGTTTTTTTTTTTAAAATAAAAACAAAATGCCAAATCTATCCTAAAATCTAACCTTCGAAAGTAGCTAGTTAGCCTCTTAGGGTTTTGTTTTGCCAAACCCAAAACCAAAAGCCTTCAGGTGGCGATACACTGGCACCACCCTTCCCAGAATCCGAGCAAGCACCCGCCGGCGGCCAAAGCTTCACTGTGGACTCCAACCTCTAGCAACTATCTTCAGTTCTTCACTGCGGCTGCAAGCGAATACTGTGATTTTTCAGGTAACTAAGTGAACCGGCGACCACTGTTCAGTTCAGAACCACCATTATTCAGTTCAGAACTTTAGATTTCAATTTTTATCTCTCATTTAGCCATTTCAATGATTTTTAATTAACTCTTTTTTTTTTGTAATACTATCATTTTTCAAGGAACCGAACCACCATTTGCACCAGTGACCACTGCATTGGAGCCGAGAGCCACTGCAGATTGCAGAATCTGAGTTTGAGGCATCCCTTGTTTTTCAGTTTACATCTGATTATGATATCTCAGGTATGACTGGGATGCTGCAACAACAGCTGGTTTTCTACGGAAATATAATCTTTCAGGTAACCCTCAACTTTCCACTTTATTATCATTGGTTCTATTTATATAATTAAGTTCAATTGGATTAACTGTTTTTATTTTCAGATCTAAAAGAACTTTTTAAACTTGAGTCTTGATACTTTACTAGAATTGGCTAGAATTATTTGAACTTTATATTTTCTTTTATGTCAGTCATTTTCAGATCTGTTCGGGTAAGAGTTATGTTGCTGAATGAAGTATATTTACTCTTTCTGTTGCCTAAAATTGTAGCCTTGGTGTAATGACTGCCTGATGTGTTGGGTTGTAGACTTTATTAGGAAATGCTGAACCATTAACTTGTTTAAGCCTTTTGTTCCTCAATTTGTTTTACCTCTTCTCTTCATTGTATTAAACAAAAGGTGAAAAAACAAGCAGCTCATACTTTTTTTATTGGAATTTTCTTTTTGTAAAGCTATAGAAACTAGAAAGCTATATTTGGGAACGAGTATAGGTTCAGATTTGGTTATCCTTGTACAGATCTTCGTTGTACAGGGCTTTGTACTTTTTTAATATTTTTAATGAAATAAAAAAAAAAAGCATTTTGGTATTTTTATCTAATGGCTTTGTAATTTTCTGTATTTTATGGAATTTTTTCTATATTTTTTGGTATTTTTTCTCTTTTGTTTTGGATTTTCTGTATTTTATTATTTTTATATTTAGATATTTTTATTTTTCCATATGTTGTTCTTTTTCCTGTATTTTTCTGTGTATTTTCTGTACTTTATTTAATTTTTATGATATTTTTATTATATATAAATATTTTTTTGTTTTTTAATTTATTTATGACGCCGTGGGTCAAACCGTTCAACCCAGACGGTTGAACCACCAAACCGGAAAACGGTGCCCAGAACAGTTCCGTTTCCGGGTCGGTTTTTAAAACCTTGGATACCAGAGATTTGGACATCTGTTATACTTTTTTCTATCAGCAAAGAAATCCATTTATTAATTTAAATCTGAATTTAAGATACAACAATTCCCAAAACAAAGTTAGTTTAAAACAGTGCCCAAAATAAGGATGCTCTATAAGCTCTCTGCTTGGCTAACATATCCGCCAACCCATTAGCTTCCCTTTTAACCCATTTGAAGGTAGAATTAAATCTCTTTGCAAGTTGGTCAATCTGTCTAAAGTGAATCTTGGCTTCCAAGGTGCTGGCTCAATTTGCTTTGCGCATGTTATAATCAGAAGCGAGTTTCCTTTAATTTCCAGCTCTCTTGCACCTAACTGTTCAACAAGCTTCAGTCCTTGCAACAGGACCTTTGGTTCAGCTTGAATTGAGTCTGCATACCCGATTGGTCCTGAGAACAAGGCCAACACTGCTCCTTGCTGGTTTCAAAAGACTCCCCCTACTCCTGCTCTTCCTGGGTTGCCAAATGAACTACCATCGAAGTTTAGCTTCAGTTTAGTTACCCCTGGTGGTTTCCACTCCACTCTTATTGCTTCTCTATGTGGTTCTGACTTCTGAGAGTGCCACCTCTCTCCAATTCCTTAAGAAGTCATCCGTGGGAGTACCTTTGAACAATTCCAATGTTTTAACCCAATGTACCGATCTCATTTTGATGGCTTCAATCACCTCCTCTAAGGATTTACTTTTTTCATTGAAGATCCTCTGATTTTTCTCTTCCCAAATAGACCAAACAACAGCAGCATGTACTGTCTTCCACATGCATCTTCCCCTTTTAATCCGTTGCCTTAGGGAGGTTGGGTTGAAAAGACTCACTATGTCTTGTGGGGGAGCCCATCTGCATCCAAAGAGAGAACAGAAATAGTCTCAAATACAAAAAACAAATGAGTAGGAGAGTAGCAAGTGAGAGAGGGTTTCACCACAAGCCTTGCAGAGAACACACACATGAGGAGAAAGGCACATGTTTGGCCTTCTTTTCTATAGCACATCACAAGTGTTTAGCTTCCCTAGAAACATTTCCCAGCAAAGAGATTGTACTTTAGGAGGAATTGGTTTACACGAGATTTCTCTTACAGGAAAATTCGCCCCCATACTAGCCGACTGGGCAAGTATGTTGAAGAAAGAACAGGAAAATAAACTATCTGAAGCTGGATGCTAAATTCTATTATCACAGCTATTTTGGTCCAGGTAAACCACTTCCAACTTTGACAAAAGGACAAGGAGAGAATCACACTAATTATCTCTCAAACCCCTTCTAAACCCTAAATCCCAATTTAACCCAGATTTTGAGGGTGTAGCTACCCTTGCTATAGGATCAGCCTTTAGGTTTGACAGAGCATAGAGGTTAGGGAATTGCAAGCTAAGAGGCTGGTCTCCAAGCCAAAGGTCTTCCCAGAATAAGGCTTTGTCCCCACACCCAACATCAAGATGAACAAAGAGGTTGGACAACTATTATACTTGTGTATCACTAGACCTAATATCCCATATATGATGAGTGTCATTAACTTGTTTATACATGAAGTTCCCCAAGGAGGCAGCTAATAATTCTTGCACACTTGAAGAAGACTCCAAAGAAGGAAACATTATATGTTCAATTGTAGGCACATTAGAGTTGAAGCATATAGAGATGCATATTGGACTGGTTCAGTCAATGAAAAGTCTATATCTGGCTCCTATACATTTGTAGACTAATCTTATATCATGGGGGAGCAAAAAACAATCAATTGTTGCTTTGTCTCGTACAGAGACAGAGTATCAAGCTATGGCATTCTTGAGAACAATTGTTGCTTTGTTGTAATTATGACAACCAAACTAGGATAAACATTGCTCATAATCTCAGCATGACCATATAAAACACATTGAGATGGATCATCATTTTATTCATGATAGAATTGTTCTCAAGAATCTTTATTTGCTCTTTGTCAAGTCTGAATTGCAATTGGCTGATGTCATAACAAACAGATTTGACAAATCTAAGTATGAACATAATCTTAACAAGCTCAGCATGATTATGTTCAGCTTGAGTATTGACAAATTTATTTTAGTTGTACTTTATTTTATGAGATATAAATATGATTTGAAAGGACAGATCACCCATGATTCTACTCTCTCTCATACCTTGTGTTCTTTCTAGTCTCTTCTTATACTCTTCTCTTCCCATTACTCTATCCCCTAATTGTTTCTTCTATTGTATTTAAGGATGCAAACAGATTGAATCGGATTCGAATCGGGGTATATCCGAATCAGATCCAATAAGGATTGTCAGATATCTGAATCTGATCCGATCCGATTTAACTTCTGAAAAAATTAATAAATTATTCAAAGGAAAAAATCATAACAGTTTATATAAAGAAAAACAAAAAAAAAATACAAGTATTTTTCAAATATTTTTATCACATATATACATGTTTTTTAAAAAAATAAATAATATAAATTACAAAAGTGCAATGTAAACATATGTATAAATAAATAAATAACATATATATATGATCGGATTGGATTGTTTCAGATGAGAGGGGGGGAGGGGGGGATCTGAATTCAATCCAATTATCCGATCCGAAAATCCAACAGGGGATATCTGACAAAATACGATCAGATCTATTTGTACCCCTAGTTGTATTGATTTTTCTATATGAATTCTACAATACATTTTCAACCACTATTAATCCCTCTTAAATGCACCAATCTGTCATTACAAATAAAATCCCATTTTTGCCCCCTTGTTACATAAAAACTACTTTCCCCAAGACATTAATTTGACTTTCAACCCCAAATCACCTTAACCATTTGGATAGTTACATGTCTTCAGTTTCCACTGACTTAAATCCTCTGCCATGTGTATTCTTCCATTGACGGTATTGTAAGATGGTGGAATGGTGATAATATGTGGAGTCTCAGAAATTCGAAGGGAGCAATGGAGTTGGAAAGGGGAAAGATCTCAACCTGGAGAGAAAGGGAATTAGGGCTCTGCAACTTTGAAGGAGAAAGATTGTATTCTCCTCTGAGTGCGTGGGGCTCTCTCTCTCTCTTAGCCCTTTTTATAGTTATCCTGCCCCCCTTGCACACCCCTTGGGTGTCTCGAGAAAAGTGAGGCCATGGTTTTGTACAGGGAATATCCTCTTGTTATACAAGTATCTGAATTAGTTATGCCAAGTTAGCATGGACAGTTATAGGAGAAGGAATGAAGGGACCTGAAACTGAATCAAGTATCTTTCCCCTACCACTGTGCACCTATCCAATGACAAGACAACCCAGCCACATGCTATCCCCCGTGGCCTTACTTTGCATGCCAGGATGGCCATGAGAAAGTATTTCACATAATTTAGTTTGGGCAGTTGTATCTGTTATAATTCAGGTCTGCCTTAGAGTTCGGCCTAACTGAGTTCAGTTATGTAGAAGAAGAAAAAGTGATAAAGAAAGAGAGAAAGAGAGAAAGAGAGAAAGAGAGAAGAGAGAATTCTGGTTCGAACTGAAAGAGTCAACTCGACTTCTCCCAGTCGGCCAGTAAGTATTTATATTATTATTAAAACATGACTGAAAAGATCTAATGTGCCCTTACTTAAGTTAAGAGCACATGTTTCAACACAACATTACAGATCAGCAACATCAATCAAGGTATAAAGACAGAAATACCCCTACGCTAACACTCCCCCTCAAGCTGGTGAGTATATATCATATACTCCCAGCTTGTTACATATGTAGCCCACTCTTCCCCGACTCAAGCCTTTTGTAAATAAGTCAGCCACTGATTTCCTGTATTAACATGTGTAGTGTCTAGCTCTCCATTCAGCACCTTCTCCCTCACAAAGTGACAGTCAACCTCAATGTGCTTGGTTCTTTCATGAAACACTAGATTAGAGGAGATATGAACTGCAGCCTGATTATCACAATAGAGCTTCATTGGAGTGTTAATGTTGTACCCTACTTCCTGTAGAAGGTTCCTTAGCCACACTAATTCACAAGCGGTGTGCGCCATAGCCCTATATTCAGCTTCTGCACTGCTTCTTGCCACAACCGTATGCTTCTTACTTTTCGATGTCACCAGGTTACCTCCCAGAAACGTGCAATAGCCTGTAGTAGACCGCCTATCAGACATAGAACCGGCCCAATCAACATCAGAATACCCTTCTATTTCAAGTTTTCCCCCACTCTTGTATATCAGACCGTGACCCGGGGCCCCTTTTAGATACTTCACAATTCTCAGAACCGCATTCCAATGAGGAATCAGAGGTTTTTGCATGAACTGGCTTACCACACTAACTGCAAATGAGATGTCTGGTCTGGTAATGGTTAGGTAGTTCAGTTTGCCCACAAGTCGTCGGTATCTGCCAAGGTCTTCAAACACTTCACCCATATCACTACTTAGCTTGGTATTTGTGTCCATGGGTGTTTCAACTGGTTTGGCACCCAACAAGCCTGTTTCTTCCAGCAAATCAAACACATACTTCCTCTGGCACAGGTTAATCCCATACTTGGATCTCGCTACCTCTATCCCCAAGAAGTATTTCAGTTTACCCAGATCCTTTGTCTGAAAGTGATCCTGCAGATAAGTCTTCAGCCTGTCAATACCAATGTTATCATTCCCAGTAATAACAATATCATCTACATACACCACCAACAGTATTTTTCCGCCCGGAGAGTCATGACTAAATACAGAATGGTCAACTTTGCACTGTTTCATTCCAAACTTCTTTACCACCTCACTGAACCTACCAAACCATGCTCAAGGAGACTGTTTAAGCCCATATATAGCCTTCCTTAGTCTACACACCTTACCATCCTCCCCGTGAGCAACAAACCCGGGAGGTTGCTCCATGTAGACCTCCTCGAGTAAGTCACCATGCAAAAAGGCATTCTTGATATCAAGCTGATATAGTGGCCACTCATACATGGCTGCAAGAGAGATCACAACACGAACTGACCCTATCTTAGCAACCGGTGAGAAGGTCTCTGTGTAGTCAATGCCATAGGTTTGGAAGTACCCTTTTGCAACTAATCGCGCTTTAAGGCGTTCAACACTACCATCAGGCAGATACTTAACCGTATAAACCCACTTACAACCAACAGCTTGCTTCCCAGGAGGAAGAGCAGTGAGGTCCCAAGTATGATTATGATGAAGGGCTGAGAGTTCTTCTTCCATGGCACGACACCACCCTGGAGAGGCAAGGGCTTCCTGGACATCTTTAGGAACAATAACTGATGATAACAAGGTAACAAACTGGCGATGGGAAGCGGAAAGGTGAGTAAGAGAAACATAATTAGAAATGGGATGAAGGGTGCAAGTACGTTTACCTTTCCACAAAGCAATGGGTAGATCAATCTCAGATGCTAAGTGGGGGTCTGGTGCCGGATCCGTCGACGAAGATGTAGCTGGAGGAGTAGTAGCTGGTGCACGTGGGCGATGTGTATACACATGACGGATAGGTGGGCGTTCAACAGGTGGTGGCACCGGAGGCAAGGATTTGGTCACGATTGGAACAAAGGGAGGAGGATCGACAACGGGAAGTGGAAGAGGAGGAGGTGATGAGGAGGAAGAAGTATCACCAGACCCCAAAAAGAACGGAGTAGACTCAAAAAAACTAACATCAGCACACACAAAGGACCGTCGAGAACCAGGATGGTAACACCTATACCCTTTCTGGGTCCGAGAATAGCCAAGGAAGATGCACTTGAGAGAACGGGCATCAAACTTGTCGTTCCCGGGACCCAAATT
Source organism: Nelumbo nucifera (assembly GCF_055504915.1). NCBI lineage: Eukaryota > Viridiplantae > Streptophyta > Magnoliopsida > Proteales > Nelumbonaceae > Nelumbo > Nelumbo nucifera. The sequence continues at coordinate 67,602,256 of NC_142650.1, read as the reverse complement.
ATGGACAAAACAGACACACCCAAAAACTCTCAACATAAGAGGGAACGGAGACAAAGTAGGAAACAAGACCTGAAACGGAGACTGACCATCAAGGATGAACGTGGACATCCGATTAATCAGAAAACAAGAGGTAAGCACTGCAACACTCCAAAAAGGTTTGGGAACATGCATGTGATGCATTAGGGATCTTGCTGTTTCAAGGAGATGGCGATTCTTTCTCTCAGCCACCTCGTTTTGTTGTGGGGTGTAGGTACACGAGGTTTGATGTATAATGCCGTGTTGGTCCAGGTATTCCTGAAATGATGAGAATAAATATTCGCGGCCATTATCAGAACGAAAAACTTTGATGTGGGTACCAAATTGGTTACAAATTTCAGCATAAAATTTTTGAAAAATGGTAAACAATTCACTTCTTTCTTTCATTAAATAGAGCCACGTCATCCTTGAAAAATCATCCACAAAAATGACAAAATATTTGTATCCATTATATGACATTACTTTATAAGGACCCCAAACATCTGAATGAACTAAAGAAAAATGACTCGACACACGGTTATCAACCCTAGAACTAAAGGGAACACGATAGTGTTTCCCAAACTGACACGACTCACAATCCAAAACAGAAAGCTGACTCAAGGACGGAACCAAGGACTTCAAGACTTTGAGCGACGGATGACCAAATCGGCAGTGCCACTGGAGAGGAGAAAGAGATGACTGGAGAGCTGTTAAAGTTCTACCACCACCACCGTCAAGATAATACAGTCCACCTGCTTCATGCCCTCCACCAATCTTCATCCCCGTCTTGAGATCCTGAAAGACACACATAGAAGGATAAAAGGTAATGGAGCAGTTAAGTGATTTGGTCAGCTTACTAACAGACATAAGGTTAAAAGGCAATTTAGGAACATACAGAACTGATGAGATGGATACAGGATCTAGGTCAACATTACCAACACCACAAATTGAGGATGTGGAACCATTAGCAAGGGTGACAGATTGTGATGTTGAGCAATGAGATAAGGAGGAAAACACACCTGGAGTTCCAGTCATGTGATCGGAGGCTCCAGAGTCAATGATCCAGGGATTGGGTGTAGATGCCAGACAAGCCATACCTGAGTGAGCAAAAGTCGCTGTGTTCTGCTGTGATTGGATAAACCTCTCATATTCATCACGAGGAACACTCACCATCTCCTTCATGGGACCATCTGTGGATGTAGGAGGCAACTGGTCAGATGAATGATTCTCCTGTCTAAAGCTGGAACTTGAGTCACCGGTCGCAGCATGATTGGCCCAGGTTGAGGGAGGACCATGTAGATCATAACAATAGTTGATGGTATGTCCATCCATACCACAATGAGTGCACTTCCTCGAGCCTGAGCTACGTCCTCTACCACAAGCTCCCCCTGAATCTCTACTCTCAATACGACCACCACCACGATTATGAGTAGACCCACCATTGCCACTTCGGCCATATGTAGAACCACTACCACCACCATGGCCAGACTGAGCTCCCCGAGCTCCACCTCTACCACCACGGCCTCTCGATGCAGCAAAGGCAGATCTATCTGAGATATTAGAGTTCTCAGTAGATCCGATAGAAATCCTCCGAAGTTGAGCAAATACCTCTTCTAGGGACGGAAGAGTTGATCCCCCTAATATCTGAGCCCGTACTGGTTCATATTCAGACTTTAGTCCCACCAAAAATCTAGTCACATCAAGTTGCTCTCTTTGTTGTTGTTGAATCTTGACATCAGAAGTGAGAGGATGATAGACATTCAACTCATTACGTATGTTCCACATGTTGGCATAGTACTCCTCAAGACTCTGATTGCCTTGTTGCAGATTAAAGTACTCTTGATAAAGCTGATAAACTCTGGTTGTATTGTCCTGCCCCGAATACAATTTCTTCGCATGGTCCCACACATCTTTGGCAGTATCAAGGAACATGAAGTTCACACTAATCCTGGGTTCCATACTGTTCCACAACCATGTAATGATCTGAGCGTCCTCTTGCTCCCAGTCTTCATACTCGTGAGAGTCAGAGGAGGGTTTCTCCTCTCTGATGTGTTTTACCTTCTTCTTTGCCTTCAGAAAGACTTCAATGGATTTAGCCCAAGGCACATAATTCTCTCCATTTAACTTAATGGAGGTCATCTGAACATTCAGGTAGTCTGTAGGCACCATCACATTAGGTTTATAATCATTATCGTCTCCCATTATGTTATCACCAATTCTGCACACTTGCTGAATTCTATTATCACTGAGATCTGCACACTACACACCACTAGGTCACACCTGTCACACTGATTGCAGCACTAATTGTTGCTGGAATGTGTGCTCTTTACACCACAAACCCTAGATCACACCTGTCACACTGATTTCAGCACTTGTTGTTGCTGAAAAGTGTGCTCACACCACAAACCCTATATGATCATATCTCTTCCTTCAAAATGCACAAAGAAACCAGCATAAACCCTAGCGCTTACTGGCCGAAACCCTAGCAAATGGTCTGAAATACACCTCCTATTTAATCCATAACAGATATCATGCACTGAAATCTCTTACCTTATCGCTGAAGTAACACCCATGCGAGCAGGAGAGCAGTCCACACACAACAGCCGCTTCACACACAACAGCCACTGCCCACACAGTTCGGCCCTCTATTCTTCCTCTACTAGGAGAGGGCGATCTCAGAAATCACAGCAACCGACCACATACGACCTGACTGGAGGCATAGAGACCCCCAAGGGAAGAGGGCGATCACTCCTTTTCAGCCATTTCCCTTATCTCCAATCGAACACAGAAAAAAAGAGGAAAACCCTAGATAGGGTGCGCAAAGAATGAACCCTAGGCAAGCAGAAATCTAGGCAGATTTAACCTTGCTCTGATACCATGTTATAATTCAGGTCTGCCTTAGAGTTCGGCTTGACTGAGTTCAGTTATGTAGAAGAAGAAAAAGTGATAAAGAAAGAGAGAAAGAGAGAAAGAGAGAAAGAGAGAATTCTGGTTCGAACTGAAAGAGTCAACTCGACTTCTCCCAGTCGGCCAGTAAGTATTTATATTATTATTAAAACATGACTGAAAAGACCTATGTGCCCTTACTTAAGTTAAGAGCACATGTTTCAACACAACATTACAGATCAGCAACATCAATCAAGGTATAAAGACAGAAATACCCCTACGCTAACAGTATCAAACACCTAGTTTTGCATGCCGATGGTTGTGGACATGTCTATGCCCTTGTAGCCTTACTTCACATGCTAGAATGGCCACAAGATAGTATTTCACATAGTTTAGTTTCGGTGGCTGTACCGAGTTTTGCATGCCGATGGTTATGGATGTGCCTATGCCCTTACAGGTGTATCAAGAAACACTCCCCATATCTTCCACAATGTCGACTTCAAAAGATTTCCCACCTCCAACCACTTGTACCTCCTTAAAATGTGAAATACCATTAATAACCCTATCTTCCTGTAACAACATTCCTTACACTCATAACCTGCTACTCAACCATCTCCCTACCCAAACTCATCTACTGTGAGTTCCTTATCTTCCACAATGTCGACTTCAAAAGATTTCCCACCTCCAACCACTTGTACCTCCTTAAAATGTGAAATACCATTAATAACCCTATCTTCCTGTAACAACATTCCTTACACTCATAACCTGCTACTCAACCATCTCCCTACCCAAACTCATCTACTGTGAGTTCCTTACCTTCAATCACAATTCTAATTTAACACTTTCCCCTGCACACACCAAATCAATTTCCAGAGGTACTGCATTCCAATTAGACACTGATAACAATTCTTGCTTATCGAATGAAGCTCCATAAAACATTGTTCTTGTCAACAGAAACAAAGCAACAACAAACATTTCCAATCACTATAAATGTCTAGACACACGAAGTATGAAGTAGAATACCCACTACATTGATTCAACCCAATAGCATATAATTGTTATTTCTAATACAGGCAGTTGCCAGTCAATCAGTCAATACAGAACTCTGGTTAACATAGATGAGACCATTCCCATCTAAGAACCTTTGCAACATCTAAACCAGTTTCTAATGTTGCAATGCCCAAGAAACAACAAACTCTTCATCCACGAGTGCCCCAACAAATCTGCCAAGCAGACATCTTTTTAACGGAGCCAATCTATTCCAAATCTGACGAACCCCCTTCAGTTTGATGGATGGAAAACAGTTGCTTACATTGAACCTTTTCATTCCAGATTCACCAACATCATCCCACCAATTCAAGTATGTCTAAGGACCTGTTAATTTTCCTCTGTCTGTTGGGCCCTAAAGTCATGACATCCTCTTGTTTTCAATTACGGCTAATGGAGAATCAGTGCAATCCCCATCTCCTTTCTTTTTTATTATAGTGGTAGTGGTTCTAAACAAAATGCTTCTTAAATCTGAATGGTTGATTTTGAAGCCTTTCAGGTAAGCCAGTGTAGTATGATTTGGTAGGAGAGAGGAGAAGAGAAGAGAAGAAAGAAGAGAGAAAAGTTTGAGCAGCGGCTGCCCCACTTTGTCTTATATATCAGAGTATCAACATACAGAGAAAAGACAAGTATACCCTTAGTTACAAACAAAGAGAAAAATAAAGAGAGAACACCCCTGACCTGACAATACTCCCCCTCAAGTTGGGCAGTATATATCTATCATGGCCAACTTGTTACAAAGATCAATATATCGGGTACAAGTAACACCTTTAGTGAATACATCTCCCAGCTATTCACTTGTTTTCACATAAGGAATACAAATTTCACCACTTTATAACTTCTCGAGGATGAAGTGTTTATCCACCTCAATGTGTTCCGTCCTTTCATGCATAACCAGATTGTAGGCAATAATGATAGCAGCCTTGTTGTCACAATACAATGTCATTGGTATAGGAACACTAAAACCCAACTCAACCATGATATTCTTGATACACAAAATCTCAGCCACACCATGCGACATGGCTTTATACTCAGCCTTAGCACTAGATCCAGCCACAATAGTTTGTTTTTTACTCCTCCAAGTCACTAAATTACCTCCTGCAATAACCAGTTCTGGACCTTCTATCCTCCACTGATCCAGCACAGCATCTGTATAGCCTTCCACCCTCAAGTGTCCATGTTTAGAAAACAAGATACCTTACCCAGGATGCTTCTTCAGACATCTAAGAACTTGTTTTGCAGCAACCAGATGTGTGGTCCTAGGTGCATGTATATACTGACTTAACAATCCCATGGCATATGCAATATCAGGCCTTGTCATGGATAAATACAAAAGTATACCAATGAACCTCTGAAATTGCCTTGTATCAGATAGAGGCTCAGCCTCATTTTCACCCAATCTATTGTTTCTCTCAATTGGTGCGTCTGCAAAGGACCTAGATCCTTGACCCCAAACGGCGACCCCAAGTAGTTCTTTAGCTTTTGTATTTCTGACTCCCAGTTTCCAATGATGGTAATATAATGCACATAAACAATCAAGACTACAATCCAATCTCCATCTCTTTTAACAAAGAGTGTATGATCACTCTGGCACTACTTGAAACCCACCTACTTCACAACATTACTGAATCTACCAAACCAGGCTCTGGGGATTGCTTTAACCCATAAAATGACTTCTTGAGACGACACACTTTCCCTTCAGTTTCTTTAGTGCTAAACCCTAGAGGCTGAACCATATATACTTCTTCTTCAAGATCATCATTCAAAAAGGCATTCTTAATGTCCATTTGGTGTAGTTGCCACTCAAAATTAGCTACAAGAGATAATAATACAGGAATGGGGTTCATTTTGGTAATAGAAGCGAAGGTCTCTGTGTAATCAACTCCATATGTCTGTGAGAAGCCCTTTGCTACCAGCCTAGCTTTGTACCTTTCCACAAGCCCATCAGCACAATGTTTAACAGAAAACACCCGCTTGCATCCCACTAGTACTTTACCGTTAGGAAGGTACCACCTCCTCCAACATAGCATTTTTTCCATTCAAGTAAACCCAAGGCCTCTGCAACATTTTAGGTATAGGGACACTAGAGATATAGCAAACAAAAAGGTACGATAAGAGGAAGATACATTATCAATAGTAGTAAAGTGAGAAATTGGATACTTAGTGGTACACGAGTGAGTCCCTTTAGAAGGCAATGAGAACATCAAGAGTAGTAAAGTGAGAAATTGGATACTTAGTGGTACATGAGCAAGTCCCTTTACAAAGGGCAATTAGAACATCAAGATCACAAAAGGGGTCCAAAGGAGAAACAATACCTGGTTCACAGGGAGTAGTATTACCTTTCAAGTTTACCTCCTGAGAGTCCAACGGCTCAGGTTGTGTAGTTTCAAGAACACCTATCTCTGGAGATGTAAGTTGGTCCTTCGGGCTATGAGGACAAGAGCAAGAACAAGAGAAAGAATACATGTGTTGAACAAGAGCATGCACAAAAGTATGATAAGTAGGCACAGTAGGAGACTCAGGAATAGAAAGTGGAAGATGAACTTGTCTCTCCCCCTTGGGGGGGGACGTAAGACTAAGACTCAAGAAAGACACAATCATGAATATGTAGACTCATTGAGAAGAAGGGTCATACACTTGTATCCAAGACACAAGGTATGGACTGAGGATCAATTTTACCACAAGATGGGGATAAATTATGAACAAAACAACGGCAGCCAAAGGTCCAAATATGGATAGAGAACAAAATTTCTTAGGAACATGCATATGTAACGTAAGTCCTCAAGCAACCTCAAGGAGATAGTAATTTTTCCTTTCAGCAATGCCATTTTGCCAAGGTGTCCCTAGACAGGAGACTAGTGAATGGTCCTATTTTCAGCAAAAAATTGAGTCATATCTTTCCGAAAATATTCCCAAGCATTGTCAGAGTGGAAAATTTTTACTTCCACATGGAACAGTGTAAACACCATTCTCTGAAAATTCTGAATTATCTTTAGAACTTCATCTTGTGAATGGAACAAATAGATCCAAGTATAGCGAGAGAAATCATCAATAAAGCTTATAAAAAATCTGTAATCTCCTTTGATAAGAAAAGTAGCAGGGCCCCAGACATCAAAGTGGACAATCTGGAAAGGAAGGAATGCCCTCTTGTTGCTTGGTTGAAAGGTGGTTCAGCAATACTTGTTGGAAAGGCAGGTTGGGCACTGGAGAAATGACAAGGGCATAGACTCAAACAATTCCGGAAACAACACTTTTAAAGAAGAGAATGACAGATGACCAAGGCAACAATGCCATAACATTATTTAAGTTTCATTACAAGAACTGGAAGACTGATTCATTATAGTAGGAGTATTTGCCGTTAGACCATCTGCATCTTCCAAAATATATAGACCATCCACCACACATCCTTTACCAATCGTCCTCCCCAAAGTCAAATCCTAGAAACCACACAAATCAGAAAAAAAAAAGGTCATAAAACAATTCAAAGATTGGGTAATACTACTAATTGGCAAAAGATTGATAGGAAATTTAGGAACATGATAAATATAGCTCAATTTAACTCCACTTGAAAGATACAGTTCCTTGACCAGCAACAATAGAATGAAAATCATCAACCAGCCTCACCCTATCTCTCCCTGACAGCAAATGATATGAAGAAAATAATGTTGGCTTACCGGCCATATGGCTTGTGGCCCGCTGCCCACAATCAATGATCCAAGGGGACTGCATAGGGGTAGACGCATGGAAACCTGAGACCTGGTTACCTGAATTGGAGACAAAAGCTAATAGGAGTGATTGAGGTCTCCTCAAGTTGCTGAAGTTCCTTACCAGAATCAATGTCCTACTTTGTTGCAGAGGTGATAGCACCTTCTAAAGCCGTTGAAATATCTCAATGACAAGTGGTTATGATGTCCATAAGATGTTAAAACTATCCCACAATGGCAAGTAATTGGCAGCAAACCAAGGGCTGAAGACAAACAGTAACAACACTCCTTTGTAACTCCACGCATCCTCCCTTACTGACCAAAGATCAAACACCTGCAGGGTGTCCAAAAACACACCAGACAAGACCACCAAAAGAAACCCCAAAAATAACAGTATACTGCCCTGAAAAAATAAACAAAAAAACACCCTAAACCAAGGATCGGAACTAGATCTGTCTTCATCAAAAAACAGTGGACTGGTCTTTACAATCCAATCAGTCAACTAAACAGTGAAAAAATAGGTCCTGAACACTCAGCAGTACTCCCAGACCACCACATATACCCTTGCACTTGAGTCATTTGATCCAAAAGAATAACACAGCTGCAGTAGAAAGAACTTCAAAACACTGCTGTCATAGACCAGCAATCAAACACCTTGAAGGCAACAATTACAACCAGTTCCCAAGGCTTCAACATAGTAGATAGTAGATTAAACCATATCGAAATAAGGTTGACTAAGGATAAGAGCCACAGAAGTAATGTAACACACCTCAAACATGGACTGATAATGAGTTCTCATATGCCAACAAAGGTAAGTGAAAACCTAACTATGATCTTTGCAACCAAGATGCCACAGCAAGAACAATACATGGGCTGAAGAAACACATACCAGAAACACCAAAACTAATGCAAACATCACCTCTTCACAATACCTCAAGTATACACTCGTGGGAGATTATATTGCACTGAACCAGCACTTGCACTCTTCCCAAACGGAGCCTAAAGAAAAATAAGATGTTCTTGTGTGATTCTTGGCACGAGGCATATTCTAGTCTGTGTATAACAAGGTCTTTATTTTATTTATTATTATTATTTATGAGTAACAAGGTCTTTATTGTTGAGACTTGGGACAAGATCCTCAACTGATGTAACTGACATGCCTTAGGACATAGGGGTGCCAGACTTATCCAGATACCTAAGCCTTTTCGGTGAAAGATAACTTTAGGTCAATAGCCATGTGGGTATGGCTTCAAGGGAACTTGACCAACGCGCTGAGCAGAAGAAAGATTCCTTTTCTAGGGGAATGACATTTACTTCAGTCAGGAGTGCCTTGCCACTTTTGTTTCTTCCAGCATTGGTGGCAAAGGTGTTGGAGCAAAGGAGAAAAATTATCGAGGAGATGGACCAAACAATGAGAAACATCATTTGGTGGAATAGATCCAAGTAGGCACATAAAAAGGAGGTCAAGGTCCACGTGGTCAAACCCATCCATTTAATGAACAAGTCCAAGTGGCTGTGAAAATTTGTAAACACTTGCACATGCTCTGGGAGATGCTTATTGCAAGCAAGCATTCCTTTCATATCTGGAAACATTTTAAAGATATATGATTGATATTTGGAATTTTGGGATGCTCATTGATGTGGTATCATTAATATGAGATCAAAGAAGACATTGTAAATATAATTTGGCAAACAATGGTGAAAACCAGCCCTGCATAGAATCCATCTTTACTGCTAAGGATGGTTCTTGACAGATGTCAAACATTCAGACATAATAATCAAAATGTTTTGAAAATTATATAGGTTTTCTTTATAAAATTCCAAGAGAATAATATATCCACCTGGAAATAATGCTAGGAAATGAATCCAATTTATAAGGCACCATGAGGGAAGAATTTCTGCATACCGAACTAAACAAGGCTCATTACGGCCTTTAACTATGCAATCTTGATCATACTTTTCTTTCTTCTTAGAAGGCCATACTGACTTTACAAAATTAATCCCAGCATGAGTATTCTTGATTTCACAATATGGTGAATCTGTCTCTATCATCATTCTTTCCACAGGAATGCCCCTTACTACCTCAAGATTTTCCGCTGTCTTCAAGGAGCAACCATTTACACCTATTTAGTACCACAAAAATAAGTAAATACAGAGACAAAGAATCAGAGGTAAAATCTGTTTCAGCAAAGATACTTAAAGACATACTAAATGTGAAAACAAGAGATTGTTTCACAATCTCCTCCCTCCCTCCCTCCCTACCCATTTGAGGTATCATGTAGATGGCCCCCTTGATTACATCTATGCAAAGAGGCAGGAGAAAAAACTTTGGTTCTAACATATATAAATAAATGTACAGAGCAAACCAAAACAACTAAAAAAATCTTTAAACAAGAATTCTATTTGCATTTCTTTTCATATCCAAAATTTAAACACATGAGAAATACAGAATACGAGGAAAAAAACTTTACAACATCATATCCCTCTTTTTTACAGACATAATGTTTGGTACAAACGCTTCCTGGGCTAAAAATCTCCTCATTTTTCTTCTTCACAGTAATCCGTAACCAGCCAGATTAAGAAATCCAACTGAAGAAGACATTACTCATCCAAATCATGTTCTAGGAAAGGAACCATAGTTAATCAAATTAAACAATTGTATTGTAAACAATTTGTATCCCTTTTTCCAGTCTTTATATCTGCATTATTAGGTACCCATAGTCAGAAAATTTAAAGAACAAGGCTATAGATGGCTTGGTCCTTGTACATTTGTCAAAGCAACTTACTTTAGAAGCGAAACCATAATCAACTGAGTAAAATACCTCACATATAGATGCCTTCTTTCCCTTCCCTCTACATCCAACAATTTCTTCTTTCAGAAATGAAGTTTAGAGACCATGTGTAAAAGAGAAAATGATGACAAGATTGTAATATGAGAGAGAAATATTCCAAGAGTATATATATATATATTGATCAATAACTCTGCAAAGATTTCATTAATTAGAAAACTTTAGGATACAACAAGAAGTTGTGAAAGAAGCCAGCTTTAGTAAGCTGACCCGGAACAGAATTACAAATGTGCCAAAAACATATGTGTTCTTTGAACCCCTTGCTTTGCTAAGCTATCTGCCAAACTGTTGGCAGATCTCCTAATCCATCCCACCTGGATTGACATGTTCCTTGACATCCATTTAAGTCTTTGGAATTCATCCGTCAACTGCCATGTCACCCCTTCCCCTTTCCGCAACCATTTTATCACAGTTTTTGAGTCTCCCTCGATGATCAGTCTATTAATACCCAACTCTTTAGCCTTCTCAACCCCATATGCTGCAGCCAGAAATTCTGCCCTTACCACATCACCCTGCTCCACAAGACCGGAGTACATAGCAATAATGTTTCCATTTTCATCTCTAATGGATTACCCACACAACTCCTGTCAAAGTTCAGCTTCTTCCAACCATCTGTTGGAGGAGAGCATGCCTCAAAAAACTGTTGTCTCGTAGATGAGGAGGCAGCAATAAGTCCCCGAACACCCTAAAAAAGTCTTCAACCTTAAAAGCTGAAAACAACTTCAAGCTTTTTACCCAATGTGCCACCCTCAATGTTATTGTTTCGACTAATGCTTCCTTACATTTTTCTTTTCCTTCAAATATTCTTGCATTTCTTTCCTCCCAAACAGTCCAAAGTAGTGCTGCTGTAGTACACCTCCATAGAATCCTACCCCTCCTTTTCATGCCACTAATACCATTAGGGCTGAATAAACCTTCCAACCTGTCAGGAGAAAACCACCTGCACCCAAAAAGGGAAGTAAACCAATTCAAAATAAAACTGACAAAAGGGCAAGATATTAGAAGGTGGAAAGCAGTCTTGCCACTCAACTTACACAGGACACACCAGTTGGGGGACAAGCACCAATTTGGTCTTTTCCTTTGAAGTACATCAAAGTATTAATACAACCATGAAATACTTCCCAACAAAAAGTACTGATTTTAGGGGGGGAGGGCACCAAATTTCTTTGACTGGGGAAAGGATGAGAAGAGTGAGTAGCAACCAATGATTGTAGAAGGGATTTACAAGAAAACAACCCGTCAGAATTAGGACCCCAAATCCTAGAATCTAACCCACCTTCTCCCAAGAAAAATGAATTCAGCAATCCTAACAGCCCGGACACTGCAAGAAGTTCAGACTCTCTAAGGTTCCTGTTAAAGCCAAAGTTCCAATTCAACCCTGGAAGGTGAGATGGTTGACTTAGGAAATATGAAATAGGCTTACCCTTGAACCTGGACAGATCACAAAGAGAAGGAAATTTCTCACCTAGAGGAGTATCTCCAATCAAAACATCCTCCCAAAATCTGATTTTACTACAGAAGACAAGTCGTACCTGATATGATTTAGGAAGGTAGGGAGAACATCGTGGATGGCCTTCTAGGGAGCAGCCAAGGTACTCCTACGGAGACATCCAACATCCCATCCGTTGCTCGACATGCCATGATGCTTGCAACAACTTTGTGCCATAATTTCTCGTTTTCATTTGGAAACCTCCAAAGCCATTTGCAAAGCAGAACCTGATTCTTCAGCCTAACATTACCAATTTCCAAACCCCCTTCCACCTTCAATTTCATCACCTTTTCCCATCTAACCAAATGATCCTCCTTTTTTTCCCCTGGCTCCCAAAGAAAATCCCTCATGACATTTTTCAATTTTCCTCACTATCATTTGTGGCATCCTAAACACTAACATGTAGTACACTAGAAGATTTGCTAAGGTAGACTTGATTAGAGTTATTCTCCCCCCCCCCCCCAATGAGATATAGTTCCTTTTCCACCCTGCCAAGCATTTCTCGATCCTTTCCACCACTAAAGACCAAAAAATAGCAGATCTATGGTTGCCTCCTAGGGGTAAGCCTAAGTGTTTCAATGGCCACTCTCCTTTCTCACAACCTAGGGAATTTGCAAAAAACCTCACTTCATCCTCTTTAATGTTGGTTCCAACCAATAAGCTCTTTGACCAATTAATCCTCAAGTTAGACATCCTCCCAAAGAGTTTCACAACCAGCCTCAGATTTTCCCCTCCATCCCTACTTTCACCATCACAAAAAATAAGAATATCATCTACAAACTATAAGTGACCAAAACATTATCCCTCCAACTAACCAACCCCTGAATAGCTGCACATAGTTTGCTCTCGAAATCAATTTACTTAGGGCTTCAGCAATCAAAGTAAATAGAAAGAGAGAAAGGGTTCGCCCTGCCTAAGCGACAATTTTCTTGTTGTTTTTTTAACCAACAATGATGTGATCATGAAGATTAATAGTTGGAATAAAAGGGGATTAGGAAGTGCCACAAAAAAGAGGAGTAATCAAAGAATTACTGAGGAAGGAGAGACTGGATTTTGTTCTAATCCAAGAATCCAAAATTCAGGAAGTAGACAAGAAATGGATAAGGAGCATGTGGGGAGAGAGGAATACTAATTGGAGCTTTGCTCCCTCATGGGGTGCATCGGGGGGCATTATAACAATGTGGAGGCCGGGTGATAAAAAGCAGTTCAATGTTTGGAAGAATTAGTGGGCAGATTCTCAGTTTCTATTAAGTTGAAGGGTGTGTAGGACGCATGTGAATGGGTTCTCACGAATGTCTACAGGTCAAACTCATATAGAGAAAGGAATAAATTGTGGGTGGAGCTTGGGGATATTAGGGGACTTTGGGAAGGACCTTGTTGTCTAGGGGGAGATTTCAATGTAGTAAGATTTGTGAGTGAAACAACTGGGGGTAGGCAAAGAACTACATTGAGCATCGGGGGGCATTGACTGTGTAGCCATTAAGGTCATACATTGGCTGAAAGTAAGTGACTTATTTAAAGATTTTTCAGTGGATGATATACAAAGGGGTTGGTCAGTAGTGCCAAACTCTTCAACCAGACAGCCTGTTCTTCAGCCTTCTTGGACACCAGCAACACAACAAAGGGTAAAGTTAAATTTTGATGGAAGTTCAAATGGGTAATCCAGGAGATCTTGGGGTTTTAGGCTAAAAGCAGCAATGTTCTTGTTGTATTTTAACCAACAGTGATGTGAATAAATATATTGAAAATTAAAAAAAATTAAGTACCCAATTTCTAATGTGAACCTTTTCTTTTTCCTTTTTTTTCTTTTTATTTTCCAAGGAAGGAGGAATACAGTCCTAACATTAAAATTATGCAAAGGATTAAATGGAATTCTAACTTAACAGCAAACAAATATTCACCTATAAATAGATCATTGAAGGATAAGAGCTTGTCACGATCTTCTGCACTGCCAGTGAATGAATGGGCAACCCCGGCACTGAACCTGCCAAACAAGCGGATAACATTTCATTAGATATATCACATAAAAGGATATACTATAAGTAGGCAAAAATAGAAATCCAGCAACAGTACAGAGTCAAAACATCCATTTAGCAAGTAAAAATAGGTTCAGACGTTAGAATTCTTGTTGTCAATACATCACATAGGCAATGAGACCTTGGCCCGTGACCAGGGAAGTGCTACCTAGGCAATTTGTAGAACAATGCTGCTTTCATCAATAGGTGGTTACCTAAACAACAGTTTTACTGGGTAATTGCCATAAAATGCACATTTCTTTTAGATGTGTAGACAAGGAAAAAATGATGTGACTATGAACATATACCATAGAATACAACACTATTGATTATTACTGAATTACTAACAAATAGTTTCTTAGGGTTTGCATTTCGCATTTAAGTTCCAAATTACGACTAATATAGTTTCTAAATTTTCTAACATCCCATTCCTACCCTCATCCCCAATTTGTTCACAATCTGTTGAAGTCAGCAGGGGTAGTTTTTTTTCTTTTTCCTATTGTTTGTCGACCCTTTTTTCATAGTTGTACATTTGACAGTAATGAATAGAAGTATATAAAGGGTCAGCTGTCAAGAAAGTAACTGATTTTCTCTTGACTGCTCCTCCCTTTCTTCCTATCTCTTCTTCCCTCTTCTTTCTCTTCTCTTTCTTCTCTTTTTCTTTTCCTTTCAGGTTGGCACATGGTATCAGAGCCGATTACTGTTAACACCGTTCTTTTCTGCCCTAGAAAGTAGAGAATATTCTCTATTCTTTGTAGGAGGAAAAAGGGACCAACAAAGGATTGGTCACCCCTTTGGAAATGAGGCTTTGATGCCTAAAGTTGTGGCTGTTCGTGAGTTGGTGATGGTTTGCTAAGCTTCCTCCACTCGGCAGTTCGAAGAGGAGCAGATTTATAGATGTCATAGGTGCAGCTGTGTTTAGTCTTCAATGTGGTGAAGTGAGTAGTAGTTTGTGGTGTATTGGTGGACTGTTGGTGTGTGAAGCTCCCTTTGTGTTCAAGAAAAGTGTAGTGATCCTTTTACATTTTCCTATGGCCTCATCAAGTGGTAACCCTAAACCTACAGTGGTGGTGCAATTAGACCTAATGAATTCACAGTTGGCCACAGTAAAACTCAATGTACCAACTATATACCATGGGCTAAGTCATTTGAGGTGTCTCTTATTGGAAGAGGTAAGTTGAAGTATATTAAGAAGGGTCCATTGAAGAATGGATCAAAAAGATATAATGAGTGACTACAAGAGAATGCTCAAATCATGACTTCCTTATGGAATAGCATGGAGAACCACATCAAGGTGAATCTTATGTTCCTTAATACAGCTAAGGAAATTTGGGACCATGCTAAGCAATTATATTCTGGACAAGATAATGTCACAAGAATATATCAATTATAACAAGATTATTTTTCTCTTAACAAGAGGATAATTGAAGAGTATTATGCTTCATTGAAGAACTTGAAAAATGAGCTTAAATGTCTATCAGCTCCTCCCTGTCCACTGACTTGAAGGTGCAACAAGAACAGAGGGAGCATCTTGATGTTGCAAGATTTCTGTCAGGATTGAAGTCTGAGTTTGAACCAGTGAAGGCTCAAATCTTGGGCAGCATTGATCTCCCCTCCTTATCTGAAGTTTTCTCCCATATAAGGAGAGCTTCAACTCCTTATAGTGACCATGTTCCTACCTCAGAGAAATCAGCCTTAGTAATTTCTAGAGGAGGTTTTGCAGGCCGATGAGTTAGGGGCTGAGGTGGAGGTGCTACAAGAGGTTTTGGTTGTGGGCCTAGAGGTGGCTATAGCGAGGGAAGAGAAGTTGGAGGTATAAGGGGTGGTGGACATGGATCAATTAGTGAATGCTCACATTGTGGTAGAGAGGATCACACAGTTAACTTAACTATGACTTATATGGCCCCCCATCTACTTGTGCCACTGTCAACGGCTCCAACCATACAGTATGTTTTGACTCCCTCCATGTACTTGTGATTATGGAGGGAATGTCAACTTATATGGCCCCCCATCTACTTGTGATTATGGAGGGAATGTCAACTTATATGGCCCCCCATCTACTTGTGATCATGTCCCTTGATATTCACTTTTACAATTATAACATTTTTTTCAGTGCACTTATTGTAGAATTTTCCCTTGTATACAAGAGTAAACTATGAAATTGATATTAGGAAAATTCATAAGGTTCTAAAAACTCACCTCTCTTTATTTCGTGATAGAATGTCACAAAAATCTTTAGCAGCTGCACGCATGTGCAGAAACATGGGTAACTTCATGGCATCTGCTAATTCAAACTGCTTCTCAAAATATCTAGTTATGAAGACATGAAGAAATAAACAAGAAAGAATCACATAAACTGAAAATTTCTTTTTGGTAATGGTATACGGTTAAAGAAAAATCATGCAATAAAAAAGAATTAGTATTAGAAGAAAAAAAATTTTCCTACTGAAATTCATCAAGTTTTGAGCATACTTCTTCTGAATTTCAGATGGGCAAAAGTGAAGCCTGTCATAGTCTAATCCACATTCACCAACTGCCACCACCTATACAACAGAAGTATGAAGGATTAATAAGAAAACAAGAAATTATACTTAGAAGCCAAGGAAAGTTGGCTGAAGATACATAAAGAAATTATATGATAGCCATACTTGATACTTACATTACCTAAGTGATTTGCCAAAGCATTGGAGATATATTTTTGAAGATAAATAAAGAAAAAAATTATTAAGAAAGAAGAAAGAAAGAAATACAAAGAGTGCTAAGAAATCACCACAAACCGAACAAAACAACCCCACCCTAACAAACCTCAAGCACACCACTCCCATCCCAAAAACCAAATAGAATGACAAACCGACACAACACTTGACACCCAACTCTCCATCTAGAGACCCAACCAGACAGACCACCCAGACTAAATCTCCAACCCAAAAGAGAACAAAATTCACTCACCCCAAATGTGCAACAGTAACGTTAGGAACCTCTTGCTTTTTCTTTACAATTCTTCACCTTCTTGACCTTCTTATTGATTCCAACCCCAAATAGACCCCCTTTCGGTCTAGCAAACACCTTTGACTGGCACAGATCTGTTGAATTTTTTATGCCTAAATCTTTTAACTGCATTAGGATGACCCTTACCGATTTCTTTATCTCCATTCCTCTCATTCACCCTTTCAAGCTCCAAGACTTCATTTTTCTCGAACACTTACTCTGCTGTCACACTCCCCCCCCCCCTTCAGTCTAGCAAACACCTTCAAAACTGGCACAGATCTGTTGAATTTTTTATGCCTAAATCTTTTAATTGCATTAGGATGACCCTCACCGACCTTTTTATCTCCATTCTTCTCATTCACCCTTTCAAGCTCCAAGACTGCATTCTTCACGAACACTTGCTCTGCTGTCATACTACCTCCCTTATATTGCCAAGATTTTGCTCCTTTCTAAAATCTGTCATCCTCCCCCCCCCCCAGTAGAAGGAGCCTCAGAAGTTGTTATGTCCTTCTTACTGGCCTTCAAAAACACACCTGGGTCCTCTTCCACATCCAAGAAAGCTTTCCTAGCAAAATCCTCTCCACCCAAGAAGAATAAACCCAACCTTTTACTTACCTCCACCTCTTTGCTGATCACCGTTTCCAAATCATCCATTCTTTCAACTTCATGAATCTCATCATCTTCATCCTTTTCCGTTTGTGAACCATCCTCTAAAGGAACTGCTTTGTATTTTCTCCTCTAGTAGATCCTTATTTCATTTACTTCAACATCTTCGTTTCCTTCCCTTTCCTCTGCGTCCTTATCAAGGCCATTTTTTTCCAACTCCTCCACCATCACTTGCAGCATTCCTTGAGATTTTCTCATCCTCTTCACCTCCCTCTCCTTCCAACCTCTTTTCCTCCCTTCCATCAAAGAAAGCTGATTCAGACCCTTCCCTAACACCTTTGGCCCACTGATACAGGATCATGCCATTGTGAAAAAATCATGGCACAACAAGTCCATCTGCTTCTTCCCTTTCAATCGTTTTCTCTCTGCTCCCTGAGAACCAACATTCAACTTCATGTTTGCACCAGGTCCATCATCTCCCCCATGAGCAAAAGTAGGGGAAGATGATATCCCCTCAATGGTAAACTTTAACTCCCCTCATTCATAAAAAAAAAACAAAAAAACCTTCATCTCCCCTCCCAAACCAATCACATGCTCACTTAACATTTCATGTGCCTCCTCAATAATCACTAAAATACTATCCATAGACCCCATCTCTTTATCTGACCCATTTATTTTGGGCTTCTAAGAAACAAGCCCATCCGAGCAAGATGCCTTATTACCTCCCATGTGACCACTAATAATATCACACCCGATAGCTTGCTCCAATCCCTCCTGGTTTGACAGGTTAACCCGATCTGGCCCTTCCTCCTGTGACCTCTTAGACTTCTCCATTGAAAAACAGGCTTATGTGCATGCATCAAATTAAATCCATCTGTCAAGGCATTCTACTGAGTGTTCTCTTCCTTTTACCTTCCCCAAACTTCAATTTGCCAAAATTGAATAAGTGTCATTAACTTGCGCTCCTTCATCTTCTTGGATGCCACACAAGCCATCCCTCTCCGTCCCTTTGTCTTCCTCCCTACAAGCTTCCATCCACAGGGACACTTAAATAGAAGATGCAAAGTTTTGTAGATGCCAGCATGACGACTATTTAAAGTGATACTTGGAGAAGTCAAGGAAGATCAAACATGGTTTAACCCCCTTTTTTTTAAAAAGTGTAGCGTACTGATTGAAAATTCAAAACAGAAATACAAAATCCCTGTACAATGACGCACTTTACACCCAGGATGTACAACTGTATCTAAGAAGTATGAATCCATTTGCAAAAAGATCATTAGGATCAAAAAAGGACTTATTATCAATCTCCCTAAAAGATTTATGGAGAGACAGCCAAGAACGCAACTTTCCAAACATTTTCCTTTCCATCATGCCCACCAAGCAGGCTATCTGATCAAAAATACAACTGTTGGTTCAAGCACTTTTGTGGGAGGTGTGGGAGGAGAGAAACAACCGAATCTTCAATAATAAAGCTAGATCTATGGATGAATTGTTATCCTACATAGTCTATTTGTGCAACATATGGATGCTGAACTCAGAGGAGTTTAAAGGTGTTTCTTTGAATGATCTTCAGAAAAGTATTGTGGAGATCCTGTTTTCTTATCCATCCTCTCCAAAAACAACAAGCATCCTTCACTCAAGAATAGAAGAGGAGGTGACCCTGAACCTTGATGGAAGTGCCTTGGGAGACCTGGTCTAGCAGGGATCGTGCTGTGTTTAAGGGAGGGAATGGAGATTTATTGTGGACTTACAGTGGTCCAATCAGGATAGCAGACTCTACAAAGGCTGAAATTTTAGCCGTGCTAACTGGACTCCAGATTGCAAAAGACCTTGGCTTGTCTTCCCTAGTCATCAAAGGTGGTTCAACCAATACCATTAGGGGAGAAGAATGGAGGACCGTGGAGGCCAGCTCATTATCTGGATGAAGCTCGAGATCTTCTGGGCTCTTTGAATGCAAATCTGTTCTGGATCCCCGGAGAATTAAACTCAGTAGCAGATTGTTTGGCTAAATCAAGAGCTCACAGGGAATTTTTACATAGTGAGAGAGTAATGCCTTTATAATCTGTGTGCTTTTTGTACATATTCTCATGTACTCTTTTTTGTTTAATGAAATCTGTTATCTTTCCTCTCAAAAAAGTACAACTGTTCTGTTCAGTCCAGAGGGTCCAACTAACTGCAAAGGTAACATATTCCAAACTGCCCTGTCTTGCTCAAACTCTGTAAATGCCAGCTTTCATTCAAGGATCTTTGGAAGTAAAACTTCACCTGAAAAAATCCAAATATCTAGCCAAAGCCTGGTGGCACCCTGGCAGTGCAAACCCGATCCAGGGTGGGAATCACAGAGTACACAAGCAACACCCTTCACCCTCATGCCTCTTCTGCAGACTGTTTCTAGTCAGACACTTGTCCAAGGATGCTGTCCAAACCAAAAACACCACCTTCGATGGCACGCCCACCTTCCAAATTTTGCATCTGGGAAACAAACCCTCAACTACGGGCTCCTGCAATTCGAACATAGATTTCACCACAGGATAAAAAAAATAAAATAAAATAAAAACTGATTTCTCTAGCACCCAGGTCCTTCCATCCTCCACTGCTGTTTGTGATGTGACAGTGTTGGATCAGCTGCAAAAGATGCAAAAAAGACTAAATCTCCCAATCATTCAGATTTCATCTGAACTAGGGGCACCAAGTCGCTTCATTATGCTGTATTTTATAGCACTCCACCACCCTCACATCCTGGTTATGTACTGTAGAAAAAAGAGAGGGAAAACAGGTATTGAGGCATTGTTTCTATCACAGATCTCTCTATTCCTTCAAATACTCAGGCTTCTTTCCTTCCAAATGGATCAGAAGACAAACTATAATACTCCAGAGGATTTTCCTTCTATCATTAAGACTACTTCCACCAACCACCAGCTCCCTTACAGGCATTGGGGCCATTTGACATTCAACAAATTGTTTAAGTATGCCCAAATACTTGCAGCATACTGACAATGGATGAGGATATGATCTGCAGTTTCTGGATTACGATCACAAAAAACATAATCCTCTGAAGGAATAACAATGCCTCAGAAAATCTACTTGTCTCTTTTTAAGCATTTCTACAACACAAGTCACACTAAGAAGAAAGCTACCTTTGACTTAATTTTTTTTCTGCTGAGGCTGCATTCATGTAAAAGGAGAGAAACAAAGTTTTTTTCCATAAAATAGTTGGAAATAAAACAAAAAAAAAAATATTTCAGAAAAATTCCCACCCTTTTTATAGCAAATCAAACAGAGACCAAGTAACACAATTCCGTATAGAATAAAAAAAGAAATCCTTTTATGTGTCTCAACTTTAATCAATCAAGATTACCCATTATCTTACAACATTAAAAAAAAATTATTAATCTAGTACTAAAAAAAGTGAGCTGCAGCTTAACCTGTTTTTCCTAGTATACTCCTTACTCAAACATTGGACCACAAGAAGCTGGAGTAAGTTTTGATTGTTTTAACTCCAATGATCCGTTGGAGAACAATATAATCCGTGTGCTCTTAACACTAGTGCGTGTCCAAGCATCAAAAATTATTTTACACACATAATCAAGAATACAGAATTGCACCTTTCCTTTCTCAACTCCTTCCTTAGCCAAGGACAATAGTGCCTGAAAGTGCTTTTCTGGATCACCGCTCTCTTCAAATTCCTGAACAATAGCAACAGAGTCAACAATCCAACAATTCCAACAAACAATGAAAATACTGAACGAAAAAAAGAAATAAGTAAAAGGGGAAAAAGGAAGAAGAATCCAAATGAATAACTAATCACCTTGCATCGGGTAGGATGCACCCCAACAGTGCAGAAAAGCCTCCCTGCAAACGACAATCCACTTGTGAGCAGGAAAAAGAAATGTTAAGTTGAAGACAAGAAGAATGAAGGAATAAACATCTTAAAAAGATCACAAATCAAGTAGAAAGGACAGCGAGTGAACCAAATAGGGGAAAGAAGCAGACCATCAGTTTCTGCTATGGCTAGAGCTTCCCTTGATTCTTCTAGCGACCCACCAGTCACCTTGCCCAACACAACGCACAATTATCAGATTAAATTAATATCATAAATGAGTAATAACCCGGTTGTGAACGACTCGTGACTTGTCACTCGCGAGGTAAAGCTGGAAGAAAACGGTGGATGCACTTACTATAATCCGGTCAACTCCGGCGCTCCATGCCCTACTGAGGACAGAAGGAATATCTGCTACATGGCACTGCTTGCCATTGTAAACTCCCTTGAACATGCCATCTGTACAGTGTTTGTTGTTAACTTTTAGGACGAAAACACACAATATGATGCGAAAAGAATAGGTGAGGTGGAAATTGAGCACGACGTGTTGGTGACATTTCCTCACCTGTGAAGTTAACAGCTATATCTGTTTAAATTGACGAAACAGAGAACAATTATGAATTAGAGACCGGTGTAGAAGAAACAGAGAGCATAAGGTATTGGGTGGGTGCTGCAGAGGTACTTGCCTATCATTCGTATAGTCGCCATGGCCGAGCTTCAAAAAAGCTTTTAGGCCTGAGGGAGTGGAATTAGACTGACCAGAGACGAGAGCCGAGAGGGAGAGCGATGATGGATTGACGGCTCTAACAAGTTATGTAGTGGCGACCGGTTTTTTGTGTTATCCGGTTTTTCTGGTTTTTGAGACTTAAGGGTCCGTTTGGTTCGCGGATAGAATCGGAACCAGAATTACCTATCCCTGACGCCTGTTGGAATGGCCATTCAGGGGTGGCAATTTTCCCCGTCCCCGTCCCCGACGGGTACCCGGGCTCCCCGACCCGACGGGATCGGGAATGGGGGTACGGGTACCTTGGCGGGGTCGGGGACGAGGACGGGAAATGCAATCCCCGCCCCAACTCATCCCCCATTAATATATATAATTATACATATATATATATATATATATATATATATTATTATATTATATTAATCATTATTCGTTTTTTTTAAAGATTAAAACTTAAAAAAAAGTAAAACACTTAACCAATAAAACACTCGATGACTCGATAGTAAAACACTTCGATAGAACCTTAGCTTCATCTTCCTTCGTGAGTTCGTCTTCATCGCTGATTTGTCGACTGTCGTCGCTGACTATAGCCACTCGCTCGTCGCCGTCAGATATCGGACAGAGGACAAAGATACTCAAGTCTCGATAGAGGACAGAGAAGAGAAACTCAAAGAAGAGCTTCAGTTCTATAATCTTCTTTCAACCTTCATCATCATCGCCGACCTCAGCTCTCACAACGGTCCTCTCTCTCTCTCTCTCTCTGAGACGAAGACTCTTAGTCTCCAGTTTGTTGGGGATTCGGATCTCCAACGAGGATGAATTCCCCGTCGAGGTCGAGGATGGAGGGATGATTCCTTTCCCCGTCAGGGATCGAGGATAGGGATGGGGGGTGGTTTGGGGGTCGGGGTCGGGGTCGGGGATGGGGAATGTAATCCCCGCCCCATTGCCATTTCCAAGAATGAGAATCATAAACCCATTCCCACCAAACAAATGGTTGGAATTGGAATGGGCCATTCTAATTCCGATTAAAGCACCAATTCCAGTGAGCAAAACGGACCCTAAGCGCTTTGCAATGAACTGGTCCAAACATAGTCCAAGAATTTGGTTCCTTTTGGGAGGATAGGATCCTCTTTTCCTTTTTTTTTTTGGGTAAAATACAAAACCTTCCCTGAACTTTCTGACAATCATAAAAACCTCTCATATAGTTTCACTTTAGTCAAAACCTCTTCTTTATTTTTAAAAAATTTGACAAAAACCTCTCTTCCGTCAATGATATTGACGAAAAACGTTAAACCGATGATCAAATCTTTCCAAATACCTCTTTTACCCTTTTGCAAATTAACTTGTATTTATTTTTATTAAAATACACCTGTCGATTAGGGGTGCAAGTCAAATGAGTTGGGTCGGGTTTATGGTTAACCCAGACCCAGCCCTAAAATTTGGGCTTAAGGCCCGAGCCTGGCCCAAGTCTGAGGTCAAGCCCGATTTTCCTAACCCAAGCCCAGCCCGCCCTATAATTTGATGCACTCGGGTTGGGATCGGGCCCGGGCCAGGTTTGGGTTGGTCAATGAACCCACTTTAAAATTATATATATATATATATATATATATATATATATATATATATATATATATATATATATGTATAAATGTATATAATTGGTTTGGACTCAGGCCAGGCTCGAGCTACCTAAGGGCTAGCGGTATTGGAACGATAAGGTTCTGGGCTCCTTCGAGAATGAGATGAATCGCATTTGGCAAGATGAAAAATGAGAAAAAGAAATTAATTGCTTGACTATTTTACTTGGAAATTTTTACAAGTTTGATAGTAAAGGTAAAAAAGAGATATTTAATTGGAAATAAATCCCAATAAATGGATGTATCTGCATTTATGATAAGTGACAAATTTTGATATGAGAAGATCAATAAAATGGTAGAACAAAATTCATGAAGCAATTCGAAACTAAAGGGAAAACAAAGGAAACTTTAGTTGAAAAGTAGTGACCATTGGCAAAGAATTTTCATGAAAAAAATATATATTTTAAATAGCAAAAAAGCAACTAGTCAAAGAAGTACACCCTGCAAATTTCTTGATATAGAAAAATATACATTCAAATCTGAACAAAGGCTAATGATTTTTTTATCTTAACCTGAAATGTGTCTCGACATGCCTCACAATCCCAACGGCCATGGGAAAAAGAACAAAGATCGGGGATTTAAGTGCAAAAGAAGGACACGCAAGGTTATCCTCTTTACAAAGAAAGCAGATAACATCAACCATGCAAATCTTCCCGATGCATCGACAATCTTCGAAGTTGACCTTGGGCTTTGATGAGAGATCGCAACTCCACAAGCTGAGATAGTTCTTGCTTGAGCTCTTGAGCACTGACAACGCGCCACCAATGGTGGCAGAGATCAAGAGAGACCTTAGTGCCAGTTTTCCAAGGCAGAGGTCAGGACTCCAATTGTTAGATAATATGTCGATAGGCGTATGTCGATGGGAAAGAAAAAGATGACAATATGTCGATAAGCGTATTTTAATAAAAACATATGCAAATTAATTTGCAAAAGGATAAAATAGGTATTGGAAAGATTTGATCATCAGTTTAACGTTTTTCTTCATGATTATTAACGGAATGAAGGTTTTTGTCAATTTTTTGTAAAAACAGCGGGAAGGTTTTTGTATTTTACCCTTTTTTATACTCTTTTCCATCTCGGTTGTTTGATCGATTCAGTCATATTACTAAAAATCGTAATTCTTGAAAAATCAGTCAAAACTGACCAATTAAACCAGAAAACTAGTGAACTGATCCCAGTTTTATGAAGCCATCTAGGTCATTAACATAAATACAAACTTAAAAATGTTGATAACAAGACTTGAACCAAAGACCCCTTACTTGAATATATTGTCTTGTAACTATTAACCCACCTCTTTGCATTTACTTATGTTTGTTAATGTAATTTTTACTTTAGGCTATGTTTGGTCTGAAGGAAAAGGTAGGGAAAAGGTAAGGAAGCCTTTACAAGCCTTGTAGAGGCTTCCCTATCTTTTCCTTCCTTTCCTCACCTTTTCCTTCAAACCAAACATAGCCTTAATTCACTTGAATTTAAAAAAAAAAATGCAAGTTAAGAGAGATGAACCTTATTTATTTATATATCCACCACATGCACAGTACTTCTAGTTTGATCACAATTGAAACTCTTACCTGTGAACTCTCCCTTTTCCAATTCTATGCGTATTTTGATTTTCTGAACATTACTTTTTTCCACCTTATTCATCTCCTCATTACAATGAGAGAGCAACATCATTCAATCACATTTTTAGGGTCATTTGGAAAGGCACCACTCCAACTTTGATAAAGTTGATTTTATTAAGCCACATATCTTCGCCAAAAGTACATTTAGGCTTTTCAAGGTTAGTGACCAATTTGGAGGCTTTCAATATATTTGATGTGGGGCCTACCTTATAAAGACAAAAACCATTGCTATATATATATATATATATATATATATATATATATATATATATATATATATACCTGGAGAGAGTAAAATGACCTTTCAAAGAATCATTGATCAGAAATAAGCAATGTTCTAAATATCGATATGTGGCGTATTGGGCAGTGTCGGTCCTTTTTCTTTTACTTATTTTTATTTTTTTTCAAAACCAGTTCAAGGTCTGGTTTAAGGCTCCACCCTCTGAACTGGTCAGAACCCCGACACACCCTCTGTAGGGATATATCGGGGTGCTGTCGATACGATACATATAGGCCGATACGTGTCGATACTTTGAACCTTGGAAATAAGAAGGAAAAAGTAAAAATAGATTCATGAATGATTTGCTAGAAATCCAAAGAAAACCCTAAAGCACTTAAAACTTTTAGAAATAAAGGGCATTCTAGTCTATCGTAGGTGTTTGATATATCTAATTTAGGAGCTAAGTAGCTTGTACCTCATTTGTGGTGTTTCAAACAATGAAATGAGCAAATAGAACTAATTTAGACCTCATGAGATCCCAAAACTCTTTATATACCAAAGCTAGCATGCCATCAAGTCCTAGAGATTTGAGACTTCCTATGCTAAAAAGGCATTTTGACTTCTTCTATATTAGGTATATACATTACCATTTGGTTCTCTTCATCCAAGATGATGGGATTTATCAAATTAGATAAAAGATTCAAAACATAGTTGCTTAAGAACTGAACATGTCTAAAAGAGAGGAGTTAAAGACTTAAGTTATATCTTTATGCTTAGACTCCCAAGTACCCTAAAGATTTTTTATTCCTTCAATAGAATTCCTTTTTTGTCTAAAAGGGTATTGATGGAGGGTGATTTGGCCTGACCTCGTGGCATGGGGACACGTGGACATGACCTGGCATAAGTGACAACTCAGTGTGACAGCTTGGCCATAACTCGGCGTACCGAACTCGCCGGAGCTCGGCCGGACAGCTCGGCGGACGAGGCAACTAGCCGGGAAATAACATCCAGTTCACCTTGAATTCTCTCCAAGGGTGGAGCGAACCGAGCTCCCCCCTCAGCGAAGGGACCCGAGCTCCTCTTAAGACCCGAGCTCTTCCTAAGAAGGGAACACCCCGACCTACGGCTAATTATCCCGAAGTGGAAACACTTCGGGTCAGCACCATTAACACTCCTGTCCATACTTGCCTAAGGCTCGCCTCAAGCATAAGCACCTCGGTGCACCCCCAGCACCTCGGTGTAAGGTAGCTCGGTGCAAAGTAGCTCGGCAACCTACAGGAAAGATTTGCCTGACAATAGTACCTGCCGAATCTGGAGGCTGCGCCCACGTCTCTCATCAGGCGGCGTCGTGCCTGCCATTTCTGAAAGATGTGGCATGCCTGGCAGGTCCATACCCTGCAACGGCTGCCTGCACCCGCCACCTCAGCTCCGACAGTAACGGCTGCGGCGAAGGCAGTTACGCCTGACTTGACAGAGGCGGTTACGCTTGATTTGACAGAACTCCAATATAAAAGGACCCTGATCCCCAAGGAGCAAAGGTACTGAACTTGCGCCATCTGCACTCTTAGCACTCTCTTTGCATTCTCTATAGTTCTCTTAGACTTCTAACTTAATCATCGGAGTGTTCCCGTCGGGCGAGCTCCCTGGGAATTCTTCACCTCCTTCTTCTTCTCATGTACCGTCCGTCGCCAGCTAGGAGTGTTCGGAACACGCTGCATCATTTGGTACTGTCTGTGGGAATGCTTCAAAAAGCCTTTCTCCAATCTCTGCAACTCTCAGAACTCAGCATCCATGGTTTCCTCCAGCAATGTCGGACGAGGTGCCGACCAAAATGCCTCTGAGGAGTGACCTCAACTTCCCACTGTCTGCATTGGACAGTTCACCATCCCCCTCTCTGCGGACGGAGTTCCCAGCCTGAATGTGCCTCAAACAGTGGCACCTGTGAACGCTTTACTTCCTTCCTTGATTGAAACAACCTTCACTGAACCCTCCATTGTTCCTTCGGCGACCAGCCAAAACCAGCTTGAAGACCTGGTGGATGCATGCGAGCTATGCAATATCAAATGCAACAGTTCCAGCAGTTTCAACTCTATCAGCAACAAGTGTTGCATCAAGTTTCCCAGTATCAGTATCAACAACAGTTTCCTCCACTACCTCAGGCCCAGTAGCCGCTTCATCCTCGGCATCCGGCCACGTAGCAAGCCAAGCCTCACCGTCGGAACGAATGTCCTTTTCATCGGGGAGAGACCTCGGCATTGTCTCACGGCAGGAAAGAGAGACCAGCTACCCCTGCCTCGTAGCTTGCAGTCAGGTCAGAGGCCTCTCAGCCAGTTAGGCTCACGTTGCCTCAACATTTGCAATTTGAACTCCCGCTCACCGAAAACCAGTTCGAGGTACTAGCCACGGATTTCAGGCAAGGCCCCTCAGTTCGCAGCTACCAGCATCAGTCCGAGCCCCTCCCTGGGACCATCGAGCTCGGTAACATAGAGGCCAGCAGTACTAACATCGAGCCAGCAAAGAAGCAGCGGAGGCGCCGCCGAGCTCGCTGAGCTACCACTCACGACCTGCCCGAGCTCAAGGGTAAGGAAGAGGTAAGCTTGGGTGAAGTAAAAGCTACTCCACTTCTCTCAGTTCCATCCCCCTATCTCAAGAACTCCTTGCTGTTTCTATGCCCAAGGACTTTAAAGTTCCCCCGTTGGATAAGTATGATGAATCCTTCGATCTGAATGACACTATTGACGCCTTCCAGTCCCAAATGCATTTGGCGAAGGCCATCGAGTCTTGCATGTGCGTGGCTTTCTCAACCACCTTCAAAGGGGTGGCCCGTACATGATACCGGAACCTTGTGTCCGGATCAAAAAGAAGTTGGGCGTAGTTCGTGCAAGTCTTCACTTCTCATTTTGTCACCAGCAAGTGGTGCCCTAGAAACCAGGAGAACCTCCTTGGCATAGTCTAGAGGGAAGGAGAGACAATCCGGAGTTATATCAAGCGGTTCAATGATGCTTGTCTGCAGATACCTGACCTGGACCCCGCAGTTTGCCTCACTACAGCCAAGAGGGGCATCACACACAAAGAATTCAAGTGGCATGTGGTTGTTAATCAGCCCAAGACTGTGACCGAGTTCCTCAAGCTCGCAGATCAGTTTATAGGGACAGAGGAGGAGATCTACCAGAAAGGTGAACAGGCCCTTAAGAAAAGAAAAAGGGAAACAGAGTCCTCAACTCAGGGTGATAGCAAGGATAAGAAGGACCAAGCTCGGGGGGCAAGGCCAGGTCAGCCTTTCCGAGCTCCAGCAGCAGAGAGGACGGACTACACGCCCCTAAACGCGAAGCGGGCCGAGATCCTTATGGCGATCAGGGACGCCCCATATGTGAAGTGGCCACCTCGGCTGAAGGCGGATCCTAGTGTAAGAAATAAGAATTTGTATTGTAATTTCCATAAATACCACGGTCAAAGCACCGAATAGAGATGCTCCTGAATCCAGTAGGCAAGCAGAGTAGCCACAGAGGCAGCCCCCTGAAGAAAGACCAGTTCAGGGAACTATTCATGTGATCGTCGGAGGTTCGATCATCGCGGACTGCACCTCGACTGCAGCTCGAACATTAGCTCGCGAGGCCACCAAGGAAGAGTAGAATCCCCCGAAGCGGCCAAGGACGAAAGACTCGATCTTCTTGACATAGGATGATGCGCGCGGGGTCCACTACCCCCATGATGACGCGCTCGTCATAAAGATAAAGATTAATGACTTTGAAGCCAGGCATGTCCTCGTCGACTCTGGCAGCTCGGCATATATCCTTTTCAAAGCAGCATTTGACAAACTTCAGCTCTGGAAGAGTGATCTCAAGCCTGCAAGCACTCCCTTGGTAGGTTTCAGCGGAGAGGAAGTCAGGCCCTTGGGAAGAGTCACCGTACCTGTGGAGGTCGGCACCTGGCCTAGCATGGTAAGGCTCAACCATGATTTCTTGGTGGTCGTGACTCCCTCCCCGTACAATGCCATAGTAGGTCATCCCATTACCCACGTGTTACGTGCGGTGGTCTCCACCTACTATCTGGCAATGAAGTTCCCTACGGACTTTGGAGTCGGGGTGGCGCGAGGTGATCAACTTGAGTCCCGCAAGTGCTACGTCGCCGTCCTCAAAGGAAAAGCTAAGGTGGTAGACAACCTCAAGCTGGAGCGAGCTGCACCCACAGAAGAGACTGTCTCCACCCTGGCATCGACAAAGGACCCAACTCGATCACTTCAGATCAACACTTCTATTGAGGAGCCTCCGCGATCCCAACTGGTAAATTTCTTACTTGAAAATTTAGATGTTTTGCAAGGTCCGCGGCAGAGATGCCCGGCATAAACCCTAACATCATAACTCACAAGCTTAATGCTAATCCTGTAGTTAGGCCCGTTAGACAGAAGAAACGCAACTGAGCCCCAGAACGATGGAGAGCAGTTGACGAGGAGGTTGGCACGCTCCTCGCAGTCGACTTTATCAAAGAGGTCCATTACCCGAGTTGGGTGGCCAACCCCGTTATGGTAAAAAAGGCTAACGGTAAATGGCGAATGTGCGTCGATTATACTGACCTGAACCAAGCTTGCCCAAAGGACTGCTTCCCGCTCCCCAGGATTGACTGTCTAGTGGACGCGACCTTAGGGCATGAGTTGCTGAGATTTTTAGACGCCTATTCGGGCTACAACCAGATCAGGATGGACCCAACTGACGAATAAAAGACTGCCTTCATAACCGAACTCAGCCTATACTGTTACAAGGTCGTCAAAACCTTTCAGAGACTTGTAAATAAATTATTTGAGCCATTGCTTGGCAGAAAAATAGAATGTTATGTAGACGACATGGTCGTCAAAACCCAATTTTCACATGATTTAATACAAGATTTGCTTTTAGTTTTTGAAATTCGGTGTAAATTTAACATGAAACTGAATCCGAATAATTGCGTCTTCGGTGTCACCTCGGGTAAATTCCTAGGGTACATCATTAACCGGCGCAACATTGAGGCTAACCCGGATAAAATTAAGGCTATCCTAGATATGAGACCACCTCGAAAATTGATGGAGGTTCAGAGGTTGAACAGTCATATAGCCGCTCTTAGCCGCTTCATGTCCAAATCGACATATCACTGCCTGCCTTTCTTTACGGCAATTAAAAGCAAAGGCTTCGAATGGACCGAAGAGTGCCAACTCGTGTTCGACGAGCTCAAAAGGTACCTTGCCAGTATACCGGTCTTAACCCAACCCGAGGAGGGTGATGTTTTGGAGCTGTACCTCTCGGCAAGTAACGAGGTGGTCAGCTCGGTACTGATAAAAGAGGTAGATCGGGTCCAGCGATCTATCTAATATGTTAGCAAAGTGTTGTAGGGAGCTGAGACGAGGTACCCGGAGATCAAAAAATTGGCGTACGCGCTAGTCATTGCAGCTCGGAAGCTTCGTCCGTACTTCCAAGCTCATACTGTCGTCGTCCTCACCAACAAGCCTTTGAGGCAAGTCTTGCTCAAGCTCGAGGTCTCTGGTAGGTTGACGAAGTGGCCATCGAGCTCAGCGAGTACGATCTCCAATACAAGCCGCGAATTGCTATCAAGGCCCAAGCCTTGGCAGACTTTGTCGCGGAATGCACTTTCAGCTCCAAAGTCCCTAGGCCGGTTGAACACGAGGCCCCTAGTTTGGGCGAGCCCGAGGTTCCCTGGCCGGTTAAGCTCGAGCACCGTGAAGTAGCAACCAATACAACAACTCTCCTAGTTAGACCAAGTGCGAACTGGGATGAGGAGCCTTGGATCCTTCACGTAGATGGCTCGTCAAACTAGTAGGGCAGCGGAGCTGGGATCGTTCTGCACAGGCCAAGCGGTGTGAAACTGGAGTATGCACTATGCTTTGAGTTCGCGGCATCCAACAATGAAGCGGAGTATGAGGCGTTAATAGCCGGTCAGACTCTAGCAAACGAAGTGAAAGCCAAATACATTGTCATCTGCAGTGATTCTCAGCTCGTAGTCAACCAGGTTATGGGTGAGTACGAAGCTCGCAAGCCAACCATGATCGCTTACTTAGCCAAAGTAAGAGAGGCTCTGCTCAACTTCCAATCACACTTCATTTAGCAGATCCCGAGATCAGAGAACGTTGAGGCCGATGCCCTATCCCGGTTAGCCAACACCAGTGATAACACCATGAGAACCGTGTATATAGAGAACTTACCTCAGCCTAGCATTCTCACGGGGGCAGAGGAGGTTGCTCCCGTCGTTCAAGAAGAGCCGAGCTGGATCGATCCGCTCGCGAGCTTCCTGCTACACGGAACCCTCCCTGCAAATCGTAATGCCGCCAGAAGGGTAGAGCGTCAGGCAACCAAATACGTCATGATAGACGAACGGCTGTACCGAAAATCTTACACACTCCCCTACTTGTGTTGCTTGCGACCTTCCGAGACTGAGCTCGTCCTCTGCGATACTCATGAGGGCCTGTGCGGTGGACACTTGAGGGGCAAGGCTCTCGCCTAGAAAGTGCTACGACAGGGGTATTACTGGCCAACGATGAAGGTAGATGCAATCGAGCTCGTCAGAAGATGTGACAAGGGTCAGAAGCAAGCCATCATCCACCACCAGCCTGCCGCCGACATAAAATATCTTACCAGCCCGTGGCCCTTCGCACAATGGGGGATCGACATATTCGGACCATTCCCACTAGCAACAGGGTAGAGAAGATTCTTAGTGGTGGCAGTCGACAATTTACTAAGTGGGTTGAGGCTGAACCTCTCGCGACGATTACAACTCAGAATGTGGAAAACTTCTTCTGGAAGAGTATAGTATGCCGTTTCGGACTACCCCGAGTACTGATCTCTGACAATGGTAAGAAGTTCGAAGACATCAAATTCCAAAACTAGTGCAAAAACATGGGGATGCAACAAAACTTTACCTCGGTAGCGCACCTTCAAGCAAACGGCCAAGCGGAAGTCACGAACAGAGCCATCCTCCGCGGACTGAAGGCACGCCTGGACCGAGATAAAGGACTATGGGCAGACGAGCTACCTAGTGTTCTATGGGCTTATCGGACCATGGTGAAGACCGCTACAGGAGAGACTCCCTTCAACCTCACTTATGGCATCGAGGCAGTTATCCTAGCCGAGATCGAGGTTCCCACGTTACGTATAGAAGCGCACGGCGACAAAGCAAACAAAGACGAGATATGCACCAACCTCGACCTAATTGATGAGGTACGAGACCTCGCGTACATAAGGACCGTGGCCTACCAACAGAGAGTAGCTCGGTACTATAACGCTAGGGTCAAAAAGCGGAACCTCTGCGTCGGAGACCTGGTCCTTCGTAAAGTTATGGTGCCTGAAATTGGTGTTGATAAGCTCGGACCAAATTGGGAAGGACCCTACCGAGTAAAGTGGGTGCGCGGGAAAGGAACGTATGAGCTCAAAACCCTAGAGGGGAGACAAGTACATCGGGCATGGAATATTATCAACTTAAGGCAATATTACCTATAAATTTATGAACTGAGTGGACAACAAGTCACTCTCTGAGCCTAAGGGCCAAAATGCCGAGCTAACAAAAAGACCTCGGCACTATTAGACCCAGTTGCCTCTTCGGGATGGGCAAACTCCAGGAGGGGGTGGACTGTAATCGCTCCTAGAGCCTAAGGGCCAAAATGCCAAACTAACGATGACCTCATCACTATAAGACCCAGTCGCCTCTTCAGCATGGGCAGACTCTCGGAGAGTGTGACTATAAGTCACTCTCCCAGCCTAAGGGCTAAAACGCCGAGCTAACTAAGGGCCTCGACACTATATATGACCTAACCGCCTCATCGGCATAGGCTTAGTATGCCAAGGACGCAGGCAACTCGATATACAACAGGTTGGACCTGCTAGGGACAACTATCAATTCAAGTAACCTAGGAGTAGACAAATCGGGCATATGCCTTACTATGTCGCTCACCTCGGTGTACGTTATAAAAATCACCCCTACAAAGTACTGGGAGACAGTTCGGGGTGACAACAGTTGAGAAACCCTACTTCGGGCACTTAACTCTAATAGCTCGGATAAAGCAATCATTTCGGCAAAAGAATAAAGTGACAACACTTGGCAAAAAACAAATTTCATTGATGGAGAGTTCTATACAATGAGCTCAATATATATAAAAAAAGAGAGAATAGGAAACTAAAGCTGAGCTCGCAGGCTCATAGTACAAGGACAACTATTTCATGGGCTTGTCGTTTCTACTCAGGACCTCCTCTGGAGCTTCAGCCAGGTCGGTGACATCTACCTCTTCGTCGCCACCCTCCTCTTCGGAATCCGGATCCTCTATAGCTTGACGGGCTATGTCATTTGTGATCCGTGAAGTGGTGATGGCACTTGTGTCGAGCTCGGGGTACGTGTGCCTTATTAACCACCTACTTAGCTTGAAGCCCTTACGATAGGCCTCCCCCACCACGGCATCGAACTTGTCTGACTTGACATAGTCCATAACAGCCTTGACCTTCGTCTCCTCTATGGCCTGGGTGAAGATCTCGGTTTTCTCCTCAATATCAACATTGAGGAACTCCACCTCGTGCTCCAAGGCCCCCTTGTCTGCCTTGAGGGTGTTCACCTCGCTCTTCAGCCCGTCCCTCTCGCGTGCCAACTCTTCTTTCTCCGCCATCAGTGCTTCAATGACGTTCTTCTGAGCTGAAGCATTGCTCTCCAGCTGATGGATTTGGCCGCGAGTTGCCCTAAGATCGGTATGGGCTACGCGAGCCGAGTCCTCGGCAGCCAGGGCCCGCTTCAAGTGCCTCTCGGACTGAAGGGTCAAGGCGTCACGACGGAGTTCACCTGACAAGAGAAGGTTGGTTAGCACCGAAGAGATAATGACAAAAAAAGGGGAGGAGTTTTAGAACTTACCACCATAGAGTGGGTGGCAGCCCGAGCCCCAAGCTAAGCAGGAGTGAGGTCGGCCCATTCGGTAACCTCTTTAGTGTAGGCAACCTCCTTACTCTTCTGAAGGCTGCACTGTGGGATCAGGATACTTCGGGCTCCCTCCTGGCTCTCCGAGCTGGAAATTGCCTTCTCAGCTGCGTGAATGGGCTCGACAGAGGCTTCAACGGCTACATGAGTGGCTTCGGCAGCAACCTCAGGCTCCATAGCTACCTTAGAAACAAGCTCTGCCACCGCCTCGGGCTCCCAAGGTGGTAAATCCTCCTCCAAGTCAATGACTAGAGAGGCATAAGGAAGCTCGGGCTCAGAGGTAGGGACCTGCGGAGACTCGATGCGAGCTCTCTTAGCAGCTCGCTTCTTTCTCCCCTTCATATGGCTGAAAAGCCTCTCCCCCTTAAGCTTCTCTTCCTCCATGGGTCCTTTAACAAAGCTCGGCGTCAGCAATTCGAAGGTACAAGCTACTAAGGTAAAATGTTTAACTCTAGGTATGACGACCTACCCAGGCTCAAGTCGGCCTATATGAGCTTGCTCTCGGCGATATAATCCTTGTAATCAAACCCGAGCTCAACCCATGACTGGAGCGCCTCTCTTGTCTCCTTGTCCAGTATAATGCTGGGGTCCTGAACAACCGCCCTCCAATGAGTGAGGAAGGGCCACCCTGCGGTGTTCCAGACTAGAAAGTAGTCCTGCTTCCAAGCCGGGACTTTACTTGGAAACTTGTGTAGTAACTTGAAACCCAGGTGAGAGGACAGGTAGTAGGCCCGCCTGTGCTAAGGGAGAACGCTTGAAGCACTCTTCTTTATTGAGAGAATTGAACAAAAAATATCTAAGTCTAAAGGGAGGGCGTAATAAAAGCAGAGGGAAGTGGTCCCGACCACATTACGAATGGAGTTCGGGTGAAGCTGGTCTATTGTAACGTTAAAGTGATTCAGAACCTCTATGACAAGGGGGTGGAGAGGAAGACGGAGCCTGGCTATGAGCTGCTCTCGGAAGATCACGATCTCAGCAGGATCGTGCTCCCATGGGAAGTTACCCATAGGCAGACTGTAGGTATACTCCCTAGGTAAGTTGTACTGCCGGATAAGGTGTCGGAGTCTCTCCAGGGTCATGGTGGAAGTACCGAGGTCTCCCGTGCCTCGTGAGATTGGACTTCGGTAGGGTCACCCTGAGCCGAGGTACCCACCTTGGGCTCATCCAGTTGACTATCGAAACTAGACATGGTGATAGAGAGAAACGAACTGGAAGAAATAAGGAAACTGAAAGAAAAGCTAAGGGAACTCACCAAGGAAAAGCAACCGAACTGGGGA
This sequence comes from Nelumbo nucifera, assembly GCF_055504915.1. NCBI lineage: Eukaryota > Viridiplantae > Streptophyta > Magnoliopsida > Proteales > Nelumbonaceae > Nelumbo > Nelumbo nucifera. Next base: position 67,566,423 of record NC_142650.1, on the reverse strand, counting down.
GAATTGACCCGAGCTAGATACCTTAGACACGAGCTTAAGATGAATGCTAAGAACTTATGACGAGGGAAAAATGACTAGGACCCCCACTATGTATAGCCGCTATACTCGGGCATCAACGATCAAGATCAAGATGATCTGACGGCTCTCAAGAAAACCGGCTACGCGACCCCCGAGGTGAAATCGGTTTACCGCATTTTTTGACGTCCGCGAAGTCCATAGATCGTGTGACATCCGCGTGTGAACTGTATGTGACCCAAGTTGCTCTTGGTTGAGCCGAGCAGTGAACTGGTCTGACTAATGAGCTGCCTGACAAGAAGGCCTGAGCTTCGAGCCAAATCCACCCGGCACACCGTGGACTCCCCGCGCTGGGTCAGAACCCCCACCATGGGGAGTGGGGGGCAATTGATGGAGGGTGATTTGGCCCGACCTCGTGGCATGGGGACACGTGGACATGACCTGGCATAAGTGACAACTCAGCGTGACAGCTTGGCCATAACTCGGCGTACCGAACTCGCTGGAGCCCGGCCGGACAGCTCGGTGGACGAGGCAACTCGCCGGGAAATAACATCCAATTCACCCCGAATTCTCTCAAGGGTGGAGCGAAACCAAGCTCCCCCCTCAGCGAGGGGACCCGAGCTCCTCTTAAAACCCGAGCTCCTCCCATTGAGCCCCAAGCTCTTCCTAGAAAGGGAACACCTCGACCTATGGCTAAGTATCCTGAAGTGGAAACACTTCGGGTTAGCACCATTAACATTCCTGTCCATACTTGCCTAAGGCCCGCCTCAAGCATAAGCACCTCGGCGCACCCCTAGCACCTCAGTGTAAGGTAGCTCGGTGCAAAGTAGCTCGACAACCTGCAGGAAAGATCTGCCTAACAACAGTACCTGCCGAATCTGGAGGCTGCGTCCACGTCTCTCGTCAGGCGTCATCGTGCCTGCCATTTCTAAAAGATGTGGCACGCCTGACAGGTCCGTACCCTGCAACGACTGCCTGCACCCGCCAATATAAAAGGACCCCGATCCCCAAGGAGCAAAGCTACGAACTTGCGCCATCTGCACTCTTAGCTCACTCTTTGCATTCTCTACAGTTCTCTCATAGTTCTAACTTAATCATTGGAGTGTTCCCGCCGGGCGAGCTCCCCGGGAATTCTTCACCTCCCTCTTCTTCTCAAGTACCGTCCGACGCCAGCTAGGAGTGTTCGGATCCCACTGCATCAGGTATTTTTATGAAAGTAGTCCGTATTCTTGTCTCCTTGTTACAGCCACACCTATCTGGATTTTTGTCTCCAAAAACTTTCCACTTGGGCTTTAAACTAGTTATACAAATAATTTATCTTGTTACTATCTCAATGAATTGAATGTTATGTCAAAATGATTTGCTCCTCTAAGGTTTTGAGTTTACTTTGAGGATCTTTGAAAGTTGCTTTGTTCCATTGAATAAGATATTTTTTACTCAATTCAATTTCAAAGGTATTTTATAAGTTGCATTCCCATTAATCTTAAGACTCCAAGTATCCTCGGTTACCTTTCTATAGGATTGCTTAAACATCCACATCTCATAGAAGCGAAAAGGTTTTGGAAATTGGTGTTTTCTTGAATTAGTCTCTAACAAAATAGGGTGATGATCTGAACCCATTAGGAGGTCAAGGAAAGAGTAGCATTTGGAAAGTAAGTAATCCAATTAGGAGAGGTTAAGGCTCTATTTAAGGTTCTAATATAACAAGCTCCTAATATTCTTTTATTTGACCAAGTTAGATCTCCACCACTAATACCAAGTTCTAGTAAATTAAGATAAAAAAACAAGATTATAGTATTGGCAAGAGGTGCTTTTAGAATGGATATTTGAAGAGCTTCGGTCTTGAACTTCCACTGTAGCAACTTCATTAAAGTCTCCAAGTTTTAAGTTTGGCCTTGAATTTGTTTTAGTAGGTTTTAATTAATGGGCTATAAATAAAGTCGATAATCCAATCTTCTAAAGGGATGGAAGAAAAGATTTGAAGAAAAAAATACCTTGTACTTACCACACACCTGCACTCCAAATTTCTAGAAATCTGCTAATTCTCCTGCTTAGCCTTTAAGAAGGATTACGTAGGAGTTTGAATATTTTAAATGATTAGATAATTTATATGTTTTTTTTTTTTTCATTTGGGATTTTGGTTTCACAAAGGAAGATGAAATCATGATTATATCTTTGAACCAAATCCCTAAGACCTTGAATTGGCTTGGGATGAATCACCCCACGACTTCTCCAACTTAGAATTAACACTGGTGGTGGCATGTCTTTTGAGGGCCAGCCACCAACATACTTAAGAATAAAAAAGACGTAGAAAATAGAAAGAAATTACTTATAAGAGAGGTCTGCTCATCTGGTTGATTCAATGTTCCACCCAAACTATTAGATTTTTCATTTTTTTCCAGATTTTCAGTGGGTTCAACTGAAGTGTGGTCTAAAAGGATGACCTTATCTATAGGAGGATAGGTTGACGAAGACTCTGGACGATCAAATATGGGATGGTTAGGTCTATCATCCTCAATTTCCAACGCAGATGGAAAGTCCAATCGATGTCTCTTACCATGAACAAAAGTTGATGAGCTAGGAGTATCTTGAGAGAATAGTTGGCTTAGGTGTGGGTGGTGAGACGATACGTCTTTGGAGAAACTTTGATAGAAGTGTAGAGGGTGAGGCATAGGCTCTTACCGATCAGACTAAGGGGACATGATTAAAGCGATAGTATCATCAAAGGGGTTTTTGGGATGAGGGTGACCTTGGGCCTTAGGTTGGTCAGGGATGTGAACAAGCTCTTGAAACAATGTGTATTGCCAAATACAACGCATGTTGAGTTCCACTCTGAGCCATGGTCCCGTAAGGTTCATATTTTGACAGTTGGAGAATTGGTCGAACAATTGATCGTTTGTATGAGGATGAGGCTGAGGACAATGCTGGAAGAGATGACCGGCTTTTCCACACAGATAACAAATCCATGTGAGATCTTCATAACAAAAAAGTGACTCAATTTTGAACACTAAAAAAATAATCCGTTTTGAGAGGTTCTTTGATTGAAATGAGAACTTTAGCTTTGATATAGTTTTGAACTACCCAGAAGGAATGCACTGATCCTATTCCTCAATAAGAATTTCAAAAGGAAGATCATGTAGTTGGACCCGGATTTTAATTTAATGCAAATTTCATTCATATTGAGGTTTCCTAGGTAAAGGTTTAAGGATAATCCACTGGCCATTGAGTTGCCAAGGTCCATTGTCTATTACACGTATGAAGCCACTTGCATATCTAAGGTGGAAACGAAAATGACCTTGTTGAAAAGGAGCAATGAGAAGTCTATTGAGATTTAGATGCCAAAGGCTATAAAGGCCTTGCTCCAACTCTACAAATTGATCAGTTAAACGAGGGAAGAACCTACAAATGAAAACCGGCATTTCTCATAAAGATTAGGAGGGATATGAGATTGGATATTTATCACTTGTACTACTGCTTGATTATCATTGTGAAGCTTGCTTTAAAAAGCTTTGTTAAAGGCGTTAAGGTCATCCATGGAAGAGAATCAAAGAAGAGCAAAATAAAGATAGGAAGATGAAGGAACTGAGAAGAGTAGTGATGGTAGGAGAAAGGGCAGCGAGAAGGAAAGTAATAGCTTTTCAGTTTCGATCAGGAGAGCAAATTTTTTGATACCCTCGCCGGAGCCAGGTGGCAAGGAAAACTCCAATAACAAGACAAGACAATAAGAAAAGAAAAGACAGCCCCAACTAAACAAAGTGGATTGTCAGTCATCATGCACAACTAAATCAAGAAGCACACAGTACTTCAGTTACTTCCCTCTAAGAAAATGGACTCACTAATCTCCACGGGTTGTCAATTGGACTGGATTTGGTCCAATCTGATCCAGTCTCACTAATCTCCACGGGGTCCAATCTAAAATCGGTCTATTGACAACTCTTACTAATCTCCACAAGAGAATGTGCTGAAATTATTTTCCCGCAACCTTTTCACATAGCTTGGTTTCGTGTTTTTTGTGATAACATTCCCAATCCAAAGAATTTCCCTTTTGAAAAATGGTACAAAATTGACTTTCACACCCTCAAAAAGCAAAATACCAGTTTTAAAACATTCATTTTCCCAAGGCTTAGTTTGAATTTTGGAAAAAGTATAAATACAAATATATATGCAAAATACAAGGTTTTACTATCCCTCCAAACTGAGCCTAAAAAACGAGAAATATAGTAAAAATAAATTATTTAAAATCTTTTTCTAAGAGCCTATGATTTTTTTATCCACCAACTCAGTAGACAACTTGAATTAATTAATAACAGTGCATTACCAAGGTAAATATGCATAGGAGCTGAGTTGGGACCGAGTCAAAATGCCATTTTGAACAAAGAGGTGCTGAAGCTGAACTGCTGGTCAGCCCGGATGAAAAGTCAAAACCGCGACTCAGCATCGGAGAGATGAATGAAAACGAAAACATAGACAAAAGGACAACCGATACCCTGTCCGTCACTCGGTTGACACTCGTCTCTCCATAAAGGTGTGTAGGATCCAGAACATTCCGAACCGATGGCCTTTATATACTACAACTTAAAAAGGCAACCTCACATGAATTCCCTCCTTTTCGAATCAACGGCCTGGATTGGGTGCACCCACTTTGTGGGCCCCACAGGCTTCATCACCTGTTCAGCGGTTCTTGCCATCGAACAGGCGATCAACGATTGAACGGCAGCAATCAAGTCCCACGGGTCCCACTTGATGGAGATTAGCTGCATTATACGATGATTCCACGCCATCACCAACTGGGACAAGGTGTGGCGTTTGGATAGAGATGATGGGAGGCACGACCACTAGACAAGATGTGGCGTTTCTCATGTATGTAGTATGACCAAAATAATCTTGACCATTCGATGGCGATCAAAACCGGGCACCAGGGGACCACGGTGGGCCCCATATGCTGCGTGTCTAGTACATGGAGATAGCTGTACTCTAGATTTCCCCACGTTAACTAAAACTATCTAAAGCATTTAATAGAAGGGAATTATCACCTGTGACCAATGACATAGGATACTACTTCATAATAGCTTCCAGACACAGAACCGGTGTTGGAGTCCCCATTTGAGGAGACCGGATCTGCTCCTCACACATGGCGCCTCACAGGAGCCTCATACGCACATCCTAGGAGCATCTCACGTTTTAATTATTATTCGCGGGATATATTCTCAATGCACGGTGGATGTGACTGTGAGCCGCCCATTTGTGAGGAGCAGATCCCGCTTCCCATTTGAGAATGAGGAGGGGAACCGGTAACCACGGTTATTAATGGAAGCCGGTGTACTGGCTCAGCCGGTAACATAAATTTTTCATTTCCGCCGTCGCTCATCTCATCTGACGGCGTTCTACGGATTCGTCGGAGTTGTGGGTCGTACACATCACCACCGGATCATTAAGGTAAGAGAGGAGAGAGAAAAAAAAAGAGAAGTGGAAGGAGAGACGGGCATTCGCTGTCTTGGCCCTGAGCTGCTTTTGTGATTTTCTTCTCCCCTCCCTCTCCCCCGAAGGCCCCAACCCGGTTTCTATTCCTCTCGACCGTTTCGAGGAATCAGAAAGAGAAAAGATAGAAGTGAGAGAGAGAAAACCTAAATTTAATTTTCTCCGGAGGTCTTCGGGTTTCGAATTATCGGGATTTCGATTTGTTCTCGGGCAATCGGTAATCCAGGAGAGGGTTTCATTGCCCTTTATTGATGATCTCGTGGGCTTGAATCGGCGAAGGTGGGGCTGAATTGTGCGGTTATTCGATATGTGGATGGGACAAAGAAGAAATGCTAATCTTGCAGAATCGTAGCTCCGATCTCTGGAACGTGGAAGGCAGCAGCACCGAAGGCCGGACGTAATGGAGGTCGATTCGTCGATGATGCCGGAGTCCGATCAAGATCATGGGCAGAATCACGACCCTGGAGCGATCTCGTCTATGGACAGTAGCAGGCATGGAGAGCAGCTCGGTGGAGGAGAGCAATCTGCGTCTTCGGTGACTCCAACGTCGCAGCCGCAGCAGGCTCAGGTACAGCAGCCGCAAGCTCAGCCCCAGCAGCAGCCGCCTCAGGTGCAGCAAGCTCCGGTCGCCGGGCCGAGGCCGGCGCCCACGTACTCTGTCGTTGAAGCGAACATAGAGAAGAAAGAGGATGGGCCGGGGCCTAGATGCGGTCACACGTTGACCGCGGTTGCTGCCGTTGGGGAAGAAGGGACGGCTGGATATATCGGCCCTCGACTTATCTTGTTTGGTGGTGCCACTGCTCTAGAAGGCAACTCTGCGGCTTCTGGTCCACCGTCGTCTGCCGGAAGTGCTGGCATCCGTATGTCTATTGATCCATTTTGCCTTATCATTACCATATTTCTTACTATTATTGTTTTCCCGCCCTGAATTTCGGTTCGCTTACCGCTTCTCTAGTTTATGTAATAGAACCCTAATCTTACCTTAACTGAGTAATTTCACGTTTAAGTTTCACAGATAGAGATCATGTTCCAATGTAGTTGAATTCATTACACCCACAAACTTTGGCTTATCCACAACTCAGCTTCCTATAAGAACTAGAGTTTATGCTAGTAAAAAAAATTGTTCTAAAGCCCTTTTGTGACAACAGATTTCCTGGATTGCAGGACTAGCAGGTGCCACTGCTGATGTTCACTGTTATGATGTTAATTCAAATAAATGGTCTAGGTATGTTTCAGAGTGTTACTTTTTATCTTATCAAGTTGCAAAACATTGTGGATGTTTGAAATGTCTAAAATAGTTATAATGCGGCTGACTGCTTTGCTTCTTTATGAGCTTCTTTGCAGGCTTACTCCTCTTGGAGAACCACCCTCGCCGAGGGCAGCACATGTGGCAACTGCTGTGGGTACAATGGTAGTTATTCAGGTTGGTGTAAAACTAAATATCTACTGATATGCATATATTGGTTAATGTAATTAAAATCCTTTATTTCTACTGACAGATTAATACTCATCTATATACTCTCTTTTCCCCTCTTTAACAATGATTTGAGTCAGGGAGGAATTGGTCCTGCTGGGCTGTCTGCAGAGGATCTGCATGTTCTAGACCTTACACAACAACGACCAAGATGGCACAGGTTTTTTACATAGGACTGATTTCATATTTCGTTTAATTTAGGTGTTTTTTATTTGTTAAAAATGAAATTCATTTTTCTTAGGGTTGTCGTCCAAGGCCCTGGTCCAGGGCCACGTTATGGTCATGTGATGGCTCTTGTTGGGCAAAGGTTTCTTTTGGCAATTGGTGGAAATGATGGTAAGCTACTATGTTCTTTTAGCGCAGACAATTCCCACCTCTTGGTCACTGAATAATTGTTTTATTATCTCTTGTTGCTCATTATATAAAAGGTGGCAAAATTTTGGTACTAATACAATACAATTGATACTTGCAAAAAAAAGCTGGTAAAATTTTTGGTGCGTGTTAAACAGGGAAGCGACCTTTAGCTGATGTATGGGCCCTAGACACTGCTGCGAAGCCTTATGAATGGCGCAAATTGGAGCCAGAAGGGGAAGGTCCACCTCCATGCATGTAAGTTTTTTTATCAGATTCTATAAGATCTGATTGCATGTAATTGTGAAAACATTGTGCATCATCTAAGCTTTGTCTCAACTATATGGGGTCGGTTACATGAATCCTGTTTCTCCATTCTGTTCTGTTCAATGCCATACCCATTGTTAAATTATGGGCACTTAAACCCTTTTTGTTGGTAATAAATAAAATAAATTACTAAGAGAAAAGGAAGAAGGATACAAGGATATGGGGTCAGCTACGTGAATCCTGTTTTGCCAATTCATTCTATTTAAAGCCATATCCACAGTTAAATCTGGAGGTGATAAGATATCACCCTCAAAAAAAGAAAAGACAACCCCTTAAACCAAACTCACACCCAACTCACACGTCCAAACATAGTGATAGTGTGACACAAATCAAATTGACAGCTGCCACCCAAACCTGACTAATAGAGAAAAACAAACACCATGAGAAGAGCTCAACACGCCATTAACAAAATGCCACTACAAACCCACATCACTAACTCCATGCTCCCAACAACTGGAAAAACCAACAACATTAAACTCCAACTGAACTCCTTTCAAGATTTGCTTAAATGCTTGACTGCTTCAGACTCTTGACTAGGAATTTCTTTGCTCCTCTTACTATTTCCACCAAAGTCCCTTTAGGTCTGCCCTAATTCTTCTAGCCCCTTCAACTTGTAATAGACCACTTCTTTTAATGGGTGCTGTAGATGGTCTTTTATGCATGTGACCAAGCTATCCCAATCTACTTTATCTCATTTTATCACATATATATTTTGATCAGCAACTCAAGAAAATTTTATTAAGATTAAAGAACAAAAAGGTACAACAAGAAGTTGTTGGGTCGAAGTCCCTTTACAGCAAAGATCCCCCCCCCCCCCCCCCCCCACATAATTAACATTGAGTCCAAAACAAATGCTGCCTATGAGTCCCTTGCTTAGCCAGTCCATCTTCCAACCCATTTGCAGACCTCCTAAATGGATTTGCATATTCTTGAGATCATCTTGAATCTTCTGAAATCCTTTCTGAATTGCCATAGAACCCCTTCTCCTTTTTTCAACCAACCCATGACTATTTTTGAGTCCCCTTCAACAATCAGACTAATAATTCCCATACCCTTAGCTTTTTGTGCCCTAATAATAGCAGCCAAAAATTCATCTCTTACTGAGTCGCCTTGATCGATAGGTCCTGAATACAGGCCACATATATTCCCATTCTCATCTCTAGACACTCCACCAATTTTGGAAGGTTTCTTACAAGCTCCAAATTCCATCCCCCCCTAGGGGAGGAGGGAGACCCAAAGAAATCGGACACAGGTTTCTCCTTGAGATTAGAGAGAGCAAACAGTGAAGGAAACAAATCTTTTGAAGGAACATTGAACATTCCCAACCCACACATCTTCCCAAAAACTTATCCTATTACCAGAAAGCCAAATCATACTTGACGTTCTCAAGGAATTGGGGCAGGATACCATGCACTGCTTTCCACGGCATGGCAAGGTTAGCTCTTTGCAGAATGCTGGCATCCCGTCCATTCCTAGCCAGCCAATGAATACTTGAGACCATTTTATGCCACAATCTGTCATTCTCTAAAGGGAAACACCACAACCACTTACTTAAAAGAGCAAGGTTTTTCTTACTAATGTTACCTATACCCAACCCCTCCTCTTTCCTTTTTACCACCTTTTCCCATTTCATCAGATGGTCCCTTTTTCTATCTCCTGGTTCCCACAGGAAATCTCTCATCAGCTTTTCCACCCTCTTCACAACTGCTTGAGACATCCTAAATACAGTCATGAAGTAGATAGGGAGGTTGGCCAAGGTTGATTTTATCAAAGTGATTTTCCCCCCTAGAGAAATGTACTTCCTTTTCCACCCAGCTAATGCTTTCTCAATTCTCTCAACTACTGGAGTCCAAAAGCTTATAGATCTTGGATTGCCACCAAGGGGTAATCTACTTCTAGGTTCCTTTGTATGACTTCATTTCTAACCCTGCCCATTGTGGTTTTACTACTCATCCATCTATGCATTTGTTTTTCTGCATGATGTTACTTAACTGCCCAAGCACAATACTTTTGCTTCATGCAACATAGCTGGTCTTGCAACTGTTTTATAGAATTTTCCTTTTAGCCAAAGTGGTATTTGTCTTATCACATATGATTCTGGATTAGACCTGTTCATGGGCCGGGTGGCCCGACGGGCCGGCCCGGCCCGGCCCGACCCCCGGACGGGCTTGAACATGCTTATAGGCCCACGGGCTTAAATTCGGGCCAAAAAGCCCGGCCCGCAATAAATTCGAGCCGGGCTTGGGTTTTGTCAAAATAGCCCGGCCCGACCCGACCTAATATTAAACTTAAAATTAGTTATGTGATTATGTCCATTTGAATAAATTTTTTGATTTAAGAATGTAAAATTGTGTTTTAAAATATAAAAGAAAGGGAAAAATACCATCTTGTAGGCCCATTGTTCATTTAAATAGAAAAAAAAAATACTATCTGAATTTTTAATTCTAATTTGAATAGGGAAAATTGTTTTTTTTTTCAATTAGGTCGGGCTTCGGGCTCGGGCTCGGGCCTAGTATATTTTCATTAGTGACAAGTGAAAGCCCGGCCCGGCCCGACCCATGAACAGGTCTATTCTGGATGCACCTCTCCTTTGTTATGGATTCTTAACCCAGGTAATGAAAGCGGTTGCATTGTGTGCATTGTGTCATTTCTTGGTCTCCAATCCTAAGTGTACTCTGGCTTGCACTCTTATTATTATTAAATTTACATTGCATCTATTCTATTTTAGTTGTACTTATTTTGAAACCTCATGTTTCTAATATAGTTGTCCATAGACCTAATTTTGCATTTAATATAGTTGTACATCTATAACATGAAGTATTGGTTATTGCTTACATTAAACAAAGTACGTTGTTGCAGGTTCTCATCTTGTTCATTAGTTGTACATGTATAACATGAAGTATTGGTTATTTGCTTACATTAAACAAAGTACATCTGCTGCTTTGCATACTTTTGGCAACTCATACTTTCTTTGCAGTTGCTGATGGATGATTATGCATTGATATGCTTTGGTCTTTGTTTTTAAGCTTTTGGAATGGTGTGACCGAAGTGATTTATTTGGGGCCATTTAATGACAGATGAAGTGGCTGTACTAGGGGTGCAACTTGAGCAAGCTTGAGTTGAGCATTTTAAAACTTGAATGGGTCTGGCCCAATGCAACATAAATTGTTCAAATTGGGTGTTTGCATCCTTGGGCTAAATGAACAACTTTTTGCTCTGTCTTATCAGTGAATAAATCATTAATTAGGTTATGATCTCCTTAATGGCTGAATGACATATTGGATTGATTACTATTATAGTTAGGATAAGGCTTAATTGAGTTGAGTTGACTATTTTTTCCAAGTACAAACCAATGAGTAATTCAATTCAGCCATTTCAATGCTTACCAAATGACTTCTTGTTGTGGAAGTCCTTGATTGGTTTTTCTTTCTTTCAACCTGAGTTTGTTTCTACCTTATATTCTTGATTAGGTATGCAACAGCAAGTGCACGTTCCGATGGTCTTCTTCTGCTTTGTGGAGGGAGGGATGCAAACAGTGTGGTGAGCTAACAAAATTTCCATTCCAATGATGTTTGATACCCGTAGATTCTTGGAGTGTATATTTTTGTACATTTTTTGATCAGTAATATGTTTTCATACATTTTTAACAGTTAACTTGTTTTTCCTTTAACACTGCATGATTTTAAAAGGAATTTATGGAGGAACTTCATAAATTGGATTTACACATTTTATCATGTTACTTTGCCCTATGTACCATCAAGGTTTAAACCAGTGTTGGTGGAAATATTGGTCTTTGAAAGCGATGGGATTCTTTTTGTATTGGGTTGTAGTTTTAACAACCTCTTGTTGTAATCTTTGTCTTTTTTAATCTTAATAAAATTTCTGTGTTGCTGATAAAAAAATATTGGTCTTCCAAATATAGGAAACATGTTGAAATGTTGTAAAGAGTTATTCTTTTTGAAGATAAATGAAAAGTAAAATTTATTAAGAAAAAATATTACATCAAGAGGTGATTAGGCATTGCCCACCAAAAAAAAAAAAATACAACAAAACCCAATCAAATCTCCCAAGAAACAAACCAAGCCAGAACCAGCAACAGTCTCGAAAAGACCAAACCCAAATGCAACCAAAGACCCTTCTGACTAAAGAGAAAGACAAAAAGGGAACCCATTCAAAAACAAGCCCCAAGGACCCACACTCATGGGACAAAGATTACCCCCAACCCTAATCTCTACCAAACAATAGAAACACCCAACTTCAATTCAAACCCCTCAAAAACCCCTGACATCCCACCCTAATTGTAAAAATGCATTTTCTCCTTCCTGGCTTTCATACATTTCTTCATAAATACTGGAAACTGTTGAAACTTGAAAGGTTCTGAGTTGCTTCTTGTTCCTAAATCTTCTTACTGCAGTAGGCATCTGTTCACTTAATCATATCCCCTTAGAACAGTCAATAAATCTTTCTAATTTAACCACTGCATTTTTCTCAAAAGTTTGAACTGCCTCCCACACTCCAACATCTACTCAAGCATCAACTTCAACTTCAGTACTCTTAAAGCCTTTTTTTCCACCAATGTACTTGTGAACCCTCTCTGATCCGACTTTCCATTGACTTCTTCCCTACAATCTTCTTCTTCTATCTCCCTGAATGTCTTGCATATTCCTCCTCTCCAAGAAAAAATAAGCCCAAAGTTTTGCTTACTTCCACTTCTTTTTTAACCACTGTCCCCAAGTCCATTTCCTTACCAACTTCATGAGTTTCATAAAAAAAATTCTGCCTTCCTCCTCTAACAGATCGACCTCCAGTAATCCAGTTCCACTTCCTTTTCCTTATCTTTGTCCAGCAGAAAAGTTCTATTCTTTTTCTCTCATAAACTTTTGAACCTGACATCTCTGCTACCCCACCATCTTTCTCACCCTCCCTTTTCCTTTCATTCATTCTGTCTTTAAAAACCTCTTCCCTCTCTTCCTCCCTTTTTCATCCTTCTTGCCAATATCTCCACTGCCATAGACTGATAAAAGTCATGCATGACCCCCTCATAAATTCCAGCTTCAGATTCCATCTCCTCCTGTGGACACACATCTGCCACTGTTCCACGTGCCACAATTAGATTCCCATTCTTAAGATCCACGCTGTTCATTGGACCTTCATCACATTCAATGAGGAACCTTCTTTTCTATTGCCTTTTCCAATGCACAACACAATTGGATGAGCTTCTTGCTTTTCTTTTCCAACCTTACATTGCCGAGAACTCTCCCTGGATCTGTCAACAGTCCTCGCCATCTTTGTTTTTGAGTTGCCCTTCTTTATGATCTTCTCTTTATTCTTGTAGGAATAATAAGTTGTGCACCATGCAAATGCAACAAATCCATCCGTATCCTGTAAAGAGAAAGTCTGAACTTTTGAAATATCTTTTTCGTAATCAACCTCCTTCTTACACCTATGCCTCTGAGAAGGAGAAGATGAAGATAGACCACCGCCATTGTCTAGCAATGTGCTATTACCATTCAAACAAGCTTGGGGCAAACCCGAGTCACGTGACTCCTTGAAAACATTCAACTATTGGTCTGGACCACCCTCTGGTTGAACCAACAGAAAACTATTAGAATTTGGCTCCTTAGACTTCTCTACAACATTAACTTCCTCTTTTCCACTTCCCATAACAGTGTTCCTCGGTGGTTGAGCTGCAAACTGCTCAACATCATCCATTGTAGTTTCTCCTTGGGAACCAACTTCTTTTCCAATTGCCCTTTCCCCTTCCCTAGCACAACTAATCCACTGACCCACTTCATTCTTGTTAACTCTACCGCCATGTGTAATCCACCCTGCCATGTCATCACCTTCAACCTCATGCCCCTGACTCCACAACCAGAGACCATTAGATTTAACTACAATCACTCGAGGGATCATGCAAATTGGCTCCTTCCAACACAGCTCTGCAAAGTTCTGCGACCTTCACCAAAACCTCTTTGCACCACAAGTTGAACAGTAATCCAAAATGTCTAACCACTAACCTGTCTGTCTCTACTGATATCTGATTACAAGAGGGAACCCATCTTTTCACTCGAAACACCCCCTGGACTGTAGAGATCGAGACTGCCACAAAGTTATATGATGCGAATCATGCGATGCCAAAATCAAATAGAGCCGAATCATGTCCAAACGGGAAAATTAAGCCTGAGTCCTCAATCTTAAAAAACTTCTTAATAGTTTCCTTAACAAATCCCAATCTGCCACTTCCTTTAGATGATTTCGCAATCAGCAAATCTTTCCATCGTTCGCTTGCCTTTTCTTGTTTGAATCTAACAACCTGCTCTTGTAAGAGGGAAGTAAAATCCATCCATCCCTTTGACCTTCTCTCCCTTGAGGAATAAAAATCAATTGTCGTCCTTGTTTTCAAAAAAATTCCTTGCAGCAGATAAATCTTCCTTTAGCATTTTCCTTCCTCTCCACTTACAAATCTTTTGCTTGGAATTTTAATTGGATCCTTCCAATGTGCTTTTGAGTCTATATAAATTGCACCATCGATGAAACCCTTAAACCATTCAATCAAGTTCAGATCCAAGAAAATCGTTGCATTCCCTACTTCCCTGATCTTCAACCAGAACTGATCACATCTCCTGATTTCCTTCCTTAAAAACAAATACCTTGGACTCAACCATACGTGTCACATTTGGCATAAGATATATGGAAATCATACAAATCAAAAACATGAGAAATCATATATATGGAATATGGTGGAAAGTGGAAATATCATGAAATATATGGAAACATACAATGATAATTATGAAAGGAAGGAAGCATAGGCTTAGGTATGTAACCAATCACAAAAAAATTTATATGGAATATGGTGGAAATTGTACAAATCAAAAACATGAGAAATCATATATATGGAATATGGTGGAAAGCGGAAATATCATGAAATATATGGAAACATACAATGATAATTATGAAATGAAGCATAGGTTAGGTATGTAACCAATCACAAAAAAATTACCCAAGGCCTACCCCTACCAAGAGTTCAGATAATGGCGTTTTTATAAAAGAAGCATAGGTGCACCCTTATAGATTATTATCTTATTCCAAATCATGAAAATAGCCAATAAAATAAGGTTAATAGACAAAACAATGTGCTGCAAAGTTGTCCCGTAAACTTTAATAGTTAAGGCTACATAAAAGAATAAGTAAAGTTGAAATTCAAAAAAAGTGCTAATGATTATAATGAATCAACCAAACACTATTACACAAACAAAAGCTAAGATTTCATGTCATGTCTGAAAAGAATTTTGAGCTGGCTCAAATTGGTCATCACGTCCATTAAGTGGTAATACTGCTTCTCCACATATCTATATATTGTTGCCTAAGAAGATGGGTGAATTTTGCTTGAGATACGAGAGAGGTGTCTTCTTATGGGGTGAATGTTTGCAAAGTGATTGCTAGACAGAATTTTCCAGCTGCTCCAAGTTTGTTGTGGGGGGTGTAGTAGATTAGGATTCTAGGAAGATGCATGGTGTAGAAATGGAAAGTTGTGTGAGGTTTGCCCTTGGTTGTACAAGTTGAGCATGGAGAATGTTTTTGTAAGTCTGTGTTTTGAAGTAAGAAGAAATCAAGTTGTGTGGTACTGTGGTCTTCAATTTTCAGACATCCATGATTGGATGGAGAGTTGGATGAATGTGCAACATTATTTGCCAGGTTGGAAAAAGTCAAGGTGGATGTTAGTAAACCTGATGCCAGGTGGTGGAAAGAGTGTGTAGAGATGGGGAATTTTCTATTAAATCTTTTCATAATACTTTGATGAAAGGTCAGATGGAGAATAGCAGCATCTTAGGTGTTTTGAGAAATCCAAATCCTCCTCAGGGTTTCCACTTGGTTACTTTTGCTGGGTAGTATTCTCAGTTTCTCACTATAGATCACTTCAAGTCAAGGGGATTTTTCCAATTAGATGCGTCATGTGCAAAGAGCACGAGGAAGATGCATTTCATTTGTTAATTCAATCTAGGGCAGGTGGTTTGCTCTTTCTTCTCTGTATTATTTGAAGCGTCTTTGCTGACTCTGGTTCATCGTAAGGAGATCTTCTCCAAGTAGCCAAAATTGGCAGGCAGCAACAAAGCTAAAATCTTTTGGAGCATCATTCCTTTTGTGGTCTGTTGGAGCATTTGGAGGGAATGAAACCAGCGATTTTTGAAGACAAGTGAAGTCAAGTTAGTCATTGGGCCTTCAATTGTTGATTGGGCCCTTGCTCATTTTGAGTTAAAAATTTGAGCAGTATTGATTTTGGGGAGTTGTGCCCTTGTGGTTGACTTTAGAATTTTGTAACATGTAGTTTATTTTTTATTTTTTTGGTTAAGTAAAGAAAGTTTTACTAAATATGTGACTGAGAGTTAGTACAAACAGGTTGGAGGATTCCAACAACCCAAAATTACAAAATGGATCACTATTTTTTATTAAATAGTGAGTTCACCATCCCATTTGTAGTTCTTCTAACCCAATTAAAGGTGATATTCAACTCCCTTTATAGGCATTCTTTCTCCCTAAAGGCGGTGTGCCTGTAGATCCAAGGGACTGGGCAGTTGCACCCTGTCCAAGATATGACCAGTTTTGAACCCCCTTCTACTTACAACTATTGGAAGCTAGATAGCTTTTCTAATCTTACTCTTTGTAGCAAAGTCAACAGTTCAGCTTTCAACAAATCTCCAACTCCACTAGGTCCTGATTACAAAGCCACCACCCTGCCTGAGGAGTCTCTAAACACTCCCATCAAAATTCATTTTTGTTCTATTGTTTGTTGGAGATTTCCATTTCAAGATCACCCTATCTTTTTCTTTGAAAGATTGTACCACATCAGCCCATGTTCTTATTATTTCATCTGCTGAGAATATTTGAAAATTTTTTATTGTCTTTTCCCAATGTGCAACTGTAACATTTGTACTCTCTATTATCTCCTCCTTAGACCTGCTTTTCTCATTGAAAATTTTCTCATTCCTTTCTTCCCATATAGTTCTAAGTTCTAACCACTGCTGTGCTGACTGTCCTTCACATAATTGTCCCTCTCTTCCTTGGTTGTCTTAGGAAGCTTGGATTGAAGAGACTCACATCTTGAGGAGGAACTCACCTGTAACCAAAGATAGAGTAGTACTCCCAAACACAAAGCACAGAAATTAGTAAGTGGGGAGTGGTTTCACCACTTGTTTTGCAAAGAAAGCACATATGAGAATATAGTCTTTTATTAGGCCTTCTTTTTTGGAGCGTGCCACAAGTATTTATCAAAAATCTTTCACTAGGAAGTTCTCCCCCAGAGGATTGGACTTTATGAGGGCTTTGAAGAGCGATGCACAGGTAAAGAAACCATTGGAAGAGATTGACCATATTCTACTGTCCTCCAAATTTTGGTCCAAAAAGACAGTCCAATTTGGCCAGTAACTCAACAAGGGATTCACATTTATTAACCCTCAAGCTGCTCCTAAAACCAAAGTCCCAGTTTATCTCAAAGGGGGAGGGTGTCCCAATTTCAGAGACAGGCTCAAGATTGTAGTTAGACAGGGTATAAAACAGAGGGAACTGCAGTTTAAGACGAGTCTCTTGTAACTAGAGATCCTCCCAAGTTTGTAACTGGTAGTTTATTGTTTTGCTTCTTTTGTGGCTGGAGCATCTTTTGATGTAATGCTTTGTGGTGAAATATCTTCACCTTTTTCTATCTTTTTCTTTTCAATGAATTTTACTTTTACCATAAAAAAATCTCGTGTACTCCACATTGTGCCAGGAATCACCCAAGAGAACAACTCTAAAACCACCAAAACACATTGTGCCAGTAGTTTTCATTGGGGAATATGCTGACTAGTAGTATTTTGTTTGATACCCTTGGAAGTGAAAATATATCATGGAAATATTATGAAATTTATTGATTTTTTTTGTTATGATGTTAACCATGTAAAAATGTATAAAACCTTTATGGATGCCATACTTAGAGCTTGGAAGTTGTTACTCATTGAAGATTGTGTGTCATGTGGAGCAGCCAATCACATTAGATCTATGAACCATTTCAAGAGGTTGATTGATGAGGGAGATTTGAAGTAGTGGTTGTAGTTTTGCTTCTTTGTTCCACCTTTCTAGTGCAATTGTTCATGTCTTGAACATTTTTTTTGAGAGAACTAGTCAAAAGTTGTTTGTTTATTTTATAAAATTCTTATGGCTTAGGCATTGACTAGGTGCCTCACTATCACCCTGAATTGCCCTAGACTCCTTGAGGCCCTTGACAATTATGTGAACAAAGTTGACCTGTTGATAATATTGGTGATGTTGTATGTATCATGAATAAATTAGATGAACTCAAGAGTCTTTTGGAACAAAGGCTGTCAAATTGAGGATGAGTGGCAAAAAATAGTGGGCAAACTATTTTCCTGGACTGCTGGACAGCAGCTCATCAGATAAGAAGGGATAGATCAAATTAAGTTCTCTGTTTGATTATGAAAATCTTTTTGTAAACACAAAGGGAATGGTGGTTTAGTTCTTGATTATTGTAAGGTCTCTGTTTTTTAATGAAAGTATACTTAACATATTCTCAAAAAAAAAAAAAAAAAGAAAAAATTAGCTTTTAGTTTAAGAGATGTACCATATCCGTTACTCAATGAGTTTTCTGTTAATTAATCTTTTCTATCAGTATGTCTTTGTAGTATAAAAAACTATACAACTCTTTATTTTTTCCTTTTAACATTGTATTTATTGTTCTTGTAGCCGCTGGCTCAGGCATATGGTCTTGCCAAACATAGGGATGGTCGTTGGGAATGGGCCATAGCACCTGGTGTCTCTCCATCACCAAGATATCAACATGCAGCGGTTGGTTTTATTTTTTTCTCGTCCTTTTGAAACAGAACCCACTTGCATTTTATTTCTTTATTTTCACCTACATTTCATTTTTTCTAGGTTTTCGTAAATGCACGACTTCATGTATCCGGAGGGGCACTTGGTGGTGGCCGCATGGTAGAAGATTCATCAAGTGTAGCAGGTACTTCCATGTCTTCATAGATCTCAAACATGTGGTTCCTTCATGCTTAAGTGGTCACTCTATCCTTGGATTGTTATGTTTTTTCTTTTCCATCTTCTCTACCATTCTCTTCCTGTTTACTGCAGCCTTCATGTGCCATATTTCAGGGGATTTTTCCTTGTGTTGGTTCTAAACTCGTGTCATCACTTTTAAGCACACATAGCACCATATTGTTCCTCCTTTGCATTTGTAGAGTACTATATGAGATGTCCCAATGGATTTTGACTACTAGAATTTTATTTATTTATTTTTTTGTTTTTTGTTTTTTAAGATGTCCTTGTGCCTTGCCAAGGATTTCAAGACTAGATAGGCATAGTTACTAAGATGAGGGAAGGTATCAGTTTCCTGTCATTACACAGTCGTCTTCTACTGCTATAGATTGATGATTGTTGAACTCTTTATCAAAAATCTCATTTGTTTCTCCCTTGGTTCTCTTTTTGGTACTCTAGGGGTTTCTACCTATGATCCCATATCAATGCAAATATACAAATTATAGACTTGTCTATCAAAGTGGATCTCATAATATCACTTGAGCATGCATGGATTGTGATGACACAGATAAGTCAATGCAAAAATCATAGTTAAATTGACGGGATTCAGTGGTTTTGAGCAAAAGCTTTTGTGGAGGAAGGTGCATTATGTTTTTTATGAAGTTTTTGTCTTGAGACTGTGTACAATAATAAATTTGTGCAAGCCTTTGGAATAGAGGTGATATATTTTTTTTGGATAAAAAATAGTAAGGTTTTATTTGTCCAAGCCTTGGACTAGGGGTGGTATTCCTAGTTCAGCCCACAATTTTTTGGGCTTGGGCCCAATGCTTCTAGGCCTGGGTTGGTGTGGAGTTGTATTCATGTGTGTATGTGTTATTAACTTATTATATACATATCAGTGTCATTAATGCAGTGGGGCAATTATTAGCTTTTCTGCAATTATCAAAAAAAAAAGCATTTTTGCATCCCTAGTCAATGTGATGACTAGTTGGTGTCTAGGTGCTGACTGGTCGATTGCAAAAGATGTGTTCTAAATATAAGACATTGATTTGTATATATTATTCTTTCTTTATTAAAGCAATAAAGTGATGTTACTGATAAAAAAAATACAAGGCATTGTCATTCATAAGTTAATGTCATTACAAGAATGCAGTAAAAGAATGATATATAAAATTTGATTTACAATCTTTGTTTAGATAATATAGAAAAAGGCAGGCTGGGTGGGCTAGGATAGGGAATAAAGCGTTTGTTTTTCAAAGAAAGAGTGCAACCTTTGAGTATTTGGTTGCCCCTTTGTCTATGGCTACTTTTACCAGCATACAACTAATTGGAAGAACTCTAATCTTTTGTGAAGGGAATGAATAAAGGTTGGTAGGGCATTTGAAGAGTTTGGTGAAAAAATTTGAAGCTTTCTCGAATTTCAAAGTTTATTTTGAAAAGAGTTGCATTGTGAGGATTAATTAGGGGGATAGAGAACTAGATGCTATTGTAGAGAGGATTTAGTGTTCCATTTCTAGTTGGCCTGTGACCTACTTGGGGCTTCCTTTAGGAGCAAATCCTAAAGAGAGTAGTTTTTGGTTGCCAATTTTAGAAAGGTGTGCAGAAGACAGTAGTGTGGAAGAGGAACTACATATCTTTGGGTGGGAGAATTACTTTGATTAGATCAATTCTAGCAAACCTGCCATTATATTATTTGTCAGTGTTATGGATTCCATAGAAGGAAGCTAGGAAGATTGAGAAGGTAAGGAGGGATTTTCTAAGGGAACCAGGGGAGGAGAAAAAAGATCACCTATTGAGATGGAAAATCGTGACTAAATATCTAAAGGAGGGAGGGTTGGGTTTGGGTAATGTAAATAAAAAGAACTTTGCTTTGTTAGGTAAATGGATTTGGAGGTGGCCTTTGGAGAGGGACAGATTGTGGCACCAGGTGATTACTAGAATTCATGGTAGGATGAACTCTGGATGGGATGCAGGAGTTTCTCTTTGGGCTACCATGGCTTCACCATGGAAAGCTATTCATGGATTTCTTCCATAGTTTTCAAGGTGCCAAGGCGAGGCTAGGCGACAGGGGGGCACCTAGGCGTCGCCCAGGCGATGGATTTTTTTTTCAAGTAAAAACATGTATCCTAGGGTAGTTCCCTAGGTTCCATAATCATATTTCCTTAATAAATATGCATAATTTTCATAAGAAAAGTATAAACTTAATGTTAAAGTATAGAAAATCAACATATTCCAACATATTCATGAGAAGAAAAAGAAAGAAAAGAAAATTCAAAATATATAGGTGCTGAACCCCTATTTCTGTTATAGGAAAAGAAGAAGAAATTAGTATATAAAAACACAAAATTAGTAAAGAAAAAGAATAAAATGTGTTGATTGGACAGCATTTTATGTTCTTTCTTACTTATTGGTTCAGGTTTTGAAGTCTTTAGGGTTCAATACAGCATTTAGCAATGTTTGTGTTGATTAGACCCTAACAAATAAGAAAATAACAAAAAGAAATTAGTATATAAACATACAAAATGAGTATTTTAGTTTAAAAATGTCTATTTTATAATTATAACCTCAAAAAATTAAGAATATAAAAGTTTGTTATAACACTCTATAGAAAACTGCTTGGCGATTAGGAGAGGCGAGACTCCAAGGGTGCCTTGTCGCCTAGGCGTCGCCTTGACAATTATGATTTCTTCACCAGTTTCTCAGCTTCATCAGGTATGATGTGTGTTCCAGGGAGGCTCTGTAGTTTTGGGAAGATCTTTGGGTTGGTTCCTCAACTCTTAAGGATCTGTTCCCTTCCCTTTACTCAGTTTCCTTGTACAAAAACAAGCGTGTCTTGGATTATATTGTTCCTCCTATCCTTACATTGAATCATAATTGGGATTTTGGTTTCTAAAGAGAGTTGAGGGATGCTGAAATGGTAGAGTTGAATGGGCCTTTGCAACTTCTTTACTCCATTTGCTTGGATCCTACCAAACCGGATAGCGTATCTAGGTTCCTCATCCTAAAGGTCTTTTTTCTTGTGCTTCTCTTTTCAACTCTTTTTGTTTGTCTTCTCCTCCTCAACCTTTCCCTACTAAAGAAGTGTGGTATTGGCCTGTCCCTACCAATTGGAGACTTTTGTTGGGAAGCGTACCATGGGAAGATCAACACTATGGGCTTTCTACAAAAAAGAAGACCCTTTTTATGCTTATCCCTACTGGTGCATCCTTTGTAAATCCAATGAAGAAAATTGTTACCACTTACTAATATCTTGTCCCTTGCTGCTAATATACGGGGTTGGCTTTTCTCTTTGTTTGGTTGCAGGTGGTCTTTGCCAACGGAGGTAGATAAGATTTTTGACCCTTGAACCTTTGTTCAGCCTAAAAGGAGTGGTAGGATTATGTGGAAAAGTGATAGAGCAGCAATAATATGAACTCTCTGGGAAGAAAGAATATAACAGAATTTTCTCAGAATGGGAGAGATTCATAGAAGCGATAATAGACTGCATATTGGTAAGAGTGATCCATTGACTTAGGACCATGGATTTTTTTCGTCTTGGTCCTATGATGATATTTGGGGAAATTGGGGGGTAGTGGTCAGAAGTTCTTCCAAAAAAGAAGAAAAGACTTTGTGGAAAACCCCAGTTGCAGACTTCGTAAAATTACATTTTGATGGGAGCAGTCAAGGCAATTCAGGCCCTTGAGGCATTGGGGGGGGGGTGCTGAGAAATAAAGAAGGGATTATCATTGCACTATTTTCCATTCTAGTGGGAGTGGGGGATTCCATTAGGGTGGAATTGTTTGTGGCTATGAGAGG
Source organism: Nelumbo nucifera (assembly GCF_055504915.1). NCBI lineage: Eukaryota > Viridiplantae > Streptophyta > Magnoliopsida > Proteales > Nelumbonaceae > Nelumbo > Nelumbo nucifera. The sequence continues at coordinate 67,543,949 of NC_142650.1, read as the reverse complement.
GCTACAGATTGCAAGTAATATAGGCCTAATAAATGTGGAGACTGAAGGGGACTCAAAAATGGTGATAGGGTGGCTGAAGGATCCTGAGTCTATTGTTTGGTGTTTTAGGGATGAGATGAGAAAGTTTAAAATTTTAACCAGAAACATGAACTTGAAAATCTCTTGGGTTAGGAGAACAGCTAATGATATGGCAGATGGTTAGCTAAACAAGGGGTCAATAGGGACAGTTTGCATTGGGCTCAGCTGTAATTGTTTTTGGTACTTTTATTATCAAGTTTGTGTGAGAGTGCCTCTCTGTGGGATGCTTCTAATGCTTATTCTCTTGATATTTAATAAATACTTGTTTACTTATCTAAAAAAAACTCTTCCACTGTTTTCTCTTATTATTGCCTTATTCATTTTATATACCATCAACCATTCATGTGCAATTAAAATGCTTAAAGTAATTAGAATAAATGTACCAAATAAAAGTATATATGATTTTATTTTAACTAATTACAGATAAACACAAACAAATAAAATTTTAAAATGACTTTGTTTGACTAGGTTGTCTAGTTGACCTAGTTAATGCCGAGTCATCCCAAGTGAGCATATCATGTGTATTGACCAATTAGTTTGTGTTTGTTGACTAGTTGACCCCTTCCAAATGAGTGGGTTGCAACATGAATGAATTTTTATTACCTTATTTCCTGTTGCTTGGTACTCGACCCTATATGATTCTGTTATTTTCCACTCAACAATACCTTCTGATCTATCTATTTCATTACTTGGAAGGCCATGATATTGAACTTATTGTGTTTTTAAATAAAATAAATGGGCCTAAATCCCAAGTTTTTCTATGGAATTACAGATAGAAGATGTAATATTTCACATCTTCTGTTATTTTGTTCTTTCTATTTTCTCTTTTATAAAGCAGGTAAAGGATTCTTTTCTTATTACAATTGTTGATTCTGTACAATCATCTTACATGTACAATGTTTCTCTTTGTAGTGCTGGATACTGCAGCTGGAGTCTGGTGTGACACAAAATCTGTTGTTACTAGTCCCAGGACGGGTAGATATAGTGCTGATGCAGCTGGAGGAGATGCTGCAGTTGAATTGACTAGGCGTTGTAGGCATGCAGCAGCTGCTGTTGGTGACTTGATTTATATTTATGGAGGTCTACGTGGTGGTAAGACATGAAACTGATAAGTGGTAGTATCCACAATACAACTACTAATTGATTGCTAATGTGCAAACACCTTTAGTTGCAATTTCCATTATGGTTATTTATGTAGCCATGAACCCATTAAGTCAACATTGTTACTCCAAAGTGAGCTGTTGCATTTCCAAGGATAAGCAGGAATAACTCTGGATATCCTATATCACTATTGCTTTGAAGATACTCTAATTTCATGTTTGTATTTTTATGTTTTATTCTAACTTGTCACAGAACTTGGAGCTTGAGAAATTGTGAATATATATACCTAATGTTGTGCACCATTGTGGTTTATCTGTTTTCATTACTAGGATTTACAATTTTTTTGTGGCCCTCAACTCTAGGTGGTAGTGCATATCTGATATGTCAGTTCAGATGTGGGTTAGAAGGCTTAGGAACTCTTGAGAGGAATTTTGCCCTTCATCAATAGAAAGAAAGATTATGTGGAGACTGGAGATGTACTCTTGTTGTTTTTTGACCATTTTTGAGGAGAGTAATTTTAGGATATTTGCCAACAGAGTTTGATCATTATAATTACAATTTTCCTTGATTACCTTCAGAATTGCCTGTTGGATTACAGCAGGAGATGAGTTCATAGGTATCTTGATACATTATGCCATTAAAGTATGGAGTATAGATTTCACTATTCTATCCACTGGCAGAGAGTTGCATGGGAGAGGATCCTTTTCTTAGGGACGACACCTGAGGTATTGCAGATACAACATATATGAATATACTTGCTTACTAGAATATATACAGGGACACAAGGTTATTCCAAGCTATATGCATTTGGGAAAGTACCATTGGCAAAGCTCTAAAAACCCCAATTTTTTTTTTAGGGATTAAGAGTTTAAGACCCTAATATGAACTTATTTGGGTTTGCCTTGAGGGGTTTGGTACAAAGGTAGGTCGTAGAATCAAGAGTGCATAATTTTTAACATCACATTAGCTATTTGAAGTAATGCAATTGGGAAAAAGAATAAAGAGATTGAGAGCTTACATTCTTGAATTTATTTTATATGTTATGCGTGATTTTATTTTTAAATTTCCATTTTAAATATGTTTTACATCTTATGTTTATGTATTTTAATTTGAGATAATAGGTTTAAAATTTAAGTTTATATTCGTAATATTTCAATAATTTGCATTTTATTTTTATTTATTTTTGTTTTTTTTAAGATTTTTTTGGCATTTTGTGCCTTGCTTCAAAAAGGCACACACCTTGCCTTGCAGTGCAAAATGGCCCTTGCACTTTTTTGCGCCTTTCAATTTTAAAACACTGCGTAGACCCTTTTTGGGTCCTAAAATAGCCAAGAAATACACACTTTGTAGATCGTTCATCCAATTTGTCCATCCCAAGCCCTAGATTATGAACAAAACAAACACAACCAAAAACCCTGGGAGTGAGAGGAAAAGAAGATAAAGTAGGAAATAAAACTAGGAAGGGAACATGATGCAAGTACATTACTCCAAAAACGCTTGGGAACACTCACATGATGCAAAAGTGACTGAGCAATCTCAAGTAGATGACGATTCTTTTGTTCAACCACTCCATTTTATTGTGGGGGTGTAAGCATAGCAAGTTTGATGAATAATGCTGTGTTGTTCCAAATATTGCTGAAAAAAGTGTGTAGAAGTACTCTGCCATTATCAGAACGAAGAGTTTTTATGCAAGCACCATCCTTTCCACCTTTAAGATCCCAGTGAAAATAGATAGTAAGTTGGAGAAGATTATGGGGGATTTTTTGTGGGAACCTGGCGATGAAAAGAAGGATCTTTAAGTGAAGTGGGAGCAAGTTTGTTACCCTAAGGAGCAGGGTGGCCTAGGTATAGGGAACATTTTGAAGAAAATAAGGCCCTTCTAGGGAAATGGTTGTGGAGATTCCCTTGTGAAGAAGATAGGTTGTGGCATAGGGTCATTAAAAGCATTCATGGTGAAGCATGTAACGGTTGGGATGCAAAACTAGCTTCCAATGCATCTCCAAATTCTCCCTGGAAGGCAATCTTTGAGGTATTATCAACCTTTCTTCAATTTATCAGGTTTGATGTTGGTTGTGGCAATAAAGTCTTATTCTGGGAAGACGTTTGGGTTGGGAATGTCCTTCTTATGGTTAAATTCTCGGACCTCTACTGCTTTTCAAACCATAAAAACAAACCTGTTGCTAGGTTTGCTTTGCTTTTAGATTTGGGTATGTCTTGGGATTTTGGATTCAGAAGAGGGTTGAGGGAAAATGAATGTGAGTCTCTAGTGCTTTTGATCTCAACACTTGAGAGGGTCTACTTGGACCAATCTATAGCTGATAGTAGAGTTTGCTCCTCAACTTTTGATGGGTTATTTTCCTGTGCATCTTTCTTTGGTTTGCTCACTTACACTGGTCCTATGAGGGTGAACTTCCTAGTGAGAGAAATCTGGTGTAAACCGATCCCTCCAAAAGTACAAGCTTTCTGTTGGGAAGTGTTCCTAGGGAAGGTAAACACTTGTGATGTGCTACAACCTACAGAAAAGGAGGCCAAACAATTGCCTCTCTCCTCGTGTGTGTATCCTTTGTATGGATTGTGGTGAAACCCTAACCCACTTACCTTTATCCTGCTCTTTTGTTTCTGGTATTTAGAATGTTGTTTGTTCTCTCTTTGGATGCAGATGGGTTCCCCCACAGGATGTGGTAAGCCTTTCCAGCCCCTCCTTCCTGAGACAACGGAAGAAAAGTGGAAAGTGCTTATGGAAGGCAGCAAGGGCAGCTACAATATGGGCTATTGAAGCCATAAAAATCAGAACTATACATTGGGTGAAGACCATGGAGCTATTCAAAAGTTACTCCACGAATGAGATTCTAAGAAGGTGGGCTGAAGTAGCACAAGCAGATGCACCCAAAGTAATTGTGAGTGTGGAAAGGAAGCCACCGACGCTGAACAAACTAAAACTAAACTTTGATGGGAGTTCTTTTGTTAACCCAGGAAGGGTAGGCATAGGGGGTGTGTTTAGAAATCATTTGGGTGTGGTGGTGGCACTCTTCTCAGTACCAATAGGTATTGGTGACTCAATATAGGCTGAACCTCTAGCCCTGCTTCAAGGTCTAAAGATGGCTGAGCAGATGGGTACAACAGACTTGTAAATAGGAGACTCACTACTGGTCATTTCTTGGGCTAAAAATATCACATCAGTACCTTGGAAGCTCAGAGTTATCTTCAGAGAAATTGACATACTCGCAAGGAGGATCAACTCTCAGTTTGTTTGGGTCAAACAGAATGCAAATGGGATGGCAGATACCCTAGCAAAACAAGGGGCAAATAGATCTTCTTTGTACTGGGCAGAATTGTAGTTGATTGCAAGTGGTTGTAGATTAGATTAATGCTTCTCTGCAACCTTTAACTATTGTAACTGATTTTCTCTGTTTTAATTAAAAATTTTCTTGCTAATAAAAAAAAACACCAGATACCCTAACAAAACAAGGGGCAAATATATCTTCTTTGTACTGGGCAGAATTGTAGTTGATTGCAGTGGTTGTAGATTAGATTAATGCTTCTCTGCAACCTTTAACTATTGTAACTGATTTTCTCTGTTTTAATTAAAAATTTTCTTGCTGATAAAAAAAAAACACCAAATAGAGTGTGGATTTCAGCATGAAAATTTTGGAAGAAATGGAAAATAATTCACTCATTTCTTTCATAAGATAAGGCCATGTCATCCTTTTATAATCATCAACAAAAATTACAAAATACTTGTAACTGTTGTACAACACAATTTTATTTGGACCCCAAATATCTGAATGAACCAAAGCAAAAGGACTCGACATACGACTATCACCTCTAGGATTGAAGGAAACTCGATGATGTTTCCCATATTGACATGAGTCACTCCAAAGTAGAAAGATGACTCAATGATGGAACGAGTAACTTAAGTGCCTTGTGAGACGGATGACCAAGCCTACAATGCCACTAGAGGGGAGAAAGAGAAGACTGAAAAGCTATTGTCGAACCACTGCCATCAAGATAATACAATCTTCCAGCCTCATGCCCTCCACCAATCTTCATTCCTGTCTTGAGATCCTGAAAAACACAAGAAGAGGGGTAAAAAATGATAGAGCAATTAAGAGACTTCGTCAATTTACTAACAGATATAAGATTGAGTAGGAATTTGGGTACACACAATACTAAGGATAAAGGTAATGAATTAATGTTAACATTACCAACACCACAAATAGAAGATGTAGAACCATTAGCAAAGGTAATTGTTTGGTATGTAGGAGACTGAGAAGGGGAAGAAAACACACTTGGAGTTCCAATCATATGACTGGAAGCTCCAGAATCGATAATCCAATTGGAGGGTTTGGATGCTAGACAAGTCGTGCCTGAGTGGGCAACAAGGTTCAAAGTATCGATACGTATCGGCCCGTATCGGCCGATACATATCGTCTCGGGACCCCTCCTATATGCCCCCATAGTGGGTGTATCGGGGGTTTGACCGGTTCAGGGGGTGGAGGAACCCTAAACCGCTCTCGAACCGGTTTCAAAAAAAAAAAGAAAGTAAAAAAAATAGTATTGATTTACCCGATACGCCCACGTATCGATATTTTGAACCTTGGTGGGCAAGGGTAGCGGTATTTTGCTATAAGGTAACCTGAAGAAACCGCTCATATTCGTCATGTGGAACACTCATCATTTCTTTCCTAGAAGCATCTGTAGATGTAAAAGGTGTCTGATCAACTTGCTGAATTTCATCTCTTGTACTACCACCACTTGTAAACCACATGATTGGTCCACGTAGAGGGTGGCCCACATAGATCATAACAGAAATTAATGGTGCAACCATTACTATGTCCTCTACCACGACCTCCCCCTTGAATCTCTACCTCCATTACACCCACCACCATGGTTAAGCGTAGAACCACCATCATGACTTGTCTGAACTCCCTAGTCTCCTCCCCTCTTGTCATTGCAAATAGGGGTGTTTGTGGTCTGGTTTGGTGCAGTTTGGAGAATTTCTCAAACCAAACCAATAAATTATGGTTTGGGAAATTCTTAGACCAAACGAAACCATTTTATTATGGTTTGGTGCGGTTTCTAATACGGTTTGGGGACTTTGTACCATTCTATGCTTTACTTAGACTACAAAACTAGTATAGAAAAATAATTAATTAACAAAACAAGAATAACATAGATATCAATATCAATAGGAGAATAACTGAATAACATCATAAACGATAGATTTTGACAAATTCAAAGTTGACAAAACAAGAATTCATATATATCTTTTCTTCATATTTAATCTGACCAAACCAAGCAAGTATGTAAATATGTTAATAATGAAGTATATTAACAATAATGACCTAAACAATTTTGAAAATAGGAACATTAGAACAATTAGTGATTTAAAAGGCATGCCTAAGGTGCACCTAGGCGCACAAGTGAGGCGCATTTTGGGGTATGTGCCTTGCCTAGGTCTTAGGCACACCCCTTTCAAAAGACGCACGCCTGGTGCACCTAGGTGTGCGCCTGATGCACCTTGCGCCTTTTAAAATTTTGCGCTTTTTACTTTTTTTTGAGTCTAACGGCTGGGCCCCCGACCATGCCCCTCGAGGCAAGTCCGAACAAGTCTATATTAGGGTCTGAAATTCTTATTTCTCTCATAAAAATAATGATTTTATAACTTTCATTGCCTTTTAAGAAGATATTTTATTGGAATGAATGAATGAACAACATTAGCAAATAGGGGGTTCTCCTCTGCTATGGTTACCATATTTTCAAATTTGTGAAACCAAAACCAAACTGTTATGAATATAGACCCGAACCAAATCACAAATTTGGTTTGGTTTTACGGTTTGAACCGTATAATGAACACCCTTAACCACAAAGGCAGACCTATCAAAGATAGTAGAGCTCTTTGAAGGTCCAAATAGAAGTCCTACGGAGACGAGCAAACACCTCTTCAAGGGAGGGAAGAGCAGAACTGCCTAATATTTGTGCTGTCATCGGCTTTCCACTAAAAATCTGGTCACATCAAATTGTTCCCTTTGTTGTTGCTAAATTTTGACATCAGATGTAAGGGAATGATAGACATTCAACTCACTCCGAAGATTTCTCATAATGGCATAATAATACTCCTAGGCTTTGATTTCCCTACTACAGATTAAAGTACTCTTGGTAAAGTTGGTATACTCTCATAGTATTATTTTGTCCAGAATAAAGTTTCTTAGCATGCTCTCAAATCTCCTTGGTATCTAAAAACATAAAATTCACACTAATTTTGGGTTCTATGCTATTCCACAATCATGTAGTTTGTGCATTTTCTTGTTCCCACTCACTGTACTCTTGAGAATCAACTAAGGGTTTGTCATCTTTCACGTGTTTCACCTTCTTAGCCGCAAGGAAGACTTCCGCTGACTTAGCCCAAGGCACATAGTTGCCACCATTCCATTTGATAGAGGTCAGTTGAAAATTCATATAATTAGGGAGAATCATAACACTGGATTTGTGTTCACTACTGTCCTCTGTGGTTGCCATGGGTTTGAAAAAAAACAAGCTGACTATTACATAAAAACCAACTGTGCACTATCTGTCCACTACACAGCCCTCTTCGATTCATCATTTAGAGGGTTTCTAGCAACCACCTTAAACACCTACTTTAGCACCAACTGGAGGCATGAAAACCTCCTAAACAGAGAAACGGCTACTCCTTTCTGTTATCCTTTTGATTCTCCAAAGGATCAATGTGATCTCTTCAGAGCAGTAAGGTGAGAGGCGATGAAAAATTTTGGATTGATCTCTGGACTGATTACCAATGCTCTGACACCATGTTATTGATTCGATTGGCACTGGTTTCAGTCCTAGAATGAGAGAGAAAGAGAGTAGAAGAAGCAGGAGAGAGAGAGAGAGAACCCTTGGTTCAATCTAGAGAGAACTCAAATCTAGTCTCTCTAGTTGACCAGGCTGTATTTATATGCTTCTAATATGAAATACAATAACAGTTACATCCCTAATTAAGTATGGGACATAACACTTAAAAGTGAGACATAAAAAACATCACACTAATCATTTAAAATAAGGCAAAAAGGACCAAACTACCCTTTGACAGCCGACTCTTAACACCTATAAGCTAATCCTCCTTTCAAGTCTCTTTAATATCCTCAACTTCCCTGCTTTCCTTTAAACTACCACCCTCAATCTTTCCAGATTCCCAACTCCTTAAAAGCTTTTCTTGCAAATTGCTCCTCTTTTCAATTGACCATACTTAATCAAGCAAAATTTCATCTTTCTACTCTTCAGCACCTTCTACAGAATCTACACTAGCTTCATCTTCCAAACTTGCTCCATTGATGTTTGTTTGCCTCAGTTCTTTTGATTTCTCACTTTACTTCTCATCTGCTTCCTCTTATTAGTCCTTTTGATTCTATTGCAAGGGCCTGCACCAATAATGACATCCTTCAACTGTGATAAGACTTTGGTTATGTGCACTAAATTACCATTAAATGCTCCTTTTACGTTTCTTTATAGGCATGAGACAACTTTATTCATCGTTGTTAAACTTTACCCGCTTCTGACACTAGTCCGAACTTAGTTTTCCTATAAACACCTCTTTAACAGATCCATCAGAACCTCTTTCTGCACCATCAAACTCACCTTTTAAACTACTGAATATACTCTTTCTTATCACTCCTCACTCCCAACCAAATCATCAGTCTGTGCCATCATCATTACTTACAGCTTCTGACAAACCATTTATCTCATCAATGTTGAGATGACTTTGAACACCATTTTCTGCCTCAAATCTTCGAGTTTCTCTACCCTTTGAAAACAAAAAGTACCTTTCTTTGTACACCATGACCTGATCTGCTAAGCCATCCTCATCCTCAATTCCATCCTCTGACTTCTGCCCCTCATCTTCAATGAATGCAACATTGTTTCATCCTCTTTAGATGTAGACTCCCCCACATTCAGCCACCTCTTCAACAAGAGGGTGCACAAAGGCCACATTTTCTGACTCGCCATCCTTGATATTTTGAGGTTTCTCATCTGAACCTTTCCTGACCCTGCACTTATCAGATTCCCTTTCCCCAGCCAATAAAATTGTTGCTTTTTGTGGACTTTCCATCTGAGACTCGTAAATGAACCTGGTAATTACCCATTCTCACCTTTCAAAATTGCTTCACACACTTCTTCCTCTGAAAAGGGCTTTTCTAATTCTAATGCCAATCTGTTCAGTTGTAACTCGTCCTGCCTTGGCCTTCTTGCTTTTCTAAGGCTGGTGTAGATAATGCATTTATAATGTCTCCATTCTGAATGATGGGACAACCCATCAAAATTGGGCTTGACTGCTTCCAGGTCTAGCTCTGTGGATCACTCTCTTGAACATTTATCTTATCCTGCACCTTTTTTGAAATTAATATAGTTTCTTTGTTGCGAGTTATCAATAAGTGAATATGGTGGACGGAGCTTTATTACCGAATCAGATTGAGGTGTCTTTATACATTTTTATTTTACTTTGTATCCTAAAATGCCATTGCTTGGTGTAATGGAAATTTCAGGCTGGCAACACATGAGAGTGCAGGTTTGAGTTTAAATTTTGAAAGATGGAAAAAATCTAGAGTTTTGGTTCATAGTTCCATATCCAGTCCACCCCACCTAAGACCCCAGACAACTGTGACCAACATTGGGTAAATGGCGTTTTGTACCCTAAGGTGCTTTCTTGAGGGCTGATTGGGAACGATTATCTGTTGTGGGTGGAATTTTTGCATAGGAGGGCAAATGAGATCCATTTGTCCAAATTCAAATTCAGATATGATTTGATTAAGGTGATCTGAGTTTGATCTGTTTCTAATTGGGTCAAATATGGCTCCATTCAGAGTTATCTGATAATATGTAAATATATATGCTTACATCTACATAAAATTAATATGTATCTATTAGTAAAGTTGATTTGAATATTGTGCTTTTATTAAATTCATAGGTTAAAATGTCTTAGAAGGTATTTTTTAGTCACATTATTCATGAAGTTTTTCATTTTAAGTTCATTTTATTAATAATTTATAATATTCTAATCAATTTCGTTATAATTTACTAATTGAATTCAATATATGATTTCAACTCGTCTCCAATCAAAATTCGATGGATAAGATTCGATTGGAATCTAAATGTTAACAGGTCAAATTTGGATATATCTGGTTTAATCTGATCTGTTTGCTGCCCTTTTTTGTATGTTTTGTAGTTTTTTTGTATTTTTGCTTCTTTCATTGTTAATAATATTGTTAGATACCAAGAAGAAAAATTTTACTGTCATCAATAGGGAAAGGGACGAATGAAAGAAAACTATCATTTTTAACAGTGGTTGTTTTCCCTTTGCAAGTTCCTTGATTTGGTCATGAGATGTAAAATATTATTACATCTCTCCAGAAGAATGCTTTAAAGTTTAAACCAATAGGCAAGCAAAATGGGTTTTTATATTGCAACCTAATAGTCATACAATTAATATTTTCTTCTAGAATTCTCGGCACCCTCTAACTGGTTTTCTAAGTTAGTTTATGATGTTTCTCATGCTGGAATTTGGAATTAGACATTACTATCTGTTTGCTTGTGCAAACACTGTTGTCTGTGTGTGGGTTTGTCTATGTTAAAATAAAACTAATTGATCTATAAATATGATGATATTGTAGCATATTTTCTGAAATTGGATATTGTGCCATAGGAGTGTTGCTGGATGACTTGCTTGTTGCTGAAGATCTGGCTGCTGCTGAAACGACAAGTGCAGCTTCACATGCAGCAGCAGCAGCTGCTGCAACCAATATACAAGCGGGAAGATTACCTGGGAGGTACTTTGATGATAGAACTAGGCAAACAATTCCTGAAGCAGTTCCTGACGGTGCAGTTGTTCTTGGAAGCCCTGTTGCTCCTCCTGCAAATGGGGACATGTATACAGATTTAAGCACCGAAAATGCCATGCTTCAGGGACCCAGGTAAGCCACCATATATACAACTAGATAGATATCCTCAGTTTTAAATGGTGAAATTTTACCTTTCAGTCTCGGGCACTTATTCTAGATGATACTTCAGGAGACTGAGCAAAGATGTTGACTACTTGGTCAAAGCCTCGGCAGCAGAAGCTGAAGCTATTAGTGCTGCATTAGCTGCTGCAAAAGCACGCCAAGTTAATGGAGAAGTTGAGCAAATGCCAGAGAGGGATCGTGGGGCAGAAGCAACTCCGAGTGGGAAACAGATATCCACCCTGATAAAAACGCCCGATTCTTCTTTGTCAAATAACAACCCTCCTGGCGTTCGGCTGCATCATAGAGCTGTCTGTATTAGAAATCCATTTCTGTTTCACCTTTTTTTTCTGCTCCAGTTTATTGTTCTTTTTCATTATCTAGCTGGCGTGAAAGTGCTATTTTTAGTGACTCATTTTAGTTTGGTCAATTCTTTTAACTCTACAGGTAGTGGTAGCTGCAGAGACTGGTGGAGCTTTAGGTGGTATGGTCAGACAACTTTCAATTGATCAGTTTGAAAACGAAGGCAGGCGGGTGAGCTATGGTACTCCAGAGAGTGCAACTGCAGCTAGGAAATTATTAGATCGGCAAATGTCTATCAATAGTGTCCCGAAGAAGGTAAGTTGGTACCTCAAGTATAATCGAGCATTTTAAAACGCCTTTTGGAATATATATGTGTTTTATTTTCTGCCTGGTTACTTATTTCTTGTTTTTAATGTTAATTGTTTTCAACAGTATTGGACACTCAATTCTTACACCAACACCTACAATTTCATGTTGCAGTATTAAATATATTAAATATTTTACTTTCTTGAAGTTGGTTCTTGTTCAGTTATAAGATGTTCATTGTTTCTAACCTATTTTGTATATTGGGCAAGGACTTGTTAGCTTGCTGTTTTTGTGTTTGTTATTTTGCTAGTGTTTGTTGTTCACTACTATTTGTTATTGGTGGTGGGGATTCTTTTTTACATTAATAAAATCTCTTTGGTTGTTGTTAGGTATAAAAATTAATGGTAAATAAACTTGGTGATCTTGTTCTTATGTACCCATTTTTTGGCTTTTTGGAATTAATGGTACCAGTTATTTCATTGGCTACTGAGTTGTCACACAGGCTTTTCCTTTTTTGAAGTCTTGATTCAATCTCTTAATTTTCAGGTGATAGAACATCTTCTGAAGCCTCGTGGTTGGAAGCCTCCTGTCCGTAGGCAATTTTTCTTAGATTGCAATGAGATAGCAGATCTTTGTGATAGTGCAGAACGAATTTTTGCAAATGAACCTAGTGTGCTGCAAATAAAGGCTCCTGTCAAGATTTTTGGTGATTTACATGGACAATTTGGGGATTTAATGCGCCTTTTTGATGAATATGGTGCTCCTTCAACTGCAGGAGACATAGCGTAAGTAATTCTATGTTTAGATATTTTACATGTCTTTCAGTTGATAATTATGTCTCTTTTATATAGTGATATCTTGTGCGGTGCTATATTCTAGTAATTTTTCATAGAGTAATCGTGATCGGTATTTTAAATGGCAAATTTCTTAAAGTACCCCTAAGGTTTAGCTAATTGACCAACTCTATCCCTACTGTTTGACTATTGTCTTAAAGTATCCCTACTGTTTCTGACAATTGACTAGCTCTACCCCTGTCGTTAACATCCGTTAATGTTCCGTCAAAATCCATATACACGTGACACCACATGACATATAAATATTTTTAAAACCCAATACTATCTTCCATCCCTTTTCTCTTCACTTCCCCTGTTCCTTCTCTTCAACCTTCTCTTCTTTGACAGCAACACCACCAGCTGTCATTGCCCGTGCTCAGGAGCAGAAGGAAGCTGCCCTTGTTGAATTCGAGAAAACAGGAACTGCAAATCTGGGTCTGGCAGAAGCTCTCAGGTCTTATTGTCAAAATATACTTGTTCATGGCAGTAACGGTGGCGGCGGCAGTTTGGTGAAAACTGTACAGGATATGATCAGAGATCTGAAAAAACACCTCTTCTGCGCTCGAGGTGAAAATTGCAAAAGAGTGAAAGTGCAAAAAAAAAGATCTGTACCTCTGTAGATACTGGAGGGGGGAAAAATAAAAAATTGCCGCTTGAAGTTGCAGCGGCGATGTCGTTGACACGAAGAGAGACATGTCAACGCAGCTAGATGCTTTTGAGATTCATTTAGCTTCCCACACACCCAATTCCTTTGTGCTGTTGAACAGAGAAACCTTACATAAGTACTCTGTCGAAGGATTGAGATTTGATATGAAAAATCTCTTCTCTGGCCTGAGGACAATGCAAGTGGACTTTTTTTGATAGTTGATCACATTGGACCTTTGATGCCAAAGTCTGCAACCTAGAAAGTCCTCCAACAGCTTATCTTCATATTCCAAAATAATGACAATGGTGGTAGTTGATGGTTCTTCAAATCGGATCAGACAAGCTGATGAACAGCCCAGACTTAGCATCAATGCAGAAACAGAGAAACTAACATTGAAAAGATTAAGCAATGATTGATAAAAAAACTTACTTGGTTGTCCTTTTTCTTGGTTTGTTTTCAATTTAGTATTTTTCCAGCTTCAACCGATCTTGTCTCCTTAACCCAGGAAGAGTATAACAGGTTCTTCTATGTATATTTGAGGGAGGAAGAATAGCCAAAGCAGGTTACGGTATCGGCAGGACAGTGCAGAGAGGTTTCTAAGGAACATTGACGTTCAGATTCACAGAAATCTCTGGTACTTCAATCCCTTTACAACGCATTTAGCCAATAGTTCCTTTAAAGACAATAAAAAGCATAAACAATTGAAGAACGCAAAAGAGGAAGCTTGATAGGAGCAGAAAAGAAAAAAATCAAGTTAGAGAGATGAATGAACACACAGCAGAAAAGAAAAGATAGAAATCAGAATAAGAAAGAATGGAGTGACCCAAACACAACATATGAGTTGATAGTAGAGAAAGGCCGAAAGAAATATAGTCGGAGGCATGCCCCAATAGCTCACAATCATCTTCTCCTCCGGGCGATTGGCACCACCAACGGTAGAACTGGTTCTCACACCCTTCTCTTCTTTGTTGTTCAAAGTTGAGGTACTCCGTTACGTACACCCAGACTGGGAAACCTGATCCAAGTTCGCCCCGGCACAGCAGACCGGCTGGAAGGAGTTGGATTTTGTTTTGAAAATTTGAGAAACAGTAGAGGGCAAATTTGAGATTTTATTTTTTTCTGTTACGATTTTATGATGACAACAATTGCCAGAAACAGTAGGGGTACTTTAAGACCATACTGAAACAGTAGGGGTATAGTTAGTCAATTTCCTAAACCTTGGGGGTAGTTTAAGAAATTTGCCAACCCAACCTGGTTTTTCCCCTTCAGGCGGCAGCTTACTGGTTCATAGGTCAAAGCCATGATTTCATAAATATAAATACTTAAGAATACAAAAAGTTGAGAGAAAAACATCAATTACATACTTAATGGTTTAACTCAGATCATTTGAATATTTGATGTGTTAACTCATCAACTAATGATTAGAAGTGTATAAAATGCCATAAGCCAACCAGGACAAAGGACTCCATGGTCCTACTGATCACGATAAAACATGTGTCATAAGCAACACTGCATAATATTAAGATGCAGGGTACAGATCCATTTTCAGGTATTACATGAATTTGTATGTGTTAGTGTCGAGTATGCAGGGGTATTTCTGTCTTTGTGCTTATGGTTAGGTGCTGATGTGTAAGTTTATGTTAGATCTAATGTCCCTAACTTAAGTAGGGGCACATGTGACTTTTCCACAATATTTTAGTAATATAAAACAGATCTGGCCGAATGGGAGGGTTTACTTTCCTCTCATTCGAACCAGACCTTTTCCTCCTTGTCCTCTCTTCTACACTTCTCCTTTCTCTCTTTGTCTCTTTGTCTCTTCTTTCTTTTCCTTGACTATTATCAGTCAAATAGGCAGGCTGAACTCTAATATGGTATCAGAGCTAAACTGAGCAAATTGGATCTGCCCAGAATTCTGTTCTCTGCACACCCAGTCTAGGGTTTTCTCTTGCTTTCTTTGCCATCAGTTGGAGATAAGGGAAAGGGCTGAAAAGGAGTGATCACGTTCTTCCCTTGGAGGTTTCTATGCCTCCAGTTGTGGTGTTTGTGGTCGGTTGCTGCAGTTTCTAAGAAGTCCTCCCCTAATCGATGAAGAGAAGAGTTCTGATTCATGTGGTGTAGTGGGTGCTTTGTGTAGTCTGATTTTTGGGTGTCAGGCAAGATGTTCTTTGCATTTTCGTGGTGTGAATTAAATGACAAGTCTGTTTCAGATGGTATGGTGGGATTTCAGATTGTAGTGTGCTAGGGTTTGTGCAGTTTTCATTGTGATTCGAAGGGGAAGTATTCATCAAACAGTGTGGTGAAGTTTCAGGTAGTCGTGAGGTAGGGTTTGTGGTGTAAAGAGTGAGGTTTACAACAATAGTATGTGCTGAAATCAGTGTGTAGTGTGGTCTAGTGTGTCGAATTCAGCAATACCAGAATTCAGTAATGGGAGACGGTAGTGATAGCAAGACTAGTGTGATGGTTCCTACTGACTACCTAAATGTTCAAATGACCTCCATTAAGCTGAATGGAGAAAATTATGTACCTTGGGCTAAATCTGTAGAAGTCTTTCTTAAGGCAAAGAAGAAGGTGAAACACATAAGAGACGAAAAACCCTCCACCGATTCTCATGAGTATGATGATTGGGACAAGCAGATGCACAGGTTATCACATGGTTATGGAATAGTATGGAACCCAAGATTAGTGTAAATTTCATGTTTGTTGATACTGCCAAAGAAGTGTGAGACTATGCTAAGAAGCTGTTTTCGGGCCAAGACAACACAACTAGAGTATATCAGTTGTATCAAGAATACCTTAATCTACAACAGGGTAATCAGAGTCTTGAGGAGTACTATGCTAGTATGAGAAACATTCGTAATGAATTGAATGTTTATTAGCCCCTCACTTCTGATGTCAAAATTCAGCAACACCAGAGGGAACAACTTGATGTGACTCGATTTTTGGTGGGGTTGAAATCTGAGTATGAACCAGTGCGGGCTCAGATACTAGGAGGGTCAGCTCTCCCTTCCTTGGAAGAGGTGTTTACTCGAATTAGGAGGATTTCCATTGGATATACCGAGAACCCTAATGTTTCCGATGGATCAGCCTTTGCAGTATCTAGAGGCCGTGGTGTTAGAGGTGGAGCTCGGGGAGCTCAGTCTGGTCGTAGTGGCAACAGTGGACCGGCATATGGCCACTGTAGTGGTAGTGGACCTGCATATAACCGTGGTGGTGGTCGTATTGGAGGTCGAGATTTAGGGGGAGCCCGTGGTAGAGGACGTAGTTTGGGTCCGAGGAGGTGTACACACTGTGGTATGGATGGACATACCATTAATTATTGCTATGACTTGTGTGGTCCTCCCTTAACTTGGGCCAGTCATGCCGTGACTAGTGATAGTAGCTTCAGACAGGAGAGTCATTCAACTGATCAGATACCTTCTACATCCACAGATGTTACTGGGAAGGAGATGATGAGTGTTCCCCATGATGAGTATGAGAGGTTTGTTCAGGCCACATCTCAGCAGAACACGACCACTCTTGCACACTCAGGTATGGCTTGTCTGGCATCCACACCCAATCCCTGGATTATTGATTCTGGAGCCTCCGATCACATGACTGGAACTCCAGGTGTGTTTTCTTCCCTCTCTCATTGCCTAACATCACAATTTGTCACCCTTGCTAATGGTTCCACATCTTCTATTTGTGGTGTTGGTAATGTTAACATGGACTCTGTATCCTTATCCCAAGTTTTTATGTCCCTAAATTACCTTTTAATCTTATGTCAGTTAGTAAGTTGTCGAAGTCTCTTAATTGTTCTATTACCTTTTACCCCTCTTTGTGTGTTTTTCAGGATCTTAAGACGGGGATGAAGATTGGTGGAGGGCATGAAGTTGGTGGATTGTATTATCTTGATGGTGGTGGAAGTACGTCAATGGCTCTCCAATCGTCTCTTTCTCCTCTAGTGGCACTGTAGATTTGCTCATCCTTCACTGAAAGTTATGAAGTCTTTGGTTCCTTCATTGAATCATCTGTCTATTTTGGATTGTTAGTCGTGTCAGTTGGGGAAACATCATTGTGTTCCCTTAGTCCTAGAGTTGATAACCGTATGTCGAGTCTTTTTTCTTTGGTTCACTCGGATATTTGGGGTCCTTATAAAGTAATGTCATACAATGGATATAAATATTTTGTCATTTTTATTGATGATTGTTCAAGATGACGTGGCTCTATTTAATGAAAGAAATGAGTGAATTGTTTACCATTTTCCAAAAATTTTATGTTGAGAT